>NC_044401.1:38108041-38745084 GCF_006542625.1 Nomascus leucogenys | reverse complement strand
TACAGAGTTTGGCATCTAGAAGTAGAGGCCCCCATGACAAGTACTGAAGGTATGCAAATCACTTTGGAAGTAGGCAGCATGTAGAGGCTGGAAGAATGGTAAGTATAATGGAAGACACATAAATTGCCTTGAACAGACTGTTAGAAATCTGGACGTTGAGGCTGCTGCTGGTGAAGGCTCAGGAAGAGGTGAGAGTCTGTAATTGAAAACTTTAGGAAGGGAATATGTTTATTATGTAGTGGGAGAATGTAGCAACACTATTGCAGTAAGGTGGAAGGTAAAAAATATGCCTAAGGAACTGGGTAATCTAGTTAAGGAGATTTCCAAGCAAAGTGTTAAAGGTACTGCTTGTTTTTTCTTGCTGCTTATAATAAAATGTGAGAGGAATGAGATATATTGAAGGAAGGACTGTTAAAAAAAAAAAGGTGCCAAGACTTTTGAAAATGCTCAGCCTCTACAGATGGCAAACGATGTTAAAATTCAGAAATGGCTTTGGAGTGCTGATCAGATCCAGGGCACTATGAGGAAAAGGTAGTCTGGAGATGAAGCTAAGGGCAGGACTGTCATCTTTTTGTGAATATCTTAGAAAGATCAAAGCAGTACCTGAATTCTTGGTCCACAGAATCTGTGAGATAATAAGTGCTTGTTGTTTTAAATCACTACGTTTTGGGGTAATTTGTTACATAGCCATACACACTTAGTATACACACTTAGTATAGAATAAGCTACAGAGAATTTATAGTACGTCATTGTGTCACTACAGAAAGTATGCTTCATATCATATTTTATATGTTGCATCACTTTCCCATTCCTCCTGAAACCTTGAGCACATGGTAGACATTAAGCCCCACAAATGAGGGCTTCCTAGAAGAAGAAAGATGAGGAGACTGCAGTATGAAGCAACAGAGGCAGGGTAACCGTGGTAATGAGACAAACGGTATATTCTGTCTCATGAGCAGAACTAAGAGAGTATTTATATCTACTGCCAAAGGAAAGGCATATAGGCATATATACTTTGACAACACTAGAAGCCTTGCCATGGAAACTTCTGGAGTCTTTGGTCTATCCTGTAGCTAAATAGAAACAGCCTTATTTCTAAACATTATCTTCACTTCTTGGTGTAACTGAAACTTGAGTCTTTTCTTAACCATATATGGTTACCTTGCAACCTTCCCAAGACACTGTTGTTTTCACACTTTTGGTATTGTTTAGCCTAAGCATTAGGTAGTTTTCTTCATGCTTCCAATTCATTCCAATTAAACCTCTGGGTTTGATGATCAGGTCTTTAAACTGTGCTGCTCACCATGCCATCCCCATGCTGTGGCAGTCATCTACTGATCTCTGATTATTCTTCCTTATGCTTTAGATTTTTAAAATTCAGTTCCAAGGCTAGTTCTTTTCATTCTCAATAATTACAATACCCTCATAACAGCAATTCAAGAATTTTCTTCCTTTACCACCTTTTCATCTTTACAATTTCCTTCCTCAATCATTGTTATATTTCTTTGACCCCCAGCTGTAATAACAATCTACTGTCCTCCCTCACCCCCAAATAATTTGCAGTGTCCCTCCCACAACTCTTGTTCTTCGACTCCCTCCTATTTCATGTTTCTTCACTATAATCATTTCCTTGCTTACGTGCCAAAACCTTTGTCCTCTTCTCCTTCTGCTTACTCCTAAGAGGAAACCTCTAGTTAAATTATATTCTCAGCCTACTCTCTACCAATCAGATTTTCTGCTGCAGGGAAGAAATGGATGGCCCCAGTTGTTGCATTTTAAATCTATCACTGTTTTTGCAAAATAAATATGCTTTCCATAAGCTGCTCTCAGCAAATTATTGAGGATAGCAGTAATGATAATGCAGAATTTCTCCAGTGGGTGAGTTGCATGCTGACCAAAATTTTTTTTTTAATTGTACTGCAGTCTGTGATTCTTCTTACACGATCCTCCTTCTTTCCCTCCCTCATTTACAGGGTCAAACCACCACATATTCTGGTACCCTCCCTTTTTCTCTAACAGGCATTTGCTGTAATGATTCTCTTGTACATCTAATTCTGTCTTGGCATGTACTTCTCATGGAACCCCAAACTAACACAACTGGCATCCATGCAGCTGAGTGTGGTTGGAGAAGTCTATATAACCATGTGCTGACTGCCATTATTTCAAATCCTTGACCATTAAATTAAATGGCTTATTCACTCTTTCATATGAATAAAGTGTGCATTCCTCTCTCCTCATAGCTCCTCAATCTCTTCCCTCTATTGTCACACTATGATGATGATGATTTTTACTTGACTAACAAAATAGATGCAAATAGATTAGAAAGCTTTCACCAATAGCTACCAACTCATATAAACCTAACCCCATCAGTGTCATACACTCTGTTTTCCATCCTGATGGTGGATGAGCTGTGTGCGGCTCTAGCTAAAAAAATGACCTCGAGGGGCGGCACTTACAAGATGGCTGAATAGGAACAGCTCTGGTCTGCATCTCCCAGCAAGATCGGTGCAGAAGATGGGTGGTTTCTGCATTTCCAGCTGAGCTCTGAAGAGAGCAGTGGTTCTCCCAGCATGGCGTTTGAGCTCTGAGAATGGACAAACTGCCTCCTCAAGAGGGTGCCTGAGCCCAGTGTAGCCTGACTGTGAGACACCTCCCAGTAGGGGCCAACAGACACCTCATACAGGCAGGACAAAGCTTCCAGAAGAAGGATCAGGCAGAAATATTTGCTGTTCTGCAGCCTCTGCTGTTGAAACCCAGGCAAACAGGGTCTGGAGGGGACCTCCAGCAAACTCCAACAGACTTGCAGCTGAGGGGCCTGACTGTTAGAAGGAAAACTAGCAAACAGAAAGGAATGACATCAACAAAACAGACATCCACACCAAAACCCCATCTGTAGGTCACCAACATTAAAGACCAAAGGTAGATAAAACCACAAAGATGGGAGAAACCAGAGCAGAAAAGCTGAAAATTCCAAAAACCAGAGCGCTTCTTCTCCTCCAAAGGATCACAGCTCCTCACCAGCAAGGGAACAAAACTGGACAGAGAATCAGTTTGATGAGTTGACAGAAGTAGTCTTCAGAAGGTCAGTAATAATAAACTTCTCTGAGCTAAAGGAGCATGTTCTAACCCATCACAATGAAGCTAAAAACCTTGAAAAAAGGTTAGGTGAATGGCTAACTAGAATAAGCAGTGTAGAGAAGACATTAAATGACCTGATGGAGCTGAAAACCACAGCACAAGAACTTCATGATGCATGCACAAGCGTGAATAGCCCATTCGATCAAATGGAAGAAAGGATATCAGTGATTGAAGATCAAATTAATGAAATAAAGTAAGAAGACAAGATTAGAGAAAAATGAATGAAAAGAAATGAACAAAGCCTCCAAGAAATAAGGGACTATGTGAAAAGACCAAATCTACATTTGATTGGTGTGCCTGAAAGTGATGGGAAGAATGAAACCAAGTTAGAAAACACTCCTCAGGATATTATCCAGGAGAACTTCCCCAACCTAGCAAGGCAGGCCAACATTCAAATTCAGGAAATACAAAGAACACCACAAAGATACTCCTCAAGAAGAGCAACCCCAAGACACATAATTGTCAGATTCACCAAGGTTGACATGGAGGAAAAAATCTTAAGGGCAGCCAGAGGGAAAGGTAAGGTTACCCACAAAGGGAATCCCATAAGACTAACAGCAGATCTCTTGGAAGAAACGCTACAAGCCAGAAGAGAGTGGGGGCCAATATTCAACATTCTTAAAGAAAAGAATTTTTAAACCAGAATTTCATATCCAGCCAAATTAAGCTGCATAAGTGAAGGAGAAATAAAATCATTTACAGACAAGCAAATGCTGAGAGATTTTGTCACTACCAGGCCTGCCTTACAAGAGCTCCTGAAGGAAGCACTAAACATGGAAAGGAACAACCACTACCAGCCACTGAAAAACATGCCAAATTGTCAAGACCATTGATGCTATGAATAAACTGCATCAATTAATGGGCAAAATAAACTTCCAACTTCATAATGACAGGATTAAATTCACATATAACAATATTAACCTTAAATGTAAATGGGCTAAGTGCCCCAATTAAAAGACACAGACTGGCAAATTGGATAAAGAGTCAAGACCATTGGTGTGCTATATTCAGGAGACCCATCTCATGTGCAGAGACATACATAGGCTCAAAATAAAGGGATGGAGGAAGATCTACCAAGAAAATGGAAAGCAAAAAATAAAAGCAGGGATTGCAATCCTAGTCTGTGATAAAACAGGCTTTAAACCAACAAAGATCAAAAGAGACAAAGAAGGCCATTACATAATGGTAAAGGGATCAATTCAACAAGAAGAAGTAACTATCCTAAATATATATGCACCCAATACAGAAGCACCCAGATTCATAACACAAGTCCTTAGAGGCCTACAAAGAGACTTAGACTTCCACACAATAATAATGGGAGACTTTAACACCCCACTACCCGTATTAGACAGATCAATGAGACAGAAAGTTCACAAGCATATCCAGGACTTGAACTCAGCTCTGGACCAAGCAGACCTAATAGACATCTACTGAACTCTCCACCCCAAGTCAACAGAATATACATTCTTCTCAGCACCATATTGCACTTATTCTAAAATTGACCATATAATTGGAAGTAAAACACTCCTCAGCAATTGTAAAAGAACAGAAATCACAACAAACTGTCTCTCAGACTACAGGGCAATCAAATTAGAACTCAGGATTAAGAAACTCACTCAAAACCGCACAACTACATGGAAACAGAACAACCTGCTCCTGAATGACTACTGGATAAATAACAAAATGAAGGCAGAAATAAAGATGCTCTTTGAAGCCAGTGAGAACAAAGACATAACATACCAGAATCTCTGGGATACACTGAAAGCAGTGTGTAGAGGGAAATTTACAGCACTAAATGCCCATAAGAGAAAGCAGGAAAGATCTAAAATTGACACCCTAACATCATAATTAAGAGAACTAGAGAAGCAAGAGCAAACAAATTCAAAAGCTAGCAGAATGCAAGAAATTACTAAGATCAGAGCAGAACTGAAGGAGATAGAGACACAAAAACCCTTCAAAAAATCAATGAATCCAGGAGCTGGTTTTTTGAAAAGATCAACAAAATACATAGACCAATAGCAAGACTAAAGAAGAAGAAAAGAAAGAAGAATCAAATAGACACAATAAAAAATGATAAAGGGGATATCACCACCGATCTCACAGAAATAAAACTGCCATCAGAGAATACTATAAACATCTCTATGCAAATAAACTAGAAAATCTAGAAGAAATGGATAAATTCCTGGACACATACACCCTCCCAAGACTAAGCCAGGAAGAAGTAGAATCTCTGAATAGACCAATAACAGGCTTTGAACTTGAGGCAATAATTAATAGCCTACCAACCAAAAAAAGTCCAGGGCCAGACAGATTCACAGCTGAATTCTACCAGAGGTACAAACAAGAGCTGGTACCATTCCTTCTGAAACTATTCCAATCAATAGAAAAAGAGGGAATCCTCCCTAACTCATTTTATGAGGCCAGTATCATCCTGATACCAAAGCCTGGCAGAGACACAACAAAAAAAGAGAATTTTAGGCCAATATCTCTGATAAACATCTATGTGAAAATCCTCATAAAATGTTGTGGGAAGTCAGGGACCCTGAATGGAGGGACTGGCTGAAGCCACGGCAGAAGAACATAAGCTGTGAAGATTTCATGGACATTTATTAGTTCCCCAAATTTATACTTTTATAATTTCTTATGCCTGTCTTTACTGCAGTCTCTGAACATAAATTGTGAAGATTTTATGGACATTGATCACTTCCCCAGTCAATACTCTTATACTTTCCTATGCCTGTCTTTACTTTAATCTCTTAAGCCAGTCATCTTCCTAAGCTGAGGATGTATGTTGCCTCAGGATCCTGCGATGATCGCGTTATCTGTAAAAATTGTTTGTAATACATGTGTGTTTGAACAATATGAAATCTGGTCATCCTAAAAGAACAGGATAACAGTGATTTTCAGGGAACAAGGGAGATAACCATAAGGTCTGACTGCCTGTGCGGCTGGGCAGAACAGAGTTATATTTCTCTTCTTGCAAAAGCCAATAGGAGAAATATCACTGAATTCCTTTTCTCAGCAAGGAATAGCCCTGGGAAAAGAATGCATTCCCAGGGGGAGGTCTCTAAAATGGCCACTCTGGGAGTGTCTGTCTTATGCAGTTGAAAATAAGGGATGAAATACACCCTAGTCTCCCGAAGCACCCCCAGGCTTGCTAGGATTGGGAAATTCCAGCCTGGCGAAATGTTAGTCAAACTGGTTGTCTGCTCTTGAACCCTGTTTCCTGTTAAGATGTTTATCAATGACAATGTGTGCCCAGCAGGACATGGACCTTCAACAGTCATTCTAGTTTCACCCTGGCCATGTGATCTCACTCTGCCTCTCTGCCCTTGTGATATTTTATTGCTTTTGAAGCATGTGCTCTCTGTGACCCACTCCCTATTCATACACCCCTCTCCTTTTGAAACTCCTAATAAAAACTTGCTGGTTTTGTGGCTCAGGGGCTATCACAGAACCTGCTGACATGTGATGTCACCCCCGGAGACCCAGCTGTAAAATTTCTCCTTTTGTGCTCTTTCTCTTTATTTCTCAGACTGGCCAACACTTAGGGAAAGTAGAAAAGAACCTACGTTGAAATATTGGGGGCTGGTTCCCCCGACATCTGGCACCCACGTGGTCTTTCTTTTTTCCCAAGTGCATGTGGGAACCCAATTCCCTTTGGTAGGTGTGGAGAAACGTCATTGGTTCGGTCCACAGAAACTTGTTCAACTCCCTGATGACTGGTGAGTAGTCTGTGTATGGTCCGGGTTAACTATGGGTCACACAGAGTCTGAACATCATGCTTATCTCTGCTGTATTAAACTCCTGTTAAAACAGGGAAGTGTCCGGGCAACCATGGAAAATATGGTCTCTCTATTCAGGGCGGTGGAAGAACACTGTCCTTGGTTTCCCGAAAAAGGAACTGTAGATGTAGAACTATGGGATCGTGTTGGTGCAACATTCCGGGAACTGGTCTCCATAGGAAATTATGTTCCCGTCACTTTCTGGGTTGATTGTCCTAATGACATACCAATCCTGTGACCCCCTAAAGTTACCACAATTTTCTGAATCTGACGACCCTCCACGTCTTCCTCAACCTTCCTCTCCCACATGGCCTTCATCTACTCCTCCCCCACCTAACGATTCTGAGACTTCAATATCTAACTCCAGTGACTTTGGATTACGGTCACCCCCGATGACCTTATTTCTTTTCACGAAGAGCTGGTACTTGTAGCTCCCGTTGCCCTGACTCAGACAGCCTGGGACCACATATATGCTAATTCTTCTCTCTTCAAACCTCCGGAGTCAGCTAATGGCTCCGGGACCAAACTAAAATTTACCTGTAATTCTACATGCCCTCCCCCATCCACTTCAGCCTCTCACCCCCCTGTCATTTTGATTCCTCAACTGGTCACTTTGCCATCCAGTCAGCCTGCTTCTCTGTACCCTTCTTCACACATGGATGCTAGTAATCACCAGTATACTTCTGCTCCTTCTGCTCCCCCAATACCCCTTTCTCACACTCTCATTCTGGTCTGACCCCCTCACCCTCAGTTTCCCTTATCTACACATGCTTTTCCTGTCACTTCTATGCCAACTCCATCTCAGATATCTACTCTTGAAACTTCAGTGCAACGCTTATTATGCCAAAACAAAGAAACAAGTGGATTAGATGTGCGGGTTTATCCAGTCATGCTAGAACCTCCCAACTTCCAAGAGGTACAAATGCGTCATTATGTACTTCTAAATCTTACCTTTTTAAAAGAATTTAAGGATGCTTGTACTCAGTATGGTCTTTGCTTTATGTTAAAATTGTTTTACAAACTTTTTGTACTGAGGTCATTTTGCTTCCTTTAGACTGGGACCTTTTGGCAAAAGCTGTTCTAACCCCATCTCAGCATTTACAATTTTGTACCTGGTAGTCAGAGGAGGCCCGTTTGCAGGCTCAGCTAAATCAGACTAATGGCATTCTAATTACTCAGGCTCAGCTCACAGGCTCTGATAGTTTCTCTGATACTTATGCCCAATTATATTTTGATGCTCTTACCACAGAACAAGTAACAAAGGTGTGTATCAGAGCTTGGGATAAATTACGTGCCCCAGGCCAAGCTCCTGTTTCTTTTACTATGGTTAAACAAGGTCACGCTGAATTATACCCTGATTTTTTAGCTAAATTACAAGATGCTGTTGAAAAATTTGTCTCTGATGAGAGTGCTCAAGGTATTCTCCTTCGTATGTTAGCTTTTGAAAATGTGAACCATGAGTGTAAAATGGTTATGCAGTCCATCCAACAACAAAATTTACCTGATCATGAGGTGTTACCTGCATATATTAAAGCTTGTGAAGGCATTGGATCAGACACCCACAAAGGTATTCTGTGGGCATGGGCCATGAAGGACACCAGCCAAACTGGCCCCACTAATTCTTTTCTTGGAGCCTGCTATAATTGAGGTCAACTTGGTCATACTCGTAAAAATTGCACTGTTAAAAACTTAAAAGCGGCCAAGCTGGCTCAACAAACATGGCCAAATGCTGCTGCTACTGTTTGCCCACATTGTTGCAAAGGTAAACATTGGGCAAGTACTTGCCATTATAAATATGATACAGATGGAAACCCCCTGCCACAGAACCAGGGAAACGGGAAGTGGGGCCAGTCCCAGGCCCCAATATCAAATGGGATGCTTCAGACTCAGACCAACGTTGCGTTTCCACTTCAGGCGGTCCCAGCACAGCCTCCAGCACAAACAAATTTACCTACAGCCAACCCAGATGGGTCCCAGCCTCTCCTTCTGTCTCGGTACAATGCTTGTCCACCTCCACAGTAGGGGGCAGGGTGGTCGATCTCTGCAGTACCATTCCTCTAAATTGACTACCTAATTCTTTGCCTTTAATTTTCCCCATGGGGGTCACTGGCCCTTTACCTCAAGGTTCGGTGGGCCTGGTGTTAGGTAGAGCATCCACCTCTGCTAAAGGAATCACCATTCACACTGGTCTCATTAATTCTGATTCCATTGACGAGATTAAATTAATCGTGTCTGCCATGGTTCCTGTTTCCATTCTGGCCGGTGAGTCAATTGCTCAATTGCTTTTGCTACCTAATATTGTTTTAAACAAAGGAGATAAGGCACGTGGCCCTAGGATGGGCTCTGGCGGTGAAAAGGCCACTTATTGGATTAATGTAATTTCTAAACAACGGCCCAACTGCACCATACACATTCAAGGAAAAAGGTTTGAGGGCTGATGTTTCTATTATTTCCTCTAGTTTACGACATTCCTCCTTGCTTAAACATCCTGCTAACATGGGAGTAGTAGGTGGTGGGAATGCTGATGAAGTTTACGAGAGCACATTTATCTTGCCTTACACTGGCCCTGATGGTCAAAAGGGTACAATTCAGCCTTATATAACAGCAATCCCCATTAATCTTTAGGGTAGAGATTTATTGGCACAATGGGGGGCTGAAATTAATATTCCACATAACTCTTATAGTGCTCCCAGTCAGCATGTGATGGAAAACATAGAGTTTGTTCCTGGACTCGGTCTCGGTCCGAAGCAAGAAGGGATTACTAAGCCCCTCCCAATTACTGTAAAAGAAGACAGGGCTGGTTTAGGTTACCCTTTTTAATGGCGGCCGCTGCCATGCCTCCTGATCCTATCCCTTTACAATGGAAATCTGACACACTCATTTGGATTCAGCAGTGGCCACTCTCTAAAGAAAAACTGGAGGCTTTCACTCAGTTTCTGAACAGTTACAACTTGAGAATGTGGAACCTTCTCTTTCTCCCTGGAATTCTCCTGTGTTTCTAGTAAAAAAGAAATCAGGCAAGTGGCAGATGGTAACAGATTTAAGGGCCATTAATGCAGTAATTAAACCTATGGGGGCCATCCAACCTGGCATGCCTGCCCCTGCTTTAATACCTAAAAATTGGCCTCTCATAGTTATTGATCTGAAAGATTGTTTTTTTCATATTGCTTTACATAAATCAGATTGTGAAAAATTTGTTTTTACTATACCATCTATCAATAATCAGGAGCCTGCAGCTTGTTATCAATGGAAAGTACTTCCTCAGGGAATGCTGAATAGCCCTACAATCTGCCAGCTTTATGTTGGACAAGTGCTTTCACCAGTTCGAGCCCAATTTCCCCAGACCTATATTCTTCATTATGTTGATGATATTTTAATTGCTGCCCCCACTGATAAAGAATTGATTGACTGTTATCAAATTTTGAGCTGCCGTGTTACAGAGGCTGGATTACACATCGCTCAGGAGATCACATTCAACAGACCACTCCTGTTCAATATTTAGGAAGCGTGGTCGATAAACAATGTATTCAACCTCAAAAAGTTCACATTCAGAGAGATTCTCTGAAAACTTTAAAGGACTTCCAAAAACTCTTGGGTAACATAATTATTTAAGACCTACTTTAGGTATTCCGACCTATGCGCTGTCTAACTTGTTTTCTATGCTGTGGGGAGATTCCAATCTCTGCAGTCCCAGAGCTTTGACCCCTGAGGCGTCACTAGAACTGGAATTCGTAGAGGAAAGAATCCAGACCGCCCAGTTATCTAGAGAACAGCCATCTCAGCCTTTTCAGCTTCTGGTTTTTGCTTCATTGCACTCCCCTACTGGGCTAATAGTTCAACATAATGATTTAGTAGAGTGGTTTCTTCCTCATTCTGTGTCAAAAACTGTCTGTTTATCTGGACCAAATGGCCATTCTGATTGGATGAGTTCGGTGTAGAATACTTAAAATTTCCGGATTTGATCCAAATTTAATTGCAGTTCCTTTAAATTGGCTTGAAGTTCAAGCTGCCTTTCAACATTCTGTACTGTGGCAAATTCACTTGGCTGATGTTATTGGCGTTATTGGCAATAATTATCCAGAAAACAAATTGTTTGATTTTATAAAAATGACTTCTTGGGTGGTCCCTCGATTGACCAAAGATCAGCCCATTCCTGAGGCTGTTACAGTGTTCGCTGATGGCTCCAATGGAAATGCTGGTTATGTAGGTCCTACAGACAAGCTTATATCCACCCCTCATACCTCTGCTCAAAAGGCAGAGTTAATTTCTGTAATTACTGCCTTACAGGATTTCCCCAAACCTTTAAATATTGTCTCTGATTCTGCTTAACGTGGGAAAGAGGATATGCTTATGTTTCACCAGGAGATCATCAATCCCCTGTCTGGGTGCCCACTAGAGGCTCAAGCTTCACGTGAATACTGACAACGAAAACCACAGAGAAAAGACGTCTGTGTCAGAGACCACCCTCAGTCATGGTGAGATCTGTGCCACTCCTCAGAAGCTGGCACACCAAATCAAAATGGGTCTGGTTCAATCCTCCCTGATGGCAATGGAGACCCATCTAACTAATCCCACCTCTCCTAATTACCTTTCTTTTTCTCCTTACAAACCTAAAAATCTCACCATTTCTATTACCCTGGAAATAACATCCCTCTGTTCTTCTCTTCCTCCTTCAGCACTGGATCTCACTTACAATGGGTTTTATTTAATGATTCTCCTCCTTATACTTTCTGTCTCACCAGTTTCCTCTCACACTGATTTACCTGCTCCACAAAATTATTCTTACTGGGCTTATGTGCCTTTTCCTCCACTTATTCGACCTCTCACCTGGCTGGATGCTCCTGCAGAAATCTACGCTAATGACAGTGTGTGGATGCCTGGAGCTACAGATGACCGTTGCCCCATTCAACCAGGAGAAGAAGGCCCTGCATTTAATGTTACTATGGGTTATAGATACCCCGCTCTGTGCCTCAGACATGCACCTGGTTGCATCCATCTAGAAACCCAAATCTGGGCTGCTTATCTTCCGGAGAGATCAGCCACAGAGGAACCGGGACATTTGGTCTCTGGCCTCTCCCTTTCTCCTTTAAGACAAATGAAAGGGGGAGTAATAGGAGACACCCCATACTTTCAATATAAACCTGGGGAAAACCATGCCCTAAAAATTTTGAGGGCCCATCTAAAACTTTAATTTGGGAAGACTGTGTTCACTCACATGCAGTAATATTAAAAAATGAGTCATATGGTTTAGTAATAGACTGGGCACCAAAGGGCTATTTAAAAAGCAATTGCTCCTCTGGCCAAGGGAATGCCTGGAGGCTACTTACTTTATTTCTTATTGGGAGAACGAAAATCATCATTCTTCTTTGCATAGGAGGTTCAGCTCATTCTTTCCCTTAAAATGGGAAGATAAAGGCATTACCCCTCCAAGGCCTCATATGATACTCCCCATTCTGAGCCCAGAACACCCAGAACTTTGGAAGTTGGCTATTGCTATGTCTGGACTGTGAGTATGGGAAGGGGAAACTTTTCTGTCTATTGTCCCCACTACCATCCCCCTCCCTCAGTATCAACGTAGATCTAGACATTCTGCTTTGCTTACCTCCAACCTGACTGTTCCCATACAGAGTTGTGTTAAGCCTCCTCACACACTGTTAGTGGGAAATATCAAAATTTGGACAAACAATCAAACTGTCCAATGCATTAGTTGTCATTTATACACTTGTATTAACTCCCATTTTGACTCCAGGAAAAGTGTAATGTTGGTTCGAGCTTGAGAAGGAATCTGGATTCTGGTAACTTTGCCCACACCTTGGGAATCCTCCCCCTAATACATTTAATTAATGAAGTGTTACAGCAAATTCTAAAAAGATCTAAGAGATTTGTTTTCACTTTAATCGCTGTTATAATGGGCCTAATTACAGTCACTGCAATGGCCACCACTGCCGGAATGGCGTTACATCAATCTATTCAAATGGCTCATTTTGTTAATGATTGGCAAGCCAATTCCATCCAAATGTGGAATTCTCAACAAAGCATTGATCAAAAATTGGCTAATCAAATTAATGATTTAAGACAGTCTGTTATTTGGCTTGGAGATCAGGTAGTGAGTCTCGAACATTGCATGCAAATGCAGCCTGATTGGAATACTGCAGATTTCTGCATCACCCCGTATTCCTATAATGAGACTGATCATTCCTGGGAGATGGTCAAAGGACACCTTCTGGGTAGGGAAGATAATTTATCATTGGACATAACTAAATTAAAGAAACAAATTTTTGAAGATTCTCAAGCTCATTTATCCATTGTGCCTGGAGCTGAGCCATTAGATCAGGGGGCAGAAAATATTTCTAGACTAAATCACATGACTTGTATTAAGTCTAATGGGGGCTCCACTGTAGTAAATTTTGGAATTATGTTTCTCTGTTTAATCGGCTTATCTTTACTGTGTGGGACCAGTCAAAGAATCCTGCCTCAAAATTGAGAGAACGAACAAGCCTTCATCACCATAGCACATTTATATAAAAGGAAAGAGAGAGATGTTGTGGGAAGTCAGGGACCCCGAAGAGAGGGACCGGCTGAAGCCATGGCAGAAGAACATAAATTGTGAAGATTTCAGGGATATTCATTAGTTCCCCAAATTAATACTTTTATAATTTCTTACGCCTGTCTTTACTGCAATCTCTGAACATAAACTGTGAAGATTTCATGGACATCGATCACTTCCGCAATCAATACTCTTATAATTTCCTATGCCTGTCTTTAATCTCTTAATCCCATCATCTTCCTAAACTGAGGATGTATGTTTCCTCAGGACCCTGTGATGAGTGCGTTATCTGTACAAATTATTTGTAAAACATGTGTGTTTGAACAATATGAAATCTGGTCATCCTAAAAGAACAGGATAACAGTGATTTTCAGGGAACAAGGGAGATAACCATAAGGTCTGACTGCCTGTGGGGCTGGGCAGAACAGAGTTATATTTCTCTTCTTGCAAAAGCCAATAGGAGAAATATCACTGAATTCTTTTTCTCAGCAAGGAATAGCCCTGGGAAAGCAGTGCATTCCGAGAGTGAGGTCTCTAAAATGGCCACTCCGGGAGTGTCTGTCTTATGCAGTTGAAAATAAGGGATGAAATACACCCTAGTCTCCTGAAGCACCCCCAGGCTTGCTAGGATTGGGAAATTCCAGCCTGGCGAAATGTTAGTCAGACTGGTTGTCTGCTCTTGAACCCTGTTTCCTGTTAAGATGTTTATCAATGACAGTGTGTGCCCAGCAGGACATGGACCTTCAACAGTCATTCTAGTTTCAGTCTGGCCATGTGATCTCACTCTGCCTCTCTGCCCTTGTGATATTTTATTGCCTTTGAAGCATGTGATCTCTGTGACCCACTCCCTATTTGTACACCCCTCTCCTTTTGAAATTCCTAATAAAAACTTGCTGGTTTTGTGGCTCAGGGGGCATCACGGAACCTGCCAACATGTGATGTCATCCCCAGAAACCCAGCCATGAAATTTCTCTCTTTTGTGCTCTTTCTCTTTATTTCTCAGACTGGCCAACACTTAGGGAAAATAGAAAAGAACCTATGTTGAAATATTGGGGGCTGGTTCCCCCAATAATAAAATATGGGCAAACTGAATCCAGCAGCACATCAAAAAGCTTATCTACCACAATCAAGTTGGCTTTATCCCTGGGATGCAAGGCTGGTTCAACATATGCAAATCAACAAACGTAATCCATCACATAAACAGAACCAATGACAAAAACTAAATGATTATCTCAATAGATGCAGAAAAGTCTTTTGACAAAATTCCACAGCGCTTTATACTAAAAACTCTCAACAAACTAGGTATTGATGGAATATATCTCAAAATAATAAGAGCTATTTATGACAAACCCCACAGCCAATATCATACTGCATGGGCAAAAACTGGAAGCATTCCCTTTGAAAACTGGCACAAGGCAAGGATGCCCTCTCTCACCACTCCTATTCAACATAGTGTTGAAAGTTCTGGCCAGGGCACTCAGGCCAAGAGAAATAAATAAAGGGAATTCAGTTAGGAAAAGAGGAAGTCAAATTGTCCCTGTTTGCAGATGACATGATTTTATATTTAGAAAACCCCATCATCTTGGCTCAAAATCTCCTTAAGCTGATAAGCAACTTCAGTAAAGTCTCAGGATACAAAATCAATGTGCAAAAATCACAAGCATTCCTATACACTAATAACAGACAAACACAGAGCCAAATCATGAGTGAACTCCCATTCACAATTACTACAAAGAGAATAAAATACCTAGAAATCCAACTTACAAGGGATGTGAAGGACCTCTTCAAGGAGAACTATAAACCACTGCTCAATGAAACAAAAGAGGATACAAACAAAAGGAAGAACATTCCATGCTCATGGATAGGAATAATCAATATCATGAAAATGGCCATACTCCCCAAGGTAATTTACAGATTCAATGCTATCCCCATCAAGCTACCAATAAATTTCTTCACAGAATTGGAAAAAACTACTTTAAAGTTCATATGGAATCAAGAAAGAGCCCATATAGCCAAGAGAATCCTAAGCAAAAAGAACAAAGCTGGAGACATCACACTACCTGACTTCAAACTATACTGCAAGGCTACAGTAACCAAACAGCATGGTACTGGTACAAAAACAGATATATAGACCAATGGAACAGAACAGAGACCTCAGAAATAACACTACACATCTACAACCATCTGACCTTTGACAAACCTGACAAAAACAAGCAATGGGGAAAGGATTCCCTATTTAATAAATGGTGCTGGGAAAATGGCTAGCCATATGTAGAAAGCTGAAACTGGATCCCTTCCTTACACCTTATAGAAAAATTAGTTCAAGATGGATTAAAGACTTAAATGTTAGACCTAAAACCATAAAAACCCTAGAAGAAAACCTAGGCAATACCATTCAGGACATAGGCATGGACAAAGACTTCATGACTAAAACAGCAAAAGCAATGGCAACAAAAGCCAAAATAGACAAATGGGATCTCATTAAACTAAAGAGCTTCTGCACAGGAAAAGAAAGTACCATCAGAGTGAACAGGCAACCTACAGGATGGGAGAAAATTTTTGCAATCTACCCATCTCACAAAGGGCTAATATCCAGAATCTACAAAGAACTTAAATAAATTAATGAGAAAAAAAACCCATCGAAAAGTGGGCAAATGATATGAACAGACACTTCTTAAAAGAAGACATTTATGCAGCCCACAGACATATGAAAAAATGCTCATCATCACTGGTCATTAGAGAAATGCAAATCAAAACCACAATGAGATACCTTCTCACTCCAGTTAGAATGGCCGTCATTAAAAAGTCAGGAAACAACAAATGATGGAGATGATGCGGAGAAATAGGAACATTTTTACACTGTTGGGAGTGTAAATTAGTTCAAGCATTGTGCAAGACAGTGTGGCGATTCCTCAAGGATCTAGAACTAGAAATACCATTTGACCCAGCGATCCCATTACTGGGTATATACCCAAAGGATTATAAATCATGCTACTAGAAGGAGACATTCACACATATATTTATTGCAGCATTATTCACAATGGCAAAGTCTTGGAACCAACCCAAATGTCCATCAATGATAGACTGGATTAAGAAATTGTGGCACATATACACCATGGAATACTATGCAGCCATAAAAAAGAATGAGTTCTTGTCCTCTGCAGGGACATGGATGAAGCTGGAAACCATCATTCTCAGCAAACTATCACAAGGACAGAAAACAAAACACTACATGTTCTCACTCACAAGTGGGAATTGAACAATGAGAACACATGGACACAAGGCAGGGAACATCACACACTGGGGCCTGTCAGCAGGTGGAGGGCTGGAGGAGGGATAACATTAGGAGAAATACCTAATGTAAATGACGAGTTGATGGGTGCAGCACACCAACATGGCATATGTATACCTATGTAAAAAACCTGCACGTTCTGCACATGTACCCTAGAACTTAAAGTATAATTAAAAAGAAAAGAAGAAGAAAACAAATGACCTTCTGTTGTCCTCTAGATGTTTCTGTACAGGGCAGGATAGTAAACATTCTAGTCTTTGTGGACCGTGTAGATTCTGCTGCAGCTACACAACTCTGGAGTAGAACCATGAACATAGGCACAGAAAACAAACAGACAGGTGTAGCTGTGTTCCCACAAAATTTTATGTACAAAAGCAAGTGGTAAACCATATTTGGCCCATGAGGTATAGTTTTCTGACCCGTACTCTTGACCTCTACTCTGACCCCTGCGCCCATTCTCCTCTTTGCTGGTTATGAAGATAGCTCCAGCAATACTCTTTCTCATTACTTCTTCAAAAGAAAGTGCATCCTTCTCATCAGAATACAACGTTAGTGTTGTTTTGTCTTAAAAAGACAATGATTTGTTGTTGTGACTTGCCCTCAAATGACTTCTCCATTTCTCTTTTCCTATATTCTACAGTTTCTTCTCATTTGTTCTTAATCTCATTCCAATAAGCTAGAGCTTTCATTATTCCCCCCCTACCACCCTGCAAAAAAAATTGACCTACTTCAGTTTACCAGTGACCTTCACATGGTTAAATCCAATGGTAAATTTCAGTCCTCATTTTACCTGGGCTTTGGTACAGTTGATCATTTCTTCCTCCTTGAAATACTATTTTTATGTGGATTCCAATACACCCAGTGGTGTCCTAGTTCAGCATGTCACAGCTCCAGAGAGCTGATGGTAAAATATTCTGGAAATTTGTGACATAGTTATTAAACTATTTGTATCCTGAAGTCAGCTTTGATGGGAATGTTAGTCGGATAGAAATTGGCAAATGTTAAAAAAAAATGAAAACTTTTTAAGGCACAAAAAGACAGACATCACTTAATCTAATCCATATGTGGAATCTGAAGAAGTTGACCTCAGAGAAGTAGCGAGTACAATAGAGGCTACCAGAGACTGGGGAGGAGAGATGGCTGGTGGGATGGAGAGAGATTAGTGAACAGGTAAAAAGTCACAGTTATACAGAAGAGGAAATTCTGGTGTCTTATTATACAGTAGAGCAACTGTAGCTAATAACAACATATTGCATGTTTCAAAGGAGGTGGAAGAGAAGATTTTGAATCATCATAAAGAAATTACAAATGTTTAAAGTGATGGATATACTGATTACTCTGATTTGATCATTCTACAGTGTACACATGTATTGAAACATCACACTGTACCCTATAAATATATACAGTTATTATATGCCAATTGTACATTTAAAAATATTAGGTTTGAAAAAAATAGCAACTTTTTCAGTATTCCACAGAGATTTTCCTTACGTACTTGTATACATTGACATACCAAGTGTCAATGTGTGACATTGACATCATTCCGAATCACCCGAATTTTTGACAAACATCTGGTCCCAGATACATTTCATGTTTTCATTTCCTGATACTCATCCTTTCTAATACTCAAATACTCACTCCACCACAGAAACACTGTCTTCATGTTTTTCCTCAAATACATAAGGTATTTCTCCACGTTAGAAGTAAAAGCATGAAGACAGTGGGGGGACTGAAAAGCACTACAGGTAAAAATTACAGAAAGTGTAGAAGTTTTAAAGTATTAAGAAGGGACGCTTTCTGTGATCTCAAGTATTAAGAAACGAAAAGCTTTCTGTGATCAGGTAGAGGTTGTGTGATGAATTGAAAACCTTATAAACTCCAAATTAAAAGTTGCTTTTCCCGATGGGACAATTGCTGAATCCCTTGGACTCACTTGTTATGTGAGTTAAAAACCCATTTTTGAAACAAAAACTAAAACAGAAAGAACACAAAAGTGAATAATCATAACAAACAATGCCTTAAGAGATACAGAAGAGGCAATTGTGTGTGGGTACAAAGCATATTAGCATTTACTAAATACCATATTCTAATTCTGACATTCCCTATGTCTTGAGAACCAAGATATTGAGTAAGGAAGAGAGGAGACAGAGCTGTAATGTAGAAATGACTCAGCATAACACCTGAATATATTGTATCTCTGCCCATTGAAAAGGCCTAGAAAAAAAAATGAGCAATCTGTAAGCATCCTTAGTGTCAGGCTTTTCCCATGAAATATAATTTCCCAATAAAGGAAATGAAGACTTCTTGGGAAAGCGGTGGAGTTTAGGACACAAAATGTACAAGATGAGTGTGGAACATCTTAACATGCCAGATAAAAAGATAGTTATCAAAAATTATCAGGGTCACGTCAAAAGATTTTAGGAGCCAATTTGAAAGGACTCTATCGGTCAAAGGTGAGACAATTTAAGCTTCAATAAGGATCATATTTAGAATGGATTGATACTCATCAAATGTATTTCAATTCATGAATTCATAACCATTTAAAAGGTCTAGTTAGTTCCCCTCTGAAGATGACTAGGAAAAATTTATTTTCTTAAAAATTAGTTGGATAAAAGGCAAGGATCTAACATATATCCTGTTTTTCTTATACAAACTAAAACATAGCAAAATTATAGATGATGGTAATGGTAAGTCTCCCTTTTAGAAATTATTTCAGCCAGTCTATTTAAAAACATACAATTAGAATATTACAATTTTTCAACCCCTAAGGAATTGATGAATTTAGGCAGCTAACATCATAAAGAATGGATACCGGACATTATGTGCCTTCTGTTTACAAGACTTTAGACTTGCCAAATGAGTATAAAGTGAGCTTAATCAATCCACTGAATCCAGAATCAATTTACAGAAAATACAGAGTTCACAGGAACATACTGAACTACAACATGGGAGAGTCTGCAGGTCAGTGGAGCCCTAAAAGACATTACGTTTTTAAAAAAATGAATAAAACTAAGCTAAAGTGTCTAAGGATGGGTACTTGGATGATAAGATCATAAAGTAAAGCAGGGAAAGGATTATTGAAAAAGCCAAAAGCAAGGTATTTTTGTGTGGATGGAGAGGTTTGTGACTTTGATGGGACACACATGGAGGGGCTTCTCAGACGGCTGGCAACATGCTATTTCTTGATCTACGTTACATGGATGTTCTTGTAATTTTTCACTAAGTTATACATTTGTTTGTTTTCATTTTCTTTATATGCATTTTAGGATAGGTTTAAAATGCTACTCTGGTACTTTTAGTCAAATTACTGAAAAACAAATAAATAATCACTTGGTAATGAGAACACTGTCATTGCCACGATATTAAAAAATACGAATGTGACTAATAACAAAACTGCCAAAGTAATTTTTTTAGATATTTAAAAAAATGCTTCTTAGGGAAAATGATTCTACAGAGTCTGATTTTATCAGTGAAAACTGCAAGCAGGAGGTTCCCACTTACCATTCTTTCTCTCTTTGTTCTTCTTTTTACCATAATAATGAGCTCTGAAAGACACTTGAAACTTACAGTAGATCACATTGGAAGGAATATTATTCAAGAAGATATAAGGCAGAAACGATATTTTAGAGGGAGCCCTAGCATGCCTCGAACTCCTGTCATTATTCTCAGCAGATAACTAATTATTTGGCTGGAATACGTTTAAAGGAGAAGCTTTACTCCAAAGTTGGATGAATGAACGTAGAGATTTAAGCATGATAAAAAACAGTAAGCGGTACAGGAACAGTAACAACTATAAAGTCTTTATGATTTCTTTAATGTTGCCGGGAAATGCATAAAAGGCTTCTAGAGCTGACTAGATACCATTAAAAAAAATGTGTTTTTCTTGCTGTGAATTACAAGTCTTTTATACATGGAAAAATTTTAGTGGGCACACAAGGCAGGAAAATTAAATTAATTTTAATTCAAATGCTCTGTGACTCTCTGAAGTTTTTCCAATTACAAAGATATGTCTCATGATTTTAAGGAGCCAGGAGAGCATATAATACTTATGTAAAAAAATGTTGATTATTTCATTGCAAGTAGTCCTTAATGAGGGTTAAACTCATTATAGAAACTGTCTTAAGACAAATAAAACCAAGTCAGTGAAGTAATATGGGGTTACTTGTTTATTTGGTAAATTTCCCACAGGGAAAATTTTAAATCTTACAAGTTTAATGATGCTTTTAAAGAGGTATTATTTATGGAATTAGTTTCATAATTATTGCATAGGCTAGTAAAATTGTACTGAATTTGAAGACAGAAGAACTGAAGTAAGATTCTGAGTCTGTCAATTACAAATGATGTGACTTTGGGCAACTTATTCAACTTGTCTGAATCTCAGGTCACTTTCTACAAAATGACAGGATTATACCATATAGATCTTAAGATTCCATCAGTATTTTCAAATTCAACGATTTGTTTTCAACTTGTTTCGGGGCAAAATAAATCCTCTAAAGACTGAATGAGAAAGAATTATAAGGCCTGTAGTAGTTATCTACCTGTGTGGCAAATTAAACTACAACTTAGCAGCTAAATTAATACAACAAACATTTATGTTACACGGTTTCTGAGGGTTGGGAACCTGAAAGTGGTTTAGTTGACTGATTCTGATCAGGGTAACTCACAAGGGTACAGTCAAGCTGTTGGCTGACATTGAAGGCTGACTGTGGCTAATTCCCTTCTAACTTCACTTGCATGGCTGCTGGCATGCCTTGATTCCTCCTCACTGGCTGTTGGCCACAGGTTTTGGTTCCTCACCCAGTCGGACTCTCCCTAAGCCAGTTGCCCCAGAGCGAGTGATCCAAGAGAAAAAGAGAGCATGTGTGAATGAGAAAGCACCCAAGATTGAAGACACAGTTTTTATAAGCTAATTTAGAAAGCCCTATGTTATTGGCCACATGAACAATCCCTGATACATTATGGGAGGGGATTATAGAAAGACATAAATATCGCCACCATATGGGGATCTTTGGAGGTAATCTTGGAGACTGGCTAACCAAAGTGCCTGTGCTGAATACATAGATTAAGGCCCAGATTCCTCTCCCCAAACCCTCCATCTACCCAGTTCAATAAACTTCTCATGCAATGAATGATAGGGATGTTGCTATGGATATTGCAGAAACATAGGGTTTTTACCCGTGTTCCTCCTAACCATGGGCAGGGTTAGGTTACTGTTTTTCAAAGTAATTACCTTTGTTTTCAGCAATTGGCTTTATTTCAATTTACTGAAATGTGGTTGTTCAAGGTATCTTCGATTTGTTTCTTATATACTTTATTATTTCACTATACCTTTACTTTCTCTCTTTCTACACAGAATTTCCTGAAAAAAAAATCTATAATCTTGCATATTTTAATCTATTTGATGGCCTTAAATCTATTCCCCATTCCAAAATCATACCTAATCAAGTGACTTTTCTTTATCCCAAATTCTCCATTTGCTCTCTTCTCTCAGTTTATTTGCATGAGTTTCTCTCTACCTAACAGATCTCAAATTCATTGCTAAACTTACAGTAAGAATAGTCCACACTTAAAAAAAATCATCACCTTATCAGCCCTTTAAAATTTTACAATCTAACTTTCTCAATTATTATTCTGAAATGACCAATTTCCCTACTTACCTAATGCAATGAGAAGGAAATCTTCAACTTCTGCAGTGCTAACAATATCAGCTCCACTTTTCTTCTTAAAAATTCCTTTCTCTTCCATTATCGTGCACATTCTTTCTTACCCTTATCCTAAATTTTTATTATCTCCATGCTCTTTTCTTTTAGATTCTTTTGTTTCTCTATTCTTTTTCCCTCAAAATTTGTATATCACCTCAACAGAAGACCAATGGTTACTTTTTGATCCTTTCTGAAATTAAAATTCTAGTTTTTAATTTACTAAAGAGTATCTCTTTCAGAATTTATAACTAATATTCCAAATTCAACATAGATTTTAAATATGCCCTTATTTCTGTTTAGCGGATGGAAATAAGGCCTTTTATTTCTGTTAATAATATTTTCAGTCCTCAATTTATGCAAATTGTATCTTGAAATCGTCACTTTATGTATGTATGCAGCTATATATCTATGTATTTATTTATTTACATTTATTTTATTGGAACCTGTCATTTCAGATTGTGTAGCATTTAACTTTTTGATGTACTTGGATTAACCTGATCCCATTCTTTATTTGTATTTATTCACCTGGACATGGTCCTCTAATTCTTTCTGCCCATGACACCTATTGATGCCCCACCTTCATGGTCTTCAACTGCTCTGTACATTCTTCTCTTCAAAGTATTTGCTATTTACTACTATTTACAATGACTTCCTTTTGCTCTTAGATTAAGGCCAACATTCTTGACATGTCAACAAAGTCCTATAAAATTTGGCCTATGCCTACCACTTAAATTTCATCTAAAGCTACTCTTTCCTTTTCCATTTGCAAAGAGAGGCAGTAAGTGGTTACAGAACAAACTCTGCCTCCAGTCTGTGCTTTGATCCAAACCTAGTTCTGCAACTTAGTTAATTTGGCTAAGTTTCTTATCCTTTCTGTGCCTCAGTTTTCTGACACGTGATCAAAAATCTGATAGCAATGGTAGTTACTTATTGAATTAATCAGCATATGAGAACAATTCCCAGAAAATAATAGTTATAATATTGTTATTACAACTTGGAGATATTCATGCAATCTTATATTTTATCTCCTATTCATTATGTTTTTTCTCTCTTTTTTTCCCTCCCTTTCTTAACATTTTATTAATTCATCAAGTTTAACTTCCCTCTTCATCTTTTCCCTCAACTGATCTTGAAGTTATTCATAAATTTTCTATTCACTTACTGGTTATTCTTATTTCTGTTTATTTATTGACTACTTTTAAAAGATGTATATCTGATTTAATGAAGTCTTAACTAACCAGTATCTCTGACCTTCTCCTGAGAAATAGAAGAAGCTTTGAATGTCTTAACTCGGTCATCACTCACTGTCCACATTGCTGTCATCCATTGTGGTAGCCCCACTCTGATTTTACCACCTGGAACAAGTCGTCGTTACTGTTATTATTATTTGCAGTTATTGGATACACAATATTTACTCATTTAAGGCATTACAGCTAATTTCCTTGAATTCTAGTCCCTCAATTTTCTTTTTAAGTAAGGACCATCTTTTATTACAGTTCCTTCTGCAAATCTATGTAAGTGGAAAACTTTGTAAAATAGAGTATTTATTTTACACTTGCTCTTGAATAACAAATTTCCTGGGAATGAAATTTTAGTTTTATAGGCTTTTTTGTCAGCATGTTGAAGATATTATTCCAACGTTTTCTGATATGTATTCTTGCCAATGAGACTGTGACATGTATTGAAAAGATGTAAGCTGTCAGTTGTCAGTCCTTTGTGGATAATCTCTTTTTTGTGGGAAGTAATTTGTGAGGTTGTTTTATTTTCGTTTGTTTATGTAACTATTAGATTTTGTTTTACTTTGTTCTTTCTGGGACTCAGTGAGTATCTTTAATCTGAAGAGCCATGTACCTCTTTATCTTTGGAAAATTCTTAGCCATTATCTTTTAAAAAGTGTTTCTCAGGCATCTCTTTCAGCCACCTTACTCATGTGTTTTATAATGTCTTTCTATCTTTAATGCCTTTTAATTGCTCTTTTGTGTATTTTTTGACTCTATAGCTAATTCTTCTTTTTATATTGACTTTTAAAATTTATTTGTTATTTTTTAACTAAGGTATAGTTGACAAACTGCACTGCATATTTTACAGTGTACAATATGATGTTTTCATATACGTATAGATTGTAAAATGGTTAAATGCAGCTAATTACTGTATCCATTACCTCACGTACTTATCTGCCTTTGTTGTAAGAATATTTAACATCTACTCTCTCAGCAATTTTCATGTATACAACGTGTCATTATTAACTATAGTCAGAATGCTGTATAATAGATCTCCTGACCTTATTACTTTCAATTTACCCTTTCATTTATTTCTGATATGCTCATTAGTCTATCATACAGATTTTATTTTAATTACAATATTTTCATATCCAAACATTTGATTTGTTTTTTTAAAACATATGTATTTCATTCTCTCTTATTATCACTCCCTACTTCATCCTTCCTTATTTATCACTTTGGTTTTCTTCTTTAATTTTTGTATTTCTATCCAGGTTTTATGTATGTTTTTGGTAATTTCTTTCTCTTTAATCCCCAAAGTAATATTAGATAAAGTTATGGCCCATTCAAGATTGTTCCAATAACTCCAGGACTAGGGGTGCTCGAGCTTTTTAAAACTTCAGTTACTCACATAATGTTTCATTTGGTTGTGTAATTTGTACTCTTTTTCATGGCAATTTCTTTTCAGTGGGTGTCTTGTATGTCTTTAATTATGGGAGTTTCTCTATTGTGGTTATTTTTTTAAAAAAATTCAATGATTTTATGATAATTCCTCAACTTGCTATTCATGCCCTATATAAGTAAATTTGTAATCCTTGTACCATACACACACACACACACACACACACACACACACACTATGACTGTTGGCTTTACCATTGTATTCTCAGCAGCAGAGACTTTAGGGCAGAGTATTTTTTTTTGGTAAATTTTGTTTGATGAAAGTTTGCATGGTTATTCTGTATATTCCATAAATAAATAATTAAATCTACTGTAGAAAATTGAGAGCTACCTTCTAGTCTAGAAACTGTTCTGCATTTTGCAATTGTCATGTGCTACTGAAAGTGCTCACTCTCTCATCTTGGCAACCTAAAATCTCTTCAGGGTTTACTCCAAAGACAGTTTTTAAAAGAAGGCTTCGCTAACCTTAAATATGTATGCTTTGTAAATCAATTAAATCTTTCTATTTAATATAAATTTTATTTAGAAATGGCCTGATTTTTCATTTTGACATACTCAGGCTTTAATTATTCCTTGCTCTCTGCATTTTCCTAGAACTTTGGGGATATATAGAGTAAGCTCCTTACTCTGACACTATGACATAATTTTATTAGATATGTCATAGAAACTCCATGCAGAGGTTCAATTCATTGATCATGGGCGAATTCAGGTGACATACATATTAGTTTGGCACACAAGTTTTAAAAATTAACATGGAATTTGTTTCAAACATTTAAATATTCATCCATTGAAAATCCTAATATATATGACTTTGGGAGGGTGGATGCGAAAAAAATCAAATAATATAGCAGTGACAGGCCTGCATTTCTACCTTTTCACTGTTGCTGAAAACTGACTCGCAGATGCCCTATATCCAGTGGTTTATGTCCGATCAAGTTTGCCACAGTGTTCACCACTTCTTCATGAGTTAGACTGTGTCATTCACTCACCTGTAGTTCTGCCTGGCTCCTGTAATATTTAAAGTTTGAGGATGTGGATTTGGAACATTCTTCACCACTCAATATTGCCAATTATTATTGGCTTAGGCCACAGGATAAAATTTTTATGTACTGTATCCATTTGAAATCAGTTTATTGAGTATGTAAGAATTAATACATATTCAGTTCTAAATATAGCCATCTGTATCTTAACTGAATTATATTGCTCATCTTGTATTAATTTTCTCTCCCAAAAAACATAGAGTTATTATAGAAACATATGATTTTACATATACATTTAAGTCAGCAATAATGCAAAATTTGCCTAATCTGCCTTGGGTATTACTAGATTTATTTGGTAACTTAGTAAATATCTGTGTACTATAACCAAATATGATAAATTCTATGGAGAGATGAGAATTGTAATGAAAATGGAATGTCTAACAACTGATTAGATAATTGCATTTTCTACTAAAAACTGACAAAATAATAAACCTGAAATGTTGTTAGAGTTGTCGCCTAAATAAAGGCATGGAGCCAATTGCACAGCAAGATAACATTTGGATTTTAAACAAGTAGTGTCATTACTGGTTTTGTTTGTTATAAAGGAAAAGAGTCCACCTGGTTTTAAAATACATTTAAACATATTCGTGCTTATATTCTTAGCGTATTCCATTTTAGTAAAAGCAAAGTTATAGAAATTAATGCATAAGATATTAGAAAATGATACACATTATCTTTCTCAGTAAGTCTTTAATTCCTTAGTCGCGTGAGACCATACTATTTGTAGAGGATGAGTGACAGAAGTGTTGCTAAGACTAAGATCTGTGGGAGTGCTCTAAATGGATATGAAAACCATCAAGAATAATAATAAATTAAATCTTAAAATGCCAGTCTCAGAGTCTCTGTAGTTATATTTCCCAATTATTCCAAGACAGTGCCTGTTTCTTAGGACAGTGCCACAGGGAGCCTTTCATCTGCCATGCAGTCTTTGATAGAGGATGAGATTATGGACAGTACTGAAAGAACATAATCAATATTCAGCCAGGACATAGATTTAAAAAATATATATATGATCTCAGTTCATGTACCACTTTGCAGAGAGCTCAATAAAAGAGAGAACAAATAATCTAGTTCTTGGCATTCAAAAAGAGAGTTCGCTTTATGCAGTCTAACCTTGTCTGAACACATTTGTGCTTTTAATGTTTTGCAAAGATAGATCATCGGAAAATGACAGAAAGACAGTGAATGTGACAGTATGTTTGCTCCCTGGTTGGAGGCTTGATTATACTCAACAAGGGTCTGCTGCAAGCACTATTTTGCCATCCAGCTCTTTTTTTTTCCTACAGCAGGATACTAGATATATAACAGCAATAAACATGAAAGATAATGCTAATATTTCTCTTCCCTGAAATGAATGCAAAAGAGTTCTGTGAAAATGCTTCCACAGTAATTCATAGATACCCTTATTTAACAATTAATTTTCAAATATAATCTCATTGCTCTTTAATTGATTGTATTCTTTTTTATCTATTAGACTAGAAAAAATAAACACAGAATTATATTTCTTGGGATCCCTTTCAGATTTGGAAACAACAAAAAAATCCTACCCTTTTTATTTTCCTCAAGCCTTGGATAACTTCCAAATCAAGCACCTTGGAGTTAAAGGCGCTCTCCATTGCTTCAAGTATCTATGATTTTTACCTTTGTTTCAGGGTATTCTGGTTCTCAGCACTAATACTGGTAAAGACAAAGTATATATAAATAGAGAAGGTGATTGTATATACATGAATGTCTTTTGAACGAAGCGAGGTTACTAAGTTTGGTTTATCAAGTTCAAGCATACGTTGTTTTTAAATTTTTATTTATTTATTTATTTTTGATATGGGGTTTCTGTTGCCCAGCTTGGAGTTCAATGGTGATCATAGCTCACTGCAGCCTCCACCTCCTGGGCTTAAGTGATCCTCCCACCTCAGCCCCTGAGTAGCTGAGACCACAGACACATGCCACCATGTTCAGCTAATTATTATTATTATTATTATTATTATTATTATTATTATTATATTGTAGAAACAGGGTCTCCTTACGTTGCCCAGGCTGGTCTCAAACTCCTAGGCTCAAGTAATCCTCCTGCTTTGGTCTTCCAAAACATTGGGATTACAGGGATGGGCCATTGCACCTGGGACCATATGCTTTTCTATTTAAGCTAACCTTGACAAAAATGTGTGCTTTTGCTGTTTAGTAATTACCTACTAAATACCACATAAATCTATAGCCCAAACAAACTTTTTTCCTAATATAAAAATACAAAATATCAATAGTTTAAAACATTTCATTTTCTATTTTATAATAAATTGTGTTAAAAGTAACAATGCATATGATAAAACAGAAAACGTTAATTGTGAATTTTCTCCTTCAAACACAAGATAGAGGATGTTAACATGGAATAACTATCCACAGAAACCTTCATAACATTTTAAGTTTGCTAGTAACCAAGGAAGAAGTTACTCTGGGTTGCCATGATTCCTCATCGTGGCTTTTTTTTTTTAGGGATTTGTATAAGATGTCTCATCAACTTTACATTTGGTAACATCATCATTTTTAGTATCACCATCATGCCTTGTCAAATATTTATATAGAAAAACCTACCAGGGTAAAGAGGTGAACTGAAAACGTGCCAAGGATTAATTGAGGTGTCCTAACCTTCAGAGTACTGCTGTAAACATATAGCTTCCTACATAGGTATGAATTTGAAAGAAAATAATCACTCTTACTTCTATAAATATAGGTCTGTAATCACCCTTTCAAGTCAATTTTGCTGTATTTCAGGGATGGCTTGCAGAAACTTGATTACATGTAAAGTAGTAACAAAATATATATTTTCTATCTATGTTAGGGTACATACAATAGCTCAAGTGTAGGCAGTTTTCTGGGGTCACATAAGTACTGGTGTTTAGAGTAGGTAGATAAACCTGCATCCTGTCACAGTTAACATGGGCTTTTATAGTGGCACCAAGGAACAGAGAGCTGTGCATTGAGTAGGAGTGGAGGGGGTGTGCTAGAAGAAATAGTCTCTACGCTTAAAGACTAGTTTAGATCAACCTGGAGCACAATTTCAGAGCCCAAAGTCAGGTCCAAAGGAATTCTGAGGCTATCTAGAAATACATTAGAGGAATCAGTAGCTTTAGCTCCATTGTGTTGCACTGGGCACTATAGTATTTGGAATAAGGCACTAGCTATGTATAGCATAACATATATGATTATAGTCTAATTTATGTTGACTAGTATAACAACATAAATTCATTATAATACAAATGAAAAGGGGTATTTGGACAATTGATATTACTGGAAACATTGTGTGATTTATATCTAACAAGAGGCAGCATAGTATAAGGATTAATAACTCAGATTTTGAAATCAGATGGCCACAAGCCAGAGCTGCCATTGCTATTTATGTGGATGTGAGCAAGTAATATAATCCCTTTATGCCTTAGTTTTCCACTTGTAAAAATTCAATTATAATAACACCTATCTTATAAGATTGTTAGGAAAATAAATCAGTTTATACTTACAAAGAACTTAGAATTGTGCATGGACTGTATATATGTAAATTATGTAAAACAAATAATCACAAGACCATATATAGGCATATATGTTACTTATATATAAATATATAAAATGTGCTTTTATTATTTATATTGTTTCTATTATATATGTAATTGAAGAAATTACCATTAACTACAAACAATTTTCTCATGACAGAAAAAAGAGACTTAAAGATAATAAACTCAAATTCAATAGTGTATTAGTCGTCTTCATTAATTCAATAAGAATGGGGAAACTAAATTTTATAATGAAATACTGTAAGTCGGTAAGTTGCAGATTTAAAATAGTAATTACATTGGTGGGATATCTGGAGAATAGTATGATACTTCGTTTCATATTTCTTCATGATTTTTCAGGGGATTTATTGAAAAAATAGAAGTACTACATTGTAACACCTCCTAGAGTGACTTGCTGATAGTATGTGTTACACTTGATGGAAAAATGACAGTCAAATGGTAGAATTTCAGGGAGGAAGAACTTCTAAAATACATGAGAGACCATTCAAAGGAAATCTTTGAATTAGAACATGCTCAAATAACATGTCTGAGGAGGACAAGCAGAGGTTGGAGGCCTCTTATTATTAATAGATAATGTTGTAGAGGGAAATTCGAGTTTTATATAGAGTGTTGGAATAGACAATTTTTCATATTTAACTTGATAAGTCATATTTCACTTAGTGAATGGATATGGTGACTACACTATAAGGCATGGAGTGAATTTTTTGTTCATTTTATATCTTATTCTTATATTGTTAAATATTTAATTGACACATAAAGATGGAATGTATTCAAGGTGTACAATACGGTGACTTGGTATATGTATACATTGTGTAATGATTACCACTGTCAAATTCATCAACACATCCATCAGCAATAATGCTGTACGTGAGATATCCAGAACTTGTTCATCTTATAACGGGATGTTTTTACTCTTTGAACAACATCTCCCCATTTCTTCCACATTCCGTCTTCAGCCCCTGACAACCACTGTTCTACTCTCTACTTCTATTTATACAATATTTTTAGTGTTCTTCCTTAGACAGAATTCCTAGAACTATACGAGGATGGAAAAATAATTCTCAAAATAAAATTGAAAAGGTGGAAGATTAATTATCCTATTATGCATATAGTTAAAACAATCTCACATGGACACAAACATATACATAAAAACACATACATGTATACATCTATATACACAGACATGTGTATGTAGATATACAGAATGATCTATGTGTGTATATATATACATATCATTAGCAATAAATATAGTGTTTGCTATCAGAGAAATATAATTTTAGTAATTGAAATGCACATATTTTGTCAGATTACTATTTTGTAAAGGAAATTTGAAATTTTTTTTTTTTTTTAGATTAGCATGATTTTTAATTGACTGTAGCTTTTAGTACTTTTTTAAAAGTATACTTTAAGTTTTAGGGTACATGTGCACAACGTGCAGGTTTGTTACACAGGTACACTTGTGCCATATTGGTTAGCTGCACCCATCAACTCATCATTTACATTAGGTATTTCTCCTAATGCCATCCCTCCCCCACACCCCCAACCCCCAACAGGCCCTGGTGTGTGATGTTCCCCACCCTGTGTCCATGTGTTCTTGTTGTTCAACTCCCACCTATGAGTGAGAACATGCGGTGTTTGGTTTTCTGTCCTTGCGATAGTTTGCTTAGAATGATGGTTTCCAGCTTCGCCCATGTCCCTGCAGAGGACAGGAACTCATCCTTTTTAATGGCTGCATAATATTCCATGGCGTATATGTGCCACATTTTCTTAATCCAGTCTATCATTGATGGACATTTGGGTTGGTTGCAAGTCTTTGCTATTGTGAATAGTGCCACAATAAACATACGTGTGCATGGGTCTTTATAGTAGCATGATTTATAATCCTTTGGGTATATATGCATTAATGGAATCACTGGGTCAAATGGTATTTCTAGTTCTAGATCTTTGAGGAATTGCAACACTGTCTTCCACAATGGTTGAACTAATTTACACTCCCGCCAACAGTGTAAAAGCATTCCTGTTTCTCCAAATCTTCTCCAGCATCTGTTGTTTCCTGACTTTTTAAGGATCGCCATTCTAACTGGCATGAGATGGTATCTCACTGTGGTTTTGATTTGCATTTCTCTGATGACCAGTGATGATGGGCATTTTTTCTTGTGTTTGTTGGCTGCATAAACATCTTCTTTTGAGAAGTGTCTGTTCATATCCTTTGCCCACTTTTAGATGGGGTTGTGGGTTTTTTTCTTGTAAATTTGTTTAAGTTCTTTGTAGATTCTGGATATTAGCCCTTTGTCAGATGGGTAGATTGCAAAAATTTTCTCCCATTCTGTAGGTTGTGTGTTCACTCTGATGATAAGTTTGTTTTGCTGTGCAGAAGCTCTTTAGTTTAATTAGATCCAATTAAACTGTTGTCTATTTTGTCTGTTTTGGCTTTTGTTGCCATTGCTTTTGGTGTTTTAATCATGAAGTCTTTGCCCATGCCTGTGTCCTGAATGGTATTGCCTAGGTTTTCTTCTAGGGTTTTTATGGTTTTAGGTCATACATTTAAGTCTTTAATCCATCTTTTTTTTATTTTTTATTTTTTATTATACTTTAGGTTTTAGGGTACATGTGCACAATGTGCAGGTTTGTTACATATGTATCCATGTGCCATGTTGATTTCCTGCACCCATTAACTCGTCATTTAGCATTAGGTATATCTCCTAATGCTGTCCCTCCCCCCTCCCCCAACCCCACAACAGTCCCCGGAGTGTGATGTTCCCCTTCCTGTGTCCATGAGTTCTCATTGTTCAATTCCCACCTATGGGTGAGAACATGCGGTGTTTGGTTTTTTGTCCTTGCGATAGTTTACTGAGAATGATGTTTTCCAGTTTCATCCATGGCCCTACAAAGGACATGAACTCATCAATTTTTATGGCTGCATAGTATTCCATGGTGTATATGTGCCACATTTTCTTAATCCAGTCTATTGTTGTTGGACATTTGGGTTGATCTTTGACAAACCTGACAAAAACAAGCAATGGGGAAAGGATTCCCTATTTAATAAATGGTGCTGGGAAAACTGGCTAGCCATATGTAGAAAGCTGAAACTGGATCCCTTCCTTACACCTTATACAAAAATTAATTCAAGATGGATTAAAGACTTAAATGTTAGACCTAAAACCATTAAAATCCTACAAGAAAACCCAGGCAATACCATTCAGGACATAGGCGTGGGCAAGGACTTCATGTCTAAAACACCAAAAGCAATGGCAACAAAAGCCAAAATTGACAAATGGGATCTAATTAAACTCAAGAGCTTCTGCACAGCAAAAGAAACTACCATCAGAGTGAACAGGCAACCTACAGAATGGGAGAAAATTTTTGCAACCTACTCATCTGACCAAGGGCTAATATCCAGAATCTACAATGAACTCAAACAACTTTATAAGAAAAAAACAAACAACCCCATCAAAAAGTGGGCAAAGGACATGAACAGACACTTCTCAAAAGAAGACATTTATGCAGCCAAAAAACACATGAAGAAATGCTCATCATCACTGGCCATCAGAGAAATGCAAATCAAAACCACACTGAGATACCATCTCACACCAGTTAGAATGGCTATCATTAAAAAAATCAGGAAACAACAGGTGCTGGAGAGGATGTGGAGAAATAGGAACACTTTTACATTGTTGGTGGGACTGTAAACTAGTTCACCCATTGTGGAAGTCAGTGTGGCGATTCCTCAGGGATCTCGAACTAGAAATACCATTTGACCCAGCCATCCCATTACTGGGTATATACCCAAAGGACTATAAATCATGCTGCTATAAAGACACATGCACACGTATGTTTATTGCGGCACTATTCACAGTAGCAAAGACTTGGAACCAACCCAAATGTCCAACAACGATAGGAAATTTGAAATTCTTATATGCATTATCATATTGTTGGGCAAGGAATAATTCAGCTATGTTAACTGAGCAACCACCTTGAATGCAAATGTTTCTTAAATTTCAGGAGAAAGATATAATAAGGCATGTTTCATTTGATATTTCTAGTTGGCTTACAATTTAAAGGTTGAATTTGGAGAATCCAAAAAGTCACAAAAAGAGAAGTTAAAAAGACATGCCAAATGCTGAAAGCCACATCTTTTTTCCATAGTCCTAAAATTTTTGTTATCTTGTGCTATTTACTTCTCTAAGTACTCACGTTTTAAGATTGCTTAAGAAGCAGGTGAGAAGAACTATATTCTTACAGCTTAGTGTATGACAAATAGTAAGTGCTCAATGCTAGTTATTATGAGTGATGAACTTGCGTTGTAAATGCTGGGTTATGGCATATAGGTTAGTCTGTGATTTCCTTGATTAATCTCTGGACTCAAAGAAGACTACTTATCTTTGGGATTCTAATGTATGTGTGACTGCTTTTTGAAACCACAGAGGAAGGAAGGATAATAACATGAAGAAAAAGTGAATTTTCTAATTTTCTGTCATAATCAGCTTGTTTTATACACTTGTGATAGAGCAACATATTTTATCTAAACATATCAACTCTAAACATTAATTTCTCAACTTAAAATATTAATTCTGGATGCTTGAGAATGGGATTAAATAATTGAGGGGCTACTAAACTGTTAAAAGAATTATTCTTGGATATAAGATAGGCCTGTTCAATATATGTAGGTTGTACCCTCTAGTGACTACCACATACTCTGTATTTTAAGTAGAGTTCAAATATAAGATGGGTATTTTTTGGGGGGTCAATCTGCACATTCTGGTGACTTTAGTGGTTGAGTATCAAAATATTCCTATTTCGGATGATTAAGAACAAAAGCTCCAGAATTGCGTACTATTTTTATACTTTCCAACCAACAGAGGGTGATGGGATGTCCCATATATGCTAGATTTCCAAGCCATAATAGTTCTTGTAGTCAACAATTAAACAATACATTAAAAAACAAGGATCACTCAAAAGTAGGAGTGAAAATACTGTGGTAAAACGTCATCTCAAAGTAAAATAATAGCATACACTTTTAGAGCATGTATGGAACAGTTTATAAAGCATTTGCCATATATCATTACATTTAAGTCTAAGAGCAACCCTGAGACAGTAGACGGAGGTGAAATCATTATCTTACCGAAGGGAAACGAAGAATCAGTGAAGCTAGATTCAAGGTCAATCATTTAAGACATAACATAACTAAACCTATAATCCAGGTGTTTTGGTCCTTAGTTCATATTTTCCCCCCTCATATTGTCTTTCTTCTTACATGACTCTATTATACTGAATTTACACTATCATCAAAGTGCAGGCTCTTTAAGATAGAAATTATCTGAGAAATTATGGGTATAAATGTACATACATGCTCTGAATAAAACTGTGCACTCACATTATCATATAAGTTGGAGACTATGTACACACGAAACTAATATTTAGTAGAGGAATTGGGAAAATGACATTTGATCTGGAGATAATTAATACTTAACGCTTGTCAAATAACACAATACTGAAGCATGGAATAAAAGTATTTATTAGAAATGTGTGAAGCTCATTCAGACTTTAAAAAAATCACATTTTCTTTAAAAGGCATCTATACATAACTCATGGTAATTCTCAAACCTAAATTCTAGAACTTAAAGTTCCAAAAATAAAATTAATTATCTGAATAGACTATGTAGACATAAAGTTATTGAATTTTAAATAAGAATAAGTTATTTCAGCAAGAATATTTTCTAAAGAAATGACAATTGTAAACTCTATCTCATAAGTCCATTACAAAACTTTTAATGAATGAATTCAAAACAGTTATGAGTCAAAAGAAGTGGGCCGAGGGACTGCTGTAATGTCAAAATTGAACAAGTACTGTTTTTGCTTTGTCTACAGTAGGGCAAATGGAGAAAAATATTCGTCAATAATTTCCTGTAGGAATTGTATTATTTTGATAAAATGTGTTCAATATCCACTTCATTATTTTGTGATCTGGTATAAAATTAAACATCACCAGTAAAAGTAAACCAAAATTTAAATCAAACAACTAATGTTATACAGAAAGAAAACCCATAGTACCTGCTAATCTCAATGTATCCACACCATAAGACACGGTGAGAAAAAAAATAAAATAAAAAACATAATAATCTCAACGTAATTTTGTAAAGAAACTCACATTTATAGAAGCGACAGTCCATTTTTAAAAGTACCAGGGTATTTTGCTTAAAGGATGGTCAGAACTGTAAGTCAGAGTCTATATTTTAAATAAAAATGAACACATGAAAAATGTCAATGTCAAATGTTTTTTATTAAGAAACATTCAGAAGCAAAGCTTCAGATCATAATTTTTAATGGCATATGTTCTTGTTTCAAAAGTTTATATATATTATTAAAAAGAACAAGAATATAAACAAGATGGTAACGTTAGTGGTGTGTTCATAGAAGTGTTACAGGGTTGATACTACGTACATGTTTAAAAATGAAAAATTAATTACTAATTCTTGATATGCTTTATACATATTATTTAAACCATCACATAGTTTATTAATCATTTAGTAATTCACTACTCATAGTACTGAGAAATTGAGAGCTGTCTTCTCATTGTCCATGAAAATATGGGTTTCTAACCACTCACATAATAAAGCATTTTACTACATGTTCATAATTTGTATGAAGTTTAAGTATACTAACATACACTATAAAATCCCCGAAGATAAAATGATATTAGATTCTTTCAATTAAAAAAAACTAGACTATCTTTCTGTTTCTACTTTAGTTTCTCAACATTTAAAATCCTGCCTTAAATTATAGGGATACAAACTAAAGTTTAAGCGTAAAAATGCATAAAAATGGGCAAGATGTATGAAAAACAATATTTGCATAAAGCATTATTACTATTAATGCCTATTAAAACATGTTTGATCCTTCAATGAAATGAGTAAGTAATATGTAAATTTTAGGAAAGGTCACGGCCACTCTAATTCATGCAGCCTTCGTGTTCTTCAGGTGGTATATTAAAAAGGTTTAGATGAAACATTCTCTGACCAAAATAAGTCCAGTATCTCCCCAGTTGGATAGAGTAATTAAGAATCTCTGTTTATTTAACTATTCAACTTTTTCTTAACCTTTTCTAGAATATTGACTGTGAACTGGCAGTTTATCTTGGGATATATTTTAGTTTACTACCTCCAAAGAAAAACCTTTCTGACAGAGCCAAGCAGAGTTGAGTGTGCGTATCTGAATTTTAGAGTTGAAGAGTTATGCCTCACCTTACATGAAAATGCTGAAACCAGGGCCACTGACAATTTCCATAGGAGAAAATCGACTTACAGTGTCCCAAAAATCTTTGCCTGAAAACCCATTCATTTTTTATAATTAAATAGCCATATACTACCCAGTAATATAGCTTTTAAATTATACATTTTTTTCCGATAGGAATTTTTTTTTGCTTTCCTTAAATTCTTATGAAAAGGAAGGCTGCTATAGATATTGATGCAAACTTCTCCAGTCCTCCCCCTCCTGCTAAGATGCTGCCATTGCATTAATATAATAGGTCAATCATTTGGTGGGCATCATGACTTTAAAAAAAATTCCCACACTCAGATAGCTGTCAATGGTGGTGCCAGTGAACCGTTATGCAAAGCCCCCAAACACTTTGTAAACTCGAAATCTTTGAGCACAATAGTAAGGTTCAGTTCTGGAAAAAGATAGTGTACTGAATACACAATACTGAGCTTTGTCTGCTCGGGGCTTCTGTCGAGGGAGAAGGCTACTTAATCTCCACATTTGCCCTGGGGATTCTAACAGTTTTAATGTGTCCTTTTAGAGAGTCTGTGAACTGTAGAATATATGCTGGTAACAACTTTCTTTGGGGCTTTCCTCGGAAAAGCCCAAAGCTGCCAACACAAGAAAGCTGACACAGTGGCGCTAACAAACACAATAGCGAGCTGTAGCTGTTTCTGCAAACTGCCTGGCTAAAGTTTCATGTCATGCCTCGCTGCAGGATCCAATTCTTTGGCTCATTTCGTAGAATCTAGCTTTTGTGACAGGATGGAAAGAATAGCTTCTTCATCAAGTTGGGAAAGTATAGGAAAATTTGATGTAATGTCAAGAAAGTTTATAATACTTAAAGATTACATGATATAATTAACAATAGTGACATTTAATGCTATATTACCGATTGCCTACATTGGTCTTTTAGCCAAGACTATTTTTAGAGTCTATTAACATCATTTTCTTAAATGGGATGTTTTGGTGAAATGGCAATATTATTTTTCTATTATCATTCACTTTTAGAAATATACAAAAGAAAATATTACCTAGAAAGCTAACTTTAACGTGTCCTTATAAATTCAAAGACTTTTAAGCAATTGTAATTAAAATATTACTTAGCCATTTGGAAAATGATGTATTTCATTCAAATGAATACATCTAAGATGCTAAATAGAAATTCCATAGCTAGAAGAACTAACTGTTCTAACTGTATAAACAGCAATCCTATTCCCAGCTTGACTAAATTTACATGAGTCAATCCATCTATATACTGGAAATTTGCCATCCAGAAAAGTCGTATACTGTCTATACTTATGCATTTATGATACTCATTAAACGTTGGGCAAATCATATATATGAGTGTGTGCAAAGTAGAAATTTTAAGAGGGAAGTAAATATGCATTTTTACAAGCATAACACCTAATAATTCTCATAATATTGGATGCATTATAAGTTCAATATATGATAATCATCACATAGATGAAAATGAATTTTCTTAAAATGAAGAAAATATTTACAAGAATGTGGATTAATGAAGTGAGATAGAAGAGACCAAATGTAGAAATGTTCATAGTGGATAAGGGAAAAGGGTCCAGAGCTGCAAGTGTGGTTTGAAATCCGAAATTCCAGTTCATACTGGGGAGAAATCCCAGTTAGTTATTTTTATGCCTGCCCCACCCAGTGTCTTCCTATGTTGCCCTCAGATCTCTCCTCAACACCTTCCCACTCCCATGCCTCTTGGCTCATTGTATACTCACTTGTATGGTATGGAGAGAGGCAGGTTGGACTTATTTTTAGCTCCCTAGGAATGAAAGTGTTCTTGTCTCAGGTAGTATATTGATCTGCTATCACGCAGTTGATTTCTAATGAGGCCTTTAGGAATGCCTTATACTCAAATTGGGAAATGGCTCTAGTTTACTTTGAGTGACTAAAGAAATATTTATTTGTAGATTAGCAGGGTGTGGTGGTGCATGCCTGTAGTCCCAGCTACTCGGGAGGCTGAGGTGAGAGAATCACCTGGGCCAAGGAGGTTGAAGCTGCAGGAGCTGAGACCATGCCACTGCATTTCAACCTGAGCCACAGAGTGAGACTCTGTCTCAAAAACAAAAAACAAACAAACAAAAGTGTATTTGCGAAGAGTTACCAGGAAAGAGTTTGTAATGGACATGAAGAAAAAAACAAAAGGGTTTCAGATATCTGGCTCTTAGGCAGGAAATAAAAATGTTAGAGGGGAAAATATTAAATATTTTGATATTATTTTCAAATGTAGTGGTTTGTGAAGATTTTTGCAAATAATTCATTGTTGTGCTATATATATATATATATATATCTATTTGTCTATCTATCTGATGGTAAAATCTACATTTATCTATTTATAACCTATCATGTTTTCCTACTTGGGAATTGCAAATAAATTGGCTGGAAAGCAGTTTATGTTTGAAATAATAACAAACCAGGGCCAAACAGAAATAAACATTCAACCACAATATTTTTAGCAGTATGCTCAAAACAGCTAATTTTATTCTTAACTGAAAAATTTGTCACTGGGAAATGGTAGGAAACTGTAGTCCAATCCAAGTTAACCTTAGCCCTTGAGTTTCTTCTACATGGGCCAATTAAGGGCAAAGTAATCTACTGTAAATGAAAAGAGGAAGACTGTGCAACTGCAGTACTTTTTAATTGAGAAGTATTACCCTATTCTATGCTAAAAGAAAACTCTCTCAGGGTTCCTATCTAGAGTGGCAGATATCTTTAGAGAAAATCTACTAAACGAAGATTTTCATGAAGGGAATTCAATCATGGTTCTGAACCAAACTTCTTCCAGAAGAAGTGTTGCCATAAGTCACTCCTTAGCTTATTCTAGTCTCAACATTAGTCTGTAGAATTACAGTGTTTTTCACCTTGAAAGCTTGAGATTTAAGCCACGATTAATTTGATTGTACTGCCTGACTCTGGAAGAAAAACATAATGCCTTTAACATTTCTAGATTGTAAAGTCATCTAGTTTATTGCCTGCAAGCATAGTTTGGACAGTTGCTAGATTTGAATTCTGACTTTATCAATTTAGTTTTTTTGTGTGTGTGGCAATAGGCAAGTCATTTAAACTTTCTTAAGTTTTCTCATCTGTTTAAAGAGGATAATAAAGGCCGGGCGGTGGCTCACGCCTGTAATCCCAGCACCTGGGGAGGCTGAGGTGGGTGGATACCCTGAGGTCGGGAGTTCAAGATCAGCCTGACCAACATGGAGAAACCCCGTCTCTACTAAAAATACAAAATTAGCTGGGCGTGGTGGCACATGCCTATAATCCCAGCTACTCAGGAGGCTGAGGCAGGAGAATTGCTTGAACCCGGGAGGCAGAGGTTGCAGTAAGCCGAGATCCCGCCATTGCACTCCAGCCTGAACAACAAGAGCGAAACTCCGTCTCAAAAAAAAAAAAAAAAAAAGGATAATAAAACAGATCAGATTGTTGTGAATGTAAACATTAGCTAAAATTTAGCCAGTGCTTTCTATTGCCAGGAATTTCCTCAAATGCTTTTTATATATTCTCACAACAAATTTATTTATATGTTCTATTATTATAGTTTAGCTATATTAAATAATTTGTCCAAATTCACGTGATTATTAAATTGTGAAATTGAGTCTTGGGTCCAAGAGTTTGATTTCTGGAATCCACACTCTTACCCACTGCATCAGAGATTCTGTAGAAGAAAACATGTTCGGGTCCCAAGACAGTGTCCAGCACACGAGAGGATTCAGTAAAATTTAGTTATTGAGATTCTCATCAGAAAGTTGTAAAAAATCTGAAATCTTGCTGAGATGAGATAGAAAATTTATTTTCTAATAAGAGAAAAAAGTCAATGTTGAACAATATAAAACTATAAATTAATTTAAACTTAATATAAAACTACTTAGCATAAAAATATTGATTTATTTATAGCAAGTAATATTAGTTACTAATATTTTTATATCTGTACTTAGAAACGTGATTTCAAGATGTATATTTTTGCACAAAATCAAGAGATACTGTTTGAGAAATGTACCTTTGGAGAGTTTTTTAATAACATAGTACTAACAAAAGCATAAACACCGGTAATTTAATAAAACCTTCCAAAATTCAATATTCTATTAGTTGTATTTGAACAAAGTGAGCCCTTAAATCATTGATATAATTTGAGGACTTAGAATTAAACAATTTCTTTACTTATTTAATTTTAGTTATTCTGGACACTTCTGTTTGAGGCATTTGCCCTGATGTCATCATTGCAAGGTATCCTAATCCACAAAAATTTAGAAACACTGACATATGTGACTGGAACATGTTGAGTCATGTTGATTTAAGTTTCGTTGTTTGGGCGTAGTTAACTTTCAGTTTCCCTTGACTTCATGAAAGAGACCTGATTTCAGATGCAGTTTAAAGGGCGCATAGGCAAGGTAAGGCATGAGAAAATCTTTTTCTTCTTTCTGGGTAAGTAGAATCAAAATGAGAGAACAGGGAGGAGCTCCTGATAAAGTGCTGCAATACATAAGAGAGTGATGCGCTTTTGGGGCTGTCTATGCCACAATTTTTGTGTCAATAGCACTAAAGCAGTGGATAGCACCTTTTCCTTCATTCAGAGAATGATGGCAATTCTGCTTTTGTGGCTAGGAAGTAGCAAAATATGATACTTTTAATCAGATGGAAGAAGACGAGAAACTGCTTAGTCAGGTGCTAAGGAAGTGTGTTTAAAGATAAAAGCTTAGGTCTCATGTAGTCTAGCCTCAGGATGTAACTTCATCACTATAAATTTCAGCAAATTGATTAATTAATGGTAAGGGAATTAAGTATATCTTCTCTATAAGCAAAGCCATGTCTATAATTTTAAGCAATGTGATAAAGAAGAAAACCTTAATAACTTTTCTATTTGTTAATGTATTCATTATTGCAAACAGCTAATAAGAGCTTATTATCGGCCAGCTAATGTCATAGACATTGAAAGTATAAAGATCAATAGAATACCTTTGTAGACATTTAAGGCTCACAATTCGGTAATTAATAAATGGAGTTGCTTTTGCATAAGCTGTTATGTGGAATTTTATCTAGGTACAGAAGACAATAATATTGTATCCAAAGAAATCCCTCAAAAGCTTCCGTGTAATAAAGTATTAAAGGTAGTAATGCAAATGTGGGCAACCAGATGGGGAGGTGACCATACCACAGTTCTGCAGGATAAAAGTTTTATTCAATTAAAAATCTCTTTCATGTAAAAAAGAAAGAAATGTTAAATATTTAAAAGCTCTTGTCTTTTTAAAAAGTTTAACACACTGGCATTACGAATGTACGCGAGTGTACAATTATATTAAAAACAGCTGTTTGATGATTACTAGAGCATATATTTTGCATTTCTACTCCAGTACAATAAGCAGAGTAAGCTGACCTTACACAAAAAGCTTGACGATTGTTACAAGGCATATTACATTATCCATAAGAATACTTCCGAAAAGATAAGCTGCCCAGACAGCTGAAGGAAAGGTGCTCCTTACACAGCTTTATGTGCAAACTACAGGGTCTCCACAAGAGGGCGGTCATTAGGAAATGCAGCGGCATTTTCCCGCATGCCAGTGAAAAACAGTATGCAGACACCTCAATTCTATGGCATCAGACTCCCCCGCTCCCCTGCCCTGCCCCGCTTACTAATATATATTCTACGGAAGAGACAGTCTTTTATTTTTTTTACTAATATATCAAAATTTATTTAAGGATGAATTATTATGCAATAATCAACAATGTTATGTAATTATGCATATTTATAAAGCTCCTTTATGAGGTCTTAATTTTCTCTACCTTTTATAGGAGCATTTTGGGAAATGGTGTCCTAACATATTTTCTATAGGTTTGTAAGAATTTAAAGAGAAATGTGATGAATAGTTCACTAAAATTATGGAACATTTTGATATGTACCTTTAATAATTACTGTAGTGGCTAGTGATGTTATTAAAAATTATAAAAATAATCATATTTAATATGCAAGTTTTTATTGAAAAGTGTAGTTAGTAATTTTGAGTAACAGAAGACAAGATGCATATTAAAACATAGAGGGAATTCTAGGCATTTGTTTGCATCCGAACTCAGATACACAACTCTAGAAAAACTGAAAAATAAATTAAAAAACAGTCAAAGGATTTTCCTTAATTTTAAGCATAAGCCTTTCATTTTAGAAATTATAATGTTTTGATATAAACCTAAAGTGCATTGACCTAATATAAATAGCACTGTTTCTAGATTATTTCCTGTTCATTATTTCAAAATTGTTAAAATTTCTTAATGAAATAGAGGCAGGTTTCCAAACCTTTAATGATGTGATTATTACAAGATGATACTCCTAACCAATTTTTCTTTCTCTCAAATAAAGTAACCTGAATTACTTCAGTATCCTTCTTTTCCAGCTTCTTTCTCTTCCTTCCTTCCTTCCCTCCCTCCCTCCCTCCTTCCTTCCTTCCTTCCTTCCTTCCTTCCTTCTTTCCTCCTTCGTTTCTTTGTTCCTTCCTTTTCTTCCTCCCTTTCTATGTCCATCCCTGCTTTCCCCCCACCTTGTTTCTTTTCTCTAATTATCAAGTAGAAATGGATGCTAAGCTAAGCTTGTGACTTTTGAAATTTGAAAGACTAATAATAATAAAATAAGGAGCAATCAAAGCAAAAATTTAGAAAAAAGTCTTTTGTTGGAGAAACAAAAGGTGTAATAAAGACAGCTCGAGTAGCCTAACTCATTTTAATCTACCCCAAACAATATTGATAACTGTTTATCAAGTGTTGATATACTGCTGAAACATGTCTTTCTAAAGACTTGTTAATTAAGTGGACATTTTTGTGATTTCCTGGTACCAAGGGTATCCCCATTTACATATGTTTAAAACTTATTTACTTCGATTGTTGGTGGGAGTTCAACAATTTTGGAAAGGAAAAAGGTTCTTTCTGTCGCCTTCTGTGATGGTGAACAATAGCATCACAATACTAAAGTCAACAAGTGTTCATGACTGTTGTGTTCAATTTCACAGTAAATTTGGTTTGTTTCTCATGGGGCAAGACTAATTCTGCTGATTATTCGATGTGGGAAAGCACTCTGTCGCTATAATATCTGCTATGTGATCCATGTATAACAGAATGACTTTTAAGTTGATTTAGAATTATTCATCATAAACATCCACTATCTTGTTAAATTGGATGGATTAATTTTACTCATAAAAGTGATGTAGAGTTTATGTTACTGTCTTAAGGCTACTTTGACTGTAACTCTGGTGAAAGAATATATCAGAATGTAGAATGATTTAAAGCTTGTTTTATTTAATAAGCCATGTAGAAGTTAAATTGTAGTTCTTCGAGTCACATTTTCCAAAATATACAAAGTCTTACCAATGTTGTAAAAATATGCACGTTTAAATTGTATATACTGGATTGTTAGATTTAATTACTTTGAAAATAAACACAGTGGGTGCATTGTAAAGAGAGTAACAGGAAAGGTAAGAAGCACGTCTTTAACTCTGATTAACTTTCTTTACTTAACAACAAAAGGATCTTTCTTTCACCAACAGGGGAACACTCAGTATTCTAAGTAAGGCTAGTGATATTTAATGGTTATAAATTTTATCATCATTTCTTTGTGGAGAAGAATTATCTGGCTTATAATTAATAACAACCAAATGTTAACAGAAGCTAATTATCTTTAAGCTTATTTTGGGAATGCTTATGATAAGAAAGTATTATTTTGATTCCATTAGATCACTGTGTGCGTGCATGTATTTGTGTTTTGCAATGACATATTTTACGAATATTTTAATAAACCTTATGGGAACAAAATTGAGAAGTTAATTAGGCAATATTGGGAAAAACTAGAGTAAAATAATTAAATGTACAATTGGATACAAATGATGGGATGACTCATTTGTTTTCCAAAATAAAATTCTGGAAAACTATTGTTTCCCTCGCTTTTAGTAAAGTCATTTTTATTTTTAACATACTTAGTTTCTTTCATAAAAGGCAAAATGTATTAATTCCCAGTTAACAAAAGAAAATACATCTCATAATGAAGAAATCTACAACCTTATGTGAATTTCCTTATACATTTTGACAAATTATTATTTAAATCATATACCTCAAGTTATTCATATAGAAAATGCAACTAATAGAGAAAAGTATAAGACACAAAGTTGTCACTTAGAATTCCTAACCCCAGTGGTCCCCACTATTAGCATTAGATGAACAAGTACTAACCTTGCTTTTATTTTTCCTCTAAAACTTGGCACTTTCCAGGTCAATGACTGAAAACAAATGTCATCCTTCTTAATAGCCGACTAGTCAATTTTATTGATATGCCATTATTTATTAACTAACTTTACACTTACAGAAATTTAGTTTGTTTCTAGTTTGTCACTATTACAACATTTTAATGAACACTATTGTACAACATTTGTTCACTGAATTATCATGCTTTTGAGATTAAGTTCTAGAAACAAAACTTGCTGAATCAAAGAGAACACACCTTTCAAAACTTGATAATAATTACCAGCCTGTTTACCTAAAAAGTGTCTCCAATACATACTCTCACTAACAGTTACCACATTCTCAGGAAGATTACATACTATAATTCATAGAAAAATTTTCCAATCTAGAAGATAAGAATATTCATGATTGTATTTATTCTCATTTATTTGGTTGTGAAAAAGATGAATGCATTTGCATGTGTTTGACATATTTGCCTTTCATAAATTTTCTGTTCCAATCATCTGCCTATTTTTCTATTGGTGTTGTGTATTCTTTTCCTAATCAATTTATGAGAGTTGTTTGCATTTTGGAGAAATAAGCATTTGATATATATCACCCAGTTATTCTTTTTTTTTTTTTAAGACGGAGTCTTCCTCTGTTGCCCAGGCTGAGTGCAGTGGCATGATCTTGACTCACTGCAACCTCTGTCTCCCAGGTTCGAGCAATTCTCCTGCCTCTGCCTCCTGAGTAGCTAGGACTACAGGCATGCACCACCATGCCCAGCTAATTTCTGTATTTTTAGTAGAGACGGGGTTTCAGCATATTGGCTAGGCTGGTCTCGAACTCCTGACCTCGTGATCCAGCCGCCTCAGCCTCCCAAAGTGCTGGGATTACAGGCTGAGCCACCGCTCCTGGCCCAGTTATTCATTTTTTTAAAAACAGGTTGTTTTTACGTGGAAAGGCAAGCCAATTAATCTTTCTATTTATTTGTTTTTGGCTATAAATCATAATTAGAAAGACCTTCATGTCTTAAATATTGTTTAAAATACATCATGCAAGATTCTTCCATTACTTTTGTTGTTTTAGAGGTGAATTTCCTTTCCCTTCCCTCCCCTCCCCTCCCCTCCCTTCCCTCCCCTCCCCTCCCCTTCCCTCCCCTCCCCTCCCCTCCTCTCCTCTCCCCTCCCCTCCTGTTCCTTTCCCTTCCCTTTCTTGTTTTTTGGTGTAAGGACTGTGACAGAAATTCCAGTATAATTTTTGTTCCCCAAATTGCAGTATGTGTTTGCAGTTAAAAGCTTGGGCTTGGCCGGGCGCGGTGGCTCACGCTTGTAATCCCAGCACTTTGGGAGGCCGAGGTGGGCGGACCACGAGGTCAGGAGATCGAGACCATCCTGGCTAACACGGTGAAACCCCGTCTCTACTAAAAATACAAAAAATCAGCCGGGCGTGGTGGCAGGCGCCTGTAGTCCCAGCTACTGGGGAGGCTGAGGCAGGAGAATGGCGTGAACCCGGGAGGCGGAGCTTGCAGTGAGCCGAGATTGCGCCACTGCACTCCAGCCTGGGAGACAGAGCGAGACTTCAGCTCAAACCTTGGTTCTATCACTTGTCACCTCTATGAGTTTGGGCCTAACCTCTCTATACCTCTACTTTCTTATCTGTAAAATGAGGCTAATGTGTAGAATACCTAGTTCACACGGTTGTTGAGATTGTGACTGGCACATTGTAAGCACTCAATAAATGCTGATTCCAGTTATTATTGGTAGTATTGTGAGCCATTTAACAAAAAGTCCTTTTTTCTCATTGATTCATAATATTAGCTTTATCATGTTTAAATTCTGGTTTACATTTCTTTTTATTTCTAGATTATAGTATGTTTTATTTTTCTGTTTGTCTATTATAATAAGAATAATCATAGTTTTCATAGATAGTTTTATGCTAAGTTTAGATTTCAGAAAGAGTGCATTCTCTTTTATGCTTTAAGAAATTATCTGGAATTTGGAATTTAAATCTGCTGCAGGTTCTTCAGATTTCGAGTACAGTTTGCCTTTACATAACACTCCACTTACTCATCTCTGTTCATTCTTCAGTAACATAACCCCCAACAAAATTTTGCTGAGAAAAAATGCATACTTTTCAGGGAAAATACACAGTTCAATATAACTTTTTTAAAAATTGCGAAAATATCAACATGTAGATGAATCAACTTTTAATATACTATATGGTGGGTGGATGAGGCTGTCCATTGTACTATTTGTTTGACTTCTCAGGCATGGTTTGGCAGTGCCAGAACTCTGTAACGTTAACAAATTCAATAAAAAGTAAATATCTGGAGAAAAAAAAGAAATGATCTGTACGTTAGTCTCGCATTACATTCTAGATAAAGTATAAAATAATTCTATCATATCTTACTACGTTCATTCCTTAAACATATGCAGTAAGTGTAGTAAATGTTCCAGACAATATTCTAGGTGTGGGAAATAGGCCAAAAAATAAAACAAGCAAAAATTCCTATTTTCATGATGCTCGAATTTTAATAGGGGAGACAGAAACAGGCAAATGAAAAATAGTACACGATACAGTGATAAGGACTACGGAAAAACAAAGCGGGGAAATAGTAGCTTGCATTTTAATTAGACCTTACTTACAGCGCGACATTTCATCTCAGATCTGGCAAACTTGAGGGAACAAACCATATGAGTTTCTGGGAAGAACATTCTGGGAAAACGCAACTGTGAGTGCTGAGGACCCCAGGAGAGAGCATGACTGGAGTGTTGGAGGGACATTGGGAATTTCCCTGTGAAGAAAACCGAGGGAAAGAATAATAGTAGAAGAGATCAAATGATAGAGTAGAATAGGTCAGGTCCACCTCAGGTATCAGAGGGTAAGTAAACTGAGAAGGCATTGGAGAATTCTGGGCAAAGTGATGTAATCTGATTTAATATGAAAGGGCTCAGCTTGTTTGCTTGGTTGAGAATAGACTGTAGGGGGCAAATGCCAATAGAGGCAGAATAGTTAAAAGTGAATTGCAATCACCTACATGAGAGATGACAACGATGGTTTGAATCAGTGAGGCAGAGACGGGAGACGTAGCTGGATTGTTAATACACGTATTTAAAGGTAGAGCCAACAGGATTTGCTTTCAGATGGGATGTAGGGAGAGTGAAAGATATTTGAATCAACAACGATTTCAGAGATTTTGTCCTGAAGACCACAAAAGCTGGGTTGCCATTTACTGAGATGGAGGAACACTCAGAACAGGCTAATTGAGAAACAGAAGTTCAGAAAGTTTTTTTTACTAGACATTTAATTTTGAGAAGCCTTAGATGTCTAAAAAGGCTATACTGGTCTGTATTTAAGTGATGTTGGATATACTGGTCTGTATTTAAGTGAAGAAGTCTATGATAGATATAAAATTGAGAATTGCCAGACAGAGATGTCATTGAAGGAATTAGTCTTTGTTATTTGAATAAATAAGATTTCATTTCTGAAGTGTCAGAGGATTTTGCAACTATCTTATGCTATGAATTTTTATCCAACTCCATTTAAACCTTTCTATCCTCAATTCCTTCCATTTAAATTCCTTCGTTATAATAACGGTAGCCACAATTACATAGCACTAGGTATATGCCAAGGATAGAGAAGTTGAGAAAATTATGGAAAAATATGTAGGAAGTTAACATTGTTTGGCTGTGGGACGTAGTAATGGAGAAGCAGAAATCAATTATCAGTGACTACCCAAGATATTTGAAACCCAGAGTCAATCATTTTTTGACCTCATTCTCCTCTATCTGACCAGATTATCTTATGTCATAATTAGAATAATCAGTAATTATCACTATTTTATTGATTCATTCTTTAGCTGTAAAACAAAATTTAACAATTAAAAAGAATAAATTTCAAATTTAAGATGTTAAATACAATAAATATTTTGTGTGTAAACTAACAACTGCTTTTACCAAAGTTACATGTTACAGTTTATTTTCTTTTGCTGTTTTGAATTTTCAATACACACATGTATACTAATACATGCATTCACACAGACTGAGAACTGAGTCCACTGAGCTTCTGTTTTTTGCCTTTTTAGTCAACATGGTATCAGTGGCCTAAATCTATGCTCAAATGTAAGAATATGGGGTGACACCAGGTTTGGAATGACAAGTTTCATTGTAAGAGAGCTTCAGTGATTCTGAACTTTAAAAGTTTACTCGGGAAATGAATGTGTGTCACTGGGTCCACATGGCTTAGTATAACTAACAGCTGGTTGTATAACTTGGGAGTTCCTTGAGTTAATTTTCATACAAAACACACTGTTCACTAAAATGTAAGTTAAAAATATGTGCTGATTTGAAGATTTTATTAGGGCTTGACAATAAGCACAATTATCTACAACTTACACCAACAAAAGATTATTTAGAAAAAAAATTATAGTATTGACACTATTTAGAATTGACAGTACATGATGGAAATAAAAGCAGACTAAATTTTAAATTGATTTTACCATTATTTAAAAAAAATTAAAGACTCTGTATCTCCTTATTGCTTACCCTCAGGACAGATACTCCTACTACCATGCCCTTAATAATCATTGTCAGGATGATTATGCCTGGTTATGTTCTAGGCAGTTGTTTTTAAGAAAGTGCCACTTTAATAAAATATAGAATACAGAATATTTCACTAAATGAAATATAGAATACAGACGTTGTACCCATTAATGGGTACATTAATGAAATCTGCTTATTTAACACGCTCCCCAGATGAACTCAATGCACAGTAAAGTCTTGAGATCTACCAGATTTAAGAAGTGGACAGAAAGGAACAAAGCAGAGATGGAAGGATCAGAGAAACATGGGGAGAGCTAGAAGAATTTTAAGGGGAATGACCCTACTTCCTGTGCCCTTGAAATTAGAGTTGACTCTGATTTCTGCCTACTAAAACGTAAATGAAAGAGAGATGGGTCACTTTTGGGCAGTAGCTTCAAGGGCACCATATGTGTAACCAAATTCTCTTTTCCCTTTGCCATAATGAAAGGCAATAAAACTCAAAGATGTTATTCTATTAGCCTGGAGCCTGGAGTGCAAAGATGTTGAGAAGAACCAAGATTATGTAAGTAAGAAATAAACAATCCTGTTATAAGCTAAAGAGTTATGGAAGTTGCTTATTACAGCAGTATGACCGAACATCTTCTGATATGTCTAAATTATTTTAAGAAGCATAGAGTAAGAAAAAACTTAAAATGTTGAATAAAGATCAAATAAGGTAAGGAAGATAGAAGAATGTCTAATACATTTATCAGTGCGAAGGTCAATGGTTCACTAACAAGGACAGTTTCAGCAGAGTGGTGAGAGTATAAGTCAGAAAGATTAATTATCCTGCAAATCATCAGGACTCCATGGACATCCTTTCATATGCAAACAGAAAAGGGCCTCCAGGTCTCATCTTCTTCACTGCACGTGGCAGGTCAAATTAGAAGTCTATGAATTTGAATTATCAAGCTTCATCTTCCAATGAAGATTAAAAAATAATGAGATTGCCGAAGGCATTACTTTAAGTGCTCAAGGATAAGTAGTCAGGTTTTATTTCTGTCAACTTTATGAAGAATATTTAGTTTTAAATACTAATGTTCTTTAAAAATATTTATCTCCGAATTTGTTAAACTATGAAACAAATTATGAAAACCACAAACTATGAAAACTCTAATTTTTGTGAGGGGGTGTGGCTGAGGGATTCTAGACTGGCAAATATGATGACATGAGCATTGCTGAGGGATCCCCAAGTTACTCTTTTTGAAATGAGGAGCCATAGAGAAGTCTCCCTCCCTCTCTCCCTCCCTCCCTCCCTTCCTCCTTCCTTCCTTCCTTCCTTCCTTCCTTCCCTCCCCCTCCCTCCCTCTCTCCCTCTCTTCCTCCTTCTCTCCCTCCTTCCTTTCTTTCTTCCTTCCACAATTATGAAGTTCCTACCATGAATCAGACATTCTGAGATGCACTGAGGTATTCAATGGAGAATGATCATAAGCACTCCCTCAACCTTCATAGGGCTCACAGGCAAGTGAATTTCATTGAAAATTAATACTAACATTTTGAAGTTCAAAGTGCAAAATTTCAATATATCTTCTATTTTCTACATGTGATCATTTCAATATATGTGCAAATTTTTTGATATTCCTTCATTCAAGAGGTGGTGCTCAATTTTCTCCCCCTTGAGTGGGAGTTGAAGTAGTGACATATTTCTTACAAATAAAATACAGAGAAAGTGATGGTATGTGACTTTAGACACTATTTGGCTTAAAAGACATTGTAGCTTCTTGCTCTATCTCTCTTGGATTATCCATGCTGGGGAAAGCTGGCTGCCATGTTGCGAAGGTACTCCTGCAGTCCTATGGAGATTTCCATGTTTCAAAAAACTGAGATGACCAGCCACTGGTGACCAGCTATGTGAGTGAGCCTTCCTGGAGGATGAACCTCCAGCCTGCGCCAAGCTACCAGGTGCTTGAAGCCCCTACTGACGTTTTTACTGCAATCTCGGGTAAAACCCTGGGCTAGAACCATCTTGCTAAGTTGTTCCTGGATTCTTTACCTTTGGAGACTATGTAAGATAATAAATATTTGTTGTTTTAAGCTGCTAAATTTGGGGTTAATTTTTTGCACAGCAATAGAAAACTAATGTACTTATGTTGTACAAGATGAATTCTCTCTCTTACTTTTTTTTCTCTGTCCTGCACAAACACTGTATTAATACCCACACAGCATAATTAAATTTCCATTCTTCCAAAAATACGACATCTTTTCACTTTATGTAACTCTTGGAGGTTTCCCTAATTAATGCATGTAGATCTGCCTCATTCTTTTTAATATCTGCACAGCATTAGGCATAAACTGGCAATATACTTTATGAATATACCATGTTTTTTCAGTGGTTGTTAACCATTTATCTTAGACATACTTTTTGTTTTTGTTTTCTTTTATTATTTCCAAAAATATTATAGTGAACATTCATGTACAAATATATTTATACACTTGGAGAATGCATCTGTAGTATGAATCCTTAAAAGCAGAAATTTTAGGTCAAAGTTGTATTCATTTTATGTTTGGATAAATAATGCAATGTTCTTGTCCAAAGAGGCTCTGTTAATTTACGCTCAAGAAGCAAAGTAGAAGATACTATTTTGCCACACCTTTATTAAGATGCCATCACATCCCTCCAGATCTAAACTGTGCGCTTGCTTCTGATTTATGTAGGCATATGGTCTTAGATTTGAGTAGATAATCTCAGAAGATCTCTAGATTTCTTTAGAATGTAGAAAATACAAGTTTTACCAAAAGTAAATGAATAGAGATGACAAGTAAGAAATTTATATGCAGGTTTGATAACTATTGGGTATAGCCTGAAAAACATATATGAATATGCATTTCAGCTGTGCCCCCCTTTATGATTTTATCCAAATATGTAATCAGGTGGAATAACTCAGCACGTAACCTTAGTATTCTAACAAAAGAATTATAACTCTCATTTCAGGCAAACTGAAGGCTTTGGGGAAGGTAAACATGGACTCCATAGGAAGACTAGACAATCATATGTGTATGTGTGTGTAAGTGCATGTATACACATAGGAGGACTAGACAATATGTGTGTGTGTACGTGCATGTATACACACAGGAAGACTAGACAATCATATATGTGTGTGTGTACGTGCATGTATACACATAGGAAGACTAGACAATCATATGTGTGTGGTACGTGCATGTATACACACAGGAAGACTAGACAATCATATATGTGTGTGTGTATGTGCATGTATACACATAGGAAGACTAGACAATCATAGGTGTGTGTGTACGTGCATGTATACATATTTTTTTTTTTTACACATAGGAAGACTAGACAATCATATGTGTGTGTGCTATGTGCATGTATACACATAGGAAGACTAGACAATCATAGGTGTGTGTAGTGCATGTATACACATAGGAAGACTAGACAATCATGCGTGTATACATACACATATGTGTATATATATGTGTGTATGTGTACACACATACATATATATGTATGTATATATACGTATATAAATATGTGTGTGTGTGTGTGTGTGTATATATATGTATATGTATATATGCAAAGAAGTTGGAAAACAGCAAGGGCCAGAATGAGAAAGGAGCATCTTTTGCAGACAAAAGAGACTGAAAAAACCACTCAAAAAAAGGATTGAGTTTGACATTGCAAAATGCAAAGGACTTAGGCAGAGCAACGGCAAGTTCGGCAGGAGGCGTAGAATGTTGACTGCTTACTTCCCTTATTTCTTTTCAAAATACAATGGTTAAATATGGAAATACTTTAGTTATAAAAATGAAGGTCAATTTCTCATTATTAGCCTTAAAACAAACTTAACAAATCTTACCCTAAATAGCTGAAATATGGATATAATAGACACTAATACGAAAATAGACACAGCGAATCCTAAAAGCATGGCATAAGGTAGAAATCTGCTGTGAGTCTACATATGGAACCATTTGTGAACATATATTGTATACAAAAATATTTCATAAGAATTTCAAAAAGTGAAGCAAACTTACAAGTAGATTATTTCTAAATTACTCATTTACTTTTAGAGACAAGCATTGTATTTGCAAATTACAGGCATTATCTGAGTCAAAATCTACATTCTTTATGAATTTTTAACTTCAAAAACTGTTGTTCTGATTCAGAAAATAGAACTAGAATGCTGGATTTTTCAATGAAAGGTGGAAGTGTGCTTTGTTTCAAGTAATATAATTCATGTGCTCATTGACAACAAAATAAAATAAGAAAGTCTGAACTCACTACCAATTTGAAATGATTGTGTGATGTGTGGTGGTTTGTGTATGGAAAACTAAATCTATTTTCGATAGCATTTTTTTTTATTATATAATCAAATTGGCTTTATGTCCAGTCAGTTCAAAACTACATTTCAGAGATAAAAGACTAGCACATTAATCTACTAAGAATCAAGAAGTCAATGAATGTTTTCAGTGTTTTTAAAAAATGTATTGCCTGAAACCTGTGAAAAAAAGCATCATTAAGCAAGAATGTACCTTTAAATCTACTTCTAATTCATTTTAAGAAATTTTCTTTCTCATATCCTTTAAATCCTAATGTTCTGTTATATATGTTATTTTATAACCACCACTTTTAGAAGAGATAAGTTACCTACGTGCAGATTTTTTCTTAATCCTGTTCAACCTGTGGAAAAACAATACTTTTAATCTCCTAGAGATTATATAAAATAATTTTTCCTCATTTATATATGAATTCTTAATCAAGCATGATATATGAATTTGTATACTATCCGGAAAGCAGAGACCAGTTTCTTTCCCTCAGTATAAGAGTTACTCACCATAGAGAAGTGAAGACAAGAAAGTTAGGAAGAAAATGGTTTGATGACTGAGAACCAAAAAAGAATGCCTGTTCATTCTCGTATTCTTTTGTGTCTACACGGATGAGATTTATAGGCTGAGGAATGACCCATATGTCTGCTCACTTTCCAATTGTACAGGCTGTTATCATTGTGGACAGATCGATACGTAAATTGCTTACTTTGCTTTGTCCTTATGTTTAACTGGGGTTCCTGATGTGGCTTTACTAGAGACAGTAATCCTCATACAGAATTTTAATAGCAAGACAGTAGTCTTGTATTCTAGAAGGAATTTTAGGAGCAATACGTCCAATCCTGGGTTCTCATTGCCATTGTCTTGCTGTGACCACACTGATGACATGATGTATTAGGCATGCTGAAAAAAGAACCATGATATTGACATATGGGAGGAATATTCTCAGGGGCTCTCTGTCTCAGTGTAGATTATTTACCCTTAAAGCAAAACACACATGGTTCTGGCCTATGCCTGTTAAGCATTTACTGAATCTAGATGACAAAGGTTACACCCAATGGGAATAAACTTCTAAACTATGTAGCATGACTATATATAAGAAACAGATGAAATATTTTATGTGGTCTTAAAAATAGATTACACAGTGTTTCACATAGTGGTTAATATATAGTAAACCAGAAAAAGAGTACATTTCAAAGAATACCTTTCTTTTTAGAAGGCCATAGAAGAGGCTTCTTTGGCTTCTTTTAGAATTAACTAATTAATTTTTTCAGATTTATTTCTGTATCATACTTTTTCATATTGTCAGTGTCGAAGATGGCCTACAGATGGATGAAGATAAAACAAAAGGTCTGGTCTTACAGTTTTCTGCCTCCATAAAAGTTTCCTAACAATCACTATGAAATTTCCCATTGATAATGGGTGATCAATGTATTATATTTCCTCTCCATAGATGATCATGCAACCCAGGAAAAGAATGAAAAAAATTCCTTATAGTATGTGACTGATTTTTTTATATGACAAAAAGAAAACTCAAACGTTCAAAAATTCTTGTTTTCTCTTCCAAGCCCTAATCTTTTTCATAACTGAACTTTAAAAAATATTACTTGACATTTTTATTAAAAATGGAAAGGAAATATACTTTTTCTGTCTCTAGATTGGTTTGCTCTTTTCAAAATACACTTGTATTTTTTTTAACAGAAAATTCTATAAAATAATTAAAGCACTCAGCACCAAACACTGTGATTATGTATTGGGCACACAAAAAAATGAATAATACTTAACTATCCCAGAGGTGCAAACAATCTAGGAAATGGGAAGGAGACAGATAGATAAATTAACAATTACTTGATACATAGTATAAACAAGAACCACCTAAGTGCCAGTAGAAGGCAAAATAAGACCGTTTGGAGCAAGTCAGGTCAAGTCTCAGAAGAGGTGACCCTGAGATAGATTTGAAGGTAAAGGTCATTTTGGAGAAGCAATCAGAGGACGAAAAGGATGGAAGTTTGAAAATGTGTGATCGAGTTTTTGCCTTGGTTTGTAGCTCAATGGAAAAAAATCCACAACTTTGGATTTGTGTAGATCACCATATTATAGTTATCTTTGAAAAATATAGATATATTTCCATCATTTAAAAATGAGAATTCACAATTTTATCATCAGAGATTATAAGCATATTTTATGCAGAGAAGTGTTGTGATTTAATGGAGATAATACTGAAATGGGAGTATATATTGCCTTGTTTGTATATATGTCAACTGGCCATTCATGGTTCTGTAACTCAATTACCACCCTAACTCCCAAAAGATCTTTTTAGCTGGGTATGATGTGTTTTGAGAGGAGGAAATAACTCAGTCGTATGTATTATATTCTCTACAGAGGCCAGGGAATAAACTGGAAGGAGACCAGTAAATTTGACAGCAGGTGGACTAGGTCCTATTCTCTATTCTGGGCTGCTGGGTAGCTGTATGAAGTCCAGGGTAAGTGGGGAAAGAAATACCATGAAATTTAAAAAGTCTTAAGGAGATAACGAATATATGGCCAAGACAAAACTTCCTCTATGTTACACAGCTTTGGTTGTTTCATTACTGAGGAATTGGCCACACAGTTGGGGAAACACAGAAATCAAATAATGACACCAAACACATCTGGGCACCATCATTCTTTTTAATCTGAAAGTGATGGATATAAGTTAATGTTTATTAAATGTCTATTAACTGCCAGTCACTGTACTGGAATGTGATGGTAGTTTACGTTTTGAGATAGTTATTTCTCTCTTTCATGGAGAAGTAGTTTTTCCAGTGTCATTTATTGACTAGCAACATAATCAATTTGGACGGACCTCTTCCTCATCCAAACCTTATTCTTTTTTTCCCTAAACCATATTCTTATTTATTCATACTGCTTTCACTAGCATGAAAAGAAGAGTGAGCAGGTTAGGAAGCTGAATTTAAAGACACGATAGCCAGCCCAAGAGCATGGGAATCAATTAAAAAAAACAAAACTGCAAAGAATGAATTAGTCTCCTGCAGAAGAACCATAGCTCATGCTATGGTTCACGTGATCCTATCATCTTATCTAAATTCAGCCTGACTTTGGGTCAAAAAGCTGAAATAATTTATGTTAAGTGACAAATAATAAGTTTCCACTAAGTCTTCAAACATCCATTTGAAAGCATGTTCAGGGGATTGTGAGCTTTTGTGCTCATCTGATCCGTATGTATTCTAGGAAAGTCTATAATAAATATATTTCCCAGATTTAAGCAGAAGGGCAGTTTGAAGGGAAGACTTCAAGATAAGACTATTTGAACTCTTAATTAACAGATGAGTCCCTTTGAAAAGAAGCTCGAGGCACAACTGTTTTGTTCTTCAACAGAAGAGAGATTTCTTCCAGGATAATCTATAATTTATAGGGTTTTGAAAGCTGGTTGGCTAAACTGAATGTTATTAGTACCTATGGCAAAGAAGAGGGGTGGTGTTTTTTTTTTTTTTAATCAGGGGTGTGCCAATCTAGCAGATGGTCAGAGGTATACATTGAAGGTATTTGTGTATTATGCAGATAGAGTAGATTCCAGGGGCAATGGGAGAAACAGCTTCACCATGATTGAAGACCAGAAACCATTTTTAAAAAACACAGACATAGCTACTCTGGCACCTGAGAACGCTTTGGAGAATTGAGATCAATACAGCGCATAAGACAGAAGCCTAATGATATTCATGAGTTAAAAGACAAATTCGGTGGCCAAGCCATGTTTGAGAACAAATGCAGCCACAAACGAGCTTTGCCAAATCTCATGGGTGGACAGTGCAAACTCCTGTTAACAATTTGTGATTCAAAACTCAGTTGTTAATGTGAGTTACTGTAAACAAAATTTTACATTTATAAAAATGATGCCATATAACGATAATTGGAGGATGTTACTGAACAAGGGCATGATTCGTTTTGGATCAATTAATGATGAATCTGACACCTGCCTAGTGGTTGCCTCTCCACCCAGAGTCTCTGAGTTCCTCACTGTTTTTCACCCTGGAGCTTCATATTATCTCACTTGCTTCTGCTTAAGGCTCTCATCCTCACAGTTTTCTTTAGGGTTTTACTCTTGGCAGAGCTCTGCTAATCTGAGAATTACAAGAACCTGAAAGGAGAGAAATAGCTTCCACATGTGTGTATTTTGAAGTTGGATAGCTGTAAATAGTTTAACATCAAGAATGGTAATTATTTCCACAATGTTGTCAAGGCTGTACAAATACAAAAAATATTTAAAGAATTTACCAGGATTTATTTGTAAGATTTACTTGTTTGAGTCTAAACATTTTAGAGGAGCACAGATAGTTGTCATGGGATTTAATTTTAAAGCACAATTGGACAAAATGTCAATAAATGCAAACAAGTTTTGTAAAACAAGTTTCATGTGAACCAATATATTGCTCAGCTCACAGAGTCTGCATTTAATTGAAGCTGATCTCATTATACTCTAGAGGACGTAGTCAGAGCTTTGACCTACCTAATTTCCACACCATTATTCTTTTTCTAGTAATCATGATCAGTATTTGTACATACGTAGATCCATTTTTATTAAAATTGTCTATAAAAGTGCACATAAAATATATAATATTTCAACATTTACTTCTCAGGAAATAATACCTTTCATATAATAGCATACGATGCAAATTGTAAAAATAGATTCCATGTTCAGATTCAAAGGATGTATAATTTTGTACCATAGATAGTATTCTTCTTTTCTATTCCCAAACCTATTTATTTTCAGTTAAGGGAATGTATTTTACCTGAAAGACTACAGATACAAGGCTATGGCCCTTATCATGGCATCATGATTATGAAATGTAACAAGAGCCCAAACCATCAGCAAGAAGTTCTGAGAGTCCAAGATTTTCAATCCTAAGAGAGGAATTAAGCTTATTAAACATCATAAATTGCAGCCATAAAACACATGGATGAGGCAAAGATATGATTTAGCACTTCTAGGAAGTAATCACTAGACATCCAAAACTTCCTGTTTGCCAATTTACATGAATCACTTTTATATGTATCACTTTAAGAGACAAAGTATTGAAAGCATGGCAGTTATAAGTTGTGGCCATGGTTGGTTGACAAAATAAAGAAGGAGCTGGCAAGGTCCTTAGCAAATTATTTTTACATCACTTTGACATAACTTGACTATGCTTGGGACTCACTACTGAATAAAAGTCACTAAAGCAGATGTGTATGTCCAAAGAGAGATGCACATAAAAGTTATTTGTGCTTTTTTTGCTTTTAATAAATTATTAAAAGTGTTTCATTATTTATGATGAGTATTATTTTTAGATTTTCTTTCAAGGTGCTTTTTATGATTCTTCTAATTAAGAATAGTTAACTAGATTATGTATAGAATTGATAGCTAGAAATTCCTAGTGGCCTGGGATAAAAATGTTGTATGTATCTGATGATAAAACAAAAGAAAAACTGAAAAGGAAACAAAGAGTTCATCTAATATGATTCTAAAATCAGAAGATAGAAAGTAAAAGATTCAATCACATAATTTGATATGTTGTGAAACCAATACATGTGTTTGACTGAATTCAACTTAAAACAAGCACATCTAATTAAATCTAATTATATTAGCATATTGTTTGCATGAACTAGATGCAATTTATTAGACTTACCAATGTTAAACATTCATAGGGGAGTACGCATATTTTAATGGAAAAACAACAAAAACAAAAAGTAAGACATAACTAAAAGGTGAATATGGACTAATGCATACAAACAGGAATGAGCTACTAGTACATTCGTAAACAGAACTGAGACACCGGTTTTAGGTCAATTTTTACATTATTGACTGAGGCTTACTGACTCTTAGGAGATAGGTTTCACGTATACTTGAGACACTAAGCATATTATCTCCAGTGGAACAGAAGTAATTACTGTAATAAACAAAGGCTAACCTTAGTTTAAACAAATGGATGTTTTTTGTTGAGTAAGCAGTTTAAAAGAGCAAAACGGCCCTACGCATTTGCTAATATTCTATCTTTATAAATTTTTGTCGACATCTAACAAAAAGCAAATAGCTCAGACTACACCTTTATGATTTCTCCTAATAGCGTGAAATATCTAAGGCTATTAAATATAAATTTTATCACATCTAAAGTCTCTTTAAAAACACTTTGACTAAGAAAAAATAAACACACATGCATATATAGACACAAACATATATATATGCTAATTGTTTAATTAAAAATTACATTTAGTAAATATGAGGATTAAGCTTTCTCTGACTTTGCTATCATCAAAGAAAATTATTTGTTGATTTTATATAAGACATTTGGCCTCAACTAAAGTCAATGCAGGATATGAATAAACAAAATTGCATTTAAATTTAGCAAATACTATATTTGGTCAGGGATTCACAATGGTTGGGAGCCTATGATAGGAAAGGGAAGAGGAATATGGCCCGAACCCTCTGCTAAATGGAGTGGCTCTCTACTCTGACAACACATTAGAATCATCTGATAGAGACTTTAAGACAAAACACCAGTGTTTTATCTCCTACCTAGGGATTTTGATTTGTTGGCCGGAAGTAGGAGCTGGATGTTGAAGCCAGGTAAAGAATCACTAGCTTGAAAAGAAGAGTGAACATAGTGCAAGTTTTTGGAATTCTTTTAGTATTTCAAGGAGTTATGAATGCTTTCATAGTCATGTTACTACACAGATTATGTAACAGGCAATTTAAAAATGTGTTTCAAGTTAGTGTTTGTTAAGTTGTGAAGCTGAATTAGTAGAAACTACATGAAGTTAGGCTATTTCCTGAAATAATGTCATGATAGAACAGCATGTGAAAATTTATTTTTTCAAATAATTACTCACTGATAAATATGCCTGATGTTGTACTGAATATTACTACAGTAAAATAGACGTGCAATTACAATGCTGTATAGATTATCTCTGTTCTTTAACAAGAGCAGACACCTGGTTTAGTACCTTCTGTTTTTTTATTATTAGTTCTTATTGAGTTACTGCTTATTGCATATTTAAGATGCATGAGTCACTTGTTCAGCGATGGGCCTGCATTGTCACTTTTTAGTTCTCACACAGCCACACCAGTTCGGTACTATTAATATCATCCTGAGCATAAAGAGGTTACTTAGCCCAAGACTACATTACTAGATTATTTTAATTAATGTAAACACAGTCCATGCTCCTTGATAGGAAGACTGAGAGAGACAACTGTCCCCTTGCCCTATCTTAATTGAAGAGCTACCACAAAGCCATAGCAATGGAAACAGTGTGGTATTAATACAAGAACGGACATATAGTTTAATGTAACAGAAAAGAGAGCTTAGAGACAGACCCGTACATATATGATGATATAATCTATGAAAAGTTGTTACCAATGGAAAACGGCAGGTGTTTTTGGTAGATGGCATGGAGAAACTGACTTATGTGAATGCAAATTTAAAGACATACAAAAAGTAGCTTAAGATGCATTAAAAACTGAAACGTAAAAAGTCCACCTATCAAGTTAATACAAAAAAATCTAGGAGACCATCTTTGTGAGTAAATTCAAAAGAAAACCATAAAACAAAATATGATGGTATAATTTGTATAAGAATGAAAGATTTCTGTTTAACACACGTGGGGAAAGATGTAAGTTAAACTACTAACGGAAAAAGATAGTTACAGCATGTAAAAATTGACAAAGAATTCCTGAAAATCAACAGAAAAAGAACAATGAGTGTGAGGGCAAGATGAACAAAGTGCATAATCAGGCAATTTAGAGAAGAGGAATCACAAAAGATCATTGCATTCAAAGGGAGACTGCAACTTGCTAAAGATTACAGAAATGAAAATTAAGTGATATAATATGGCTGTACACTTGTTAGTCTGACAGCCTGATGAACTACTGATGGGAGTATAGAGTGGTGTAGCAAACTACTGATGGGAGTATAGAGTGGTGTAGCAATTTGGAAAGCAAGCTAGCAATTTGGCAAGTTTACTTAACCTATAGGTGAAAAAAAGTAAGTATTCCCCGATCTAATTTGGATTTCACATATTAATTTCATCTTATGAATTTCATGCCTGTGGTGAATAGTAATAGAGAAAGGAAGCATGCTATCTAAATTTATATTGATATTGACATTGTTAAAATGTTTAAAGTTATGCATTGTTGCAAACAAAGATATTGTGGGAGAAAGTGGAAAATGCATTGAAAAAATCCTTAGTGTCATCATGTGTATGTAATGAAAAGAGTATACCACAAAGCTACATGCCATCAGCCTGAAAAACGTGTTAACCAATTTCAGCATAGTGTTGGTTGTGGCCACCAGTTGGTGTTCATGAAGCACCTGCTGTGTATATAGCTTTGGGAAATATTTATTTTTGTAGAATGGATTGTCCTTGTAAGTTGCTGGAGGTCCCCAAAGATCTTAGCTTGGATTCTAATTTCTACCCATTTGGTTTCTGTTAAATTTAAAGTAAGGTAATGTATATATTGAAAGTCCTTGTGAATCCTGGAAAATCTAACAAATTTAGTACGGTAACAGAATTGCTATTCATAGAGCTGGATATCTTGCTTAAAATCAAAGCAACTTGACTAGCTGAAACAATATAGTCTTTTAACAATGATTTCTTTTTAAACAAGCAAACTGTCTACTTTAAAAATAAAAGGAATGTACCATATGAATGAAAATACATTATCTTTGTTTTGCTAGTTAAGAGGTTTCTAAAAGCCTATAAATCAGAGTTTTACCAAATAACTTCCCTCTGGGAAGCAAAAAGCTACATTTTTTAATTAGAATATACTAGTGCGGCTCATTTTTTTATTATTGTGATATCACATTCTCAGGGGTTCATTAAATTAACAACATTTCTAATGAGCCTTAATTGTTACAAATAGTTTTTCTTTCAGAACATAACATTGCCTGAAAAAACAAGACAAATAATTCTATTTTGATATTATGGAACAGGCTCTGAACTATAGAAATACCTGGATTTCTATTAGCACTTTCCTCATGTATTATATTAATTTAAATAAACAACTGACTGTGTTTAGTGCATTTATCATCTTAAGAATGAATTATTTTTGCAAACACCTAAAGTTTCAAGTAAGTACTAAATCCTAGACCTACATTAAAATTTAAGTCTACTTCTGAGTTAACACGAGTGCGAATGTCATAGTCCATCAGGTTGCAAGCAATACAGAGACTTAAAAAATGTAAGTTAAAAATATATATACATCAAAGCACAATAATGATAAATGGCAAGTAATTATTGTCCTCATATTCATTATCTGAGTATCCAAAGCAGTGAAGTTGCACAGGCAAGTGAAAGTTATTATTACAGGAATACATTCACAAAGTCACAAGTTATAAATGTGTCCCCTTCAAATATTCCTCCCTACTTATGTATAAAATCTGTCTCCGCTCATTGTGTCAGCCTTTGCTGCTCTGCTCAGCTAATCCAATAATCTGAAGCCAACACAAACTATATCATTTATAAGGTAAAATTGCAAAGCTTATTACCATAGACACAGGATTTCACAAAATAAGAGATGCCTATAAAAGTGTTGTTGGAAAACTGCTTATCTATACCCCTCTGTCTCACACACACACACACACACACACACACACCACTTGGCAAAGGATAAGTACAGGAGTTAGATGAGTTAAAGTTTAAAGAAAAAAATTCATAAGCATAACAAAATAGGTGCTACGCAAAGAGTATTCAGGTAATTTTGAAACCCATGACCCTTTGGTGGTAATATTTTGGCATCACATGTGAAGTGATGGGTTTCAAACCATTTTATCACACAAGGATTATCTGATAAATTGTGTTAAATTAATGCTGAATTCATTGTTTCATTATAAGAGCTATAGCAGAGTTGCAAACATAAAATACATTTTATTGAGCATCATATAAATTACTTTTTGTATGTTGTTTCATTTGAAAATAAAATCCTAGTTACTTTTACAATTTCAATGAAATTTTACACTTGCCTTTTTACGTGTGTGAATTCTTTTTAAGTAGAATTTGCTCATTCTGATTATAGGTGGCTAAAAAGGACTGCCTGCATATTAAAATGTTGGGTGTTGATAATTTTGTATTTTATGCTTTTCTTTATTTTCTAAATTACCTGTATTGAGAGTGATTACTTACGTAATCAGCAAAACTCTCAATACAGGTAGTTTACAAACATTGGTTGATATTGTTGAATTGATTAAGTAAATGAAGCTTATTAATTGACATATTTCTAGCATGTTTGAGAAGTCTTAAATGTTAGAGCTTATTTAAATTATCACTTGGAACACTGAAATAAAGAGTTAAGATAATATTAATATGAAAAAATACAATTTTCCCTTGAAGCTGATAAAACAAATTGTGTTAGTTGCAGTAGAATACAGATGCTCAATGTATAAGCAATGTAACTTATTCTTAATAAAATAATCAAATGATTTCTTACATATGTCAGAATGCTGTTAATACAAGTAATACACCATAGGTCTTTTATTTCATGATCTGTTTAAGCAATCCCTGATGTTTTACTTTTAATTGAAGTTGTTGATTCTGACAGTTGCCTGCAAAATAAATTTAAGTGAATATAGTATGAGTGATTTACAAAGTTATTGATTTTGATCAACTCTCTCTTTTTCTTCCTTGATACTTAGAAAGTACCCCAAGATACATCGACATAAATGTCTCATTTATGTAAGACAGCAGAAACAACAGGGAAGTTACAGTTACTTGTATAAAAATGCATTTCTGTCATTGAAAGGTGACTCTATACTAACTTTTTCTCATAATTCACTTGTTCACCTATTTAGTCACTTTAAAGATAAATAAAAAAATGCGAATGTCCATTCAACTACTTTTTATAAAGTTAGCACATTCATACAAGTACTTCCATTTGAATTAAGTTCTAGAGAAATGTATTATATTAAAATATAATGTTGATAACAATTTGTGTCTAGAAGCATCCCTTTTTAGTTTAAAGACAACCATTATTTAATTGTTGAATACAATTCCGAGTATTTCTGTGTATCACTACTGTTAGTAGAAATTTAAGATAGAAACAAATACAAGGGCGATAGGTTAAAATTTAAAGAAACTATATGCATGTTAAAGGCTGGGTGAATAAGGGTGCCCTAACTCTGCTTGTCTTAGAGTAATGTCTTGATTAAATTATAGAGTGAATAGACAAAGTCTCTTCAGAACATATTTATTAATGAGGATTTCTGTGGCAAACCCCTATTCTAGAAATGGTAATTTGGCTCAGTACAGTTCTTTGTGAAAGGATTTTGTGCATCTCCACCAGTTCTTTTTAAATTGAAAACATCTAAATTGCATTTGAAAAGAAATAATGAACAAGCATATTTAGTCACAAAAACTATATGTTATATATATTTTGAAGCATAAATCAAATGATAAGTATTTTATGTAGCTCTTTATAGTCTTAAGGTTAAGGTATATCACAGTGCCTCTTTCTTTTTTTTTAAAACAGAAAAAATTAGTTACAGGCATTTGTTTGTGGACTGTATCTTTAAAACTAAGGTCATGTCTGATCTGAATGGATGTTTAAAATCCCAACACATCAAAAGCATGTTTTATAAGATTTGGGTCTTAAAGTTTTTTTTTTCTTTAGGTTTTATTTTAACATAGCTGTGTCAATTGGGGGTACTTTTTCAAAGTTCTGTAATATAGTAGTTTTAAAAATGCAGATGCTAGCATAAAACGTTTGACATACACAGTATGCTGTATTATATAATGGAATCTAATAGAACTGTAATAATTCTTAAGAATTAATGTTAATGTCTCAAAACTCTTTTATCTCAAGTTGTGAAATATTTCACACATGCAGAAAATGACACACAAATTTAATAGACACTCATTTACCTACCACATAAATGAAGCATTATTAAATTTTTTCTGTTTGTTTTAAATTCTCTTTAAAATAATTACAGATATTGCTATAGCTGTTTCCTCATTGCTTTCTACTTCTACTTTCTCAAAGATAGCTAGCACCTTGATGTTGCTATAAATCATTCCCATGCATGTTTTTATACTTTTATTACTTACGCATGGTTCTCTTATATCATCTGTAAAACTAAAGCGTTACACTTAAGAAATTGATATATCTTTATTATTAGTTTTTAAAAATTTTATTAGAACTAACCAAATAGCACTAGAATTAAAATTGACTAGGAGGCTACTGAGACGTCAATCTTTAAAATTGATTTTGGGTGAATAAAAAGCCCTTTATGTAACAGTTATTATGAGGTGTTCCATTTTTTCATGACCTTTGTTTCCTACTTGTATAATCATTTATACTGAAATTCATTAGTCTGCTCCTGAAAAGAAGCACTAAAGGCTACATAAGTAACTATGGGTTAATTGGATAACTGAGGTAATTTGAAAGCTTATACATGCTGACTTGGCAATTATTAATAATACATGAAGCTTACTGCAGATAACCCCTACATTGGTATGAGAAGCAACTGAGAATAGAAGCCAGATTTCCTGGATTTGATAGTGTGTCAAATTAGGAAAATTGCTTTAATCTCTTTCTCACTCAGTCCCTTCAGGTACAAAATGGGGCCGATAAAACCTACTTTGCCAAGCTGCTATGAGGATTATATGAGATGATGCCAAATAATCGGTGCTGTGTGCCCACTAAATGTAAGTTACTACAGTGAGTGCGAATTGGGCACATTTTACACTTTCAGAAATAATATTTATATAATACTATATAATATACATATATCATACAATACTAGTTCACTGACAACTTGGAAGCTCAAACTTAAAGAATTTTCATTTCTGTGTGGCCTCTTGTTACCTGATTTCTTGACTGCTTCTCTGGTGGACTACTTGTGCTGACTTATTCTAGACATTATTTTAGAGGCCTAAGTTCTTTTCTTTCTCCAGCGATTTTGTAAACACCCAATTGATGGAGTAAATCTTCTTAAAATATCTCCTGTCATTTCTGGAGGCCCGCCATGCAGCAGATGCTAGTCGTTGGCCACAGGATCGCAAGAATGAGAATCTCGTATCTGTTAACTCACCTGCTTGATTATTGATTTGAAGTGAGGGAAATAACTTTTTTTTTTTTTTTTTTTTGGAGTCAGGGTCTTGCTCTGTGCCCAGGCTGGGGTGCAGTGGCAAGATCACGGGTCACTGCAGCCTTGAACTCCTGGACTCAAGCAATCCTCTCACTGCAGCCTCCCAAGTAGCTAGGACTACAAGTGTGCACCACCACAGCTGGCTAATTTTAAATTTTTGTAGATGGAGTCCCGCTATGTTGCCCAAGCTGTGCTTAAACTCCTGGCTTCAAGTGATCCTACTACCTTGGCCTCCCAAAGTCTTGAGATCACAGGTGTGAGCTACCATGCCCACACTTGAAGTGAATGAAATCTGAATGCAATTTGAAAATGAGACATTGGCAGTGACACTACAGTGCCATAATATATCACTTGTGGCCACCTTTAATGAAGAGCCAATTAATACAAGCCTCTAGAAAACTCAATGATTTCTACAAAAGACTATTATGACTTTATAAAGAATACAAGGTCTCTTGGGTGGGCTACCTGCTTCTGATCGCTCTGACTCATGTATAGAAACAACATACCCAGGTTTTAACTTTTTGGTTCAGGCATAATCAGGAACACAGAGAATCTCTTTTGTCTAATAGCCATAGGGCTATTGTAGCCGAAATGTGACAGCATTGCTGGATTGAGGCTGCCAAATTACATTATAGAATGACTTTATACCTTAACCAGGCCTCTTGTGTGAAAGTTTAGAGAATCGACTGGGGAAAGTGCAGGGCTCTGAAAACTAGAAAGGAATTAGCTGGATGGGTTCCGACAAATCTGAATACCTGAGCTCCCAAATTACACTGCTTCTCCCCTGCCAGCAGGAAGAGCCCTTTCTTCTTATTGTATGGTGCTGGACCTGCCTCGCTTTGGGAACTGGAGGTAGTTATCACATTAAAAATTACTCATTCACCTCGTATCCCATTCCATCGCTGCTCATTACCTTTAGAGCAAAGATCATATTCATTTCCCAACATGTCACAGCTGTAACTATTCAATCCAGGGAGGGAAGGCTTACTAGCCTTCTAATAATTTATATCAACAGAAACCTGGACAATATCTACAGGATATTATTCTAATTGTGCTAGACTAGAAAAGAAGAAAATAATTCTAAAGTAGCTGAATTTATTGTTATGGTTGCATTTAATGGAGATACTGGATATAAGGGCTAGTTCAAGCAGCTGGAAATGGTTCTAGCTGTGTGCTTGGTATTGACTAATAAAACTTAGACACAAATGATGTCTTAGTAAATAAGGTTTAGATACCAGGAATTCTTTGGCAGAATGGAGAGAGAGGAATTCATGTGGTTATCAAGCACTTGACATGTGGCTAGTCCAAAGCAAGATTTTTTTTAAGTGTAACATAGTGCAAAAAATGTGAAGTATCTCAATAATACCTTCTGTATTGATTACATGTTGAAACAATAATATGTTGGCGATATTAGGTGAAACAAAATGTAAGCTTTAAAAATTATTTTACCCATTTCTTATTACTCTGTTTTGAAATCTGGCTACTAGAAAATTTAAAATTACACATGCGGCTTGCATCTGTGGCATGGATTATATTTTTATTGGGCGGCACTGATGTAGAAGAATATGAATATTTGAATTGATTTTTCATATGTGACATACTTACTCATCTTCCAGCTTTGTCTCCTGAAGGGTCCGGAGGCATTCCCTTTAACAAGGCATTTGCACTCCAGAGAAGTGCTGCTGCATGTCTGAAAGGCAGTGTCGTGTTTGTTCTTTGTTGGCTAGGGATGAGTTAGGAAGTACCGCCACTGAAATCAGTCCTTGATTTCAGTAGGGATGATAGGGTCATGGAGTGGTCAATCCAAAATGGTCGTAGTTAACTATCAGAGACAAAGCAAACATAGTTTTCATAGTAGTTGATGAACTCTCAAGTTTATTTTGCTGTGGTTTAGAGATTATTGCTTCCTAGAATTCAAATACCTGTGATTTACCAAGGTCAAAATGAGTTCATGTCCTTTGTAGGGACATAGATGAAGCTGGAAACCATCATTCTCAGCCAACTATCACAAGGACAAAAAACCAAACACCGCATGTTCTCACTCATAGGTGGGAATTGAACAATGAGAACACATGGACACAGGAAGGGGAACATCGCACACCCACACCAGGGCCTGTTGTGGGGTGTGGGGAGGGGGGAGGGATAGCATTAGGAGATATACCTAATGTTAAATGACAAGTTAATGGGTACAGCACACCAACATGGCACATGTATACATATGTAACTAACCTGCACGTTGTGCACATGTACCCTAAAACTTAAAGTATAATAAAAAAAATGTTTTAAATAGAAAAAAATTGAGATATGGTTAAAAAAAAATACCTAACTTGATTCATAAATTGGAAAGTCATGGTTTATCACCAAATGGACAGCTCATGAGCCCTCACTCAGTGCAGAAGTTTGAAGGCGACTCTTAACTGAGGGAGAAGCCAGGTGGTTGTGAAAAGGACCACAAAATATTATCAAATTTGTGTGCTTTGATTTTCTCTCTGAACTTCTTTAAAGAAAGCCCATTTATCAGGATGTCTGATTTGAAGAAAGAGAAACACAGGCTAGTTGATATTGCTAATACCTAGAAATCCAAAACACTAATGTTCCATCAGTCAGAAGAGAGAATTTTATCCTAAGTACCTCTGCCCGGGTGCCTGGAAATCCATCTTGCTACAGTCTGCCAGTTTTCGATTACATAATTGAATCAGCAATTGGCAAAATAAAACATTGTCTTCCTGGCCCATTGAGTGAGGATTTTTTTTTAATAGAAAGAAGCTTTTAGAATTGTCACTCTATAATAAATTTAAAAATCAAATGAAAGAACATACCCCTGTAAAAAAATGAAATTATTGGCAAGGTGCGGTGGCTCACACCTGTAATCCCAGCACTTTGGGAGGGCGGATCACCTGAGGTCAGGAGTTTGAATCCAGCCTGACCAACATGGAGAAACCCTGTCTCTACTAAAAATACAAAATTAGCCAGGCACAGTGATGCATGCCTATAATCCGAGCTACTTGGGAGGCTGAGGCAGAAGAATCGCTTGAACCTGGGCGGTGGAGGTTGCAGTGAGCCGAGATCATGCCATTGCACTTCAGCCTGGGCAATGAAAGTGAAACTCTGCCTCAAAAACAAAAAAAAAAGTCAATTTTAAAGACTTGAAATATACAATAGGCCTTTATCCTGAACTTACTCCCCGTTAAGCTTAACTCTTTGGCTTTTAGGTCTCAGAGAATGATGATCATTGCACACATAACTGATATGGTTTGGCTGTGTCCCCACCTAAATCTCACCTTCAATTGCAATAATCCCCATGCATCAAGGGCAGGGCCAGGTGGAGATGATTGAATCACGGGGGTGGTTCCCCCATACTGTTCTCCTGGTAGTGATAAGTCTCATAAAATCTGATGGTTTTATAAATGGGAGTTCCCCTGCACAAGCTGTCTTGCCTGCCTTCATGTAAGACTTGTCTTGCCTCCCTTTTGCCTTCTGCTATGATTGTGAGGCCTCCCAGCCACGTGGAACTGTGAGTCCATTAAACCTCTTTCCTGTATACATCACCCAGTCTTGGGTATGTCTTTATTAGCAACATAAGAACAGACTAATACAATAACCCAGTGGAGATTTAAATGTTAAAGACTCTTCCAGACATTGTCCCTTTATGAGGGAAAATCAACAGAGAGCTTGGCACATGAAATGCAGCTAGTTTTCTGGCAAATGCATGCTTCTCTCTCCAGTAAATGAACAATATTAAAAACATTTTGCTTTCGCTTTGCAGGTGTAGTAGCACATATTCACTATTTTACCTAAGAGCCACATCAACTCTCTGTTCATCTTTATTCCTCTGGGATGTTGTTTATCTCTGTCTCCAACTTATCATTCTGGTCAGCTTCTTTTGGTGAACTTAGGCTCGTAGATCTTGGTGAGCAGTAAGCAACCATTACTCTATATGCATTTATAAGGCATCGACATTTCCAAGGATATGACAGAAATCCCACGAAAATTTAGGATTCTACCTACTATTCTTGTGAATTTTGCAGGGTCTAGTCCTATCAGGACATTCTCTCCAAAGTGAAAGACAAGTGGCTGGTTTTTGGCTCACATTTTTCATTAAATACATTGTGTATTTAGTATTTTTGGATTTTGGAAGAAACATATTCCACATCTGGGTGAGCCAATCCTCTGTATTCACCAAGGGACCCATCATGCTACCACTTTTGAGTGTGATGCAGAACAAGAGAAGGCTGTCCTACTACTTGGGGAATATGCCTCAGGAAATATAATTATTCAGTGTTGGGATGTGGTATGGTGTTTCTGGCAAGCTCCAGTAGTAGAGTCATAGCATAGACCACCTAGGACTTTTTAAAAAAGCAGTGACCTCTTTGGAAAATAATCAGTAATTAATCTTGCTTTGAAATACATCTTCTATCTTACGACTTGGGTCTAGGAATGATTGAGCCTCTGATCAAGGAAACCCAAATTTTCCCCAAATCATACAACCATCATTAACTGGGTGATGGTTCATCTTTCAAATCACAAAGTGTGCACTGAAGTATTCTATCATCAAGTGGAGTTAGCATAGGCAAAGCTCAAGTAGTTACTAACAACACAAAAATGTGCTTTGATTGATTCAAGGATAGTGGCTAAAGGTCTGAATGAATGTTTGGGGTGTTTAGAGGGGAGAACTTTGAAGAATGTGTAACAAAAAAGTCTGGGTAAGAGACATGAGGTGGATCCTTTGAAATGATTTCAAAATATAAGGATATCACTGTCCTGGTGAACACTTACAAATAAAGATGTAGCATGGTAAACAATCAGTAATAGTTACTTGGAGTCCCTCAGCTTCTTCCTCCAGTATCCCACTGCTTGCAAAATTGGCTCATAAACAGTGTTTCCAGGGTAGCAGGGATACAGGTAATATATGGGCTTAATCACATGGTATTACTCTCAACAGAACTGAATGACCACCAATACTGCCGATAGCCCAGTCTGCTCATTGCATAAAGTAATGTTGAGCCATCAATATGATGCAATAGTATATCAGTTCTACCAAGCCAAGTTGGTGGCAGAATAATTATATTGAACTCCTTTCATCATGGAAAAGAAACAAGTGAATTTTGTCCTTAGCTGGGATAGATGTTCTATGAATGTATTTTCTTTCCTTCTTACCATACTTCTGTGCATAGAAGACCCACCATCTGTGCATTTACTGAATACATTGTTCTATATGTGGTTATCATGCACAACACTGCTTCCAACAAAAAAATTATTTTCCAGTGATAAAGTGAAGGAAAGGACTGAATATAGGCTGCTATAACAGTACAATGACCAGCCAAAATATTCAGTAGATTCAGTTATGGCACCATAACTGCCTTGTGAGGTTAAAGTTCTTTCCTTAAGGTAGTAGCGTAGATTTTGAACTAATGACAAATTTCTTGTTTCTTACATTGCTTGTCTAGTAGTGATCAGTGCCATTTACCAATTTCAGTTGTTCCTCCATATCTGTGGGTGACTGGTTCCAGGATCCCCTGCAGATACTGAAATCCTTAGGTGCTTAAGTTCCATATATAGGCTTAGTATTTGCATATAACCCACAAACGTATAATTTAATCTTTCCTTCTTTCTCTCTTTCTCTCTTTCTTTCTTTCTTTTCTTTCTTTTTTCTTTCTTTTTCCTTCCTTCCTTCTTTTTCTCTCTCTCTTTCTTTCTTCTTTCTTTTCCTTTCTTTCTTTCTTTCTTCTTTCTTTCTTTCTTTCTTTCTTTCTTTTTCTTTCCCCTCCCTTCCTCCCTTCCTTCTTTCTCTTTCTTTCCTCTTTTTTTTTGGACAGTCTTACTTTGTCACCCAGGCTGAAGTGCAGTGGTGCAATCTTTGCTCATTGCAACCTCTGTCTCCTGGGTTCAAGCGATTCTTCTGCCTCAGCCTCCCGAGTAGTTGGAATAAGAGACACCTGCCACCACGCCCTGCTAATTTTTGTATTTTTAGTAGAGACAGGGTTTCACCATGTTGCCCAGGCTGGTCTCAAACTCCTGACCATAAGTGATCCGCCCACTTTGGCCTCCCAAATTGCTGGGATTATAGGTGTGAGCTACCAGGCCAGGACAATTTAAATTACCTCTAGATTACTTATATTACTACTACAATGTAAATGCCATGTAAATAGTTGGTATACTGTACTATTATAAAGTTTGTATAAATGTTATTGTTGAATTACTATTTTAATTGCTTTTTAAAAGATATTTTCAATCCATGGATGCAGAAGTGATGAATACAAAAGGCCGACTGTATTTTTAGTTTTTCCTCTTCTCAGAGCCATAGTAGGATTATACATCCCTATGCTGTTGAAGTTAGATATGTCCACAAGACTGTCTTTGGATAAATAAAAGAGCAGAAGTAATCCCAGCATTTTGGGAGGCCAAGGTGGGCAGATTGCCTGTAGCTCAGGAGTTCGCAACCAGCCTGGGCAAAACGGTGAAACCCTGTCTCTACTAAAATAAAAAAAATTAGCTGGGCATGGTGGCATGCACCTGTAGTCCCAGCTACTCGGGAGTCTGAGGCAAGAGAATTGCTTGAACCCTGGGGGTGGAGGTTGCAGTGAGTCAAGATGGCGCCACTGCACTCCAGCCTGGGTGACAGAGAGAGACTCCAACTCAAAAAAAAAAAAAAAAAAAAAAGCAGAAGTTACTTCTCTGCTGAAGCATGTAAAGCCAGTTCATCATTGTACTTGTTGCAGTCACAGAAGCCTGTGTCAAGATGGCACATCTCTTGGCCTCAGGAATCTGAGTGACCATGTTGAATAGAGTTCACCTGACATGTGAAGCCTATGTGAGGAAGAAATTTCTGTTTCACTGCCTGGGAACACTTAAGTTGTGTTGTCATGGAAATCTTACTTTTGCTTGTTACTGTGGCATAACCTACTGTAATACCCACGTATATCACTGCAATACCAACCTGTAGCTGACCAAATAGTTTCTTTCAAGCAATGTAAAGTAACAGTAAAATGTTTTACTTTTATGTAGACACATATGTACTTTTCACTTAGCCCTCCAAATAATAACTTTTTGAAATAAATGGAAGGTGGACTGATGTCTATGATAGTGAAAAAATATTTACAGGAATAAATACAAGGAGAAAAATTCATCATTGTCCAAAATTCTCTCTTAAGAATTAGAGATTAGGAAGGGTTAGCCAATTGTCTTCTGGTTTTCGAGAAAAATTTGTGGACTGCCAAATATTTCCTTTCTGTGAATTGAAAAACTAAGCTAGAAATACTAGGCTGGTACAAAAGTAATTTTTTTTTTTTTTTTGCAATTTTTAATGGCAAAACCTCAATTACCTTTGCACCCACCAAATATTAATTTTCTTGCATAAGTTGCTGGGTAAACAAAGATTCTTACTGAATTATCCAAATAATTAGCCAGTCACTACTGTAGCTGCTACAACCAAGTATTATTTGTTTCTTTAAATTTCCCTAAAATTTCTTAATAAAACTTTAAATCTGAATTCTTCATGTATTCTACCTTATGGATGTTGGCATACCTAATGAACACCCGTATATTTTATGTATATTTTTTGTTTCTGAGAGTGTTTACTTACCTATGCATCCCTAAAATTTGTAGCTTTTCCTTATCTTTTAAAAATTGGGCTGGGAGCGGTGGCTCACGCCTGTAATCCCAGCACTTTGGGAGGCTGAGGCAGGCAGATCATGAGGTCAGGAGATTGAGACCATACTGGCCAACATGGTGAAACCCCGTCTCTACTAAAAATTCAAAAATTAGCTGGGTGTGGTGGTGCGTCCCTGTAGTCCCAGCTACTTAGGAGGCTGAGGCAGAATTGCTTGAACCTGGGAGGTGGAGGTTGCAGTGAGCCGAGACCCCGCCACTGTACTCCAGCCTGTTGACAGAGCAAGACTCCATCTCAAAAAAAAAAAGCAGCAATCTTTCCACAGTTAAAACTATTTATCAAAAGTAATTAAATGAAAATTTTCTATCAAAATCAAGATTTAAAATATTTTATTTAAGTTCACATACTGCTTTTCCTTCCCCACTATAAAAACTCAAAATGTTCAGCTCCCAAGTTTTCCACATGGAAAATATTATCAAATTACTAATGAGAAATATATACATATATATTTGTTCACTTGGAAAGGTTTAAGTCTCCAAAGTGCTAATGAGAAACTTTAGTGTTAGAAACAGTATTAATAAATGTGTGGAAAACACACAATTAACCTTTAATTTTTAAGAAGTAATTAAGATAAACTGCTTTAAACTGTTCTTTACAGACTCCAATTGTTGTTAGAGCTTAATTTACTTTCTAATGCTCAAATCCACTTGAAGCTCCCATGTCCTGTGTTCTATAAACTTCAGGGGGATAGAATTACGCATGTCTACTACCTATTGTCCATTATTATGAAAATTAAACCATTTTTCTTTTTCTCTCAATTCTAGGGAAAAGACTTTTGGAGTATGAGACATGAATTTAACCCACGATCCTAATTTCCGTCTCATTTGCTTGCTTTCATATTTTCAGAGAATTGGCAAAATTTCTTAATAATTGAAGTCACCCCAAACAAATCACAAATTTGACACATTTATATTTATTTCCCGGAACTACTGAAAGACTAAACCAATTGATTAAATTGATGTGAGTTGATAATTTTATTTCCAGTATAGATCTGTACCAAGTAGAGGTGGTTTAATTTATCTTCATTTTAAGAAATGTCTATTAATTTCCTGTTATGCATAAATTAGTAATCCACAAGGTTATAAAGAGAAGCTAATGATGGGGCCACCAGATTGATCCACAGATGAGTGATTCATGTTTTTTTTTTTTTCTTGTTGAGAAAAATTCTCACTCTCTTGACCAGGCTGGAGGGCAGTGACATGATCTCAGCTCACTGCAACCTCTACCTCCTGGGTTCAGGTGATTCTCCTGTCTCAGCCTCCTGAGTAGCTGGGACTACAGGTGCATGCCACCATGCCTGGCTAAGTTTTTGTATTTTTAGTAGACATGGGGTTTCACTATGTTGGCCAGGCTGGTCTCAAACTCCTGACCCAATGTGATCCATCCATCTTGGCCTCCCAAACTGCTGGGATTACAGGTATGAGCCACCACACCCGGCTGTGATTCATGGTTTTGATCTTAAAAGATAGTATACCTCATATACCCCCATGTACTAAGCACAATGATAAAAGTATTTGTGGACAATAAATATAAAGGTTGTTTCCCAGGAAGGTGGAGAAAAAAACAAAGAGTTAGAAATTAGGAGAGAAAAACAAGAGACTAATGGATCAGTCCAAGAGGCCCACTGTCTGACTAATAGCAATTCCGAAGGATAGCAGAGAAACTAGAGATTAAAAAAATTATTATAAAATTATTAAGAAAATTTTCCATAACTGAAACAAATAGTTCCCCAGTTTGAATGGGCCCATCTAGTGTCCTGTGTTGAAGAAAAACAAATCAACAACAAGCAAGCGTGGACAGAATATCACAAGCACATCCTAGTAAAACTTTTTTGATTTTGATGTTCCCCAAGCTTTTCTTGAAAATGCTTTCTGGAGGACAGGCTTCTTTTAATAAGCAAAGAAACCAGGAAAGAGAAAGTAATTAGATCTAAGAAACAGGAGATCCAACATAAAGGAGTGATGTAAGGAAGTCTTGGGTCTAAAGAGAAACCAGTGGGTTTGGGACAAAAATATGAAGTGTTTAATGAGGGAGGTGTCAGAGAAAATCACAGATTGATGGAATACTGGACATAAATGAGCATCTAGAATGTGAAAAAATGCAACTATTAACTCCAAAAATAATCAATGGCATACAAAAATGAAAATGTACTTACAGCATTATACTTAGCTCTGCAGTAGACTCATCTAAGGATAGTTTGCTTAGTAAAACTAATGTGAACTCTCACAATTTAACAAATAAAGTGACAGTAAGATGATGGGAAAAATGATTAACTATATAATGTTTAATATTTCTCACAAATCTGAAATGGTGGATCTGTTCAATTTCTAACTACATGCCCAAATGTAGCTTATAGACACAACTCATTTAAACTCAAGACTATGTGAGATTAGGAATATGTGATTAATTTTGAACTATTTATCTTTTAGAATATTGAAGCAGACCCCAGGCCCTGTCGCTATGAATAATAGCACTGTCTTAGTGGGTTGTTGTAAGGATTAAATCAGTTGTTGCAGGTAAAGTGCTCAGAAAACGGCCTTGCATGCATGTAGTAATCATGAACACTGGTTATTAGATTCAGTACATACATGCTAAAAATTCACATACCAAAATGGTGTTTTTGCTTAGTTTGAATGGTGAAGCAATACAATGAAGAATGTAGGGAGACACAAGAATCAGTGTCATCATCAGTTAATAGTTTCCTGTTGAAATTCCTAAGCATGAGACCAAACAAGGTTTTGGGATTGCATTCAAGTTTATATGGGCAAACATACTAATTTGTCCAGCCTTTTCTTTCTTTCTCTTTTGTTTTTTAAATAAGAGAATATATTTTGTTTCCTTCTAAACAATCATTACCAAACTTTACTTGGAGGTAGTGTTGAGTGGTAGAAAACCTAAATATCCCTATTCGAAATTACTATGAAACTTCTGACATTTCATGGCTAGATTTTACTTAAATTGACAGTGACAAAACTCTGATAATTTTTAGTTTTAAGATTTTAAATTTGCATATCACATTTCTTCCAATATTCTATTGTAAATATAGGCACCTATTCCTTAAAACAGACCTATGGAGATGGAAGACATTTTCTTATTTTAGTATGTAAAATTAGGGACAAAGGGTATATTTTAGACATTTCAAGTCATTTTGACAGACTTTTCTTGTTACTCAGAAAAAGGAATAATGTTAAATTCCTTTCCTAATTGCTGCTTTGTAAAAAGATTAAGAATGTTAGTAGGATTTCATTAGCACCCACTTATTCCCTGAATTTTTAATGTATCAATAAATTTTTCTTTAAATTTTGTGTCCTTGTCTAAAGTTTTTGCCAGAAATCTATACATAAATTATGTATATTTCAGAAATTTCAATATTCTCAGATTTATTACTTAATTTTTTAATATTTGTAAAACACTATATGCACTTTCAGCAGTCAATAAACACTCTGTTCCTTTCAGAAGCCTCTTCAAAAAATCATTGATTATTACATATTCAGACTCTTTTGGAGGTATGTTTGACCCAATAAAGTGCTCATTTGAAACCTCTTCTTACTTGTTCTTGCAACAAAGGCTATATGCTATGAACTGTTAAATAACCCCCAATATTTATGACATGCTTGGTTAAACAAGAAATGGGCCACTTCACTGTAAATAATGCACAAGTTCACTTTAATAACATACCACAGTGCTACCTTAGAAATTGTGTTGCATTCATTGATTCGTAAGAGTGAAACTGAGATATTTCAAAACCTTATATGGCTTTATAGCATTGTTTCTAGAGATGGTAAGGAGAAAAGGAATCAATATGTTTCTTCCCTGATACTCTATTTCCATTTTAAAAATTTGATCCCAACTAAATCACTTACACAATTTAGATTAGAATGGTATACGATATAAGCAGCAATTACTATTATGAGAGATTATCATTTGTTCACTAGATCATTAGTGGATATATAAATTTTAAGATATGTGTATGATATGAGATCCATGCACTCTCGTTAAATGGGTCAGTTTGATAGTGATGGTCCCAAACGGCTTAAGTATCACAGCAGATGGTGTAGTAACAAATTAGCTTGCAGTGGAAATTATACTATTTTTAGTATTGAAAAAAAGGATAATTAGGGGAATGTAAATGGGAATTTTAGTGAAATAATGATCTTCTTCTTTTGGGGTTATTTCATGTTCCCCCCAAAAATGTTTTCCAGGACTATACAGGTTTATTTTCTTTTTTATATATACTAAATGTTAGGGTGAGGGAGAAAAGTCTCACATGTTACCTCAATGAAATGAAGCAACATGTAGTAAAAAAATAACATCTGATATATAAAATCTACACAGTCCATTTTGAGATATTGTGCAAAAAATATAGATGCCACGAACAATACCTGATATACTTGCTTGTTAACATCGTTTTGTAACTAACTCATATCAATGACTTATGTGACAATCGCATTGTACATTCTCTAAGTTGCTTAATATGTATATTTTATTTCTTAAAACTTCTTGCTGCTATGCCCAGGGTTATTAAACTCCAGATATACTAAACTCTAGACAATTTACATTAAATATATAAAAGTGTTCCTGGACAGATAGGCCATCTCACTTGCCTCTGAACTCAATTTTCTCTATGGTAAAGATTCTCTCTACTCAATTATCTGTGATTCTAGTACAGGGAATTCATACATTCAGACATTCACACACATGCACGTGCACACAAAAGAAAACAATATCTGTAGGTAATTTTAAATAATATTTTTAACTATTACTACTGAACAATATTGCCAATTGATATATTTCTTTACGGTTGTCATGATGCAGTCAAAATTATTTTTTCTAACAGGACAAATCTGACACCTGATTAACCTGAAGGGAAAAAATAAAAATGAAAAAAATTAATGCTATATTTAATCTGAAATGCATTGTTATTTAAATTCTCTTAATTCGAGACTCCAGCATGATTTATTCATTACTTATACATAATTTTTGGGACATCTACAAAAGATAAAGAGCAAACCCTATCATTGTATCAAAAACAATGCAGTTGTTTAGACTGGGTGAGCACAAGGGAATAGAACTAAGAAGCACTGGCAAATGAGGATACCCTGAGAAAGAATACTACCTTGGATTCCTCCTTCCACAAATATGAACTTCTTTGGTATTGATGGTACTAAGGGATGACATTTACAACTTTTTTGTAGCTTAGTTTCTGGGAAAATATCACACAAACTCCCTCACCATCCCACCCCCATAGACTTTCATTTGTTGGTCTTTGACTCCTCATTCTTATGTTGGAAGACAGGAAAAATGCAAATGAGTTATTTATAAGGGCAAAATAAACATACCAATATTAAAGTTGTTTATAAAGGTCTTACTAACTGTGCTACTTATTTCAAGTGTTTAAAACCTACAATTATGTAGGCAAGGAATAAAATTGGAGAGTGATATTTATGAAGACTGTGAGGATGCTTCAAAAGTAAAATATCAGTTTATTATTTTATCTAAAGTGAAATGTGCCTATTGAATTATGTTTTTCTTTTAACACAGTCATCTGTATGATTGTTATGATACAGAAGGGTACTCTATCATCTCTAACCCCAACTACCCCACCTCATACACACACAACCTACCCACAGCTCACAACTTAGCAAAGTCTATGGAGAACTGTGTTAACAAGGACCAGTGAAGAGAACATTACAAATAGCTGATCTTACAACAAGACCACTGTTACAACATTATCTAATTCAGTGGGTTATAAGTGATGTCTTGTATTCCTCCTCCTTACCTAAAGTTTTAGTCAAGTTATCTCAGAGTTAGAGGTATAAATTATACAATTATATTTAGAACAAAAAATTCCATGTGACACATATATTTCCAGGGTGATCATTCTTAAACATTTATATATCAATTATTTCTAACACAATTAGTTAATTTGTTACTATTATGCTCATGTACATATGCATCTATTTCAGAAGTCGTTGGTGCGTAAGGTAACAATAAGTCACGCAAACACAGTCCGAAGATGTAAGTTGGTGATTATGAATTACATCGCTCTTTCTAAGAGTTTTGCTTTCTTTTGTTTTTAAGACTACAAGTGTAAAAAAAAAAGTACAGATAAATTTGAATCCAAATTACTTGCAGGTAGCGTTTTTTTCCTTTATGATAAAAATTTAGTCAAATATTAAACTTCTAAGAAAATATCATTCTAAAAATATTAGCAGTATCAAAGTTTCAGATTGAGAAGCATTCTTTTGTATTAAACATAGTAAAACAATAAGAATGATTACAGTTTCCTGTATATTTCTGTTCTCAAAAGTGTTTACTTTAGCAATATGATCTGATATGAACGGAATGAAGTTTGAAAAATGAGAAGTAGTTGTGGTTGTTAGCTGGAAGCAGGGATGATTCGATTAATTTTATACAGGTGGTTGATGATTGATGGAGGTGGAGGCATTTCAGGAGAAAGTTAGTATTTGGGAAAGAGACACTCTACCTGTATAGCCCAGCGAATTGTCATCGTTATCAGAGGTGGGGATTGGCGTCTCGTGGTCGTTCCCCCTCTCTACATCTTCAGGGTCTGTCGGAAACAACACCAGAGCTGCTGATGGGGTCACAGTAGTAACAGTAGTTGCCATTTCGATCACAGCATGTCCAGACACAAGTAAATCCACATGTGACAGAAAAACACACAAGGACAACACACAGCACGCTTCATCCTTGCCCCTCCTGCGGCACACTAAGCCCTGCGAAGGTCTCAGCATCATTGTTTACAGTTTCTACTTTTTCTCCTTAATTTCCCTAATTCTCTGCTCTGCCTGCACCTTTGCCGCACTTCAAAGCTGGCGAAGGGCTCCGACTGCCCTCTGTGAGGCCGCCAGCACGGACTGAGAGAGTGAGCATATGGAGCAGGGAGAGGGCAGGGTGGCTGAATGCTAGCATTGCTAATTTTCTACCTTATTGTTAATCAAAGCTATTGACTGTGATCACTCCCCATCATCGCTTCATCTCCTGGCAATTACAGACGCCAGAGACTGTACCTCATATGAGGCAGGGAGGATGTGGGGAAAAATAGGTCTTGTCAAATAAGAGGGAGGATGATAAAAATGTCATACTTTTTTTCTGAGAAACACGGAAGAAAGCGGTGCAACATCACGTCTTTCAGAAGGCAACAATCTCGCGTCTTAAAGGACTGATATAAATTTACTGCAATGAATGCATGACTAAAACACATCTAACTTTGGATATTTTGGGTTGGATATTTTAAAACATTCCTAAGTATTGGATATTTTAAAACATTCCAAATTCTGTATAAGTATTTTCATTCATCTATGCTTATTTTTCTTAAATAAAAAATGCATTTTTTCTGTTTTTCTTAAATTGCACATTAATTTTCCTACGCAGAATTTTAGAGTGGAGGCCAAACACAACACTCTACTTTCCATATCCAGACTCAGAGGAGCAGAGGAGCAGTATGTGTGTATATCGAAGCTCAATGACACTACCAGATTTCCCTGGTGCACAATCACTCTACCTGTCACCTATATGTAAGATAAGTATGAGCAGTGTTTATAGGTCTGCTACTGAGAAGCACACACAGACACAATAAAAACCAAGAGTGTACCTCCTAAATCGAATAATGTAGAGCCATAGGTCATTCAAGTTCTGATGCTCTGCAGGCTTTAAAGAGAATCACCTTTAACATTATCTACAGAGGAAGGATTTCTTGTTCTGAGCAGTGAAGAAGCGCAGATGTTTACTGGGGGAACAGTGTGTCACTTATGGATGAGCCAGTGAGTACATGCAGGTACTGCCTCTCTAGAAACATCACAGAGGTCATTAATTTTGTGTCTCCACTAGATAGGTCAACATATTTTGTCTTAGACACAGCTATTCAGGGATGATTTAGAAATTCTTAAAAAAGGAATAAAAAGACTAACATGAGTCCACTTGGTTTTTTCATGCAGCATATTTTCCCCCCTAATCTCCCTGCTTTCCCTCCTCCTTCCCACAAGTGCCATGTAATTATAATAACCTGATGTGGCTAAAACGAAAAAAAAAAAAAGTTCAGATCTGTGCAGACAAAAGAGAAAAGATACTCATTCTTGCTTTATTCATCCTTGCCTCTCTAGTGATGGCTGTTGTCATTTTACCCTTAAAATAGATGCTACAAGTGATAAAGGCAGAAAAAGTGTCCACTTTACCTTTCCGGCCTGTGAACTTACTACACGCACACGTTGTTTAGGTCAAACTTTTAAGTCACATCAATGAGAAAGAATGGGGAGCAGGCACTTTTGTGTGTTTTGAGGCAGTGTTCAGAATGTTCTGTCACAAGTCATCTTGCTCATGCAGACTAACCAAATATAAGAGGTTGTTGCAGGAAGATCATCAGAAATTGCTTGGTCAAATGCATGAAACGGCTTTTAAGAAAACCACCCTGCTTACCTACAATCTTGTTTTAAATGATAGAATGTGTTTAGAATCACTTTAATTTTATGAATTATTTTTTAGTAACACAATGCAGACTTTTAAGGGAAGTTCTACTTTTAATTTGCAAGCAATCAGTTATTTAATGTGGACCCACACATTTCTAATCACTCTGTTACAAATACAATACAGATTCATCCAAATCCGCAATATAAATTAAATCAGCGTGTCTACACAATATTACAAGACTTTTGGGATGAGGTTTGTGTACCTTTGTTATTGAATTCTTTCTGAGAATGGGGATATTATGAAAGCAAGAGATGAGGAAAATAAATTTACTGTCATTTGAAATGAGATACCTAAATCATATAAAATAGATTTCCACCTGCATGTAGCCTATCTTAAGTGGCTTATAAATTCGCTTCTCTGTTCCTGCGCATCACCTTTCTGGCCCCTTCTTAGGCTCAGGAAAGAATAGATTTTTGCATTAATCAATGAATCTTACCATATCTCTAAAGTCCATTCAATCTACCTTGTTCTGCATTTAATTAATGATATGCTAGACCTAAAGGAAACAAAAGGTACTATTTTTAGCTGCTTTGCTAATTTTTTTCTTTCTTCTCCTTCCTGTCAAAAGATAACAATAACATGAAATAGCCACTTGACTCACTGTGACAGAGCTGGAGAACTAATTTAAGACCAGTCCAAAAGACATTTACTTAAATTTTTGGTTAAATAGCATTGATTATGCGAGCTATGGACTAGAAGATAGCAAGGAAGAGACTATTGTGTGTTTACCATATCTAAAGGAGGTCTTATATTCCAGCTCCGAATTTAGGGCTACCCAGGCCTGAATTGAAATAGGTTCAGCTGCAATTGGTAAAAGCTGCCATCCCATCTAGAAACACACTGGCACTAGAGGTGCTGGGTTTTATGTGTCTGTCATCCCCATTATAATCTAAATTCCTGAGGGTCAGGTATTCTGTCTGCTTCTCATTTGTGTACCTACCCACTTTACATTGAATCGAAGATAATAGATAAATTAGTAAAGAGATGGTAACCAAGAATGCAAACCTTACTTAAGTGATAGATGCTCAATCTGAAACAACTGAAAAGGATGTCAATTGTATTTTCTGCACCAGTATTATATGCAGAGCGGGGATGAAAAGCTTGCTGTAAATAAACTCAAATGCTATTGTACATCCTACATCCTCAAATCCATACAAACCAATGAGGCACCTTTCAATATAAAAAGGAAGTCTTGAATCATAACATCACAGTCATTCTGGGTTGGAAATGGGTCAGATGGACCCTCATAACAATCTTCGATGAGATGTATACACTCCTGTGAATTTAGGCCATTTGACCTTCACTGCTTTTCAGGGTGATCAATTCCAATTTTATAATTAAGTCTTGTTTTTTTAATTTGTTCTAAAAAATCTGTTTTCTAGATTTTCTATGCAGACTCCAAGTCTGGAGGAATGTATAGAACTAATGCCTCATACATGACAGCTTGTTTCCCTCCCCATACTCCTTAAATACTTGTGTTTCACACGGTTCCAGATTTCATCCTGTTCTTTTCAAAATGCTGTCTGTAGATATCTTCATCTGAGCCCAAGACTTCGATTATTTTTCATAACACATGCAACTTGTACATTTCTCAACTGGATGCTCTACCAACAACCAAATTTATTTCCATTGGTGATTCAACTTCATGTAAATTCAAAGAAACTTCACACTTTTTCTCACTCAATACTAAACTCATCAGCTTGTCTTCAACCTACTTCTTTCCTATAGTCCCTACCTATGTTACATATTTTACATAAATATTAAATATTTTAAGTATTTTACAATTCAGTAAAAAGTTAGCATCTGGGGTTAAAACTGAACTCTGATCTATAGGCTTATTGTTTATAAATATTTTGTGACATGGCTTTATATATTTTTGTGTAGGGGTTGTATGCCATACTTAAACTTACAATATATAAGGTTATATGTGTGTATATATATATATGTACATGTATATATACACACATACATACATATATGTACATACACACAAACAATATATGAGTGGACCATCTTAAAACAGTCTTTCACATATATAATAACAGCAACAACTATAAAAGGAAATAAACACCTATATCTTCCTTTACAATATAAATTATGTCTTCAAGGAAACTTTGTCTTTAAATATAACAATTCATTAAATGTTTGGATTTTTAAACATTAATTATTTTTTAATTGACAAATTTAAATTAAGTACAACATAATGTTTTGAAATATGTATGTATACATTGTAGAATGGCTTAATACAGCTAACTAACATATGCATTACCTTACACACTCATCATCTCTTGTAGCGAGAACATTTAAAATTGAGTGTCTTAGAGATGATCAAGACTATAATACATTGTTATTAAACATAGTCATCATGTTGTACAATGGGTCTCTTGAACTTATTCCTCCTAACTGAAATTTTATGTCCTTTGGCCAGCATCTCCCCAAACCCCCACATCTATTAAGTGAAAAATGGTTGGAAGACAGCATATTTTACAATGCCAAAGTATCACCCCAGAGGGCATTTGCTAACTTGGAAGTAAAAAATACACTTTGATAATTGATAGATCAGACAGTCATATCTGCAACTCAGTAATCAAACTTACTATCACCAATAGCAGGCAGCTAAGAGTGAGAAGACCATTATGTAATACAATATACAATATCAGCTATGAAGCCTTTCTGAAAAAAAAAATTGTTGATTGTTCAATGAAGACTTGAGATCCAGCTTAAAGTTTCCAGACAAAATAACATACTTAGTTTTCAGGATACACATGTGGAATAATTAAGGCATGAGATATCATATCTCTAAATGATATTCAAATGGTTGAATAAAAACTATCTTGGGAGAAAGAGATACAGCAAATATGACATAACATTAGCAATCATTCAATCTTTTTTTTTTTTTTTTGAGACGGAGTTTCACTCTTGTTGCCCATGCTAGAGTGCAATGGTGCAACCTCAGCTCACCGCAACTTCTGCCTCCTGGGTTCAAGCGATTCTCCTGCCTCAGCCTCCTGAGTAGCTGGGATTACAGGCATGCGGCACCATGCCGGGCTAATTTTGTACTTTTAGTAGAGAGGGGGTTTCTCCATGTTGGTCAGGCTGTTATCAAACTCCAGGCCTCAGGTGATCCACCCGCCTTGGCCTCCCAAAGTGCTGGGATTTACAGGCGTGAGCCACCACACCTGGCCCAATCACTCAATCTTTTATGAAAAACATTTAAAAAGTTTAAAGGATGGTGGATGAAAATTTAATAATCTAAAGCCTTCTCTATAATGTGCAGCAGACATTCATGCAATGGCATTTCTCTTTCACCAGTGGTATTAAAGTAGGTAATATTAGTTTTGTAGTACAAAGACTCATATTTGCAGTGGCATTCAATCCATAGTTATTTAAATTGTTTATCATCCCATGGTAGCCAGTGTTATATTGTGGAAATGTAGAGGCCTAAGAGAAAAGCCTGTTGGTTTAAATTCAGAATCTTACTTATTTGTTTTTAATTTTTAAATTGGGTTTGCAATCACAGCTCAAAACATTAGGATTTTCAACCTTCTTCTTTCCTTCTGTCATATTCAGTTATGTATAATAAAAACATAAAACATAAAATCTTCTTCCTTTTGCCCTACTTACTATAAAGTGTCAAGCTAGTTTCTTTATAGATTTGCATTATCACAGTGCAGAACTTTGGCATTAATTGACATTTTAAAGATGATCATTAATAAAAGATTAGGGAAAAGCAAATGAATATAAACTACTATCAATATGAGAATTGTGTTCTACAAATTGGATCAATTCTCATTGATTCTTTCCTACTAATTAAGAGGAATGCATGGAAGGGGTACTTTAAATGGAGTACTGAGAACATTTAATTAGAAACCTAGACAATGAATTATAAAATCAAATACAAAAAACCCCTATATTTGTGAAGCTTTAAATTTGCATCAAAATTCTATAAGATCAAATTTAAGTTAAATTCAAACTTCTGCTTTAATCATGTGTGGCCCGAATAATTGTTGAATGTACTTTATTATCTGTCCCATTTTTTTGAACTGGGAATAAGGGGAGAAATATAAGTTATGTTATAGAGATTGAGAGGAAAAAAAGTCAGTAGGTGCTCCTTAGAAATATTTAGTAAGTGATGCAAATAAAGAAATATATCTACAACAGCAGAAGAAATCTATGTACTGTAGAACATTAGATATAATATGTATGAAGTTAAAAAATTGCCACTAAATATTGAATAAGGCATTTTTTAAAGCAGCAACATGAGAACAGAAAACAATGTGTTACAATCATCTCCAATTTTACTGCTATAAGAAAAATCAAGGTTGTTTCTTTATGTTTCTTTCAAAGATAGAAGAACCATGATTACAATGATCCAAGTGGACAATACTTGTTAGAAATTGTGTTTTGGTAAAATAAACAAAAACGTTAGCCTTCATGTAAAATCTACTTTCAAAAAAAATGTTTAGTGACTGGATGGTTCTTTCAAAATTTGAAAACTTGGTCTTCCAATAGTTTTGAGAAAAGAAAAAAAGTCAGAGTAGTTGATTATTTGGATGAGCTGAAAGAATCTTAATGGAGAGTAGGTAATTTTAACCTGTGGCCTGAGATGCCAGGAGTGTACTAAATTAAAAAAAACAGATTTCACACAATGATCTCAAAACACATGTTACTGCTTTTTTCTCATTTTCTGGTTTAGGTGATTAGAGAACTGAATGAATCAAATGTGAAGAAAAGGAAGTAAAACCTGCACTGATTATAATCACAAGTAATGTTTATATAATGCTTTGGTCTGTTTAATAGAACACATCATTTTATATGCATATATGTGTTCCTATGTAATGCTTACAGTTCTATCATGATCCTAGCCATCACCATCATGATTCTCATCAGTATTTCTGTTTTCAAGATACTGAAACCGAATCTCAGAGTTCTTTTGCTCTGTCATGCAACTAGTAAATAGTGGATCTGAAATTTGATTCCAAATGAATTCTGACTCCAAAGCACTCCACTTTTCACTACACACCATGACCTCCTTTTACTCATCAATCTAACTCTGGGAACTAGATGGAATTTCAATAGCATACAAACAATGGGACACCAGGTTAGTGATTCTTTTCTAGTCACTGAACAATACGATTGGATAATTTCACAAATCTATTTCTGAGGTCCATTAAGCATATCACCAGAACTTCTTCATGTGTCCTTTTACAGACAGAATAAAATAAAGTATTTAATAAGGTAGTCAGTTGTGTTGAAGCAAGAAATACACAATAAAATATTATTAAAATGGGATGCCAAAGCATAAGGCTTTGCCCACAATGTTTTAAAATATATTGATTTGGGGATCAAACTACTGACTGAAATCAAGATACATTGAGTTTTTTTTTGACAATTATTTCTAAAAATTATTCTTCAACAACAAAGGCACATCTTTTGGTGTAAGTTTAAGGGTGATTAAGACAGGGTCATGTCTTACTCATCATCCTATGCCTAGCCCTAACACAGTGCTTAAGAACAGAGTAGACAATCAACACCTTTTTTGTTGAATGACTAGATGAAACCCTGGGCCATAGTTTTGTTGGAATGAAGAGTTTAAGATGGGAGTAACTTTTCTCAATGAATGAACATGAATTACTTCCCTATTTGGAATGTTGGCATATACTTATCTATCTAAAATATTATAATCACCATAAATCTAATTCAGAACTACAGTATGGTAAATTACTATTTCTAATAGAATAACATATTACTTCCTTTTTCTCTCCTGTAAGTGTTATGTATACATTTGGAAATAGAATCTTATTTAACTTAATACTAAAAAGTGAAAAAAATTATAGTATGAATAAACAAGGAAGGTTTTTAAATATTGCCAGGTAGATGAATTATATTTAAGTTTTACAAATTCCTTCTGATTTTAGGAACTTCTGATATAGATATATAGACATAGATATAAATGTAAATATAGATATATTCTGATTTGAATGGAGTACATTTTTCTGAGAGGCTGCTCTTGAAATTAAAGTGATATTATAACAAGTTGGAATTAATATTTCATTTGCTTAGTTATATTCTATTTTTGAATCTCCAAAAGTGTTACAATTCTCAAAAAAAGTAGAATAACTATACAAAAATTGTCAAGTACAATTTGGTTTAAGCTAATTTGCGGTACATCTTGCTACACCAGACTGATGAAATCTGACTAAATAAAAGACACCTAATATATATTTAAGGAACAGCATCAATAACAGATATATATATTTTTTCTGCTATTATATATATATGTATATGTAAAACAATTCTGCTAACATAAAATACAGTATTGCAATATTAGGAAGGTAAATTCATTAATGGATAAGCCTGTGACTCGGAAGAATATAAATGCCACAGAAGAAGCTATTAATTCATTTCAATTCAACTTAATTTGGCTAAACAAGATAGAGTGCCTCCTATATGGAAATCATTCTATTGATGGAGAAATGCTCATAATTTTAAAACCATTTGTTTCCAGATCTCTCCTAGTGGAAACACTGACAAAGCAGATCTCTTAAAGTAATTGGGGAAATTGTGCTTCAGCATGACACGACATGTTTTTTTCTGATGTCTGAATATTTGGTTTATGAAAGTCATGGAGGTTGTCATAGAAATAATGTGATGACTACCCCTTTATAGAATTAAAAACTGAGCCAATTGTCTGGCTGAGGTCTGCATTTATTCAAAATCCTCAAATCAAATCCTCAATAATATCTGATGTGACAGGTACCTTGCTGGGTTGGAATTTAATCTGCAGAGATTTGCTGCCTTGAACTTTATCTGTGAGAGTTAATTTCCAGTCCATTTTACTAATGCTTCTGGCTCTCTCCGTCTGTTGACTTTTTTTGTTATTCTCTCCACCCACTTTGCCCTGGTATTCAAAGGCGCTTCTTTCATTGTGCTTGGCATCTGCTACTGTTCCACTCCCTTCCAGTCAAAGCATACGGCAACTTCAACACAGGCTAATTAAATGGTGCTTGAAGTTAGTTAACAGGTGGTGTCCCAGCTGCCCTTATAGTATGAACAAATACATCCTACATTTTCAGGCACAGAAATGGCACAATAGCAATACCTAAATTAATGGAGTACTCTTTTTATAGCATTAAAATGATGGATGGGGAACCAGGAAGAAATAGAACCCCTTTTGTAGATGTAGCTACCTGGGTTTGAGGTACGGTGATCACATTAGAGATCTTAAGTAAAAACTGAGATCTCCTTATCCTTTACCCAGTGCTCTTTTATCATTGTAGTATATGTACACTTATTGCCACTTCCTTTAAGTATGTTAATAATCCATGTTCATAATCACTGCTACTGGTTACTGTGTAGAATGATATTCAAGTAAAATTCACAGGTTTTGTTAAATTCAGTCAAAATATCAAATTATTTATTTGACATTTTGGAATCACTACAGCTAAATATATGTTATCATTTATTTAGATAATCAATATAGTGTAATGTTTAGGAGCCACTAGCTAACCGTGTGACTTTGGGCAAGTTACATTCATTTATTTATATATTATTTATTGATTGACCTCAGTTTCTTCAACTATAAAATGTAAAATAATAATATCTATTTCACAGGAGTCTGTGAGCATTAAATAAGCAATTATTTATAAAATCTTATGATAATCCTGTACACCTAGTAAGAAGTTAGTAAAAGTTTGCTATTATTATAATTAATTCAAATTACAAACTAATTTAAATGGATCATTTATATTTTTTAACAAGCAAAATCCTACATATTTGCCTCCTGCAATGAGAAAACACACACTCTGTCTCTATTTAATTTGCCAATTGGGAGTTTATAGAAGATAAAAAGTGAATAACGCATCAGTTAAAATTCAAGAGAAAAGCGAATTTTGAAAATGTCATTTTTGTCTAACTGTGTTTCTTCATATCTTCACCATTGCATTTCCTCAGCACTCGTTTGCAAGAACACCCGACTGAATCATTCAGGAAGTATTTCCACATAGACAGCATGTCATCCTTATGGCAGATTACTTGAACTGCAGAACTTAGTTTCCCTAATTGCCTGGTTGCTTTGTGCTGATAAAGATGAATTCACTGAATTTTATTTCTTAAGAAAAATAAAACACACTTGATATTGAAATTACCCTGCAGATTTCTCCACTTTTAGGATGAAACATTTTTTTTCCTTGCCCAGTCATATTTCAACATCTGCCCAATTTCTTTTACTGTCTCCTGTAGAGAGATAGAAACTATGCTTGATGCATTGGAGGCTGGTGGGGGACATCTGAAGCATCTGCAGTTTGGCCCCAGATCACATGACAACTGCGATTCCTCCCCACCTGCCCTCCCTCACGTGTCCTGTATTTCGTGGCTGCCATCCATCTGTGACCATTAAGGGCACCTCTAAGGCTGCATTCACTCAACTGCTAAAGGGACAAATTTCCTCTATAGTCTCTTCATTGTCTGCCTTTCTTAACCACAGTCACGGTTTTGCACTCTTCATTCTAATTGTGCTTTTGATTATTGGGGTCATTTTATTCCTTCAGGTTTCCTAAAGGTCACAGGGATTAGCTGTGTCCAATCGAGGACCAGAGAGCGCAGTCGAGGCTTACCCCCGATTCATTCATTTCCATTGATTTCCTCTCAGTGTGAGAGTGGCAGTGGTGGTTGCTGTTTTGTTTTGTTTTTTTTTTTTCTTTTCTCTAACTCTCATTTGATTGCACATTGCACCCTCCCCCACTTCTCCATAGAGGGAGGCTGTTTGTAGCAATGGTTATGGCATAAGGGGTTTCACTGCAGCAAATTCACACAGGTAGGGCGCTGGCGATCAAATCAAATTGCACTTGATTCTTCTCTTTATTATTTCAGTTTACTTGTCTCACAGCCTTTGGACTTTTCTATTTTATAACATAAAGCTGAATTTTAAAATGACATTCCCATTTCTCATTAATTCAGTCTAATTTATTACACACATACTATATATACACTATTTATTGTAATTATACATACCACATATAACACGTTTTTATTTTTGTTTTCCTGTGTATTATTTGTTTTTACTCTGTGGATTCTGAGACTGACATTTGCGTTTTTTTGTGGGGATATCTGCCAGCCTTTATGCTCACAAGGAATTTTATAGTGAGGTGATATGTTTCACTTACAAATGTTTTTCCAAATGAGACATTCTTATTGTAAATTAATGGAAATTTGTGAAACTTAAGAAAATAAAATAGCTATTTTTAAGAAATGTGTTTATTTGTGTGCATGCAGAAGAAGTGAGGATTATGAACAAAAAACACACAAAATAACCCCAAATACCTTAAAAGATATTAGGCTATTTATGTATTTATTCATATTCAAGTGATAGTGGGGACCATTTATATGTAAAAGTATTTTCTGGGCATCAGATGAAGTCCATTACATACTGGTGGTCAACAGTATAACACAAGTAGGAGGCAGTCCTCTGTACATGTTCCTTCTTCTGGGAGTCAAGTGAGATGTGACTAAAGTTGCTGAGATTATCAGAAGGAAGAAGATTTGAAGATATTTGAAGATATTGTACCAACTAATTTCTTCCTTCTACACCCTCTGCTTTATAATTCATAATACACTTAATTGTATTATATGCAGTATATGCTCATCTGTAGATTCAGTAGCCTCTGCGCATATTTAGAATGGACACAGCCTAGGTGAGTAGCAAATATAAGACTTTTTGTTCTAATAATGCATCTCCTGTGTGAATACATTGATTAGCACGTGTTTGGGAAATGGATGAAAAGTTTTACTGTAGTAACTAATGCTCTTTCCATTGGCCTTTGGTTACCACTTTTTAAGTGAGGTCAGAAGTTTTAAAGCATTCCCATTTTCCTGCAGAATGGGAAAGGAAACTCAAGTTTATAGATAGGGAATAAAAATCTGCTGAGTTCTATATATTGAAAGAATTATGATAACTATGTATGAACATTTTAAGGAAATATTATAGAAATCATAAATAAATATTTGCAACTCTTGTTGATGGAGAAGATTCACAAAAGCAAGTCTCTGTAATCTGTAATCTGCAACATTTGGCATTTGAAAATGCCTTATGTCTCCAACATAAACCGTAAAACTGTAATGCGGGAGTCAGAAATGGCCATAAGATTGACAGTATTTTTAACAAATGAATGGTCAGAGTTGCACTAGTAGTAATTGGTATAAATAAATCAAACACCTAAGAATACGTTCCTCTTTTCTTAGATTATGTGGAATAAGACTAAACTATTTGTTAGTGTTAATGTTAAACCTTTATTTTTGGAATGGCTATTTGAGTGCTTCAATATGATTCTAAAAATAACCTGACAGCCTAACACCTGGTAACCAAATTTGCCAAAAAAATATAAATCTTCCATTGCTGGTAAAACTGCCTGCTTACCTATGATTCTGTAGCTTCTAGGTGAAAAATTCTCTCTAACATAATTCTGGCAAAAACATATAGGTATAGGTATAAAACATGATAGTGAATGAAATAACACAGGAAATAAAAAATGTGCCAAAGTAGTTACCCAATGCAGGGAGTTGACCGGTCATTACAAACATGATAACAGCACATATTATTTCACAAGAGAATAAAGATATTGTTGTCAAACTTTGCATCAATCACGTGTATTTAATTGACTATGCCATTAAGCGTTCTGCCATATATTCTACTTGCAAATATACTATATGCATAATGAAATATATCCTGAATCCTACCGTAAAAACTTTTCAAATTTTGAGATAATAGCAGGTTCATATGCATAATATAGGAATATCTATTATACATTTTACCTCGTTTCCTCCAGTGGTAACATCTTGCAAAACTATAGTACAATATCACAAACAGGATATTAACATTGATAATAGCAAGATAAAGGGTCTTTCCACCATTAAACGCGTCATTCATGCTGCCCTCTTATGGCCCCACACACTTTCCTCCCACTCAACCCCTTCCCATACTCTGACAACTACTAATCTATTATCCATATCCATATTTTTGAGAATGTTCTATAAATGAAATCATACAGTATATAACTTTTTTTGAGAATGACTTTTTTTCCCCACTCAGCTTAATTCTCCAAAGATTTTCCCAGGTTTTTGCGTGATTCAAGAGTTCATTCCTTTGTATTGCTATGGCAATGTAGAGTTCCATGATATGGATGTACTAGAGTTTATTTAGCCATTGACCTGTTGAGGAAATTTGGGTAGTTTCCAGTTTTGCCTATTATGAATAAAGCTGCTATAAATATGTACAGTTTTAGTATTAAATATACATTTTCATTTCTCTGAGATAAATGCCAAGGTCATTTGGTAATCAATATTCAATATTTAAAAGAACTGCCAAAATTGTTTTCCAGAGTGTCTCACAATCAGCTAATCAGATTTTAAAAGCCACACATATATTCACGTGAAAGAAATGTCTCTGCCGCATTAGGATTAGGTTAAAGTTAAACCTCTGAGAGCTCTTTCCCTTTCTCTCTCTTTTCCCCTTGCTTCTTTTTTCCCCTGCTGTCTGCTCCCTTCCACTTTCTTTCCTCTCTTTCCCATTCTCCTCTCCTTTCCTGCTTCTAAATCTTTCTTTTCTTCCTTCCTTTTTTTAAATCCTTTTCTTTATTCATATGTGCATAGGAAATTTTGATAGATGGAATGGAGTACGTGAACCTAATCTGAGATTAAGAGGAATGAAGAATACTAGAGCTTTGTATGTCCTTTAGAAACACTGAAATTAGTTTTATAGGCTTTTTAATATTTAATAATGTCATCTGATCCTCCTTATATTAAAAGGAAAAATATATAGTTGATATTACAAACAAAGAAAATGTAGAATCACCTTTATGATTCCCTTTTTCCATTAATGGTAGCAAACTAAAAGCCAACAATAATAATCATTTAAGTATGCAAGATCCATCAGACAGAAATCTGTTATGTTGCCACTGTGAATAGCAATGTATCTTCTTAGAGAAAAAAATAATATTTTGTAGGTTATTATGCAGTGCAGAATAAAGTGAGTTTTGGACTATATAATTGCAACTAAAAGATGTATGTTCTACTCTAGTGTACAACTATAAAGACCTGGACAAAATTGCCTACATAAAATCGTTCTACAAAAAAGATTATTGCTTTTGTACATCCTATTTTTATATACCTTAAAACCTGTTATGTCATTTGACTACAAATGGTCAATTTGGTTTGATTTGTCATCATGAAGCTATAACTATCAGTTGTTGATATCCTTTAAAAAATAAATTGATAAAATATATAGGTAACTTTACATTTACAAGGAGAATGATAAAACCTCAGGTAATTTACTATAAACACTATAAAACTATAAATATCAGAGTAATAGGTAGTCTTCAAAAACAGATAAAAATCATTTATAATCTCAACTTTTTAGATTTATGGACTCTGGAATCAATGAGAGTTGAAAGAAAATTTCTGATGCCAGAAATACACACACACACACACACACACACATAAATAACACTCATCCTATTTTAAAAACTTTATTATTTAATCTTTAAATGTGAAAACTATCAAGAGAATAGAATTACTTACCATACTAAAGGTGGTCATTTGAAATAAATATATTTACTATACTTGAAAATCTTGTCATAAGACTTTGTAACAAACCTTATGTACGCTAGAAAATTGATTATGAAGCTACCACTCTAAAAGATGATGTAAGGAAAAAAAATGTTGCCCAACTGACCTGATAATTTCTGTGAAAGAGACTGAAAGACTATTGATGGGGGTCAGAGAGTGGATTGTCCTGGATTTAAACCACAACCTTTTATTCAAGAAACTCTGGCTGCTTGGGAGATAAAGTTCCAGTCACACTGGCACTATTTCCTCCACAGCTTGATAAAATAAAAAACAGCACAGTAAAATAACATGAATTAAATAAAATGACCGGCCGGGCACGGTGGCTCACGCCTGTAATCCCAGCACTTTGGGAGGCCGAGGCGGGCAGATCACGAGGTCAGGAGATCGAGACCATCCTGGCTAACACGGTGAAACCGAAACCCCGTCTCTACCAAAAAAATACAAAAAATTATCCGGGCGTGGTGGCGGGCGCCTGTAGTCCCAGCTACTCGGGAGGCTGAGGCAGGAGAATGGCCTGAACCCAGGAGGCGGAGCTTGCAGGGAGCCGAGATCGCGCCACTGCACTCCAGCCTGGGCGACAGAGCGAGACTCTGTCTCAAAAAAAAATAAATAAAAATAAAAAATAAAATAAAATAAAATGACCATCTTTACAGTGTTGAGTGAAATAGATGGTGACTGAGATAAAGTTAGTGGATAATTCTACTGTAGATGATGTGATTAGAGATTACTTAATTGGTAGAAATAACAGTTGGTGTGCTGGGCTCAACCCCTTAAACCTTTGAGAATACTTCAAGTGGGTAACTTCATATTAAAGATAAAGCAAAAAAAAAAAGTCTACTTAAATCTACTTAAATTGCCTGAGAAATTTTCATAGGCTATTTCTATTTATAAGATAATGCACGTTTATTTCAAATACCAATAAAAGTGTCTGCTTTAAAAGCAATCCTAAATATACAAAGGCAATTACGTCACAGAGCTTGGAATTGACCCCACCCCCACTTCTGAGGTTCACCTGTCATCACTCACCGTTCAAAGGGGGCCTGTGAATGGATGTTTAGGGCATCAGAGTAGTTCCTCAGGGAATAAAGATGTAGAAGAATATACCACTTAAAACTTTTAGGAAAAGAAATGGTCCATAAAAATAGACCCCATCAATTTTATCAGCTGTATTGATTCTTTTGTCATTTTTGTGAACATAACTGCAGAAAAATATGTTTATTATACTTTTGTAGAGCTAAATATAGTGTGACAGATACAGGATCATAGAATATATATATCTCTCTAATGTGTATGTATATACATGTATTCATGTGTGTCTCTGCATGTATATATACATACATATGCATATATCCTGGACTTATGTGAAGTATGCAGATATCTGTGGTAAATAATATTTTAAGATTGATTTTTCATTGTTACCATTTTTGCTTTGTTATTTGGACTGCAAAGAATTAAATGTACGCAACTTTATAGAACTAAAATCAAAATTAAAGACAGAGCGTTGAAAGAAAAAAGAATATAGGACAAAATAGACGAAGATGCCCAGTATCCTGTATCTAGAAAAATTAACATAGATCTTAGTTGAATCTGATTATTTAAGAGGAGAAAAAGCAACGAAGTGGCCAGTTTTCTTGAATGTAGGGAAAATTTGGATCGTCTAAGCAGAAGGAAATGGTGAAAATATCTTTCCAATAGTTGCTTTAGTTATATATTGTCAGAGTGTAATGGATATTTCTAAAAGGTAGGAAGAAATATTGAAATTGGTTTTAGAACGAAATGCAAATAAGTATTAACATATCCATGGAAAACAGTATAAAATCATCTCTGATCAAAACTAGATAGTTGCATAGTACAAATGTTCTGAATTTTCTTTTCAAGAAAAGGAAGGTAGTAATGGAAAATTTTGATTTTAATTCTAATTTAATACCACCTGTCCAGCAGCAACTTAAAATGAATATAGTCGACACAATTGGCTCAAGCATGGTTTAAAGGCTGATTTTACTCTATCTTGAACTTCCAGTTGTGCCTGCCTGACAGATACCTTGCCAATCACAAAATTCAGAAGGTACTTTCTGTTTGACAAAAGCCAAGAAGCGTGGCCTACAAAACTGGCCACTTTTTCATTAAAAAGAAATGTAAGGACACTGAGCAGGTGAGTTTTCTTTTTAGTAAATGAATCATTTCAAGAGATCAAAGAGGCCGAAAATGAGATACCCAATATTTAGGCGATGTTCCCGAGGCAACGCTATTCCTTACACAGCTGTTGTCCCAGGCTGAAATTAGTTGCTTAGAATTTGAGTTAAATAATCCCATCCTTCATATGACTTTAGGAAATTGGGTGTTAGGGAAACCAGCCAGCACCATTCTGTTAAGTGGTCCTTGAACAGAAAAGTACTTTCCTTTGAATAGGAGAAAAAGTTTGATCACATTTAAGCTAATCTATCATTTATTATACACAGTGGGTGAGATAGTTAATGACTCTATTGATTTCTTTTGGTACTTAGTTTCATATACAGCATTTAACCAATGTGAAACTGAATATGGAATTTGTTTTCCATTTGTTATTGATGCACTTAAATTTTTTTATTTATGCTAATACATACTGATTTCAATAGAGAATTTCAAAACAGCTATAGATAAAACTAGATTTTACTTCTCAGATTTTTTTGTTGTTGTTGTAACTTTAGGTATCTTTCCATGCCTGCTTATAGTTAGCTTCAGAGCTCCTGCTACTTTTACTAGGAAGGAAAAAGAACATTGAAACTTTGCCAACAATGTTGGTCACAGACATTTCAGAAATAGCTTTTTTCTTTCCTCCTTCTCTTTTCTTATCTGCCTCTGTCATATCTCCACTGTTCATTTATATAGGCTGCAATAATTATTCTTTGATTCCTCCCTCTTCTTTGAGAGTCATATGGGCCATTCCTAGAAGGCTATCTGTCTTCACAAAAAGACAAAGAAAGAAATGGAAGTACAATAGGAACACAAGGGCTGCAAATGTGTTCAAACAGCACCACGATGGTAAAGGGGATTCACAGTAAGAATGAGAAGAAAGACTGGAAGACTATATACAGAATGAATATTATAAAAAATAACCATTTAAAAATTAAAGGAGCTGGGAGAGGTGATGTGCGTCTCAGATACTCAGGAGGCTGATGGGTCTCTTAAGCCTAGAGTTCGAGGCCAGCCTAGGACAGATCTCTTAAAAAATTTTAAATGAAAGAAGTACTAGCAATAATATATAAGCCTGGGAACAGGAGCAAGGTCTAAAATAGCATGCCATGGGAGGAAAACCAAATGATTTAGGCATCATATGAGAAATAGACAAAGCCAATTTTTGAGTTGAGTTTAATAGTCTATGAGTGGGAGCATTCATGTAGGGTCTAATGGATTAGACCTGTACATGATCAGAAAGTAAGTTGTTAAATTCTGCAGCTGTCTGAAATCATCATTAAATTTAAAAAGCTTAAGAATTCAAATGAGACCTCAAAATCAATTCTTAACATTCATACTCATTCCTAAGGAGTCACTGAAATACTGAATTCCTAGTATGTTGTCTAATAAGAATGGTTAACTAGATTAGCTGTATTTTGTTGATGTGATCAATAATTAAAATTTAGACACAGCATAAACATAATTTTAGAATGCAGGTGCTCAGAACAGCAAAATCTAAGATGTGCTCAGGCAATGAGGTGCTGGAGTCTCACATACTGGCGCCAAGTGTCATTGTTTCCCAGCAATTGGGACTTAACACTTGTTGGAACACAACAAATGTTCTCAGCAATCTGTTCCCAGTTCCATATTTGTGCTGATACATTGGTAGCCTCAATGTTGAGAATATTTAAATGAAAATCGGTAAATATTATAAATCAGGGCCTTTGCCCCAGAGAACCAGTTGTTAACTACTTACCAGCATACTTCTGCCTTCAGAGAATTTTATCATGTTTATTATAAACTGTCAGTTTAAACTACTCAGTGAGAATCTAAGCAAACTAGTTAACAGTTTCCTTAATTTTCCAATATCCCAAGGCTCAAAGAGTATTTTCAAATTCCATATTTGCATAATAGCCTTTTAGTGTTGTTATTTGAGCATTTTATATTATTTTATTTTCTCTCCTTAATATCAGTTTCACTTAATTTTGTTTTCTAAAACATTTTTTTAGTGATTGCGCTAGAGTTTGCAACATACATTTGCAACTAATTCAAGTTCACTTTCAAATAACACTGTACCACTTTATAATATTGAAAGTACAGTGGTACAAGTATAATCACGAAATATTTCTGATTCCTCCTTCTGATCACTCTATCATTATTGTCATTCACTTTATTTATATATAAAAACATATAAGCATATGTATAGATCGACTATAGATTAATTTCTCTTATATGTAAACATACATAATCAAATAAACTATTGCTATTATCATTGTGAACAAACTGTTATATGTTTATCAATTAAGAATTAAGAAAAATAAATTGTATATTTACCTTCACTTATTTGTTCTCTGAGGTGCTTCCTTTTGTACCTATTTATCTTAAACTGAAAATTCAATGTTATATATATATGACGTACAACATGATGTTTCAAATATACATATATTGTGAAATGGCTAAATCAGGCTAATTTACATATGCATTATCTTAGATATTTATTTGTAGTGAGAATACATAAAATTACACTTTCTTTATCTAGATCTGAGTTTCTGATCTATAGCATTTTCCTTCTCTCTAAAGAAATTCTTTTAACAATTTCTTGCAAGACAGGTCTACTGACAACACAATTCCTCAATTCCTGTCTATCTGGAAATGTCGTTATTTCTCCTTCATTTCGTAAGGATAATTTTGTGGAGAACAGAATTCTAATTTGGTAGGTAAGATGTCTTTTTCTCTAGCTTCTTTCCAGATTTTTCCTTTAGTTTTCTAAATTTTGAACACATCATTTCTATTTATAGGGTTTTTTTTGCATTTATCCTGCTTGATGTTCCTTGAACTTCCTGTATCTGCGGTTTGATGACTGACATTAATTGGGGGAAGATTTTCGTCATTATTTCTTCAAATATTGCTTCTGTTCCTTTCTCTTCTCCTCCTGGTATTCCCATTTCACATATATTACACTTTTCGTAGTTGTCCTTATAGTTCTTAGATTTTTTTTATTTTTTTCAGTATTTTTTCTCCTTGTTTTTTAGTTTCGGAAAATTCTGTTGTCATATCCTCAAACCAAGAAATTATTTCCTTATTCATGTTCATCTACTGATGAGTCCATCAAAAACATTCTTCATTTCTGTTATGATGTTTTTGACCTCTAGCATTTCTTTTTGATATTTTCTTAGAATTTCTATCTCTCTGCTTATATTATCTATCTACTTTTGCATGTTGTGTGCTTTTTCTATTACGGCCCATAGTGTATTAATCATAGTTGTTTTATATTCCTGGTCTAGTAATTCCACATCCTAGCAATATCTGACTCTGGTTCTGATGCTTATTCAGTCTCTTTGAACTGTGGTGTTTTGTTTTGTTTTGTTTGTTTGTTTGTTTTTTCAGTCTCTTTGAACTGTGTGGTTTTTTTTTTTTTTTTTTTTTTTGTCTTTCAGTATGTTTTTAGTTGAAAATGGATATAATGTATTAGGTGAAAGGGACTCAGGTAAATCGGCCTCAGTGGTTTGGTGGCAAGGTGTGTGAGGAGGGGAGGCATTCTATACTCCTATAATTAGGTCTCAGTGTTTTGGTGAGTCTGTGCTCCTGGACTGTGAACTTCACCAGTGCTTCTCAATCTTTTTAACTTTTTTTCCACCCACTTAAGGGCCAGAAGGGGCTGAAATTAGGCATGTCCCTCGCCCAAGTTCAGTTAGGCTCTGATGAAACCCCAGTAGGTTAGGCCCTTATAAAAGAGTTACTCCTGATGGCAGGCCTTGTTAAGAGGAACAGAATGCTCTGGCACATTTCAAAATGGTTACTTTTCTCTTCTCCTTGTCAGAAGCACAAGGGGAATTTCCTATAGTGAGGACCTGGTAGAGTTCCTGGAGGTGAAAATCATAAAAGGTGAAGGTCTGTTATCACCGGGTCCTTGTGGAGTGTTCAACCCTCAGACGTGCATACTGAGCCTCCAGTAATTTGTCAGTTGCAGTTCAGATTTTCCCATCCAGACACTGGTTCCCCACTGAGGTTTTTGCTCCAATTAGTTGTTTCTCTCTCTATCTGCCTGTGTATGTCCCTAATTTTGGGGGTGGTGGTTTGCCTTGTGACCTCCCTTCTGTGACAGATCTATGAAGAGTTGTTGATTTTCCTTTTTTTTTTTCAGCTTTTTACTTGTTATTAGGATATAATGGCAACTTCTAAGTTCCTTACATGACAGACCAGAAATCACAAGTCCATCCTTTTATTTTTCAGTGTGGCACACAGTGAATATGAAGTAATATTTTTTCTAAACATGCGTTTTGAATTTTGCAGGCAAGCTTATTATGTTGGGTTGTGTTTTCAGCTACATGTAATAAATGCCATTGGAGGTATTTAAAAGACAGTATTATGGCAGGTAGGAAATGCACTTATTCTGATATTTAATATTCAATAAATAAGGATTGTAAGTTATAAAATTAAACACTATCTTTACTAAAAAAGGATATTCTTAGAGCACTTAGACAATTCAACATACAGGCCCCCAAATTCATGTTTAAACATTAAAAATTCCTAAGACCTTAAAATAAAATAAAAAGTAAAGTATAAATATTTGCATTATATTTCAGAAAGAGCTATAGGTTTACTCATAAATATTTGCTCTATGTATTTTGATGCAGTGTCTCAAGTTTACATGTCCATAAAAGGATATCTTGACTTCCATGCCCACCACCAATACACATACATACCAAATCTCACTGAAGGATAGAATCCTCTACCTTATCTTGCCAACCAAAAGTTTAGGAGTCATCCTTAATTCCCTGCCCCAGCCCCTCTAATATGGTTTGGCTGTGTCCCCACCCAAATCGCAACTTGAATTTTAATAATTCCCAGGTGTCAAGGGCAGGGCCAGGTGGAGATAATTGAATCAAGGGGGTGGTTTCTCCATACTGTTCACGTGGTAATGAATAGGTTTCATGAGATCTGATGGTTTTATAAATGGGAGTTCCCCTGCACAAGCTCTGTCATGACTGCCACCATGTAAGACATGCTTTTGCTCCTCCTTGCCTTCCATCATGATTGCGAAGCCTCTCCAGCCATGTGAGAGTCAATTAAACCTCTTTCCTTTATAAATTACCCCGTCTCAGGTATGTCTGTACTAGCAGCATGAGAATGGACTAATACATCCGTGCCAAATCTCTCTAAAGAATGCCATCCTCTACCTCATCTTGCAAACCAAAAATTTAGGAGTCATCCTTGATTCCTTGTCCCAACCTCTCCTTTCTTCATTTCACACATCCTTTCTATCACCAAGTATTCTTGGCTCAGCCAACAAAATATACCACTACTTCTCTTCCTGCCACGATCTATCACTTCTTAATCGCCCCTCATCTCTCACCTGGACCATGTCAATGGCCCTCTAACCAGTCTCCCAGCCTCTGTGCTCCTCTTTCTCTATAATCCGTCCTTCAGAGAACAACCAGAGTGATTTCTACTTTGCTTTAAAATAGAAATCGGACTTAGTTTTCTGCTTATAACTTTAAATGACTCTCCAATATATTGAGAATAAAATGAAATTTTCTTCTCCTGGCCTGCAACATCCTTCACAGCTTTGTCTTACGCTACAATTTGGGCCAGTTTCCCCTTTGATCACTACACTGAAGCGCTGGTTTTTCTCTTCAAATTACGGGCCAAGCTCATCCTTGTCTTTGCAAACAGCATTCTCTTTCGTCTGGAACTCACCACTCTTGTCTCTGCTGAACTGGCTCCTGCTCATCTTTCGGTCTCAACAAAAATGTCACTATACCACAAAGTTCCTCCCTAACATTGATATCTGATTCCACCTAATGATGACAGCCTTGGTCCCTGAGTAATTTTACTGACATTTTCTTTTTTAATCTAGCACATTTCAAAATCTGAACTCACGTTGTACATTTATATGAATACATATCAAGTGTTGTCTCCTCTCACTGGAATATAAACTTCATAAGAACAAGGCTTGTTACCTCATCATTAAAAAAACTTCCTATTATCTAGGGCAGTGTTAAGTGTACCATTCAACAGATGTTCAATAAATGTGTTTAATTATGTAGAAATATGTTACATGTGCAACAAATAAGCAAGTAGCACAAATATACCTTGAAACAGAAATAGTATAAATGTTTATGTTTAAGGTGATCTCTTCATGTAATAAATCTTCTATTATCCAGAAGATAATATTTCTCATAAGTTTTGCTTCCTCCATATCAGGAAATTGAGTGAATGAGAAAGAACACAGATAGAAAGAAAGAGAAAAAAAGAATGTGGAGGTAGAATGTGGGGACAGAGAAAAGACTGAGGTGGTACAAGAATATGTGCATTGACCCTTCAGTGCATTTCTACTTTAAGACAAAGAAAGTGTGCCCTCATTTTTAATTGAACTGTCCAAAGAAGGAAAATAACACCGTTTTAGGTATCTGCCAAGTGCTAGGAAAATCATGTTATTATATGCATATTGTGTAATAATTCATTCATTAATGCAACGAATGTTTATTGTACTTCTATTATAAGGTCAAATCCCAAAAACGAATAATATGATGTTTAGCTTGATGAAGCTGACAGTCAAGTGGGAGGAATCTGACAAGAAACCGAAATAATAGAAAAATAGAATAATTGCAAACTCTGCCAGAAACAACCAAGACACTTACACAATCATGCAACGAGGGATTCATTTGGAGGGGTAGTGTCGGGAAACTAAGGCTTTTCTGAGATAGTCATATTTAAGCTGACATCTGAGAAATGAAGAAACAGCTCTCTGAATATTTCAGCAGAAGATACGGCATGTTCAAAGGTCCTGAGTTGGAAAATACTTTGGCGTTTTCAAAGATGTTAAAACGAAAACAATAGCTCATTTTGAAAAGTGAATGAGGTTCAAGTCTGGCAAAGGTCAAACGATGTAGAACCTCATAGGTAATGGAGGACATTCAGTGGGACACAATCCAACTGATATTTTAAAAATACTACCTTGCCTGTGGCGTGGAGGACGGATGCGTGTGCATTGAGGGTGAGCGGGTGGTAGTAGTAGTGATGGATATTTTGAAATGCACATTTAAAAATTTTGGAACGCAAAGTTTAGGGAAAAGTGTAATTCAAGCTGAAGACTTCCACGTAGAAGAACCACGCTGCACCAAGTAGCTAATGCTCAGTCGCTTAACCCTATCTTTATCAGACAGCAGAGGATTGGGTCTCCACTAATAACATCTTCAACAATAGCAACAAAACCAAGGACAATTAATTTTATTTAGTGCTAATTTTGAGTATCACAGTAAGTTGAAAGCAAGCTCCACGTTCCACGCAATAAAAATTGAAATTAAAAGAATCTTCCAATTACTTCACAGAGAGGTTAATGTACCTAAGGATCCACAGATAATAACCAACAAAGCTTTGAGTTCAAACTGTGTTCTCTGAATCCAGAGCTCATATTTTTGTCAAGACTAGAAAAGGAATATTGCTATGTTATAGTTAACATGGTGGTCTAAAAGCTTATTACAGAAAATAGCAAAAGGAATAATAATTTGACAAAGTAAATTCAGCTCCTCCTCTACAAATATACTCATCTGCTTAATAGTACTGTGATTTATTTCTATAGCTCTTTACATATTTATTTATTTGAATATTTATTAAATAATATGTTATTTATATATAATATAAATATTGTTTATATGTAATACAAATAATATATTACTCAGATACAGTGAACTAGGTTTTAACATATATCATTACATTTTATCCTTAAAAATATTCCATGTGGTATACATGACAATTGCTGTTTCATCCATTTTACTGCTTAAGCAGTAGTCTCATTGAGCTACGTGATGTATTCAAGGACATAATCAAGTATCTGCCCCTTAGTGAGGCTGTCGCTAAATACCCACTCTTAGTAGCACCCACTAGTCATTCTTTATTTTACCTTCTGCACGGTATTTGTCACTATCTGAAATTATCTTGACTTTAACAATTTCTTTCTCTACTTCCCTCATTAAAATTTAAGGACAATAAGTTAGACACTTTGCTTGTCTTGTCATCTAGCATCTGAAACCTGCCCACACATAATGGGTTCAGAGTAAACATTTTGTTGAGTGAATACTGCTTTAAAACATATAATATTAATAAAAAATGACAAACCCAAGATTACAATTGAAGTCTTTATAATCTTGGTTAATGCTCTTTCCATCACACGATACCATCATCTCAGATCATGGTCACTTGAGACCATGTAAGGTCACCAATAACTGAAATGATATTTTGCACTTCAAAAGCAACTTCAAATAGATAAACTTTTATTTCAAATTGACCACAGTTATACATCTTTGCAATGAAGTTTTTTTCCCCTTTGTTTTCTGTATTGCATTTCATATGAGAGAGATGAGCTCAGTCAACATAGTCACTTGAGACTGATCAAAGTCTAAAGTATTGCATAAAACAACTCACATTTAACCTTTGCAAATGAATAAGTAAAGGGAAATTCATGAATTCTGAAAATATTGTCCCTTGATGCAGACACCAGCCTCTTTCTGGTTTTCGCATAAATTCACATGGGCATCTTTTCTATAGGCACCTTTACTTTTCCTAAGCAACTGGTATTCCCACTGAATTTTGTAAAAAATGGAAAAAAGGCAAGTTTTAAAATAACATACTACTTATCAATCCTGTAAGGAGGCTGAATAACATTTAGAAAATAAATTTCCTTTCAGCTTTCCAAAGTAAGCTTTTAAAAGTAAATTCCTGGAGCACTTATGTTAGGGCGGAAATTTGTTTTACCCGCAACAATTGATATTTGCAATCAGTTTATTTAGCACAAAAGCATGTAGAAGAATAAAATAATAACCACCTCCCATTTTTTATTTGTTCCCTATTTTCTGTGGTTGAATTCTGTGACAGCTGCTCCAAAGGCAAGGATGAAAATAGACTTAACTACAGCTCTGCTCGGGTATACACATGAGTGCCTCTCAAAGGACATATTGACTCCTATTGCCAACGATGCATGTGGTTCACAAACAAAGATAGCAGGCTACATCTATGTCTCAAACACTGAGTAGCACCAGGTCACTCTGCACAATGCATAAGGCAGATTTGAAAAGATCTACTCTTTTTTTTTCTGGATTGCTGTATTGCTTGCTAAGTCATATTCTACAACAAAGTAAAAGGGCATGTTCTGTAGAGTACAGAGAAAGGGATAAGCAGTCTGTATAAAAGTTGATGTAGGTATTTGGGAAGTAAAGAAATTGTCCTTGTATTGAATTGTATTTACTTCCTTGAATTAAAATAAACAGCAAACAAATACAAAAACACGAAAAGTCAAGCACATTAATATCTACAAAGAAAAACTTTTTCCAAAAATAAGACCTTTTTTCTTTGCCTAAAATTATTTAGTGACTCAAATATTTTCTTCATATATGGCAAAAGTATACTTTTCGGGGCTGATAGTTTGTCTTTCCCAATTACTAGCAATGCTGTAGGAAAACAATCTCTCTTCTCTGCTTCAGTACAGTCCATAGTACACGTGGCAAGAACTGTGCCTCACATTTCCCGTGGATTATTTCGTTTGTTCCTAACAGTACCCTAAAAGGCAGGTCCAGACATTACTCCTGTTTTGTGAGCGAAGAGAGAAAGGATTCAGCAATTAGAAACCTGTCCAGTTTGCACAACTGGAAAGTGATAGAGTCAGAACTTGAACCACAATCCCAGGTCTTAACCAAATTGTCTTGCAAAAATGACTTACAAAAATAATTTACTTTAAAGCCACGAATAAAGTCAGCCCTTCATTTTCAACACTGACTCCAACGCTCTTCCTACAATCCGTCATTCGCTCTGCTCCAAGAATTAACAAGTGCCCACCAAATAATTCACTTCCCAACTTACAATCCTGAATGCCTTCAACAGTAATTTGCAGTTTCTCTGCAAAATCTGAAAGGTTCTTGATCATCTAGCTACAGCCAGCTTTTCCAGAGGGTCATTCACTCCTAAACGCCCTTAGTCCTAGCCGTGCTATTCATACTTCACTTAAAATGCCTTTCAACTTCTGTCCCTGACGGAATTCCGTTTATTCTGGCCAGCTCTGCTGAACTGAGACTTCCTTTCCTAACCCCTCTCGGAACTGTCCTTTTCATAGTCAGTCCAATGCACGCTGTACCTACAGCTATAGTAAAAGTGACACACTAGATCATAAGGTTTTGGTAATATTTATTGGCTATAAATTAAATTCTATAGTGAAAATGACACACTGGATTATAAGTTTTTGGTAAGTATTTATTGGCTATAAATTAAACTCTTCAAGTGCAGAAATTTATTTATTCTGGTACCCCTTTCATTTTTCACATCGTTACATAATAAGTGACCTATAAACGATTATTGATAAAAATAGCATTCTATTTGAAATACATAGTTATAAATGAAAACAATTTGCTTTTCATGTTTTCACTTCAGTAAGTACAATTTAGCTCTCTGGCAGCAATTCAATTTGGTTATGGGGCAGACAATTCATCTATCAAATCAGAAAAAATATTCTAATTGCCTTTTGAGCAATACTTTAAGGGGGATGATCTGGACAAAAGGCCCAATGATGAAATGATTTAAAACACGCACAAAAAATCTAAATAAATATGCTACTAAAATTATGTTAAAATGACATTATTTCTATATTTAAGTAGTGAAGTATAATCTAGTTCAGTTACACATAACTTTCCTTGATAAATAAGGAAAGTAAACTATTGAGGTTGGTAAGGAGAATATGAATTAGGACGTCTACAGATTCCTTTACTTTGTAAGCCTCTTATAATTGTGTTTTACTAATAGTTCCACGTTCATATACTTAGAAAGTATCATCTAGTTATGGATTCTTTCAGAGAGCACACTTCAGACTTTGGTTTCTTCTGTTCACTCTCATCGGGTGGGGAAGTGCAGCAAGCTGCACACAGAACTGTAAACATTCATTTTCATCACCACCATTTAAAACTATATGTGTATTTTTATATTCACATGTTAGCCTGTGTTCTCCCTCTGTCTCTCTCTCTGTTTGTCTCTCTCTCTTTGCTTATTTTGTTGCTGCCTTTACGTTAGAAATAGTCCTCTGGGGAAATGTTTGGGGGACTTTTTCCCTGGACTTTCTCTGCAATGATTTGGTGAGCACATATAATTTTTATTGTCTGCCATCATTGACAGGTTGGCCTCAAGGCACAGAGTTCTGCATAGCACATCATGGTTTATTGATGAGCAATGGGAACTGAAGCAGAGTGGTGGAAGCTGGCACACCAGTTACAGATCCTTGTTTAGAAACCAACTGGGCATTCAGTAATGAGACCATGTGGTCTTGTTTGCAGGCCTCAGCTCAGGCCAGAGAGCTGTCTAAGGATGTGTTGGAAGGAAAAAAAAAACAAACACCCATATATTTTAAGTAGCTTCTGCCATCAGCAGTTTAAACCGAACATCATATACTTATCACACTTTGAGAATTCTTCAAAGAAATGTTTAGGATGGAACTAAGAGTTAAACTAGGTTCTTGGCCCAGAGTTTGAAGTGTGCAATAAAAGGAATATGAGTTCATTTTTTTCCCCATAATAATTTGTTCTAAAAATTAAAAGTTGTTCTACTTAGCTGAAGAAGTAATATGTGCATAAAGTAAAAATTTTAAAATTCAAACATTATGAACAAATAATCTAGGTAACCACAGATATATTAGCTGCTGCCAACTGTGCAACTCCTTTCAGAAATATTCTATATTCATTTACTTTTGAAAGCCAGGAAGTACATGGAAGCACATTCTCTAAATTTAATTAACAATACAAGTGGATCATGCTCCTCATCAGCCCATGCATTTTCTTTATTTTTATAGTGGTCCATCATATGCAGATAGCAGTTTATTTAACTGATCCTTGTCTTCAGTTAATAGACAATGCCAAAATAAACATTTTTATATGTAAGTACTATGAAGAGTATATTTGTAATTTCAATTTCATAAAAGAAAAGAGTATGTCCCTTTTACATTTCTACCAAGACTTTAGGGCTTTATCTCAACACTCCTGCCAAAAACACTAAAATTTTTGTCACATAGTAGTCGAAAAATGGAATCTCATTGATGTAATCTTGATTATGAGTAGAGTAACTTTCAACATTTTTCTGTAATCTATCTGTTCTTGTATTTGTAAAATGTCTCATTGAAGTTTTAGTTTTAAAATATATTCATTTATATATTAATGATAAAATATATCATATATTTTTATGATATTTACATATAGTAGTATGTAACACATATATCTTCTGTAATGTATGTCTCAAATATTTTTCTAATTCATCTTTTAATTTTCTTAATTCTATTTTTATGTAGAAATTATTATTTCATATATTATCACATATATTAGTAATTTCCTGTAATACTTCTGTTTTTTTTATTTGTTTCAGCTGTATATTCCCCACTCCAATTTGTTAGCCATTCTCTTGTATTTTGGCTAGATATCTGTTATCTGTTTCCTTGTATTGTTTAAGTTTTGGTCCACTTGAAATGTGTTTTGTATTTTGTTGTAAGGAGTGAAGCAAGGGTTAGCTTAATTTTTTTCAAGATAATAAACACCTGCCCCAACATTATGTGACATATATCTTTTCACCATGTTTCAAATTCTGTCTTTACCTTGGCCTCTATTTCATTGTGTTATTCTATTTATTCATGAACCAGCTTCACTCTATGTTTATACCATATTTAATATGGGCTTTTGTATTTACTTATAATACAAATTTCTTCTGATATTCTACTATGTAAGCCTGCTGTTCTGGGCTGTGGAGATTATACAGAAAGTAGTCTCCACATTTAAAACAAATTTATACATTCCTATATTAAAAATAGTTATAAATATAGATTAGGTGCCATTCACTTCTTTGGAATGAAGATAAGACATTAATGCATGACTAAAATGGAATTGAAAATGAATTTTTTTGAAGAAATAATATCTCCTATATTATTCAAGTAAAATTTGTATTATTGTGAAAGACAAAGTAAAGTATCTGCAAAAATACTTGATTTAGCATGAGAAGACATAGTTTATTGTGCAAGATCTAACGCATCTTAGCTACACAATCTTAGTAAGTGATTTGGCTTCTATCAACCCTGGATTACTCTTGAATAGGGAAAATGTTCTCAGTCTACCTCATGAAATTGCTGTCAGGACAACATGCAATACTATAATATCAATTTTATTTCCAAAGGGTAAATTATTATCTAAATCATATCAATCATTCTTACAATACTAATTCTAAATTGTGTGACCTATCATTTAATAAAGTTTGTATCAATAGTGTTGTGTATCCGAATCTTCATTAAATCTTTATTACCCAGGTTTCATTGTGCTCCTGAGGAACTTGGGCATCAAAGGCCACTTTTACTTTTGACAATTAAATAGTACAGGTGACCACTACATAATATGATGGTCTAATTAGAAACGTTTAAATTCATATCAAGTATTTGAAAAGAGCAACTATTTGATGTTTGGTACTGAGGGAGTACAGTTGTATAATTGATTGAGTCTCCAATTGTCAACTTGCAAATTGGCAAATTAATAGCCCTCATATTCAATTTATGTCAAGTCCTTCAAGTGACCTGAACAAACTACTCCTACTCTGATAATTTGTACCACATCCATTTATCCTATATACTGTAATGATTCTTATATTTCTGAGTCCAGGGTTGGATGCTTGATTTGGGTCTGGCCATCAGATTTGCATTCCCTGGCCACAGTGAGAAGTTCACAGATGGGTATGTTGCCAGTCAAAGCCAATGAAGCATGATGAGGCTTTTACTAAGCTTTCTGGAAAAGAAACTGCTTCTTGTTGTACTTGAATCTGAGTGGATGCAAAGGCTAGATCTAACGTAGCAACTCTGTATGTCTGAGAAAAAATCACACAGAAGGAGATCAACAGAGAGATGGAGATGTCCTTCCTGAGGACATATTTTAGTTCAGATTCTAGACATATGTGATGCAAAATATTCCATTTGAGTTGAAATCAGTTTAACGCCATTTTTACTTACAGAATCCAATGAAGAATTTAAGGTTATTTAATGCTATTGTAAATTATACCAAAATAATTGATTTCTCAAGCGTTGATATTCACAATATTATTCTGTTCATTGCCTTTAAAAAAATGTGTGTGTGTGTGTGTGTGTATGTTGTAGCATGACTATCAAACAAATTTGTTTTCAATAAAGTCTCTTAATTGAGTTACAGTTGATCAAAGACAATTTTAAAGTTAGGCTTTCTTTAAAAATCCTTTAAAATGAAGAGTGCCAAAATTTGCAAATATTTTCATTGGAAGCCAATGATTATTAGCTCATAAACTTATCTTTAGTATGGCAGTGTCTTCATATAGAACTGTTCAAAAATTGGGTGTTAACTGAGGGCATATTGTAGGTTCTATCAACATTTCCGGAAAATTGTTAGAGCAGCTTGTAAAGGGAACTGCTTTCTGACTCTAATTGTCAATGTAGTGAGATATAAACTTGTAAAATTTAAAGTTAACACTCTAGCATCTTGCTAGTTTTCACATGATTGACTGGTCTAATATGTCAACCAGTTGTCCAGATAAACTGTGGTTTTATTTAGAAACCTCATGGGATCACAGTGTGGATTCACAGGATTAACAGTGAGAAATATTAAAAGAATGATCATATAGCACATGCTCCAAACAAATGGAAAAATTAAGAGCACTAGGTAACAACAAAATTTCTAAGCAGCTTCTAACTTGTAAATGGGGCTAAGCCTCACCCCCCAACCTCAAGCAGGTAATATTAATGTTACACAAAGTCATTTTTTACTATGCATGTAAAGAGAATTAATGAAAATATATATTAAATATATTTCCCTCATGAGATAATTTTCTGAGTTTAATAATCATGTATCATTCTGATAGGTACGCTTTCCTTTAAACCTCCTCATTAGAATGATAAAAAGTCAAGGTATTTTGGTAATCAAAATCGGAAAATGGCATGAAACTATAATAAAGGAAAGCCAGCTGAGAAGCCTGCTGCAAAACAATACCATGTATAATTGGTCTCTAATTATGCAGATTTAGCAAATGGCAGAAGGACAGTTGTATTCCTTGACCAAGGCTGCCTGCCAAGTCAAGCTGACATAAATGTAGGAAGGATCCCACTCTATGATCCTGACTGCTGCATCTCTTCTACAATGACAAAATATTTTTGAGTAAGAAAGAAATCCATGGATTTGCCAAAACAAGTCAAGTTGATGTATTTGATATGTGACAATTCACGATAACATCATTAACAAAGTTTTATTAAACATATCAATTTTTTAAATCAAAGTTCTAAGGGGACCAGAAGAAAACCAAATAATAGCCTATGCACTTGTGTAGAGGATAAATTTGCTGCATGGTTCTTTGCAAAAATAATTTCTACTCATAGACGAGGGTCTTTGAAAAGAAAGAAATGTCATTGAAAAAGTAAATATAAGTTGTCTTTTACTATATCCATTGAAGAAACAAGCTATAGAAAAAGTTGATTATTGGTGCATTTCACATTGACACCATAACTTTGTATACCTGTTAAAATATCTTAAAATGCTATTTGTAAACAAACAATTACTTTAAAAATCATTTGTGCAGGTGCTTTATTGGCACTACCATAGCCAGAGCTAGCCTCTAGTATCATCGCTCTCCTTCTTGACTTCTGAGTACACACTCATTGTTAGATAGAAGGATTGTCTGTCCCTAGCTTGGCAGCCATAGGCACTTACTGATTTCCTGAGGTGGTAGAAAATACCTGGGCAGAATCCAACAGTACCATAATTTCAAAATAATAGATTCAGCCTCTGATGAGCTGCAATTAGACATATTTTCCAATCAGTCACTATGGAGGTGACTTTAATGGAGGAAAAATAAATTTAGTTGAGTAATTTCTTTCCTTCCTCCTCTCAAGTTCATATTTTTTCTACTGTTTTGAATCAGGAAGAGAAGTAGCATGTGTTAGCAATGTCTTGCCAATAAAATTTATTTCTCAGTGTATGGTAATAGGCACTAGCGTCATTTCCTGCTTCTTGGACAGTAAAATTGGAAAGGAGTTCCTTGATTATTTATCAGGGCTTGAGATGCCATACAGGATCCCAGTAAAAATATATTTCACTAGGTCAGAGAAAATCTCTGAATAGCTTAGAAGAAATAGCATCCAAAATGTTGCCAAGAATTTAAGAATAGGAGGAAAGAAGGGATAGGAACATGAGGTAGAAGTGATTTAGAATGAAACTGAAAGCTAAATTAAGGTGGAACCTACATGTGGTAAGGAAATATGGTTTGAGGGATATTTTTGCCTTAATCATTATATGTTCATATGATATTCTCTACTTTAAATAACATTATGTGAAATGGAAGAAAATACATGTGTCTTTTTTTTTTTTTTTTTCTGGATGGGTGCTAGTTTGCATCAAACGTTAGCCAATCATCTATCAATCCAAAATCTCAGTGTTCACAGTAACTTGTTAAGGGTTTTAGATTTCTGTAATAAAATACAGAAATACTTTCCATGGGAAAAACTGAAATTATGTTTACACCAATATAATGCTTTATGCATTCATAATAGGATTAGCCCAGAATAGTTTTAGTATCTGTGAAACATTGTCTTACTGTAAAGCCTACTCATATTTCCATGTTATCAGGTGTATATTCTTAGCGGCAAGCATGAGATTCTGCAAAATAAAATAAAAGAAACTGGGTACTGCTCTGCAACCTGCGTACATCATGAATCACTGGTAAGAAACTGAATATGACCTCAGTTCCTGGAATGAACTAAAAAATCATATGTTTAAATTGGTAATTCCAAGCCCTTTTAAAGCATTTTTGTCTCTGTTATCTTGCTTTGTGGGCCTCACTTTTTAAATATTATTTTTACTACGGTAAACACACATAATATAAAATTCACCATCTCACCCATTTTTTAGTGTACATTTCAGTGGAGTTAGATACATTCCTAATGTGCCACCATTATGATCATCCATCCACAAAACTCTGTTCATCTTAAAGACTGAAATTCTGTACCCACTAAACATGAACTCTCCATTGCTGCCTCCCCACAGTTCCTGGCAACCACCATTCTACTCTGTCTCAATGGCTTTGACTATTCTGCCTACCTACCTCATGTAAGTGGAATCATACAGTATTTATGTTTGTGTGACTGGCTTATTTTACTTAGTATAATGTTTTCAAGGTTCATCCATGTTGCAGCATGTGTCAGAATCCCCTTCCTTTTTAAGGCTGAATGATATTTCACTGAAAGTAAGTGCCACATTTTGCTTGTTCATTCATCTGCTGATGGACATTTGGATTGCTTCCATGTTTCAGCTGTTGTGAATAATGCAGCTATGAACATGGGTGTATAAATATGTCTTTGAGATACTGCCTTCTATTCTTTTGGGTCTATACCCAAAAGTGGAATTGGTGAATCATATGATAATTCTATTTTTAATTTTTTGTGGAACTGCCATACTGTTTTTCACAGCAGTTGTAGCATTTTACATTTTGAACAGTGCACAACGGTTCCAATTTCTCTGCATCCTTGCCAACACTTGTTGTTTTCAGGTTTTTTTTGTTTTTTGTTTTTTGTTTTTTTTGTGTGTTTTTTTTTAATAGGAGACGGTCTGGAGCCTCAAAGTTTGAGAGGCTTTTACTCTTCTTGAAACAAAGAAAAGGATCCTATTTAGAAAAGTACAATCCTCACTTATTTGTGTACTTTAGACAGATAAAAAAATGTCATTATAAGACCTCTTCTTCCAGCATCCCCTGATTCTAAATCTTAGGAATATTGAAGATGAGATTTTCAGATTTACACATTTTACAAATGGCATTAGTATGGTAATGACATTGATGATTATATTGTAAAAATGTACCAGTAAGATCTCACCCTGCAATTAAAATAATCCTTGGAAGACACCATGTGGAATTGTTTTATAAGGGGAGATCACAGTGAAATCCTCCAAAGGTCTCATTTTATTGTGCCAAATTTGATATTTCAAATGGTCCAAGGGTGGGGGAACTAAAACAAAGAACTGGTGACTGCTCAACATTAGATAGTGTAAACTATTAAAGAAGCAGCTAATAACACAAATGTGGTCCAATTCCTTCAATAAACTCAACAAGAGTCCCAATATAGTCGCTAATATCTGCAGACTATATCAGGCAGTGAAAAATTAAGAGTACTAATATGTGGTTTCAAAAGTATATAGCACAGTTGCTTGAGAAGGAAATCTACCAGAAGGACACCTATTTATAAGACATTTACAGCAGAGATTCATGTCATTTGACAACAGGTAACCTGTCAAATAATCATATGATGAAAATACAAAATCATATTGCACCACCTTTATAATGTAACCAGAATATAAGTACGTCTCTCCTCCTCTACCATCACTCTCATCTTGATCCGGCCCGCCATCCTCATTTGCCTGCTTCATTGCAATAGCTTGAAATTATTTTCTCATTTACTCTTTTGCACCTTAGCGTTCTTTTAAAATAACATCCTCAATCATTTCATTAAAATAGAATTCAGGTCCTGGTACCATTCTGTTCAAAACTGTCCAATCTCCTCTATTATGTCAGAATTAAAGAAGTAATTTTTGTAGCAGCCTACAAGGACTTTCACAATCTGGCTGCCTATTGCCTCTCTGATCTCATTCCCTACTCCTCTCCCCTTGCTCTGTCTGTTGTGTCCTAATGGTTTCTCACTGTTTATCAAACACACTGCAAGTAGTCTTAGCTAGAAGCGCTTTCTCCAAATAGCTGCATGGCTTATTTATTGAATCCTCCGCATTTTTCTCAAATATTACCTTGGCAAATCTGACTACTGCATTTAAAATTACAATAGATCCTGTCACACCCCACCCCCCTAACCTGATCACTTTTTTTTCCTGATGCTTACCACATTTTAACTTGCTTTAAAATCTAGTTGGTATACTTATTGTTTATGTATGTCACTGCCAGCCTACATTACTGGAATGTAAGCGCCATAAGGTCAGGAATTCTTGGTATTTGTTTACTCATCAATGCATCCTGAGAGCCTAGAATAGTGCCTGGCACACGGGAAGATGTTCAATAAATATCTATCATTCACGTAACAGTGGCGCTCAATAACTTTATTAGAGTCAGCATGTTTTGATCAGAAGAGCTTACTCTACCATAGTGTTTGCAGTAGTTCTGTACTTGTAGATATCAGGCATAGATGTGGCATTATAAGTAATTAGCTGAGGCACTTCAACATTATTTTCCTGTGAGGCATTTGGTAAAGTTGAGTTCTTTCAGCATTAGAATAATTTACCTGTTTTAGATTCTTAGGAATGTGCTGCGTGAACTCAGTATCCCCTCCAAAAGACTTTTCCATTCTTCAGCAGAAGGAGATTGTCTACAAAGTCTTTTGGAAAAAAGCTGATTCGAAGATCAGAAATCAGTGTCAAAACGTCTGTACTATTTTCCAATAATGGGGAGCAATGGGTTCCCTAAGGATTTCCACAAATTTTAAAGCCTGAAATAACGGAATTTCCCCTGGATTTATAAATTGCAAAAATTCAAGTTCTACCCTAAAGAAATAGCCTACAGAATTCGGGTATCTATAATGGCACGATGTGCACCAGACCAGATACACATATCGCATAATCTATCATGATGGTTATTTTGATGTGTCAGCTTTGATAGGCTTCAATCCCCAGATAGCCAACTCAATACTAATCTGGGAGTTGCTGGGAAGATATTTTATTGATATGATTAAGTCCATAATTAATTGACTTTAATTAAGGGGAATTATCCTGGATAATCTGAGTGGGCCTGATTCAATCAGTTGAAAGACATTAAAAATAGGGCTGAAGCTTCCCTGATGGAAGAATAAATTCCACCTGTGGAGAGCAACTTCCGCCCGTGCAGGAGAATTCCACTCTACCCTTCCTGATGGCCTGTCCTACAGATTACAGACTTGCCTAGCCACCCCCCACAATAGTGCAAACCAATTCATTGCAATAGACCTCTACTATTGCAATGTATCTTCTACTGGTTCTGTCTCTTTGACTGAACCCTGACTGATACAGCAATTAATGCCCAAAGTAATGTAAGACTTGATGAAGATCATAAAGGCACAGAAAATTACATAGTTAATCTAATGCCTACAGCCAATTCACTTCTGTTAGAAAAAAATAGAAATTGGAGAATCTTTACAAACTTGCCCTTGAGTACATTTTGGACAGCTGTATTATTTATGATGGTTATGATGGTACTGCGGACACTGAATATTCATTACTCATCTTATGCCTTCAATTGGATTTTTTATTCTTGTAGAATTATCTCCTGCACTTAAGAAATTCTCTTTTTATAAATAATTTAGAGACAAATACATCATATGTATTTCAATTATGTGATCAACAACTTTCATAAAATCTTCCCACTAGAATGTAAGTTGCAGGATGGAAGGCAAGTTTTCCATTTTTTTTTTTTTTTTTTGAGACGGAGTCTGGCTCTGTCGCCCAGGCTGGAGTGCAGTGGCACAATCTCGGCTCACTGCAAGCTCTGCCTCACAGGTTCACGCCATTCTCCTGCCTCAGCCTCCCGAGTAGCTGGGTCTACAGGTGCCCACCACCACGCCCGGCTAATTTTTTTTGTATTTTTAGTAGAGACGGGGTTTCACCAAATTATCCAGGATGGTCGCGATCTCCTGACCTCGTGATCCACTATTTTTCTTAATTTGTTCACTAATGTATTATCAGTGCCTAAATCAGTAAAGGATTCATAATATTTGTTGAATGAATGAATCACTTAACACTTTTATGGATAAAGGAATAATATTCCAAAGACATCTTCTTAGGCTTCTGAATTAATGCTACTGCTATTCACCATGCCTGAGGCGATGTGCACATATCCATGTGTCTCCAACGTTAAGAACAAAGACTGTCAGAATTCTGGCTACTCAATTTCGAATCATGTCCTAATCATGTTTCCTAAAAGACACAACCAGTGCCAAATCACTTCATCTCTCCCAGGTCAAGATACTGCTGATAATATTGGTTATAAAATTGAAGAAAGGTCTTTTAGGTTTGAAAATTAATAGCACAAAAGCATTTCCTAATTCATCCAGAGCATCTAAACTCATGCTAGTAAATTTTCTTGCAGTTAAAATTTTTGTATTGTTTTTGGTTTACTCTTCACTATTTTTGTTTGCTTGTGCCAACAAAATTCCAGAAGTTGCAAGCAGCAATTTCTTCCTTAGCAAGAGGAACACAGAGAATTTAGCCTTCTGTTCTATTAAAACTTCTTTGTGTACATCTACATTGTATTTTTGTCATGAAATCAATGTTACTGCTCCTTTCTTCTAAATTCCTATAACTTACATCTTTATAACACCTGTAATGACTGTCATCATTTTGGGGATACTCTCTTGATATCAGTGATAAAACTATGCAATTGCCTTCTAAGAGGGCACTCTCCTTTTTATCTGTCCCAACTAGTTACTTCCCTTCACATCACTGCTTTATCAATTAAAAAGAAAAGCAAAAATAAAAACAAAAATATCCTCCCTTCATCTCACATCTTTGTTCCAGATCTTACAATGACTATTACTCTTTCTGCTAATCCAATCTGAGCATTCTGCCTTGGTAATTAAGATGTTTTAAGAACTTGGGATCAGAAGTCAGAATGCTTGAGTTTGAATTTTAGTTTTGAGGTTTATTATCTGCATGACTCAGGCAAGTTATTTGAATGCATTGTACTTAATCATCCTCATCTGTAAAATGGAGATACAAATAGCATCCATTTCATGAGAGAGGTTGGAAGGATTGAGGAAGTTAATATATGCATGGGAAGAATTTAGAATGGTCACTGTCAGATGATAACTGCAGAATAAATTTTAGCTATTATCATCATCAGTATCCAAATAATTATTTTTAACTTGTACCACATGTTGGTCAAGCATTATTTGCTATTTTGGGGAATGCATACTTTAATACAGATTCAGGCAATCTGCACAGCCAGGAACAGAGAGAAACTGGACTTGACAGTATTCTTTAGATTTGCTGGCACAACCCTACCGGCCTGTGTGTGATTTGGCTAATTGCGCATTCGGGGAAGAGCCAACAGTGACAGTTTACCCAATGAGAGGAAACGTTCAGCTTTAGTCATCGCCCTACTAAAAGAAATACTTTGATGCTGAGTCAGGAACTTTGGCTTTATTTAAATACTGTTTCTTCTAGGGAGATAGTTTTTATTTGCAGAAATCCTTAAGAGAGTTTTTCTTTTTAAAAAATCAGTGATGACACATGCACACGTATGTTTATTGCGGCACTATTCACAATAGCAAAGAGTTGGAACCAACCCAAATGTCCAACAACGATAGACTGGATTAAGAAAATGTGGCACATATACACCATGGAATACTATGCAGCCATAAAAAATGATGAGTTCGTGTCCTTTGTAGGGACATGGATGAAACTGGAAAACATCATTCTCAGTAAACTATCACAAGGACAAAAAACCAAACACCGCATGTTCTCTCTCATAGGTGGGAATTGAAAAATGAGAACTCATGGACACAGGAAGGGGAACATCACACTCCGGGGACTGTTGTGGGGTGGGGGGAGGGGGGAGGGACAGCATTAGGAGATACACCTAATGCTAAATGACGAGTTAATGGGTGCAGGAAATCAACATGGCACATGGATACATATGTAACAAACCTGCACATTGTGCACATGTACCCTAAAACCCTAAAGTATAAAAAAAAAAAAATCAGTGATGAGAATATCATGATTCAAAGCTAAAGTTGGCAGAAACTCCTTGGCTTTCTGAAAATGACCTTTGACCCAACATGGTAAAATGCATACCCATTTTATCTTTCTTCCACTAAACCCTAACATCGCCGCTCTGGCTAGTTCATTTTACTGTTTCCAAACTCTCCTAATATAATGTTTGCCCCCACTATTTTGCTTATATTGCTTTTTCCTTTGTAGAAGTCTCTCTCTAATGTTTGGAGGTTAAAGTCATGTTTTCTGTGTCCCAAACTCTTCAATATCTCTAGTCACTTCAACCTTTCCATTTATGTACTTAGTGAGGCAACATTGATTCCATGCTCCCTGTATTTCAGGCACTGTTTTAGGAGCTTAAAATACAGGAGTAGATAATATATCAAGCGTTCTGGTTCTCAGAGGAGCTTGCATTAAAGTGAGGAAAATGCATCATTATTATTTATACAAATAATTAATTATAGATGTTATGAAAGAATGCTAGAACATTTAAGAAGAATGTTGCTAGGAAAATCCTAAATGAGAAAGTGACATTTAAAGTTGAAAACTTGAAGAATTAAGATGAATTATTTGAGCAAAATTCTAAAGATAAAGGGGAAAGAGAATGTTTGCAGCAATGAAAAGAATGATTTATGAAGAAGCAACAAGTTTTGAAGACTGTAAGATGGGAAGAATAATGGAACTATTAAGAAATCCAGTGTAGCTACAGCTTAGATAACCAAGGAATAGCAAGGCTATGAAAGTGGACTATTAATGACAGGGATCTCTTCAAGAGTACATATTAGTGCACATTTGGATTCAATATATTGACATATAATGGTAATTCATATTCATTTTATTATGTTATAATCTACATTAATTTTATATTCCTCCAAACAGTTAATGCAGATTCCATACAAAGGCTTTAAGGTGGAAGCACAGAGTTCTTGTCGTTTATTTCTTTTGCTTGCCGCACAGGCATAACATAGGCAATAAATAATTACTTGTTGAGATTATTCCACAGGATTCCACTTTATCCTATTCAGCCTTGCTTGTTTTGTCTGTAGAAATGCGCACACGCACACACACACACACACACACAGTTTCTTAATATTACAAGGGCAGAAGAGTTTTCAAATAAAATCCAGATAACTGAGTAATTACTTGGACTACTTGACTTTAATCAATGTAAAATATAGTAATCTTCCATGACTAAAGATTCTTGTTGAAACCTGAAATAAAATCCTCTGATGTAGGCATTATAATAAGATCCCTTAGGGTGGTTAAATTGTGTAAGTACCTAACCATAAAATAAAACCACATAATAAAAATGGTTCAGCTTTGGTGTTACCATTTTAGGATCACAGCTGTTATAAGTGACTGGTGAGAAATAAATCACCTATGCCCATTTTGCTATCTCAATTCGAAATTTCACAAGTTTAGGTCTTAATACCAAAAGCATAATAAAAGGAACGTCCTCAATTTATGGACATGGAGTATATAAAGATAAGAATAGGGCCTACAAAACTCTGAACTTAAAGAGGTAAATTATACAAACATTTGAACATTGAAATTATTCAGAGCTTTAACGTACAAAAACGTAAATACATGTTTAGGTTAGAAATCCTAAAATGTAAATGTTTATAGTCAAAGGGAGAGGGAGACAGAGAGAGAGTGAGAGAGAGAGAGAGAGAGAGAACACACTCTTGGTCTTTACAACAAAGGAAACAGTAAGTGCAAGGCCTGGGTCTTAGCTATCTGCATATCCTAGAGTAGGGCTCTTTCATGAAATACTGTCACTAGATTAGAGCTCAGGGCCACTGTGCCAATCAAGAGTAAAGGGGCAAATGGAACCTTCAAGCTTTCATCCCAGGGCCTCATTTACCTACTAATTACTGATGAAATCATTATAAGGGCTCCATCAGTTAACACACCACTCATTTCTGTTAACACATGAATGCTGTCAGAGGCCATGGTGTGCTATTTAGGTTGCTATTTATCAGAAAATTTAAATGTGTTTCCAGTTCAGTTAACAATCAAAGGTCACTCTTCTTAAATTAGTCCAAGTAAAGTAAAGCAAACATACCAACATCAATTCATATAATCCACCAATCTGTTCCATTACCTAGATATCTAAGAATTTTTAAATATTTTGCATTTAAGATAGGAAAATATGTGAAATGTTCAAATAGCCTTGCCCCTAAATTTAAAATTATTATCTTCTTTGTACATGAAACTCAATTTCCTTTCCTTGTCTAAACTAAGGCAATACAAATTTTTGTAAATTTGCTGTAAATCTGTTTTAGAGGTAAAAATTGTTGCCTCACACATATATTTGGTCACAGATGTTATTATTACCAGTGAATTACACAAGTTTTTTTTTTTTCTCTTAGGAATTTAAATACATGTTAAATAAGCCTGCCAGTAAATGGTCAAAGAAGACTAAGGGATAAATCAGTCAGGAGGTGAACAGGGTTGAATCTTCATCAACTTTATTTGCATGTTAAATACTTGCATCAATCATTTCTTTTTTTTTTTCTTTTTTTTTTTTTTTTTTGAGACGGAGTCTCACGCTGTCTCCCAGGCTGGAGTGCAGTGGCGCGATCTCGGCTCACTGCAAGCTCCGCCTCCTGGGTTCACGCCATTCTCCTGCCTCAGCCTCTCCGAGTAGCTGGGACTACAGGTGCCCGCCACCACGCCCGGCTAATTTTTTGTATTTTTTTTAGTAGAGACGGGGTTTCACTGTGTTAGCCAGGATGGTCTCGATCTCCTGACCTCGTGATCCACCCACCTCGGCCTCCCAAAGTGCTGGGATTACAGGCGTGAGCCACCGTGCCCGGCCGTTCATTTCTTTTTAACAGAGTAATTTACTTTATATATACCTTTCCTTCATTCAGAAATGAAGAAAATACCACATAGCCATGTGCTGGATTCAGATGTACTAGTTCAAAAGAGCCAATTGATAGATTTTCAGAGATATTTTGAGTTACTTCTTAAATTCGTTAAAGTTACTTTATATAATAATGACTTTCTATAAAATTATTATTTTATATAATTTCATTCACAATAATTTACTTAAATTCATTATTTAAATAATATAAATGTATAAATATCTTATGTTAAAAACAAAGCTTATAAATTTATAATTACACATATTATGTTAAAAAAGCTTATGAAAGTAACAATTTTGCAATTGTTTTACTTCATCGTTAGTATTATCTATGTCCTTGATATTTTTTTAGTATATTTTATTCATGTGCTAGAAACACTATGCAAGAGTGTGCTGCCAAGCATCTCCACTTTACATTTGATCATGTCACGTTAGTAGCCATGGTGCCAGTATATATGCCATGAAAATTGAAAAAAAAAAAGCCATAACAAAATCTGGGCTTAATTTTTTCTTTTGTTGATATTCTAAACTTAAGAAAGTGATGAAGAAAATATTTATAAAACAGATTAAACTTAAAATTGTGTTGTATCAGTAGAGATTACATTGTAAACAGCACACACATACATAAAGGGATAAAATATTGTTCCTTAAAAAACTATTAACTATTTCAATAAACAAGTCATTCACATGATTGGAAAACAAGTGAAGTTCTGGCATATATCTTTAGTTGTACACGTTTGTCTTACTTGTTACATAAAAAAATATCAAGTAACATTCATGTTAAAACTGGAAATACCTTCATAGGGTGGTTATGGATACAAAAGTCAGAAAAAATTAACAAAAACATTCTCTGAAAATCAATTGACTATATGAAATCTATAATAAAATTATGACATGTAATATTATTACTTATAAGTTATGTTGTACACATCTTCATATCAGTATTATACTAAACACACACAAACAGCTTTCCTTTGGAGAGTCCATTATTAAAACATTTACAACCATATAATTGATTATATGAATATATAAAATATAACACTACAATATATAAATTAAAAGTATGTGATAAAGTAAAACAAAAGTAGAGGCATAAAAATCAAGCCAGAAGGGAGACTTTCAACAATAACAAGAGCAACAACAAAAATGATCAAAACCTATTAAATTTCTATGGGTACCTTAATTTGCTCTAAGCCTCCCTCTAATCACTTTGATGAAAAAGATCCAGTGGTCTACTCATTCACAATATTTATCACAGGAAAGCATTTCAGTTACTTAGGAGAAATTATTTTTGATCCTAAATGTGTTTTAGCAAGTTGGGTCAAATTCCTATCATTGCAGGTTATTATGAGTGACTATAAATGCATACAAACAAATACATTGAAAAATATTTCCATTTCGAAAAGTAAAACATTTTTATTGTATTAACTAAATCTCTAAAAATTTTTGTCTCAATTTTCTGTACTTCATCATCCCCATGGGAGCAGAATTCCTGGAAAGTTGCTTTTCCTGGATTGCCCCCATAAGAAAGACCACACTTCACAGGGACAGTTGATTTCAAAGTCCTACAAAGATGGACTATCACAGATTGTCTTCATTTCTGTTAATTTGGAGCAATCCTAGAAACTTTACATAAAGTTGTATTAAAATTAAAGTACAAACTACATTTTTTTCCAATTATATGTGAGTATACCATTATTTTCAATTTTTTTTGGATCCTGAATTATCTTTCCAGCTATTCCCTTCTACTGTGTCTACCTTGAGCATTGCATTGTCGATTAAACTGAAATGCTCACCAGTTCTAGGATATGTCATACATTTAAGCACATTTTATTTTGCTTATGACATTTGTTCTTTTAGTTTAGAATATCTTTATACCCTTATCTCTGATCAAGGAATTTGTTTACATTTAATACTTAGGGTTAAGTGCTAACTCTTGATCCTCCCAGGAAAAGTTAATACCTTTTTCTTCTCTGCTCCTAAAATATATTTCTTATATATCTATTTTTAAGCATCTTTTAAATTCAGCATTTCAGTTGTGTTCATATCTGCCTCTATAACACTGAAGGCTCTTTAAGTGAGGTCTAGGTCTTTGTCTCAACCAATGAGAGTAACAGAAGTGCTTTACATGGGTTCAGTGCTCACAAATAAATACCAATCCACATCAATGTGCAGTGATGAATGGAGACAATCACTACCTTTAAAATAGCTTAGAATTTTACTTCGAAGTCCATAATTGTCAACTATAATAGTATAGACAAATAGCAACACGTGGCTTCATTTTCCCCACAGTGATAGCAAACAGTGAATACATTTGCTAATAATCATATATAAGAAACCTTTAAAAATACAAAAAACATTAGCCGGGCGTGGTGGCGGGCGCCTGTAGTCCCAGCTACTTGGGAGGCTGAAAATGGTGGGAACCCGGGAGGCGGAGCTTGTAGTGACTGAGATGGTGCCACTGCACTCCAGCCTGGGGGACAGAGCGAGACTCTGCCTCAAAAAAAATAAAAAATAAAAAATAAACTTTACCAATTTAGAAAAATCCTAAGTTTTATGCAGAATTTTTTAATTGATGATTTTAAGGTAAAGCTTTGTATAAGGGCTAGATATTAATAATCAAATGATAAAACCAAGGTAGAAAAAAGTTATTTTTTAGAAAAAATGTCAGGAAAAACTAAATGTCAGTTAGATTTTGGCACTTAACTGTATGCTGTTAATATTTATTTTTCATTTTAAATTGAACGTGTTTTTTCAGGTAATACTAATTTACCATTAGCTAGATATTTTATTTTAGGGTTCTCTCCTATCCCCAGTAGAAACCCCAATGGGCCTAAACATCTTTATTTCTCAAACTTATAATAAAATTAGTATAACATTTATTGATAATTTTTATACCCAGTTGCACTTATTTTACTTTAATTCACTTAGCGTCTATTTGTAGTAATCCTCAGTTACTTTTACTTTATTTTATTTTTTAATAGAAATGGGGTCTTGCTGTGTTTCCAAGGCTGGTCTGGAACTTCTGGGTTCAAGCAATCCTCCTGCCTTGGCCTCCCCAAATACTGGGATTATAGGCATGAGCCACTCTGCCTGGCCCTACCCTGCATAAATCATAATTTATCTACTTAGATCCAATTAACCTTAGCAGTATTATTGTTCTTCCTTCCTTCCTAACACTGGAAAATTTTCCTTGAGTTAATCTAGGCCACATTGTCCACAAACATCAGCTAAACAGTGCCTAAAATACTTACTTATTACAATTCTTACTGTAATACTCAGAAAAGATTATCCTACAATAAACGCAACAGAAATTGTGGCTTTTGTCTTTCTTCCAGGTGACTGCATATATTCTTCTAAGACATACACTTCATATTTGGCCCTGTGACGAGAATAATTTTCAGCCACAATGATTAATTTCACTAACTTTATAAACATTATTGGCACGTGGTTCTTATTTGACCCACTCTTATTTGCCTTTCCAAACAACAGATGAAATGTTACAATGCTATATACGTGTTCTATGAATTGTATAACTGAGAAAAATAAAAATTACAATTTTCCAAAATAATAAACAAAGGAAGTTCTGGCAGTGTTCTGGTTAACTTCTACTTTCCCTTCCTCCATTTTCATACTGAACCCTTTGAAGGTTAGGCTGATCAACTGGCTACCCTGAGGGTGGGGCCAATCTGGTTTATATCTAAAGAACAGTGAAAAAATGGAACTGAGCCAGATCCCTAAACCCAAGGGACTTCTGGCTGCCTGAAGTCTTCCAGGCTACGGATTGTCAAAAAAGTTTTTGAAGTGCAAGAGTGTGTTCAAAGGACACACTTTTACAAGGCACACACATCTTTTGTATTAATGTTCCCTGATGTGTATTTGTCACTGCTTATATCTAAAGGTAAAGCTTCAGAAGATGTATTCTCCCTCTGCTTAATGTCATGACTTAAAAGAAAAATTATCCATTTTGTTCAGCTTTCTAAATAATATTAAGAAACAGCTAGTGTATCATATTTTGTCATCAAAATCATCCAAATTAGTGATTCCTTACAATTATTTATTTAAAATAATTTGTAGGCTTGTATATATCTGAAGATTATTATTACTATTATTATTTGAGATGGAGTCTCTCTCTGTCACCCAGGCTAGTGTGCAGTGGCACAACCTCAGCTCACTGCAGCCTCTGCTTCCTGGGTTCAAGCGATTCCCTTGCCTTAGCCTCCCAAGTAGCTGGGACTACAGGCACAGGCCACTACATCTGGATAATTTTTCTATTTTTAGTAGTGTTGGAATTTCACCATTTTAGCCAGGCTGGCCTCAAACCCCTGACCTCAGGTGATCTGCCCCCGGCTCGGCCTCCCAAAGGGCTGGGATTACAGGTGTGAGCTGCTGCACCTAGCCTGAAGATTATTATTTTAACTAGTATTATCTTCCTCCCTATTCAGAATGCTACAATATATGTTTTAAGATTCACCTAAAAATGGTATATTTTCAATAGATAGAATATGAAATCTTATTATTAAACGTAAACCTTATATTCTACAAAATATATTAGCTCATAGTGCCATTAATTAACTATCTAATTAGATAATACATAGTAAGTGTCTCTGTCTCAATACAAAATAACGGCAAGATAATCTATATTCTTGAAGACAATGTAGCAGATAATTTGGAAAAGTTTGAACAAGATATTTTATAGAATTCTGATTTTTCTCAAAAATAATTAGCTCTACAAAATTTCGGTATTCTTATAAAATTTTTCATTTCTTGATTGCTATCCTAGCCCCTCCTAGCATCTCTAGACAGGGCAGTGAACTGAAAGGGAAACAGATTCTTCTTTCAAACCAGCAGAATAATAAACTTACATCTCAAAGATAGTGCAAAGACAGGCTTGTGTCCACTATTTAAAATCAGATATATGTTTAACTCTTCCTGAAATTGTTGAACTTGGTACCTCTATTGATCTTCATTAGTTGCTACCATTTTGGAGTCAGAATTCTCAGTGCTTTGCCAACAAGTGCATTGCCTCAGATGGAATGTTCCTCCAGCATGGACCAGACCCCTTTCTAGTAACCTTCTCCTCCCTACAAGGTCAAGGGGCTAGGGATATATAGGATGGGCGGACCCTCCTACCCCAACCTTTCCCCCGCCACCCTTCACTTCTGTCACTCATGGGTCCCAGTCCACTCCTCCCCCACTTTAAAAGGCTACAAGAGAATGATTTCCTCTCATGGACCGAAGGACAACATTACAGAGCTATCTTATCTTACACTCAGAAGAAATCTAAGCCATTTGAGGTAGTTAAGAATGGCTTTGATTACTGAAGCTATTTCTTTCCCATAAATTGAACATGGCATAAGAGCATTCTTGAACTTGCTCAGAGAATCTGCCCTCACCCTTCCTCTTCTTGGTTTTCTAGAAAGGATTACTGGCTTCTGCTGCCTAGGGTCCTCCCTGAATTACCTTTTGTAATCATCACAACTTGATGCTTATTTTCAAAGGTTATATATAATCATAAAAACTCTATTTTACTTTAGTTCTGATCTCACTTATAATTTAAGAAATTGTATCTTCAATTTCCTTTTCAGAATTAAGATTCTTTTTGAGAAACATTTGTCTTACTGTGTACAAGATCATGTGGCCAATTAACAAGCTCTCTTTTACCTGCAAAGGTGAGAAACATTTTAAAGTAGAAAAATAAATCATTACTAAAAATTGCAATGGAAGTTATTAGCTTTTACCTCGATTTTTGACAATTTGACTTCAGTCGCCTGCTCATCTGTATATCTATATAGCTAAAGAAAAACATTGGCTGGTAAAAGATGCTTACTCAATAACACGTACATGTTTTGTTCCTTTTTCAAGAGTTCTTATTTATTTGTTTAGAATATGAAAATGTAACGAACAAAACTAGTGTTAAGAGAGTAATCCATTTTAGAGAATCTGAAGTATGTTTGAAAAATAGCAGTAAATGAAATTATTAGGAATTTATTCTGTAAAAGCCTTATAAGAAATTAATTGTATATGTTTCTACAAATTCCCCCAATGTGCATAAACATCCACATAATGAAATAGGAATTAGTACCCTGGGCTCTTTTTCCTCATTTGATTAACATGCTTATTTTAGGGAAAAATAAAAAAAACACACACTGGTGAAAGATATGGCTTTTGAATGAAACACAGGGGGAGAAGAAACCCACAGTGTCACAGATGGCTGTCAGAATAAAATGAAGCATGAGTCTGCTGAGAAAATCAAGCATCAGTGTGAAATCCGAACAGAAAGGCACGGAGCAGAAGGCAACATTTCAAAAGGCATTTGGCGCCAAGTGGCATTGTGAGGGTTAATTTACTGCCAGGAGCTGCTGGGCCTTTCATTCTCCAAAGACACACAATAGACAGATCCCCGAAGTGCCCATCATAATCACAGATGCTGGGGGATTAATGCTAAGATGAAAGCTTCATGAATATTAAAAATATCAAAACTGATAATGATGTAGCAGAGTTTGGAATAACATTCAATCTCAAAATCTAAGAGTATGGCACGCAGGCATAGTAAGACACTGTCTTTTAAAAACTGATTAAAACCTACTCAGTTTGTAAGAGAAAGAAGCTTATGCATATTAGGACCTGAATTGGCTGCCAAACTTTACAAATTGCACAGACTAATTACCATAATTAAGCCTTGGATTGAAGAAGAAAATTCCATTTATCTCAGGCTGACTCAGTGGAACTTCAACAAAGAAAACACTGACATCAGATGGGCTTTTCCCTCAAACGATGTTTCAAAGCCCATTAAAAATAAACAAACAAACAAAAGAGGCCCTATCCTCTTAGAAGCAGGAATAGTAACCATTCAGTTTAAAATGGAGTTGAAGGAAAGAATTGTTCAATGTTATAGATACTAGTTTAGGTCAAATTAGTCTACTGCACATGAGAAGCTCCATTTAAAAATAAAAGGAATTCCTTAATTAAAAAATCTGAATTATAAATATTTATCTAAGAGAATTGACAAACATTGAGTGGATTTCAATTTATTCAATTGACTTAATAAATAGTTCTGAGATTTGACTGTGATTTAGAACTTAGTTGGCTTACTTTCTGGTAAGGATGAAGTTAGAATAACTTGCTAAATATCTTAACTGCCTCCTATTGCAGACATCAGTAATAACAGAAGTAAACCAGTTTAGATCACATTTTGTTTATTTTTAGACTTCCTGAAAACATTTATAAAAAGCCATGTCAGTGAATATCATGGGTATTTTCATGTGTTGCCTTGCCTGGATTCAGTTAGCTTGTTAGTGAATCAGTGAACTTCAGGGAAAAAATTGTAATCATGAAAGCTGAATAATAAAGTTGCTAGAATAATGAATACTTTTGAAGCTTGTTTCAGACGCTGAATACCCAGAATAAAGGATTTAAAACAATTACATCTGATTATGGGAAACATTAAGATTAAACTAATTTTTAATCAGTGTTGAACATTTGGTTTATATTTTGAAATGAATTGATCTTGAATTGGAGTAAAGCATTTGCACTGTTAGTTTACAATAGTTGCTTGCAGAGATTGTAAAACTAGCCATATGTTGATTTTATTGGTTGACATGTGGAAACGTTTTTGGTGTGCTTTCTCCTATATTTTAATAATTTAAAAAATTCTGGTAACCACAGTTTTAACTTGTCACCTTTCTTTTATCCAATAGTATCTTCTAATCTCAATTTATCCACTGCCCTGAGTTGTGCCTTCTAGTAACCTGTTCTTCAGAGTTATTTAAGATACAAATATGATCACACTGTTTATCTTCCCTTCCTCACTGATTAGTCTTTAGGATGAAGCCCAAATTCCTTAGCACAGCATACAAGGTCATTGTATCTGGCCATAGGCTATTCCTCATTCTTCATTTCTTGTTAACTCTTTCTCATTTATTAATTTATTTCCCGAAATTAATTTATATTTCCCGAAGTTTTTGAAGACCTATATTTCAGGCACTGCCATAGCCACTGGGGATAAATACTGACAAAACAAATATGACTCCCTGCCTCAATGAAGATTATAGTTAGGTGAAGGAGAAATAAATTTTTAAAAAATCTGTCTCTTTCTCCTTTCTCTTCCCCACCACCCCAGATAGGTGCATAGGCATATGTACTTTTCCACTTTCCAACTGCAAATCTAGGTGATAGAGCGCAGTGGCTAAGGACATAAACTCTGAAGCCTTGTTCAAATCTTGGCTCCACTGCTTAATGACACTGAACTTGGGCAAGTTACCCCACCATACCTATATACCATTGTTCGAGGGTTGTTGTGAGGATTAAATAAGCAAGTACAATTTACCTGAAATGGTCTGGCACATGGTAATAACAGCCATTATGATTATTAGTGTATAAAGGAAAAAAGTCAGTGTTTTGATGGGTCATGACTGGGTCACGGGCCCTAAGTTGGCCTGAGGACTCAACAACAGCTTCTCCCAGGAAGTAACTATGGCCTGATTCCGGAAGGATGTGCAGTTGGAGGGGGTGGGAGTGGATGAGGATCAGGGATTTCCATTCAGAACGCACTTTCCTGAGAACATCTTGAAGGAGCCAGCATCCCAGGGTGTCCTATGGTCTGAAAGAAGGCTGGTGAGATTGTAGCACACATGCAAGTGTGTTAAATTGAGACTGCCACTCTAATTTATATTTGTGAAAGTGCTGTATTTTCTCTTATTTCTGAAGTTCCTAGACTTTCTCTCTCCAAGCCATCTGTCTCTCACACTCTTCTCCCATTCCTACTTGTTCTCCAGAATATAAATATGTTTAGCCTCTCCTTCAGGGAACCTCCCCACGGACCCCACTATCCTCACACCCTTTCTTCTCTCTGTTCGAGACTGGGCACTTTCACTCTGTGTGAACCCACATCAGATCATTTATTTCTCTGCATTTTCCTCCTGTGCTACTAGATCGTGAGCTACCTAATCACAGAGCTTTTGTATTATTTAGGTTTGAATTGACACTGGCCTGGCATATAACATGTACTAAGGTATAAAGGTTTGCCAACTCAGTGAATTAAAATATGCACCCTCAGCACATACCCTAAACTTTGAGACTTCTACAGTCTATACATCATATTGAACTTAGATGCTCACAAATTCAAGGTGGGAGGCATCAAAACTTACTTCTCTTGTGAAATCTAGGATTTCTCTGGTGTGTAGTGTTGACACTCATTTTAAACTCTTACACTAACTCTTTTATTTTTAAATGCAAGACAGAGTTGACATCCCTATTGTAAATTATTTTTAGTGAGGAATATGATAATTGTAGTATTTTGCCTTAACGTAAGAATTTTTAATCAGATTCATATTTCATCTCTATTATCACTCAGCCTACCTAGACAAACACAGATTTAAATAAAGATTTAAGAGACACAGGGAGACCCCATCTCTACTAAAACATTTTAAAAGTTAGCCAGGCACAGTGGTGGTGACTGTAGTCCCAGCTACTTGGGAGGCTGAGATGGAAGGATTGTTTGTGCCTGGGAGGTGGAGGCTGCAGTGAGATGTTGTCATGCCAATGCATTCCAACCTGGGAGAAAGAGCGAGATCTTGTGCCAAAAAACAAATTAAGAAAATTGATTTTATTCACATATATATTAAATATATTTTATTCACTTTTATATATATTTATAATGTAGTGCTGGAAATCAAGGTCAGTTGTATAATTTCTTCCTGAATGCTAGGATATATTAATTTTTTGTTTGTATTTATCTTTGCTTTTTCCGTCTTCCATGTGGACTTAAAATTACTAAGTCGCAGTTGATATTCACTATTTTCATATGATGCAACGGTAAACTTGCGAACCTAGAATTGTAGATGAATTGCGCTTCAGCATCTACAGCTCTGTCCTTTCCTCCACTTTCCTCCCATCTTGTTTTCTACTTAGTGTCAAATGCCTTTTGGGTGGAGAGAGATTCCACAGCTGATTGCCACTGACTGACTGCCAAGCTCCAGAAACTAAAAATGCCTTTTCCCCTCTCAGCATCTCTCTTGTGAGCCTAAGTGCACAGGATCGTGTCAAGAAACCGTCTTTTCAGTTATTTCAGCCTATAAATACAAATGAAGCATTTACACTCCCCTAAATAGGGATTCATGGTTCAGAGAAAAATGTTGGGCTATGATACATAATGAAATAGGTCTGCCTTCACCAGCACTGGGGCACAGGTGAGTGTGTGTGTGTGTGTGTGTGTGTGCGCGCGTGCGCGCGCATGCACGCACTGGAGTGGGGATGGATAGGAGATAAGGCTGAAAATGTAAGTTTAGGGATGTAAAGGGGCTAAATCCTAGAGGACATATAAAGAGGAGCAGACTTTCTCAACAGGGGTTAAGTGAGAAATGTAAGTCCTAAAAGAGAAAAAGTTAAGTGACTATTTTCCCACTTCTCCCACGAATGGTACCTAACTGGTACCAGTTAAGATACATAGACCGGGCGTAGTAGCTCACGCCTGTAATCCCAGCAGTTTGGGAAGCTGAGGCAGGCGGATCACGAGGTCAGGAGAGGAGGTTCACCATCTTGGCGAACATGGTGAATGAATCTACTAAAATGCAAAAAATTAGCCAGGTGTGGTGGCACATGCCTGTAGTCCCAGCTACTCGGGAGGCTGAGGCAGGAGAATCTCTTGAACCCAGGATGCGGAGTTTGCAGTGAGCCGAGATCACGCTGCTGCACTCTAGCCTGGGTGACAGAGCGAGACTCCAACTCAAAAAAAAAAAAAAAAGATACATAGAGAGAAATTAATTCCTTACACACAATTGCTTTGTGCTTTTTAATTTTAATTCATTAAGGCACATTTTATTTTATGATTTTAATTTCCTTTTTAGAAATAAGGTTCCACAAATTTTATAAGATTTATATCTTCAAACACTGGATCCACCATGAAATGGGGTAAAATAGAATGGTTTTGACTTAGGTCCAGTTCTCTCTCTGAAACACCTGAAAGAGGGAACTCTGGCAGTAGATGGATGAATGGGAAGAAAGAAGCTACAAGTTGAGGGCAAGTTTATCTGCAGAAACCAAGACTGTCAGAAGTGACTCAGTGGATTTAAGAAACTCTCCAGGTTTGGAACAGCCTCTTGAGGAATGGAAAATGTAGCTGGCTGGAAACATGTAGTTGAATTAATAAATTCTGGTAAAAGCCCATATGGGTAAGGAAACAAGAAATAGATCTGTCTCCTTGCTAAGAAACATTCTCCAGGTTTGCTGGGAAGCAGTGGAAGAAAAAAATAGAAGAGCTGAATTAATGTGTGGTCCTTGGGGATGGTTGGGTTACAAAGATAGAATAAGAAGGGACCTGCTTAAGGTAATGCAGTTGGTTAGTGGCAGAATCTGGATTGGGTCCAATATTGCCCCCAGGGTTATCCAGGAACAGAAAGGAGACACATAGCTAAACTGGTAATGAGGAATTCCCTGTAGCCATTAGATGATTTCAGTTATTAGAGATATAACATAAGTGAATCATCTGAATTTTTGTTGTCTATGAAGGAAAACAGCAACATAACCATGAATGTAATGATTTAAGAAGAACAAGGGAAGTTGTCAATAAATACATGCATTTTTGTTATTTCAGTCAATGCAAACTTGTTATTCAATTATTATTATTAATATGCCAGCTAATGCTTTTCTATGCTTCAGGTTAAATAAAATGTGTTGTTTAAATCCTGTAATCTTTTTGTGGCCTCCAGAATTTGGCTCTTTTAATATTTTCTGGTGTTACCCAATCACCAGTGATGTCAAGGGGAAAAAATAAAAGTAAAAATATTGGCAGGATGCAGTGAACAGAGTAAACATATGACTTTTAAATGCCCCAAATGAGAAAGCTTAGGCTGCACATTATTGAAAGGATATTCTATAGATCGTTAATACTCTTCTGTTTGCTCACGTTAGTTCCCTCAATCGGGCCTCTTTTTAAAAAGACAATAATCCTATCAACAGAAACTTGAAATGTAGGTCTTTCTGGGCTTTGAAAACAGAGCTCTGCTCTCATTTAAGACTATGTATAGATTTTCCAGTGCAGCAGACAGCAACATGCTGTCAACTGAACTAGTACAATAAATTCTGAGAATTTTATAGGGAGTCACCACACAACCTACAGGTGCTTGTGCTTTAGAGAAGCAAGAAAGCACTACTCAATGACAGAAATTCCATCTGGGTGAAAAGGCTCCTATTTCTCTTGGTCAGTGTGGACAATGGAGTTGGTTCAGGGCCAGGACTTACGGTAGGTGGGTCAGCTTGAGTTTTTCCTTCAAAATGACCAAGATTGGCGAAGAGCTGTATTAATGGGAAAAGGATTTTGTGCTCAAGTTGTTGTCTTAAGGAAAGGAATCTCTCTGGTCTTGTAAAGTTTCCAGACAGTGGGAGCTCCGGAAAGGATCCCCGAAAAGTGGGGGAAATTGCTGGAACCTTTCGATTGTATGTATTCCTGTGAAGAGTTTCCTTCTACAATATCCTTCAGTGTACAGACTTTGAGCTCCACGAGCCAGAGTGATTATCAACACAACCCACAGCATCTCTCAACTTACCCAGAGCTAAAGCGAGGGTCCCTTTTCCTTCTTTCCTTGAGTAGTGGAGAGAGCATAGGTTTGATAATCAGCCAGACCCTCCATGTCCACATTCTGGCTGTGGATATTTGCACAAGCTACACAACTTCAAAAAGCTCGGTATCTTTCTCTGTAGAATGTGGTTGATGACTTCTATGTCATAGTGTTACTCTGAGAATCACAGTGTCTACCAGAGGAAGCACACGTACAACAACACTACTAACTGCACAACTTATATTGAAAAAATAACGACTAATCCGATCTAGATGACTGAGAAGGGAAAGATCTTTTTGGGGCTCAACTCTTTCTCTCATCTCTATCTCTCCAGGTGTCTTTGAGTTTTATGCTGTGGTAGTAACTGATTTTTTTTTTATAGAAACACTTCCTTTTAAAAGGAGATGGTCATAGAGGTTAAGGGTTTATTCTAATGGAATTTCAGCCAGTCAGTAGAGAGATTTAGGACAAAAAGTTTCATTTTCACTCTTACTTACAAGTGTTTCCCTATAGTATAAATACATAGAGATACGATTTATGTCTTTTGATGACTCTTACCATCTTTAATCTTCAATGTCACTTCCTAATCATAAACTTTATTCACCGTATTTTGATTTCTTATTATGTATTCATCTTAGATAATAACTGAGCTAAACAGTTGAGATTAGAAATAGTCACATTTCTAATCTGTCTCCAGGGTACTTGTTTAAATCCTGTTAGATCAGTGATGACAGGAAGTCAATAAAGACCCATGTAACTTGATTGTAAAATTTGAAATTAATTTGTTGTTGTCGTTCAGTATCTAGTTCCATTTAAAACCATCTGGCCTTTCAGGTTGGCCACCTTGGAGAAGCCATACATTAAATGTTTCATCTTGTGACATGAGCACAGCTTGCTTTCCTTTCCTCATATAGGACTTATTAAAATGAATTTCAGATTATGGAATTCATAATAAAATTCTCTATGTCTATATCTCTGTGTGTATTTATATATAATGTGTGTTGATGTCACCAGATCTGCTAAATACTTTTCACCTGACCTCCTAGTTTCATTAAACATTACATAGAATGAAGAATATATTCAACATGGAGTCTTGAAACGTTTAAGTACCCCAAGCCCTTTATTTTAATGATGAGGAATACAAGAGCCAAAGACATTGAGTGACCTGTGTTCAAAGTGACCCCGCTACTTAGTGGCAGTTTTTGTGTTATTATTCTGTAGGCCAAGCTCTATATTCTATCCACATGTACATCTTGGCCAAAGAATGATACCCAAGTTAACTTCATTTGCTCTTGCACATGTATGAGCATATGTGATTTTCATTACACATATATATGTTCAACTGTCCTTCTTTAATCAATGAATCCAGTTCTTCCTCTCTGATTTATGTATATCTACACACACATGCACAAATATATCTACACACATACATATTTATAAACACATGTTTTATATCTACACTATCTATATACATATCTATATACATGTATATATATACATGTCTACAAACACAGTCACGCACACACACACATATGCAGCTAATCCTCTTCTCCATGTCCCTCTCCAGTATGTCCATCTTCTCTGTTGCATAGTTGTGCCATTTAGGTGACAAGTTTCTCAATCTAGGCCCTGCCACTTGCATCTTTATGCCCAATTTGGTAATCGCTGGGGTCATTCACCACATATTCTGCTGACTGCCTTTGGGCACATTATAGGATTAGACTATTTCACCCTTCTTGTAAGTTAGGTATGACCATGTGGCTCACTTTCAGTGAAATGTGAGCAGAAGATTAAAAGGCTAGTCCATGATTTACCATCCCCCTTCCTACAGCTGCAATAGTCATGGACACATTTTGAGATGAGGTCTCTCGCATTCTGGGTTTCTGGATGGCAACAATGGACAAGTGTAAAATTAACTACCCTAGGTAGCCTCTTATCAGGAATATCGCATAGGAAATGTTGAGATTTCCTCGGACTGACTGCCCAAATACAGGTCTGGGAGTGTAAGTGATAACGATGATTTATCTGGGAAAGCTTTACTGCAGGAATGCATTATGACCTATGTTCTGACATACGTGTAAAATGGTGAAAACATAAAGCATAAAGCCTTCTGATGTGAGTGGGAAGATGGATAATTCACATCAGCATTCCGCTAGTTTGAGAAGAGTGCTGTCTTCAGATTAGAGGAGATCCAAAGGTATCCAGTTATCCTTTAAATATCTTTTTTAAACTTCTATGAAACACCAATTCTCATAGGAAAATATGTAATGTTGTATTCCAGAGAGATCAGAAGAAGAGGTAATATATGGAAACACTTTCTGAGCATTAGATCTGTCCCCAGATGGAACTGGTGTCCCCAGATGGAACTGGCACTCTTGTAAAAGGCCAGATGACCATCTGGAAGAGATACCAAATAGCAGTTTCTACATTGCCTCTAAATTTCCTCCAAGTGCCAAGAGTCTGCCATCATCTCTCTCTACCCTGATGATTCTAGATTTTCTCTGGAGCTGCATGGATCACAATCATATGTGCATTTCTTAAATACTACTTGATAGTGAGAATCGCCCTCTAAAGCATGATCATTTCTTTTATTTTTTTTTTTTATTTTTTATTATTATACTTCAGGTTTTAGGGTACATGTGCACAATGTGCAGGTTTGTTACATATGTATCCATGTGCCATGTTGTTTTGCTGCACCCATTAACTCGTCATTTAGCATTAGGTATATCTCCTAAGGGCATGATCATTTCTAATTGGATATATTTTCTCAATCAATTACTGTACTAATTTAAATGTGGAACTGCGAATGAATTTTGTCCAACGCTGAATAATTCAGTCACTGGAGGGGGAGTCATTGAAATGCAAAGTGTTGACAGAACTCTTTTGAACGATAGTTCCAAAACCGATCCAGAAAACAGATGGCCCCAGGATTAGCTCACTCTGCCAGAATTTCTGGGACATATTTTAATCTGGCTCGTATATAATCTGATCCGTAAAATAAAAATCTGGTTTCAGGCACAGCTATAGTCAATTCTATACAATTAATTAAAATTTCTTCCAGCATATTCGCAGAAACAAACCTGAATTTATTTTAAGCTATCCTAATACATCATATTCAACTCTACTTAGTTTATGTGATTGAAATGAGCTGGTAAAAAAGAAAACTGCCTGAGGAGGCAGGAAACCTAGTTTGTAATTGTGGTTTTGCTCCTAACTCCCTGTGTGATCTCAGGCAGGTCAAGATCCTCACTGAGCTAAAGGTCTATTCAAGTATCAATATTCTATGAGTGTGCTATTTCTCTGATAAAAACAAAAGTTTATCTTCCTGTTTTTATACTGAGTGCAGAATGCGTACAGATTGCAGTAGAAATCAGCCAGTCCTAAATTCCTGCTGCTCTGTAACAGGTGTGACGGATAACGAGTGACAAAATGTGTACATAAACAAGTGTTAGGAAATTGTATCTAGCCTCGTAGAGACATTTTACGGTTTTTATAACTATATCTGTAATACTTTTACATGAAAATATCTTTAAGTATATGTGTGAGTCCTGAATGCAGAGAAGAAAGGCTGTTGCTTCTTTGATTGACTGCATAAACACAAAAAATAGCAGTAGTTACATTACATATTTTGGGAGGCACAGGATACTTTTTAATTTTTTGTTACTATAATAGTAATATATCATCAGGACAGAAAAATAAGGGAATACAGAAAACAACAGCAGTTTGTTAATGTCTTTGTATATATTAACCTAGAACCTTTAAGATATATACATATACTGTACATGTTTGATCACTTCTACTGTGTTTGGATATATGCATTACATGCGCCTTTGCGCGTGCGCACACACGCACATACACGTCATCTTTCTGTTTGTAAAAAGGGAGTTGTTTCTTTCACTCATTCTTTTACACTTGGGTTTTTTGAAAATATGAAGTTGCCCTTTCACTGAACCAATACATTTCATGGAAGCTAAGCATGTGCTTTGGCCAATGTGTTCGAGTACTATCTTCTATGAGAGCAGAGATCTTGTCTGCCTTGTTCTCTACTGTAGTCCTCAAACCAGCAGTGTCCATAGTGGTTTACTCACTGTCTGAATGTTATTGTGTCCCCTCAAAATTCATATTATGTAACCTAATATTCAAGGTAACGGTATTAGGAGTTGAGGCCTTCGGGGTATGATTAGGTCATGAGGGCAGATCTCTCATGAATGGGATTAGTACCTTTAGAAAAGAGGCCCAAGGGAGCTTGTTTGCCCCTTCTGCCTTGTGAGAAGACGCCTTCTGTGAACCAGAAAGTGCAACACTGTATATCTAGTGGTATTGTGATCTTGAATTTCCCAGTTTCAAGAACTAAACACATACATTTCTGTTTTTATAAGCTGCCCAGTTTATAGTATTTGTTATAGCAGCTGCAATATACTAAGTCATTCACTAAATATTTACTGATTAGATATATGAAATTGAAAAATGCATTTATGAACACTCATCTATTAACATTAGGAATACAGTTGCACAGAGATGCTTTAAGGCCACTTAACAGATATCTCAAGTAATTTTTAAAATATGAGTAAGATAGGAATTTATTAAATACATAAAATAATTTAGAATAGATACCCACCCACACACCAATTCTGGATGATAATTTTCTTTGAACTAAATAAATGTAAATATAAAAAGGAGTAAGTATAAGCAGAACTTAGAGAGAATGAGAAATTAGCACTAAGTCCATGTTGTGTTTGTCTATGCTGCTGCTCCTAAGCAAAGGTGAGGGGGATGCGTATCTGTGTGTACATCTGTGTACTTCTGCGTAGCTATAAAATGCTAGTATTAACAGAGAAAGTCTGAGTCTTTGATTTAAGGAATATTTACCCATATTCCCAAAAAAGCAAGTATATTAAGCCAATAAATCTGTACCTTTGGTGTAAAAATATTATACCATGAAATGCAGTCAAAATAAAGTGGCACTCTGATGCATTAAGCAGTTCACCATATTGCTTCAGGAGAATGATAAGAAAAGTAACATAGTACACTTGAAACCTATTTTAACTTGAAATCTGAGTTTTAAGTTTAATTTGAGATCTTAGTTTAAGATGAAACAGTTTAAAGAAACATAAATTGAGCAATTTTTTATTTAAAAAGAGCAAATACACGATATAGACTTTGCAAACTGAACAGGTACATTAGAACGTTAAGAGAATACACTAAACGGATTTACAGTAGCCCTTTACAATTTAATGATACTGAAGCCAAAATTAGAACTACAGATTTCTCTACTATACGTCCCAAGTTTACAAAGGAGTTGTGTTACAGAATTTCACGCATTCATTGTTTCACTTGGTGTATTTTCTGTAAAGAAATGCTTTAAACAATGGTTCTAATTTAAAGCATCTGTAACATTTCTAACGTATCCTATAACACTAGTAATAACTATATAATATATTTTAACTAAAATTTACCCTGCCTTATATATTGTTCAGAAATGCATTCTGATTCCACGTAGAATTCTAGAAATGCCTCTCTTTGGGCTACAGAAATGAGGATCCCTTAATGGAATGCTGTCAAGGAGAACTTTCTGTGTTGGCAAAAATATTCTACAAACCCATGTGTGTTTGGCCTTGAGTACTTGGGATGTGGCTAGTATAGAGAAGAACTGAATTATGAATGTTATATAACTTTGATTTAATTTTGAATAACTGTATGTGAATAGTGGCTATCTTATTGAACAGTACACAGGTAGCTCATATCTCTAAGGCTTTTTGACAAATTGAGTATTGGAGAGTCGGGTAGAAGGGTAGATTACTCTTACTCATTTCTGATGATGACAGGGTTGTGTAATTTGGTTTTAGGCATCTTACAAACCCACTGTCTACAAATAAATCAGTGTTGCTGCATTGTTTTCCATTTTTGTTTTCCATTTTTCTCTTTCCTCCCCTGAAGACCTTCTCTGTCTTCAAGATCCAACTTGGATATTTCCTTTGTAAGGTCCCCCTTGACTCAATTACTATATTATATGCATACATAAAAATTAAAACTTATCAAATGTCTCACATCTGTAAGCTTTTTAAAAAAATGTTTGTTCCACAAACTTCATCTCATGCAGATTATGTTCTTCAATAATACCATTGTTTCTAGTGAAACTGTGATTAATGACTATGTGAAGGAACGAATGAAAAAAATCAAACTTAAATCTTCCCTTTAAGGTGTTTATAACACAGATACATATAAATACACTTCCTAATTCTCTCTGTGATCCATCCATTGAGATATTTTTAGGACAGACACATTAGGTCATACAGTGAACTATACTATGTAAAACTATAAAGAAGACATGAGGAAACTCATATTTGCTGATAATAATTTTAAATATGTAGAAAATATTAATTAAATGTTGGTTAATTCTTGTGGTTTTTGAGTGTGGGGGCAAGTCATCTTATTTTACTTTACTGAAGATTTGTTGCTCTTTTCCTAAAAAAATTGTTTGCCTTGTGATAACTCATTTTTTCTATAGTTTTACTATGATTAATTATGATAAAATTTAACATGATTTATGCATTGATTTTTACATAAGGCATACCATCATATTATATAGTATGTAAATTATCTGAGAAGTGAAGAAAACATGAATAACTCACTGTTTTAATGTCAATGCACTATGACGTCAAGATCAGACAATATATACAAGTGAGTTCTTAAAGGGGGAAATGTGCTCACCCACTACAACATGATTTACAAGCTTCTAAAACTCTTTGTATTATTTAGATTGTATTTCACTTATAAGAACAGATTTGCAGTAGGTAATTAACTGTGTGAAGTACACATTAAGGATTCAGACAATAAAATATTAATATAAAAGATAAATTATTAATATACCACACATATTGTGTGAGTGAGCTTTAAACATAATGATATGTATTTAGTAATTTCTCATGGAAATTAATGTATGAAATAACAATCTGCTCCAAACTTGCTTCACACGGGCCCATCTCCAGGGAGGAACCTCATTAATGGGAGCAGTTATAACATGTATTATGCTTTAATTAATGTACTTTAATTTTTCTAAAAAAAATCAAAGGTTATCTTTTTTGCACATTTAACTATAAAATGTTTATCTTCTCCAAAACATCTCATTTTTTAGTTTTAAGGTCTCTTGGTACAATAATTTCTGTAATCTGGGACAAGGCCTTACATTCAGTAAAGCTTCACTAGTTGATAACTACTTTATTTTAAAAGAGGTTTCAATAATATAATATTTTATTGTGCAGAGGGACTTCTTTATTAAAGGAAATCAAATAATAGTTTCAATATCTGTACCAGGAGAATATATAGTTATTTAAAATTTATCTTCTTTCCTTATTTTTAGGTTAATAGATTGGTAGTACATTATTTTTAGAGTTATTTGTCCAAAAATTAAACTTAGAAATATATCCCCACATTTGAACAAAATTCCTTCTCAATTCTACTAGTAGTAATCTTTCTGCTGCTACATGGCTTTGGATTGTATTTCTCATTCTGATCAACCAATTTAAAAATGTTCTGTTGTTCACTAATTAAGTTCACTCATTTATATAACAGACATAAACTGAGTCCATACTATGTGTCAGAAACTATGCTAAGTATTGGTATATAGTGGTTCCTGCTTTCATTGATACTACATTCTACAGTAAGTGACTGATATTAAATCAACATGCAGGTAATATGTAACTAATAATTGTAATAAGTCATATGAGGGGAAGAAAAATAGGGGTAATTTAGATTGATGAAGAATTTATCAGAAAAGTCTGCTCTAAGGAAATGAGGTATGAGCTGAGATACAAACAATTAGCAGGAGGCTTTCATAGGAATTATCTGTGGAGAACACGGGTGATGTGTTTTAGGCAGTGGGTGTGGAAGAACAGTAGTGGGAATGGCAAGTCTAAAAGCCCTATGGATAAGACAAATGTTCTCATGTTGAAGAAATTCTCAGAGGCCTGTGGTTGGAATATAATGAATGACAAGACGAGTTAGAAGTGGGAATCTGCTGAAACACCCAAGATTATCTAGGCCATGGGAAAAAATAATCTTTTTCTTCAGAGGAATAGAGAACTACCTGAGCGTTTTTAACAAAGTTATCTATACTTTGAAAAATGTGCCCTCTGTTTATTTAGTGGGGGAAGGATTTTTGGGGTAGGAGTTCACCTAGAGTTCAGAATATTAGTTTATTACAGGTAAGAGATGATGGAGTCTTGGACCAGAGAGGTGGTAGCAGAGATGGAAAAAAATGGATTGATTCAAAATACACATGGTTACATGTGGAAAGTGAGAAGAACGAAGTTTTAAGAATGATTACAGTGCTCTGGCTTGCACATGTTGGTCGCCAGAGGTGACATTTACAGAAATAGGAAAGACTAGGAGTTTCAGGTTTGAGGAAGTTGTTCAGAGCTGAATAGATATAACAAGAAGTGGAGACATGTTAAATTTGAAATGTCTGTGAGACACGAAAGTAGATTCCTCAAGTAGGCACCTAGGTATTGAAATGTGAAGTTCAGATGAGAGTCTTGGTTGGATACAAAAGTTCATGAGTCTTTGAATGTGTGGATGACGTGATTATAACAGCAAATTCAGGACACACTTTTCCAATCACCATCTAAAACAATTTACATATATTATCTTATTTAATGGTCCAAATGACCTCATGAAATAATCATTATTATTCTGTTAAAGGAGGGACAGCTGAGGCTCAAAAATCACCAGCTAGTTAGTGCAGAGCCAGAAGTAAAACAATGGCAGTCTGGTTTTAGAGTCCATGCTCCCCTCTACTGCATTCTGGTGTATTTCAAGAAAGCCTAGATATATTTACCCTGTATTTTATGCCAAGGATGTGGCTTTGCTTTTTTTTTTTATATAAGAAAAGTAGAAATTGGTCACTAAGTAATAAAAAGCAGAAATTATTCCCTACTTCCTCTGATTGTAGGATACATTTCTAATCCCAATTATCATTCTTACATATGATGATAATTAATGCGGACTTGATATCAATGAATTACAGAGACAGGAAAGAAGACACTCTAGGGCTGAGGCCTAGGGAGTATCAAACTCATTTGCTAGAGAAGAGAAGTTGGCCAAGAAACGGAAAAGTTTAGCCAGAAACAAAAAACACAAGAGTGTACAATTATAGAAACCAAGAGAAAAGAGCTTCGAAAGAGAAAAAGAGGTCAAATGTGTACACCAATGTTTAGAGACCTAATTAGGGTCATTATAAAATGCAAGTTTTTAATAAATCAGTACCAACTTGAAGGAAATATACTGGAATGGCTGTGAGCAGTAGCCATCCAGTTTTAACTCCAGCCCTGCCATTTCCTAAATAAATACATGGAGTGGATCCTCTAATTTGTTAAGATTATAGATTCCTAATCTGGAAAGTAAATATAAATAAAATTTTCTCCATGGACCTTTCCTTCTCTTGGATGTTATTTGCTTATTTATAGGCTATCAATGTTTTACAATAATGGTAAAGCGTTTTATTTTTCCTAGGTAAAAAGTAACTTCTCTTGTAGCAAACATTGTATGGACTGTTGCTGACATTCACAAGATGACTTGCTACAGACAGCACGCCTCCAGTGTGGGAAGTCAGCTTACACGGAGATGTCATGCAAAAAAGTCATTTTTATTGGTGGTGGAAGTTACATTGAGATAGGTCACAATAGCGTAGATTCGAATTTCTCTATACGACATCACTTTTTAATGCTATTACAATACATAATTCCCACCATCTACACAAAAAATACTTGGACATGAGGGAGCCCTGAAGGTTCTCAAGTGCCTGGCTTTCAACCTTCAAGAGTTGTTAAATTTGGTGAATTTCCTATGTACTTGTATGCTTGACATTGGCATGTATATAGACATGTAAATGCCGCACTTGCTAAAGAATGTGCACTCATCTGAAATTCCAAATGGCATTCACATTTAATTATATCCTTCTGTCTTTATGACCTTTCACTTACTCTTTTATTGTAGTAGAATGGTGAAAACAAAGAAGATCCATCTTATTCTTTACACGTATGTAGGGGATTGGTTGCCATTCAAGTAAATGAGAAAAAATACCCAATATTTTATGTGGCCCCATAAAATTGGAAGTGTACCATCATTCTTCTGATATGGACAAATGTTCTGCCTCAATAATAAGTGGGTTTAATATGCTGAGTTATGAATAACAAGTAGGTTTGATATTTCTTCTTACAAATATTCTGACTTAGAGGCCAATGCAGTGCTGAAGGATTAGCTGGAGATAAAGAAACAGGTAGCCCATGGAGTCTCTGTTAACACACCAAAACAGTTTCTCTAAGTTTCATCTACTGATAGAGAAGACACATAGTGATTATGACTTCAGGTGGCTTTAGCTTTAAGTTCCTGGGTCTATCAGAAGCTAATTGTTTGATCTGTGGCTGGTCACTTGACTACTCCAAAGATCAGTACTGTCATAAGTAAAATGGGAATAATAATAATACCTCCCTCAAAGGTCTGTTCAGAGAATTATGCAAGATAATGTACATAAAACTGTAAACAGAATGCTGGGCATATAGTAAGTATTCAGTTATTGGTAGCTGTTTTTATTATGATTTTACGATCACTGTTACTAGGGTTGTCCTAAAATTGCAGAGTGATATTATAAGGCATGAGAAACCAGAAACTTTAAGTGGCAATTGGCAAATATATGCTATAAATAAAAAATTAATACAGATTGATGTCAAAAGCAGGGAAGCACTTATTGATATCTTACCACACTACTATTTCCTTTTCATAGAACTTTTTACTTTTTGAAAATTATCAAATAAAAAAGATATCTGATGAATTTGTTCTTGATTATAAAAAAAGGACTTGTATAATGAAAAATATTTTCAGTAAGTTATATCTAGAAACCAAAGACAATTTTGTATTGATAACAAAATATAAACAGAAATTCGGTTAATAAAATTGCTTGTACTTCCTATGGTCAATAAAATCCTGTTTCAACATTTGGAAGTATTGTATTTAGAATTTACTCCTTTGTTTTTTTCAGAAAACCCAAAGGCCAACTCAAAAACCTTATACTGCAAACTAGATGCTAATGTCTCTTTTTAAATAAATTCAGATTACCTTCCCTTATAGTTTATTTATTAATGTATATCTTTTCTATTAATTGTGAGCTGCAAATGTCAGGAAAAGGAGATCATAAAACATTTTTTACATCTCTAGAATACTAAACAGGTTGTTAATTAACAGACACATTAATTTAATTATTTACTAAGGACTTATTGAGCACCTACTTCATGCCAAGCATTGAATAAAGCATAGTGGACAAAAAGATGAGAAGTCATAGTCTTTCCCTGAAAGAATTTCAGTTTAATTAGAAACCTAAATATATATGCCAGCAATAATGGTATAAGCCAGACTGCAATAACGTAAGTGATGGATAAGGATACATTGTGGAAAAGGTTTCTATCTTTCCAAGATACTTGGTGGTTTTCTCAGAAAAGATGGCATCTATCACTTCACATAGAGCTACAAGGATGAGAAGGGTTTTTTTTTTTTTTTTTTTTTCAGTCGGAGAAAAGGGAAGAAAAAGATGAGGTGGGACGAAGACTATTCCTAGAAAATTAATCCATCACACAGGCACACGCACCGAGAGAGAGGGAGGGAGAGAGAGAAAAAAAGAAAGAGAGAGAAAATAAAGAGCATGGAAACAAAAGAGTGAGTGATTGAGAATAAAAACATTTTCACAATCCAAATTAGTACAGCTAACTATATGGAGGTCTCACAGAGTTCTTCTCAAGACTTGCTAGTGAGTTAACTTATAGTGACTACAATGGCTATCCAATTTTAGTCATATTGATTGTCAAAAGCAAATAGAATGATATTTTTAAAAGAACAACATAAAGACATGAAGCTGAGCCTCACAGGAGAAGAGTTTGGAACATGTAACTACTAACGATCAACCTGCTTTTTAACTTGTCTTTCTGTGGTTTTAAATCCAACACTTGCAGACTATCAGCTGGCAGGATCCATGGAAATTATTAGCTGCTCCAGGTTAACCCTTTATTTTTTAAAATACAGAATATTCAAATATGTGATATCTGGATAGAAAAAATATTTCAAACTATTCCTAGTCTTTGAATGCTTCAGATAAGGCTTTTCTCTCTCTGAGTTTGCATTAATTGGACGATACCATGTTTTTAAATATCCTTAATCTGGTGTTTTGTTTTTCAGTGGTGTGACTATCTACATAGTTTGCTTAAATTATACTGTTTTTCCCTATTCCTGTGTGATAACTAGTAAATATATACCTTTTCTTGTATTATTATACTTTAAGTTCTGGGGTACATCTGCACACCATTCAGGTTTGTTACATAGGTATACACATGCCATGTTGGTTTGCTGCACCCATCAACTCATCATTTACATTAGGTATTTCTCCTAATGCTATCTCTCTCCTAGCACCCCACCCTAGATAGGCCCTGGTGTGTGATGTTCCCCTCCCTGTGTCCATGTGTTCTCATTGCTCAACTCCCACTTATGAGTGACAACATGCAGGGTTTGGTTTTCTGTCCTAGTGATAATTTGCTGAGAATGATGGTTTCCAGCTTCAACCATGTCCCTGCAAAGGATATGAACTCATCCTTTTTATGGCTGCATAGTATTCCATGGTGTATATGTGCCACATTTTCTTTATCCAGTCTATCATTGATGGACATTTGGGTTGGTTCCAAGACTTTGCCATCATGAACAGTGCTGCAATAAACATACGTGTGCATGTGTCTCTATAGTAGAATGATTTATAATCCTTTGGATATATACCCAGCAATGGGATTGCTGGGTCAAACGGAATTTCTATGTCTAGATCCTTGAGGAATCGCCACACTGTCTTCCACAATGGTTGAACTAATTTACACTCCCACCAACAGTGTAGTGTTCCTGTTTCTCCACATCCTCTCCGGCATCTGTTGTTTCCTGACTTTTTAGTGATTGCCATTGTAACTGGAGTGAGATGATATCTTATTGTGGTTTTGATTTGCATTTCTCTATTGACCAGTGATGATGAGCATTTTTTGATAAGTTTGTTGGCTGCATAAATGTCTTCTTTTGAGAAGTGTCTGTTCATATCCTTTGCCCAATTTTGATGGGTTTGTTTTTTTCTTGCAAATTTGTTTAAGTACTTTGTAGATTCTGGATATTAGCCCTTTGTCAGATGGGTAGCTTGCAAAAATGTTCTCCAAATCTGTAGGGTGCCTGTTCACCCTGATGATAGTTTCTTTTTGCTGTGCAGAAGCTCTTTAGTTTAATCAGATCCCATTTGGTAATTTTGGCTTTTGTTGCCATTGCTTTTGGTGTTTTAGTCATGAAATCTTTGCCCATGCCTATGTCCTGAATGGTATTGCCTAGGTTTTCTTCTAGGGTTTTTATGGTTTTAGGTCTTACATTTAAGTCTTTAACTCTGCTTGAGTTAATTTTTGTATAAGGTGTAAGGAAGGGATCCATTTTCAGCTTTCTGCATATGGCTAGCTAGTTTTCCCAGCACCATTTATTAAATAGGGAATCCTTTCCCCATTGCTTGTTTTTGTCAGGTTTGTCAAAGATCAGATGGTTGTAGATGTGTGGTGTTATTTCTGAGGCCTCTCTTCTGTTCCACTGGTCTATATATCTGTTTTGGTACCAGTACCATGCTGTTTAGGTTAATGTAGCCTTATACTATAGTTTGAAGTCAGGTAGCGTGATGCCTCCAGCTTTGTTCTTTTTGCTTAGGATTGTCTTGGCTATGTGGGCTCTTTTTTGGTTCCACATGAACTTTAAAGTAGTTTTTTCCAATTCTTTGAAGAAAGTCAGTGGTAGATTTATGGGGATAGCATTGAATCTATAAATTACTTTGGGCAGTATGGTCACTTTCACGATACTGATTCTTGCTATCCATGAGCACGGAATGTTCTTCCATTTGTTTGTGTCCTCTTTTATTTCCTTGAGCAGTGGTTTGTAGTTCTCCTTGAAGAGGTACTCCACATCCCTTGTAAATTGGATTCCTAGGTATTTTATTCTCTTTGTCACAATTGTGAATGGGAGTTCACTCATGATTTGGCTTTCTGTTTGTCTATTATTGGTGTATAGGAATGCTTGTGAATTTTGCACATTGATTTTGTATCTTGAGATTTTGCTGAAGTTACTTATCAGCTGAAGGAGATTTTGGGCTGAAATGATGGGCTTTTCTAAGTATACAATCAAGTCATCTGCAAACAGAGACAATTTGACTTCTTCTTTTCCTAATTGAATACCCTTTATTTCTTTCTCTTGCCTGATTGCCCTGGCCAGAGCTTCCAATACTATGTTGAATAGGAGTGGTGAGAGAGGGCATCCCTGTCTTGTGCCAGTTTTTGTACACCTATCTTTTATATAGATATGTGACAATTAAAAGAATGGAAGTTAATAAATGAAGTAGTCCTTGAATGGCTTATAAAAAATTCATGCAAAATTAAAGTTGTTTTGTATTCCTCTCACTGGTTAGATTTAAAACATTGAAATATTACAACATGCTCAAATATAGAAAATTTATAGTTTATTATTTTAAAATATTTTTAATGAACAGAAGACTCAAGACATTTCTAAGAAGAGAAATGACCAAAGTAGGCACTTCAAACCATTTGTAATTTTTAATCATTGTGTCTACTGGGATGTTTGGGAGAACTGACTTTGACTCCTTAATAATGCTGAAATGGCTCCAACTGGAATTTTACAAATTGTCTCTCATTCAGGTAGGTGTATTAATTCACCTTCTTCAACGTGTTCCTGATGATTTATCTTCGTATGAGTGGCTCAATCTTTGATGTGTGTTTGGATCAAGGGTTACATAACTTTAAAACCCAATTACTATTATTATACTTTAAGTTTTAGGGTACATGTGCACAACGTGCAGGCTTGTTACATATGTATACATGTGCCATGTTGGTGTGCTGCACCCACTAACTCATCATTTAGCATTAGGTATATCTCCTAATGCTATCCCTCCTCCCTCCCCCCACCCCACAACAGTCCCCAGTGTGTGATGTTCCCCTTCCTGTGTCCATGTGTTCTCATTGTTCAATTCCCACCTATGAGTGAGAACATGAGGTGTTTGGTTTTTCATCCTTGTGATAGTTTGCTGAGAATGATGGTTTCCAGCTTCATCCATGTCTCTACAAAGGACATGAACTCATCATTTTTTATGGCTGCATAGTATTCCATGGTGTATATGTGCCACATTTTCTTAATCCAGTCTATCATTGTTGGACATTTGGGTTGGTTCCAAGTCTTTGCTATTGTGAATAGTGCCACAATAAACATACGTGTGCATGTGTCTTTATAGCAGCATGATTTATAGTCCTTTGGGTATATACCCAGTAATGGGATGGCTGGGTCAAATGGTATTTCTAGTTCTAGATCCCTGAGGAATCACCACACTGACTTCCACAATGGTTGAACTAGTTTACGGTCCCACCAACAGTGTAAAAGTGTTCCTATTTCTCCACATAAAGTATAATAATAATAAAATAAAATAAAAAAATAAAAAATAAAACCCAATTACCATTTTTGTTTGTTTGTTTCTATCCTTTCTTCCTGGATGCCACAGTAGTTAAAATAACATTTCCATGAGATGTATAGTTTTAGAATCTTATTGTAATCTAATGAGATACACATTTTTAGGATGTGACATATTTTTCTATGTGGCTTGAGGATTCAATTGTAGTACATTACTGTCACAATCAGTATAAAATTTTAGTTAAAACTCAGCTACTTGTTTTACTTGTATAAACTTTTTTATGGCGATGGTAAAGAGATCTTGCCCTGTACTGAATAAAGTGAGGGTGAATAATGCAATATTTTCTACATTTCTTTAAAGTCTAAGAGCTATTTAGATTAAATTCGAATGGTTATTCTGACTGTAAGGATGGAACAAAAGGGAAGTATAAAGTAAAAACAAATATCAAAGGAGAGAGATAAAAAATAAGGAGGACCATCAAAGCTGTAACTGTAGGAAGAGAAAAAGCAGAGCCATTTATATGAAGCAAAGCAGAGAAATAATTATGTAAAGGGTCAAAGCAGGTGAAGGCAGGAAGTGAAAAGTATTGTAATGAGTGGAAACAGAAAAGGATTAGTCACCATTTAAATTCAAATTCAATGCAGTCTTGTGGTTAGCAATTTTTGTGTGTGTCGAGGAAGATGAGAAAGGTCAGTTAAATTCACACAATGTAATTCTGAATTTAAGGACCACCCTTGACAGACTTTATTACATAAAAATGTATTTGCAAAAAATAGGTATTTATTTATTTATTTTTGTTTTTGTTAGCTATTGATAGAAAACAATAACATTTAGAGAATTTCATTTCAGGATTAAAAAATATATATATTTTATATATATGATTCTTGGTACCTTAATTTTGCTAACTCTTATCAATCTAGATGTATTAGGCATAAAAGAAGGAAAGTTAAATATTACATACTGTAATAAGAAAACACAGCCTGGACAGTGTTACAAAGAAGTGCGAATTAAGTAGAAACTTTGAGAGTGGGTAGGAGTGAGCAAAGAGGTTTCCAGAAGCAATAAAATCACACAAAAATGTGGATGTGCAATTTTTGGCCAGAGAATGGCATGTACTCTAACGTAGCATGAAAAGTCCATTAACTGTGTGATAACCAAACAACGTTTAGTCATATTCTTAAATGTGTAAAATAAAGAGAAAAACACATTTTAGACAAGCTTAGTTCAAAAACATATAAAAGTAATCTTTTGTAGTTATAGTTAAATGCTTAGCTCTCAGGAAAGTGACAGTGCTTTGCATTTTATGAATCACTTTGACATATTTGTTTTTGTTAAATTATGTCTTTGCTATATAAAATGGCTGATGTGCTAACGGTTCTAAATAGGTGAAATTTTCTTGTGAATGAAAACAGCAAATTCCGGATCCTGTAGGAAATATTTTACATTGAATATATGTCTAATTCCTACATTGTTAATATGGCCACAAAAGATATCCTTTCCTTATTCTTCTCATCCTCATTCTTAATATCCTATTCTGGACATTATCATCATAGGCCTGGATGCCTGTAAAAACCATCTAATAGTCTTCTGTTTATAGCCAAGACGATATTTTAAAATGCTTTACTAATTTTTAATTCTACTGTTTAAAACCTCAGTGAACTACCATAGTTCTCATAATAAAACTGCAAACCTTTCAGATAGTCCTGGTCTTATCATTTGACACTGTCACCTTTGCAGTTTATTTTTCTGTCAGTAGAGATAATATGTTTCTAAGGTTTAATACAAATAGAACAATAACAAGTACTTTTATAGTGCTCACGTAAAGCACATATTCTATTAAATATGTTATGTGTATTAGCTCATTTAGTCCTCACAACAATTCTATGGGGAAGGTAGTATCACAAATGCTATCTACTAATGGGGAGACTGAGGCAAGCAAAGGCCAATAAAGATTTTCAATTTCACACAGTGAGAAAGCTGCTTAAGCAGTGTCTCCACATTTGTGCTCTGAACCACATCTGGGGCTTTGGAGTTGGCCAGACCAAGTCTTAAATGTCAGATCTTCCTGTTTTCTGGATTGTAACATTGGACGAATTATGAATAACTCTAGTCCTCATCTTCCTCAACTGAAAAATCAGCATAATAACCTTTTACAGAGGGCTATTGTGAGGAGAATTGGAGATAATGTTTTCTGAGTACAAACTACAGCACTTAGCACCTAATAAATATTCATAAATACTAGGTATTATTGTTGTAATAGCAATTATTCATTGCATAGTATTATATAATATCTACATCTATTGATAATTGTATGTTATATAATATATAATTATTATTTATCAGGTTGGCTCTTTTATATAATAATTGTGAAACTTTACAAATGTTCTCCTTGCTAGTAGTATTCCATCCCTCAATTTCCCTTCTTTGCCTTGATAACTCTTATTTGCCCTTCAGGTTTCATTGTAGACGTCCATTCTTCTGTGAAACCATCCATGATCCTTCAAGTCTAGGCGGCAGCCCTCTTAAATTCGTTGAATGCCGTATTATTTTCATTTACTCTACTTTAATTAGCTGTTTCTTTGCTTGAATCCTCCAATATCAATAACAAATTTTATTTTTACAGGATCGTTTCTCATTCACTTTTGGTACCTTTAGTTTTTGAACACTGGTTAAAATACAGTAAGTTCAGTAAATATTTATTAGTAGAATAAATGAGTAACCTAGATGGTACTTAAAGATCACCTGCAAACATCCCTGGATTTTACACATGAAGCCTAAAAATAATCTAATGGAATCTAACAGAATCTACATGAATCTGGATCAAATATAAACTCACAGAAAAGGGTTATCAATGAATGAGAAAAATTCACTCTTTGACTTTTATATTATCACTTCCACGATTCATCAGTGATCATGAACAAAATGCCCATGAACAATTGGGAACATTCTATTAATCTTCATAAAAAATCAGAAATGGAGTTGAGATCAACTATGATTAAAAAGAAACAGATAGAAGCAAAAAGTCACTCATTTCAAAAAAAAAAAAAAAGGAGAAATACTTTCAAAGAAGTTGTTATATACCCAAGCTATAGGTACCAGCATGGCCCATATGCTTTCAAGCTTTTATTTCAAAATTTTGGTGTTTACTTGTAGTCTTACTTATTAAACCCAACAAATTGGAATATGCAGAATATTTAAGAAATATAGTTTAATATCAAAATTTATTTTTTAGTTCCTTAAGCCTCAATTAATTTTGGTTTCCAAAACCTTGTTTTTCATTCACAAACTATAAAATTTCCTTTAAAATGTGCTTAATGGCAGTGTCAAATGAGTTCACAATTTAATAGGATTCGCTTTTCTCCTAACTGCAAAGGACTGTCCTCCACCCTCTCATCCAGCTGCCTGGCCTTGTGTAATTCTCATTTGCATTCTCAATTGCTTTAGTTCCTCAAGGGGGAAAAAAATATCTACCTACCTCCTATAGGTGTTGCAAGGATTAATAAATTGCAGAGCACACTGAAAATTTGGGTAAAATATCCTGTGACAGACTGGAATATTACCAGAACTACAAGTATCATTTCCAGATGCAGCAGCTACAAGGACAAGAAAGCAGATCTGGAAATCGCATCCAAGCTTCCCACATGCAGGGTTATTGCCCGGCCAAAGAGTTACATTTTGATATTTGAATATCAGTGGTTCTATATCAAAGCCATCTTGCTGAGAGCGGTTTGTCTGGGAGCATAAAGTGCCTGAATTGGCACAACAAAAGGCAACAGCCCTGAATCATTAAGACTTTTATAACCACAAGCAACAGTATTCCCAGGATAGGGTTTATCTCTATTAGAAATCAAAGAGAACTTTCCTTTCTGTTAAACAGATAACTCAACATTATAAATAGCCAGCTTCAGTAGACTGGCTCTTTATGGAGTCAAGTGGGTTACAAACTCCTTGAAATTTGAGAAGTCCCTCTGAAAGGGATACTGAACTTAGGTTAATGTTCCCAAGTGAATTTTGGCATGGATTTTTGTCTGGGAATTTAGATTTTAGATATGAGCAGGCTTACTGTTTCAAGGAATTCAATTTAACTCATATAGAGAAGTGTATATGGTGAACAATTTGAAAATCAATGAAACTGGTTTTCTTCTATTTGAACCACTATGTACATAACAGTTCATGATTTGCACTGTTTTGTTTTTGCACCAGAGGTGCAGAGGGTTAGGTGACTTATACTCCGTAGTTACCGGGATATCGTAGTAACATCATTGGTGGTGCAAAGCCCATCTTATACTGGGTTTATTTATTTGTTTCTTTCTATTCCCATGCTACATTCCCTTTTGCCAATGCCACCCGCTACTCAGGATGTCATCCTAATGTGTGCGATTGGTATCCTTTTATTTTCATTTGTTATTTTAAAATGTTGTGATATTGAGTGCATGTGTTTTAATAGGCAGAAATATTTGTTATAGATTTGATATTTTTCTTATTCTTTTTCACTCAGCACTGTGTTTTAGAACTCTTGTATTTATGTACGATAGTTGTACATATTTTTGAGGTATATATGATATTTTGATACCTGTATACAATGTGTAGTGATCAAATCAGAGTAATTGTGATATTCATCACTTCAAACCTCTATCTTTTCCTTGTTTTGGGAACATTACAATTTTTCCCTTACAGTTATTTTGAAATATCTTATAAATTATTGTTAACTATAGTTTCCCGACTGAACTATCAAATACCAGAACTTATTTCTTTTATCTAACTGTATAGAAAAAAGTATGCCCATGTGTAACCATGGCTGTATGAATATCTAGTGTGTTGCCTCTAACTCTAATGAGGTATTCTTTAGTGTGTAACCTCTATTCTTTATTTATCTATTCCCCAGTGGCGGCTGACTACATGGTCTCTAAACCCTTGTTAGTACAAATAACATGATGAAGAACATTACTATATGTGTTCCGTCACAGCCTGTGTGAGGATTTTTCTGGGACATGCTTTGTAGTGGGTTGTGGGAATATAGCAGGTATGTGAACTTAATTGGATTAAGACCTGCCACAGATTGCTTTTCAGGATGACTGCACAACTCTACACTCTGTGCTGGAGGCTTCCCATTTCCTACAACTCCTTCCAACATTTGGCATTGTCCAGCTTTCTATTTTTGCTAATCTCATGAGTGTAAAGTGATATGCTACTGTTGTTTTAATTAGCATGTCTTTAATTCCTAATGGGTTTGAGCATATTTCATGTTTGTTAGTCTTTGGAGTTTCCTACACTGCAAATTGCTTTTCTCTAACTTTGCACATACTTTTCTTGGCCCATATTTTTCTTGTGGTTACATTTTTTTTTGTTTTTGTTTTTGTTTTTTTTAACTTTCTTTTTTCTCCCTTCCTTTCTTTTTGACTTGGAGAATTAGTTAGTTAGTTAGTTAGTTAGCTAGTTAGTTAGTTACATTTTAGAGAGAGTCTCACTCTGTCACCCAGGCTGGACTGCAGCGGCGTGATCATGGCTCACAGCAACCTCTACCTCCCAGGTTCAAGCTATTTTGGTGCAGCAGCCTCTGGAGTAGTTGGGATTACAGGCGCGCACCACCATATCTGGTTAATTTTTTCTATTTTTAGTAGTGATGGGGTTTTATGTTGGCCAGGCTGGTCTCAAACCCCTGTCCTCAAGTGATCTGCCTTCCTCAGCCTCCCAAAGTGCTAGGACTACAGGTGTGAGCCACCATGTCCGGCCTCTAGAGGATAAATGATTGGATTAGGGAATTGTAAAGTTGAGACTCAATTCCTAGCAATTTTACTTATAAACTGTAACATTTTGGATCAAATAATTAACTTCTCTATGTGTCCATTTAATCACCCAGATAACATGGAGATAATGTTATCTACCTTTTCTCCATGCATAAGAAATATACAATATTGGGCCTGAATAAGATGGGGCTAACTAAATAATGATTATCATTGTTGAATAATTACATCATTGTTGAATAGATACCCAGTAGTAGACTCTATTTCTTTTTTCTGGTTATAGCCCTAAATCTGTTGGAACAACTACCACTCTTGCATTTTCTTGGCATGTATTTGGCAGGGCACTACCCGCTCAGAAGTGGAGTTTATGAATTATACTCTGGAGAAATCAGTCATCCCCTGTGCACAGTAATTGATTCAAAGTTGAATATACAACCCAACTGAGATCCACGGAAGTCTACAAAACTGATTTCTGGAACATTGGTTGGTACCATCAGGAAAGTAGATGTAAGGATGGGGTATAGCTCCTATCTTCCAACATGATAACTTATTTGAGAAAGTTAAAAAAAAGAAGTTGTGTCCTTGTGACAAGTTTCAGTCTAAACTAGACCTCAACCTGAAGTCACCTAAAGGATGATTTCTAGGTAGGTATGTGAACTAGTAAATTCCTTTTTAGATTACGGTAGTCCCAGTTACTCAAAGCTTCACTTTCCTAGGTTTCAGTTACCTGTGGCCAATTGTGGTCTGAAAATATCAAGTGGAAAATTCCAGAAATAAACAATTCATACATTATGGATTGTGTGCCATTATGCGTAGCATGATGAGATCTCACACTGTCCTACTCAATCCCAGCTGGCACGTGAATCATCCCTTTGTCCAGAGTAACCACATTGTATGTGCTACGCACCAGTTACTCACTTAGTAGCCATCTTGGTTATCAGACTGACTGTCATGGGATTGTAGTCCTTGTTTTCAAGTAATCATTATTTTACTTAATACAAATAAGGCTCCATTTGGCTTATCCAAATTGCCAGCATAATAATCTTAAAGCACAAAACTACCATGCTGGCAATTTGGATAAGCCAATGAGAGCCATACAGTGTTTCTTTGAAGCGAAAAGGTGAAAGTTCTTGACTTAAAGAGAAAAAATGTTGTATGCTGAAGTCACTAAGATCTATGGAAAGAATGAATCTATATGTGAAATTATGAAGAAACAAAAAGAAATTAAGGCATAGTACATATAGAGTTCAGTACAATCTATAGTTTCAGGTATCTACTGGGGATCTTGGAACGTATCCCCTGAGGACAAGGAGAGATCATTGCATATTCATTCAGATGGTGTTCCCTGTTGCTTGCAGCCGAAAGAGGCCTTATTATTTTTGCTAGTGGCTTTAAACTGTTAATAAAGAATATTGTTCCCATAGGTTATATTTTTATTCTTTTTAAAATTTAAACTTATTTCTCTTAATTTTTGTGGATACATAGTATGTGTATATCTTTATGCCATGTATGGCATATTTTGATACAGGCATATAATTTTATGTATTAATCACATCAGAGCAAAAGACGTATCCATCAACTCCAGCATTTCTCTTTTGTATTACAAACCAATTCTACACTTTTAGATACTTTAGAATGTACAATCGTTACTACAGGGTCATTTTATGGTTATAATAAAAATTATATGCAAGTATAAATCATGAGAAAATTCTGAGTTCTGAATAAACATTTAAAAAATGTTAAAAAAAAGATACTATCAAGCAGAAAATTTTAAAACATATCGCTTCCACTAAAAAATAGTTAAAATAATTTTGATTCTTTTGAGAATAAATGACAATGGAAATAAATGATCAGATTCTTGAAAGAAAAAGCAGTCTTCCTAGGAATGTTGAATAAATAAATTAGTTTTGAGAAAATAATTTACTTTTAACCATGTTATAAAACTATTTTAGAGATAATTTCATTAGCTGCATATTAAAAATACTTGATTCATAAAATATGTTATAATCTGAAGCTATAAACTATAAGCAGATAAATTTCTCAAAATGACACCCCTACATGAGCTCAATTTGCAAAAACATATAAAGATTTCAAGTGAATTTATGTGAAGTGCATTGGCATGACGATATTCAGTAAGATTGAATCAGAGTCTCTTTTAACTTCAGATTATTGCATTACATTAAATCTCATTTAAAGTAAATGAACCATGAGAAAAAAAAGTGTAAAACTGTTGTTAAGTATAGAATCTTGGGCCAGAGGGTGAGAGGTGGGGAAAACATTGATCAAACAGTTGATTTAATTGGAATAAATAAATTGTCTCTTGCACATCGTTTGAAAAGAAAAATCCCATTTTCCAAAATCATTAGAAGAACTTTTACATGTCATAAAACAATGCCTCTTATTTGTCAACCTTTTTTGAAAGAGGTCAATCATGGCCAGCAAATCTATAAATTCTTTCAAGTTAATCCATTGCAGAAAGGGCAAGTTTTATATTCCTCAGTATTCTACCATCACCAAACTCCATCTACTTTCCAGCCATAATTGATTGGACTGGAGCTGAGTGCATGGCCTAAGTTAAATGATTCACATTCTTTCTTCCAAAAAGTTGAGATTTCTATAATGAGAGACTAAACCAGTGTGATAATAGTGAGAGCTTGATTTTTAGGTTGGATAGAATCTGGTCTGGTGTTAGGTGCATGAAAAGCCAATGCTATCCCTCTATTTTTTTTTTTATAAACCATGTTTATTTCAGCTGTTTGAATTGTTTTCTGCTTCTAACAACCAGGAAATCCCTGTGAAAGCCTTCCAAAGAATCCCCCAATTTCTTTTACATGGAGATTCATATCAGGTTGAATTGGTGACCTTTAAAACTGAAAAAAAAAAAAAAATCCATCAACTTCGGTTCATATCTAATTTTGAGTGTCTAAATCATTAGTAATCAGATAGAATTTGATATACTTATGGCATTCTGGGGCTTGAACATACCTTGAGACATCAAGGAATTTATTTAGATAAATCATCTCTTAATAATTCAGGAGGTAAAAATGTCTGACATATTTTTAGGAACATTAGTAAAAGACATTCTCCAAAAAAAGTTTTATTTGTAAAAAATTAAATTACCTTGATGTCAAAAATTGACGATAACAAATCTAAGTTCCCCATGCTCAAATCTAAGTAGATCTTTCTGGAGTTTGAATATGGTTATCCATGATATTTAGAACAGTTTTCAAAAATCTGATAATTGCCTGTGCCATCTCTCAGCCTTCTCTCCAGTATCACTCATGACTAGGTTACGTGTCCTCCCCACTCGTAAGTTTTATTTACTTATTTGTCTCACTTGACACCAAATGCCTGGTAGACCTCATTTTACTTTCCCCCTTTGCTTCCCTCCATCCTTTTTATTCTTGCAAAAGTTATTAATTTAATGTTTACTATGCCATATGCATCTGTGAACACAGTGGTGAACAAGCAGTGGGCACTGGCATCAATGGCTTATTTGGCAGAGTCAGATAAACAAATAGGTATTTAAAATGGTTGGATAGGCTTGAAGATAAGATAATTTGGGTGTCATTAAAAGGACACATGACTTGAGAGAGAGTATAAGAAGGATTTCCACAGAGAGTGAATATTCACTTGGACCTAAAAGAGGTAAAGTAAGAGAAAGATAGGATAGCAGAGATGCATTTATGCAAAGGCTAAAAGCAAAAGTGAACATGTAAGCAAGGGTTTGCAAGAAAGTTAATATAGTTGTTGTTGTTGGTCATGGTGGTGGGGTGTGTGTGTGTGTGTGTGTGTGTGCCTGCATGCATGTGTGTTGTGTATGTGTGGTTGGCGGGGGCATGGTGTAGGTTAGGGAGGAGGTGAGAGTTGCGAGAAATGAGGTTTAGAGCGAAGCCAGAGCCAGCTCTTGAATGACTGCAACCTTTCCGAGAAATTTCTGCCACACTCGGAGGGCAAGGGGCATACTGAAGAGTTTCTAGCAAGAGAGTCACAATGAAGTCAACTTACTCTCTGTTTATGTGGGGAAGAGATGGGCTTCAAATTGGCACAATACTTTATATATTGTTCTCTTTAAAATTATTTTTTATTTTATTTCAATAGTTTTGGGAACAGGTGGTTTTGTTTTGGTTACATGAATAAGTTTTTTAGTGGTGATTTCTGAGATTTTGTGCACCTGTCACCCAAACAGTGTACACTGTACCCAATATGTAGTCTTTTATTCCTCACCCCCCTCTTGTTCTTCCACACCAAGTCCCCAAAGTCCAATATATCCACATAGCTTAGCTTCCACTTATAAGTGAGAACATGTGATATTTGGTTTTCCATTGTTGAGTTACTTCAATTAGAATAATGCCTCCAACTCCATCCAAGTTGCTGCAAAGGCCATTATTTCATTCCTTTTTATGGCTGAGTAGTATTCCATGGTGCATGTAACCACATTTGCTTAATCCATTCTTTGGTTGATAGATATTTAGGTTGGTTCCACATTTTTGCAATTGTGAATTGTGCTTCTATAAACATGCATGTGCAAGTGTTATTTTTTTTTATATTATATAATGACTTCTTTTCCTTTGGGTAGCTACCCAGCAGTGGGGTTGCTGAATCAAATAATAGTTCTACTTTTAGTTCTTTAAGGAAACTCCATACTGTTTTCCATAGTGGTTGTACTAGTTTACATTCTCATCAGCAGTGTAGAAGAGTTCCCTTTTTACCACATCCATGCCAACATTGTTTTATTTTAAAAATTTTTTAAATTATGAGCAATCAAATGAGAGAAATAAAGAGCATCAAAACTGGAAAAGAGGAAGTCAAATGGTTGCTGTTTGCCCATGATATGATTATATGTCTAGAAAACACTAAAGACTCATCCGAAAAGCTCCTAGATCTGATAAATGAATTCAGTAAAGTTTCAGGATACAAAATCAATGCACACAAATTAGTAGCACTGCCATACGCCAAAAGTGACCAAACTGATATCAAATCAAGAACTCAATCCCTTTTTTAACAGCTGCAAAACAAAAACAAAAACAAACAAACAAACAACACCTCAGGAATATACTTAACCAAGGAGGCAAAAGATCTCTACAAGGAAAACTACAAAACTGCTAAAAGAAATCATAGATGACACAAACAAATGGAAACACATCCCATGCCCATGGATGAGTAGAATCTACACATTCAGTGCAATTCCCATCAAAATACCATCATCATTCTTCACAGAACTGGAAAAAACATTCTAAAATTCATATGGAACCACGGAAGAGCCCACATAGCCAAAGCAATACCAAGCAAAAAGAACAAATCTGGAAGCATCATACTACCTGACTTCAAATTATACTACAAGGCTATAGTTACCAAAACAGCATGGTGCTGGCATCAACATAGGCACATAGACCAATGGAACAGAATGGAGAACCCAGAAATAAAGTCAAATATTTACAGCCAACTCATCTTCGACAAAGCATATAAGATTAAAGTGAGGAAAGGACACCCTATTCAGTACATGGTGCTCAGATAACTGGCAAGCCATATATATGTTGTTGTTTTTCTAAGGTACCTTATATCTATTCATCTCCAAGTCTTTCTGGGTAAAATAGTTGAAGAACTACAATTTTCAGACACACAATCTGATGGTAGTGATCATCTTTGAAGTCTCAAGGACTAAAGGACACACAGCAAGCAGCCCACCAAGTTAGCATGAAGGATAGGAGCAAAAGCACACCTTCTGATTGATCTTTGGTGTGAACTAGTAAGCTAAGATTTCTTTTTTTTTGAAGACCTAGTATCTGAAGAACAAAAATTAACTGTTACCAATGTTTTATTATCTTAAAATCCTGTATGAATATTGTTGAAAATGAATTATTTCTGTGTATGGAACGATTAGCTTGTGAACATAATATATAAGAGCATATAGGCAGCAGGTCTAAATCAGACGTCCTAATTTCATTTCAATTTCTAGTCCCTGTGATTTCATGAAAAAGATTTCAAGCATACTATCTCTGGAATTAAATTGTGCTTTATTAACTATAAAATAGGCATATAATATTGATAAATAAAAACATTTTAAACTCTTTGTAATGGGAAAATCTTCATAAGAGAAAATTTGAGTATTTTGGTTAATAATAGAAAATGGGGAAAATGTTCTGCTACGGGAGGTTGCAATTAATACTAAAAATAATAATTAAAGAATTTTTTTGTTTTTCTTTATACTTTTTTTATTACTATGTTTGCTTTTTTTTCTGAATAATATGAGACAGTCAGTCAAGTCAAGTGGTACTGAAATCCATATCATTACGCTGTATGGTGGTTATTTTTCAAAGTTTTAGAATCAGTTTTTAGACTTGAATATATATTGGTTGCCTATATGTTCTATCAGCTAGGATATAATTGTATTATTTATAATTTAATGAGATAAATTTTAAGATAAATATATTTAAAAACTCATGTTCTCCACAGGCAAGCACTAATCAAAACTTCTTTTCCTGCTCAGAGTTGTAAGAGAAGAGCTCTCTGCATGACCTAGCTCTCAGCCCCAGTGTAGGGAAAGATGACTATAAACTTGAACAGCAGAGTGGGTAATTTGAGACATTTTCTCTCAGACTCTACTAAGAGGGAAAACATTATTGTCTTCCAATTTGGGAATCAGCAGTTCCTTAAAGGAGGAATGCCTGGGGGATGGACGTGCCAGGTAAGGAAATGAGATGGGAGGACAGTTTTGAAAAATAACTTTACCAAAGGCATTTTGAGTTGCTTCAGAGAGCTCCAGAGCTATTCTGTTTGGAATTAAAGACACACACAGAAATATAGCGGTGTGGAGTGGGAAATCAGGTGTCTCACAGCCTTCAGAGCTGAGAGCCTGGAACAGAGATTTACCCACATATTTATTGACAGCAAGCCAGTGATAAGCATTGTTTCTATAGATTATAGATGAACTAAAAGTATTCCTTACGGGAAACAAAGGGATGGGCCGAAATAAAGGGATGGGCTCTGGCTAGTTATCCGCAGCAGGAGCGTGTCCTTAAGGCACAGATGGCTCCTGCTATCGTTTGTGGTTTAAGAACGCCTTTAAGCAGCTTTCCCGCCCTGGGTGGGCCAGGTGTTCCGTGCTCTCATTCCCGTAAACCCACAACCTTCAACGTGGGTGTCATGGCCATCACGAACTTGTCACAGTGCTGCAGAGATTTTGTTTACGGCCAGTCTTGGGGCCAGTTTGTGGCCAGATTTGGGGGCCTATTCCCAACAACTGATAACAAAATACTCAGCCTCTCTCGACTAGATCTTGTTCGTGTTTTTCATTTATGCAGAAACGGAGTTCTATGTATGCATTTAATCAGATACACAACAATGCAGGCTATCCTTAGGGAGCAATTTCAAAAATATTTCTCTAAAAACTGAAATCAAACCGACTGTCTTTTTTGGTGAATAACAGTGAAATATTTAAACTGTTGACTATAAAAATGGATCCTAGGCCAGGTGTGGTGGCTCACACCTATAATCCCTGCACTTTGAGGGACTGAGAGGGGCAGATCACTTGAGGTCAGGAGTTCAAGACCAGCCTGGGTAACATGGTGAAACCCGTCTCTACTAAAAATACAAAACATTAGCCAGGCATGGTGGCAGACACCTGCAGTCCCAGCTACTTGGGAGGCTGAGGCATGAGAATCGCTTGAACCCCAGAGGCAGAGGCTGCAATGACCTACGATCTCACCACTGCACTCTAGCCTGGACAACAGAGCAAGACTCTGTCTCAGAAAAAATAAAATAAAATAAAATAAAATAAAATAAAATAAAATAAAATAAAATAAAATGTATCCTAAAATGTGGTAGAGAGAATGATGATGGTGTAGGCACAGGAAGTTTTTAGTAATAGCCTCTATATATTAGAATGTGCGTAAAAATAAAAATCCAGTAGATTTATCTATAAATTGATACTAGCAAATTTTAAAAGGCAGAGTATTTTGACTGTTAGTAAATATTACACGAGATTAAAATAATTTCAACAATTTCTCATTAAATTTGAATAATTTAAAAATATTTTAACACATTCTGCATCTGTTAAAGTTATTATTGAAGAAGACACTGTCCATAGGTGTTCAAAACCTTTCCTAGAGATCAGCGTGATGCTGATGCACTTATTCATTAGGAGGCTTAGGAAGAAGTTGGTCTTTGCAGACAAATAAGTAAATATACTAGTTTTTACCTGGTATAAATAATTATGAAACCCACCATGTTTACTCGTTTGCTTGTGTTTTTACAACGAATCAGGGTCTCACTGTGTCACCCAGATTGGAGGGCCGTGGCATAATCTCAGCTCACAGTAGCTTCCACCTTCTTGGCTTTAGAGATCCTCCTGCCCCTTAGCCTCCTGGGTAGCTGAGACTACAGGCATGCGCCACCACACCCAACTAATTTTTGTGTTTTTTGTCAAGATGGAGTTTTGCTGTGTTGCCCAGGCTGGTCTGAAACTCCTGAGCTCAAGCCATCAACCTGCCTCGACCTCCCAAAGTGCTGGGATTACAGGCATGAGCCACCACACCCAGCCCAACGTTTCCTTGTTCGACTTGACTACTTCAAGCTTAAATTCATGCTCAATAGACACAATAACTTTAGCTTACATTTTTGGGTCTCCTTTAAGTAACCTAACTCTATATCAGAGTATATATATATATATAAATGTTCCTGTTATATCTTAGCTTTTCTATTGTGATTCACTTCAAGTTCACTTGGAAAGTAAATGGGATATAAAATAAACAATTCTAAACAAATAGAAGTTTCACAGTACATTTCACAGCATTTTAAAGACCAGGCCTCAAATGTGATTCAGGACTTCCACAGGTCTTTAAAATATTGTATATGTGCGTGTATGTGTGTAATAAATCTAAGTGTTGAAAAAGGGCAAGCTGGGAAAGTTCTACCACAAACACATTTTATTGAAGTAAAACTGAACTGAACAGGCCTAGTTTAAACATGATTAGTAAATTCAACTTTCCCTAATAAATCTAAACCTACCTCAAAACTGACAACTAAAGTAAGATGTACACATACGAACCCACTTTTGTTTTGCAAAATAAAGTTTAAATTTGCAACACATAAAAACACAAATGTAGGGTATGGCTGCTTTTTCGCCTGTGTTTTTGTATAACCAAACCAAGGCTAATTAGTTTACCTTATGTCTGTCTGCCTTCCACGTATTTTTATTTTAATTTTTTATTTTATTTTATTCACATATGCTGGAAAGAAACATGTAGAGAAATATATATATGTATATGTATACACACACATATATATATACACTTATTACATACTGTGTTCATTGGTTCAATAAATTTTATTCTATGGTCTCTTAGGGACGTTTTCACTCAACTTTTCCAACTAAAAATAATAATAAGAGCTACCATTTATCAGAGTTTATTATGTGCTAAGGTCTGTGCTAAACCTTTTACTGTTTCACATGTCACAATTTCAACAACACTATAAAATTTTGAGGCTGATACTCTTACTATATTTATTTTGTGGGTGAATAAACTGAAATATGGAATGATTTAATGACTTCCCTAAAATCTTACAGCTACTATGTGTGAGAACATGAATCCAAACCCAGGTCTTGCTTACTAGACCCATTCTGGGTCTGTCTAGCTCTGGGTGTAGACTTTAGCAAATTCTTTTCTTACTTGTGGTCTGAATACCAATTTAATTTCTCCAGTCTCATTAAATCCTAAAGAAAAATTATTTAAAAACATTTATGACTTGGGAGGCTGAGGCGGGAAGATCAGGAGCTCAGGCGTTCAGGACCAGCCTGGCCAATATAGTGAAACCCCATCTCTACTAAAAATACAAAAATTAGCTGGGCATGGTGGTGCATGCCTGTAGTCCCAGCTACACTGGAGGCTGAGGCAGGAGAATCACTTGAACCTGGGAGGTGGAGGTTGCAGTGAGCTGAGATCGTGCCACTGCACTCCAGCCTGGATGACAGAGTAAGACTCTGTCTTGAAAAAAAAAAAAAAAAAAAGTCTATGACAGCTAAAGCTCACCAAGTTAGATCATGGCATATTAGTGAACATATCCATATATTATTTTATTTGAACTTAAATTGTATCTAAGTTGTAAAATATAAATATTTAGCACATTTATTTTTACACTAAAATTGTAGAAGTTTAGTGTCAAATTCATCATCCAATTTTCACAATTAGGTAATTTCCTCTTCTATTGTTTTGTCCCTAATGACTGATGTTGTTGTTTATGTTTCATTTTGTATGCTGTTTCTAACCACTTTGAAGGTCGAAATAACATAAATAAATCTTCAAAAAATAAAAATATACTAAATCAAGTCAATCAGCTGGCTGTGAAGACCTGACAAGAAAGCTTTACATTTTTCTGATGCCTTCAGAAATCCAAGAGATTTAATTTCTCCCTGAGAAATCAATTTCTCTCTCTCTCTGGTAGTTTTTGTAACAATTAGCATCTTAACATTCTCCCACCCACTGCTTTCCTGGGGTATAAAATATTTGTAAGCTTTTTTTTTGCCCAGTAAAAATCTAGTAAGAAGAGAGAAATAACAACTCTCCACTTTGTATGTGTGTGTGTGTGTGTGTGTGTGTGTGTGCATGTGTGTGAGAGAGAGTCTCATTCTGTTACCCAGGCTGGAGTGCAGTGGCACAATCTCGGCTCACTGCCACCTCTGCCTCCCAGGTTCAAGAGATTCTCCTGCCTCAGCCTCCATAGTAGCTGGGATTACGGGTGCACACCACCACACCCTGCTGTTTTATATTTTTAGTAGAGACGGCGTTTCACCATGTTGGCCCGGCTGGTCTCGAATTCCTGACCTCAAGTGATCCTCCTGCCTCGGTCTCCCAAAGTGCTGGGATTATTCTCCACTTCTTACATGGTCATAGGACTCGATTTGAGATGCTGTGTTCCAGGTGAGACCATGGCAAATTGTTGTTGTTATGGTGGAAAATTCTTGATTCAGATTTTTTCAATTCACCCACATTACAGTAATAAACAATCAACTACAGTAATAAACAGCAGTTTATTACTGTAAATAATAGTAATAAACAAATTAGTGAAGAAAAGACAAGTGTCGAAGTATGAATTCCCAACATAGGTGTTTATCGCTTCTCTGTAACCAAATGTTGGGTCACATAACCTAAGGGCTAAATGTGGAATGTGGATTCATTTGGATCTTGCTGTCCTCCCTTGCATGACTTTGATCAAGTTATTTAACCTCCTTGTAATTATCTGGTTAATAAAAAAATTATATATATATATATATATATATATATATAGCAATTACTAACAGACACAGTAATCAGAAATAAAAGCACCAGCACTGGACCTTCATGCCTCCTGGCATATGTGAACCACCTCCTAAGTGTTTTTGTTTTTTGTTTTTTCTTTTCCCTAAGTTAACATTTGTTGAGCACACTTCATCTGTGCCAGGCACTGTATGAAAAACTTTAGATGCATTAGCACGTTGAATTCGCCTTACAATATTATCAAGTCAGTAATTTCATCTTGCCTGATGTCCAGATAATTACAAGGAGGTTAAATAACTTGATCAAAGTCATGCAAGAGAGGACAGCAAGATCCAAATGAATCCACATTCCACATTTAGCCCTTAGGTTATGTGACCCAACATTTGGTTACAGAGAAGCAAAAAACACCTATATTGGGAATTCATACTTTGACACTTGTCTTTTCTTCATTAATTTATTACTATTATTTACAGTAATAAACTGCTGTTTATTACTGTAGTTGTTTATTACTGTAATGTGGGTGAATTGAAAAAAATCTGAATCAAGAATTTTCCACCATAACAACAACAATTTGCCATGGTCTCACCTGGAACACAGTTAGTTTGAGGTTTAGTCTCTGCCCTAACCGCCCTCAACTCCAGTCTCCACCAAAAAACGTCATTTTGTTTGTGAATGCTTTACAAGTTTTTTGTTCAACCAACATGGTGATATTTCAACTCATCATGTTCAAAACCCCATTTGTTAGAAGACGGTGATAACATCTGTAAAAAGTTTTGCCAAACACAAGCTCCCTTTGCTCAAATGCATGTGTATATTCCTTTATCCCGGCCTGGCCAGGTAGCTGGACCATCTGCAGGTGGGTCACTGAGTGCTAATGAATCAGAGCAAAAACACAGCATCAAGTAATCCTGATGAGTCTTTCTTGGAACAAGGATACGTTAGCTCTGATAACTTGTACACTTGTGCCAAAATAGCAGTAAGTCTCCGTGTTAAATCATGTCACTCATTATGTGTAGAAATAGATCACGTGTGACCAGTGTCCTTGCTGATGCTCATGTCCCACATGTGGGAAAATAGAGATCTTCCATCTATAACCTTTTTACGCCTACACCACTTATTTGCTGAAAACACACCCCACAAGCAAGCAGACATCATAAACTAATTGGAGGAAAGAGTTTGTGATATATCTTCACTTTCTGCCTCCCCCACTCCGACCCAACAAACAATTTATATGTAAATACACACAGAGCTAAGGCAGACACTAGGTTGTCTAAATTAAATGACAGTCAGTCCCTGAGGACCAGCAAACATTCTCCAGGACATCAAGGATTATGGTCTTTCTCCTCAACGGCCTGACAAGACAAAGGGCTGTTTGGATAATAGACATACAGTCTCAGTTCATCTATTTGCATACATACAAATTAAAGTCTGATTGGTGAGCATGTGGATGTATGATTACTGTATGTACAGAGTTCTTTTCATTCTTTCTGCCTGTTTTGGAAACACTTATTACAATATTTTCCCCCTTTAAATGGCTCAATTTGCATTAACTCCATACCTTAAATGCCATAAATGGGAAAGACATGGATGGGTTTTAGATCTTTATTTATGCCATATTCACACAATAAGAACATTACATTAAATAAATAAAATCCTCATCCTTGTTAGGGAGAAAGTACTGTTTTGGATGTTAAGGGAAAATAAAATACACACTAATCTATCACTAGAAATTCAGAAAAAAAATTAATATAAAGATTAATTTTAACTGTTGCTTATTTTCTCTTATCCTATACCTTGGCAGGCAAAGACCTCATCACAAATTCTCTTTTAGGTATTTGTTAATTTTATGATTCTTCTAAAACAAAATAAGCAATGGTTTTGGCATATATAAACTTTTAAAAATATTTTCATCAAATAATTTTTTTAAGGAAACTTATTTTAAAGATTTAGACAACTTATTGTAGATGGTTAATTAGAAAGCTAATTATCAGAATGGAAATGACACATCTATCTGAGGGGCAATTTAGGTCACAGATATGCTTTAGGGCTAGGAAGAGGGGAACAATTTCTTGTTTTTTAAATTTCTGAGTCTTGCTTAATATTCTCTTATAATAATATGAATTATGCATGCATGATTTATTCTTGGATTTTCATAAAAAATTGGATGATTATTTATGTATTTTATTTAAAGAAATGATATTCAAGCTTTAAAGTGAAGTTAAGCACATTACTTTACTATAGGACTATTTGATTCTAATGTTCGGTAATGTTACATTGAGTTTCCAAACTTATTTGACCGAGGGATCCTTTTCCCTTCCTGTGGAGTACCTCCAAACAGTAATATTTTATAGAATCTGTTAACATATCATCTATCCACTATAGACTGGAATTTTGCATTTATTGTATTACATGATTTAGCTATTATTTTGAAGTCTCTCTAAAGTTCTCAAGATGCATTTAAAATAATCATTCACCACTTTAATAGTGAGTTAGAAGAAAATAATAATTTTAAAACAACTGCCCATTATATTCAGCTGGAATAAGGTAAAAAATATGGGGACATTTTTCAGCCTTATATCCCTTTCTGAAAGAAACTCACTGACAGAAACCCATCTTGGTGATACAAAAGCTACTAAAAAGATAATTTCAAAGGGAATAGTGTCTAATGGTTTTGCCCTGTATTTTTTAAGATATCATTAAAGTAAGTCAATGCTAACCACATTAACCAGTAATAATCACAAATTTTAGCTAATAAATTATTAATGTAATGTAGACCATTTGTCAGCAGGAAAAACTTTATCCAATCTTTTCATTCTCTTCATTACCACTCTGTGAATAGTCTGATTAACTGTCAGTTACATACATAATTCTTGTTACAGTTTGTTTATTGCTTTTCAGCAACCCAGTAATCCTAGTGGATGAAAATATTTTTCATTTGTCACAGTGACACGTGCTATGAAGTGAAAATATGAACAGCTGCAGGATTGCCTAAACTAATATAACACATATTTATTTAAGATTCCACTCCATTTTTTAAAACTTCCAATTTAACTAAAATTAACCACAGGATTAAACTTTGGTTTCAGACGTGCCTTTATGGTAAGTTAGATACAATTTCAGAAACAAAATCAGCAAAGTCTTTGACTGTCATATCTCAAGCTTGACATTTTAACGTATTTTTTCCCTAAGGAACTTATTCTGCAACAGATTATTTAATCAGCTTTGTTGCCTTGCCTAACTCATGGCTCTTAAATAGCTCTCAATTCTTCTACTTAGTCCAGTACACGTGCCATTTTCATCAACTTCCTATAGACTGGCATCTTGGGTTGTGGGTTATGTTGCCTTCTTCTTAGACTATTTCTGCATTTCTACATTCTTTCTTGAGCCATGGATCACTATTGGAGAAGTAGTGACATAGATAAAACGTAAGCATATAAAAGAGAGTTTTGAGGGATGAGGGAGGGTATCTTATTTTTATTTCTTCTGAGAAATTTGGGGCTTAAAATAAATGTCACTTCAACCATATTAAGTTTTTGCTATATATTTAAGAAACTATCTTATACAAATATCTTATTAAACAATCATACTTAATAGAATTCCAAGCAAAATTTACTCTAAAATATAGATAATAAATCCATGGTTCTATTGGTAGCAAAGTATACATACCCTGGTAATAAAAATTTACTTAAAATCTTATTTAGAAGACTTTCATTACACGAGATAGACATAAAAATGCAAGATGGGAAATATTAGGAAATCTTATATTTTAGAAGATTACATAAATAATAAAGTAGTAAAAACAGAAAAATGCTATGTAGATACTAAAATCCTACATAGACAATTTAAGTTTTATCTTGTGAAACTTTCCCAAGTGAATGTAACCTGGCATCTTGCATATCCTCCCTCAATGTATTTATTTGTCTTACATGATGAGTGACAAAAATAATCCACTATCTAAAAATTAGGAAATTTAAAATGTAAACTTTGCATCCTATTGTCATTTGAGAAAGTCAAAGCTCTGGCAGCAATATGCTAGGATGCCCCTATGGAAAGAATTGGCTTTAGGGAACATGTGCTCCCAAACCATCCCCATCACTTCCTATTTTCTTATACCCAGGCCATTTCACACATGTATAGTACCTGCCTGGACCCTGTAGGCATTAGTGTTTGAAACTGGTACTAACTACAATAAATAAATTCTTTTGGATAGAGTCCAAAATGCATCTCTCTTATACTGAATCCTATTTTATTGCAAGGAGGGGTACAATAAATTTATAGTACATGATGAAATATTCATGTTCTAAAATGATTGCAAATAAAGTATTGCATGAAAGAGTATCAAGATAAAACAGTATACAATATTAGCTTTTAAGTGTTACAGTTGAAAGTTTTTCTAAATAATAATGAATCTTTTATTTGTATAATGTAATAGACAAAGAGACTCCCTCGAGTCCCAAGGAATACTTCCAAGTGTTATTGTCTTCATATTACTAAAAGAAAGTTATTGATCAGTGCAAATTTACACAGACACTTCTATTTATTTCTATTGGTGAAAAGGCCCAAATCTATTTCTTTTTTTTCCTGTAGATACCAGGAACAAGGCAGGTAAAAAAATATTATTCATTTACAGATCAAGAATTGTCTAATTGAATAGGATAGTTAAGATAGTTTGTTTCCCAGGTGAGGGTTTGCCCAATCCATAATCCATAAACTATATTAAACTGCTCCAAAATAATGAAGATATGACATATATTATTGACAAAACATATTCAGTTAAATTATTAAATAGCTTCTGACTAATGTATGTTTCTTGAAAGTATTATATTCCTCTTAACATAGTTATTTTTTAATTTAAATATTCATTTGAGATACTATATTTTAGAATGCCTAGAAATTTCAGCAATAAGGGACAAATCAGTATCTGTTCTTACTTTTCAATTATCTGTTTTTTGGGGAAAATATGCTAAGTATTACCTGTGTGATGGGTATACAAAGTTACATAAATATTACATGAAGTTGACATCATCATAGACATTGAAAAATATGTCAAGTGATATCTAATATAATTATGAAATATTAGTTGCATACTGAGGAAGTAAATAAAAGTAGGCAAGGACTTTTAAATGAACATGTTAGCTTGTACCATGTAAATGTGAATCTTCGGCTATCTCCTGTCCCACTGTGTATGTTAACAGGATTAGCTAGTATTAGCCCCCATCCACAAGAAGTGTGATATGCAGTGTGACCCGTAAACCTCTCCTGGGATTCAAAAGGGCTAAGTTGAACCATGCATGATTTCAAAGTAATTCTCAGCACAATTACCTGCTTGACCTGCAAGATGAACAAGCATATCATTTAATTAATTGCCAAGCTCTTGTGAACAGCGCTGTTCATTTTTCTAGTAATTGCACGATGATCTGCCCTTGCTGATTCTTATGGGAATGACCAAAATTGCACATTAACTGGTTTGACGGCCACTGTCCACATTGTCAGCAAACACTACTTTCAATCTTGACATGAATGATTCTTTCTTAGGAGTATCATAAAAGCATCCAAAAGACAGTGTTTCCTTACAGCAGTGATAAATATTTTTTGATCATCTAAAGTCATAATACAAAAACATTTCCTTCCCCACTTACTTATGAGGTACAAATATAAGCCATATCTCTAAAACTGTAAAAGTATATAGTAATTTATCAGTTAGTGATATATACGGTATGGTGAAGACTAATTCAGAAAGAACAGAAATGATGCAACAATTATATTCATTTATTCAGCCATAATAAAGGTGAAATATTTCAATTTCACATAGGTGTGTGATGAGAAGAAGGAAAGGGAATGTATGCCTTTCTCTTAGAGAAAATATAATACAAATCTGGCATTAAATTATTCTGATATGTAAGTTGCCATCTGTTATTGTAGGTATTTATTCTAGATGCTCAATGAAGAATTTATTTTATGAACAAACAAATTAAGGAACAACAACTCAGGCAGGGCAAAAAAATAAAAATCCCAAAATATTTCACTCTGGAATTTGTCTACTGAATGTTTTCTCTCTCTCTCTCTCTAGTTTTCCTAGTGTTTATATGTCTGTTTGCCAGTTTGAGATTCTGCTGTGTTCTCCACGATCAGATCAGATTCTGGAGTGTAATAAATAAACAAAAAATCAATGAGTTAAACAGCGAAATATCCATTTCTATTTCCAATTCATTGTGATACTCAATTCTTTATCGCCTGAATTTCCTGATACAGCATAAAGAGATGAAGTCAATGACACAGAGTGTGGAAGCAGTCTTTAACCCAATATGGACTTCTAATTGCAATGATGTGTGTGCGTGTGGCGGCTGAGGGGGGTATTCTCTCCAGGAAGGAGCCCAGTTTTGTATGATAGAGTAAGATTGGATTGTGTATCTTTAGAGGAAAAAGAGAAAGAATCCCTTATTAAATAAATCATGACATAAAATAGATTCTCCTTTGCCTCCTTATGTGACATTTTTCTAGGTAAAACTAGGTAATTGACAAATCTTCAAATGATCTCCTCAGGTTTTCTTCACCGCGGATCAGGATTTCTGAGTCTCAGCCTTATTGACATGTTGGGCTGGATAATTTTTTGTAGTAGGGGCATGGCTGTACACTGTAGGATGTGTAGCAACATTCCTATCCTCTATCTATTAGATGCTAACGGCAACTTTCTCCCCCAACCTTACCCCTGTAGTGACAACCAAATGTGCATCCGGACATAACCAAATGTGCATCCGGACATTACCAAGTGCTTTTGGGAAGTGGGTGCAAAATCACCCGCAGCTGAGAAGCACAGCGTCAGCAAATACTCTGAAATACGAAACTTTGGCTCACTTCCCTCATTCCCAAAAGACACCCAATCACAGGCAATTATGGAAGGCAGGCTTTCTCTTTCAGGCAGAGCAAATAGTAATGTCCTACAGACAAGGAGAAGATAATCAGTAAAAGACAAAAAAGTAATACATGGCTTCAAGTACATTACATACATTATCATTTTAAATCATCCCCACAATGAAGGTACCCCTGAGATATTGAAAATGGGAGAACCTGGGTCAGTAATTGAAGAAAATACACTTTTACATGAATTATAAGATATTTTTGACACTGATGAGAAGCAGACCCAATTCTATTTTGAAGTTTTAACTCAGAATGAGCCTACACAATGGGGACATACTGTCACATTCAATATCTGCTTAACATACTCACATAGTTTGCTTAACTATTTTAGATTAGTGAATTATTTTTCTTGAATTTTTATAGCTTCGTGGATCCTAGCTCAAAGCTTAATATCTGGGTGAGTTCACCTAAGTTTTAAAAAGTGTATTTAAATTCAACAATGGCTTTGCCAATTCCAAATAAAAATAAATAATGTGCCACTATACCACCTTACATCAAAGGCAGTACATACAAGTTTATGTGAACAGTGAAAATATACATTTTTGGTACTTAATGATTTTTTAAGCAACATTTTCCAAGCCGGTGTAATAAACTATAAGCAGCCATATTAAAAATTCAAGTAAACATTAATAGGTCTCATAATTATTCTAACTATGCTAAATTAATATATATTTGCTGCAGAATTAATATGGTTATCTCTCTGAGAATACTGGATAGAAAAGTCCATATATATATATATATATATATATATATATATATATATACAAATACTGTTCAAATATACACAGTTTTACATGTTAATTCTAGTTCTACTATGGTAAAAATATCTTGCTTATAAAATCAAAGCTGACAAAATCTGGGGGGCTTTCAATAGTGTGGCAAGTATTTCTTAAATGAAGAGTTTGAGTTTCCACTGAACATACTGTGATTTTCTGCCTGTCTTACCGACTTGTAATTCTTCACTATACACATCTTTTTCCTGTGATACCATCTTCCCTTCTTATCTCTTTCCTCTCATTATAAACATTATCTTATTTTCAAGTTGTTACTGCTTTTGCCACTGTTTTCCTAGACAAAACCAAGGAAATATTGCATGTGTGATGTAAATGGAAAGAACTCAGTTTTTATCATCAGATATGTTGAACTTGGCCAATTAATTAACTTCTTGAAGTCTCAGTTTTTTTCATGGGGAAAATGAAGTTGCCTATTATATTTCTTATATTTTTGCCAATTAGTAGATTCTCCAAAATTAGTAAATATTATTCGTCTTCATTAGGCTGAAAATGTTGGAGTATTTTTCCCTTCTGGGCAAAAGCCGTATTTGATCTGTACAAAATAAAATGCTGAAGAAGTCTAATGTAACATAAAATACCAGAAAGGGGCCAGGTAAAATTTACTATGAATCTTATTTTTCTCCTTTCTATCACTTTTTGTCTCTTAAACTGATTACATTTATGCATTGTAAAAGATCTTAAAAAAAAAAACGGACATATTCCCATTTGTTTATTATCAACATAATCCCTAGATTTTTTAAAATGTTGAGCATTAAGATTTATGTTTCTAAATACAATATGATTCCATCCCACATCTGAATGCAGTTATTACTATAATATAAATTGGAAAAATACTTGGATATGTCTGGTGAATAAGTTAATATGTTTGGGATAATTACTTATTTTGTCCAAAACAAAACAAACAAACAAAAGCAAGAGTGTTCTTAGACCAGATAGGATTTTCTAAGCCCTAAGCTCTTGCTGTTACCTAGATTTCTTTTCTGGTTCTCAATATGTCACAGCTAGCTGTCCGCAGACTAGTATAAAGAATTTAGTAACCAAATGATTCAGAGACATTTTATACAAATGGTAAACTTAGCATGCGTTCTCCTGTAGGTACTAATTGGAAGAGGGACAAAGAAATTTTGAAGTAAAATTATATTTTATACCTGCCTCCTGAATTTCCTGCTCAATTTTGCTCAAAAGCCAAGTTTCTTCAAACTTGAAATCAAGTTCCCTTGGATAGCACACACTGAGAAACCAGGAAGCATGGGACACGAAAGGAACAGTGAATACTAGAGGATCAGAGAACGTTTACCTGAGCCACGGAAAAAATTATTTTTGAAATATCTGAACTGTATGTCATAAATTCCCCTCTTTTTCTTCTTCTGCCTCTCCGTCTCTTCTCTTTCTTCTTTTCATTTAACCCTGCAGACATTGTTGATGAACAACAATATCTATATTATTCGAGTAAAAGCTAGAGGAAACTGTCCAGCTGCCTTATCAGTCTCTCCATATGCAAATATAAAGAATCTGATCCATCTCCTGATACTCGAGACCCAAAGGCAGCAGTCGGATTACTCTGGGACCAGTTCTTTTTCTGGAATGACTTGAAATGTATATGAAAAAGCATGCACATCAGCAAGCCGAATGACTGATGGCACAGGACTCATCCGTATTTATCTTCCCAGGATGGGACAGGAATCCTATTGATTTATACAGGTCATTACACAACGTGTTTACAATCCAGTACCATCCAATTCAAAAGGAAATGTGAAATTAGTGATGAATCTACTTGCAGGTCTGTACCTAAGGCACAAGATAGCTAATCAAGCTTCACTCTGTTTTGACATCACTGTACTGTCCCTTAGTTTAATGTCAGTCGGTCTTACGTAGATGACTCTAAAACGATGGAAAATACTGAGATTGTCTAGTTAAAGGAACATTTTAAAATGGTAAGCCTTTCCATATAGCCAATATATTCTTAGTAGAAAATCATTTCTGGGAAAACTTAAACAAATATACAGAACCTTGTTTTATTCTAGGACAAATGTGTGTATATGTACACCTTATATGCATAAAAGGAAAGTTTTACTAAGGTCATTTTGAAAAGAAAATAAGCAAAACAAAAGAAAGATAAAAACAAAATGCAGATGCAAACTCCTTAGAAAAATCAGGATTAGACACCATGATAATCAGGTCTGAAATTCTCAGTAGACAGAAAAAAATGTCTTGGCCATTTTTATAACAAAACAAAGCAAAAATAGGTTATGAACACCAAATTATATTCAAAATTCAGTCTAGCAAAATCTTACTTTCCAAGTGGGATGTTGAGAAGTTAAGAATAGTGAAATAAAGCTTTACTCTCTTTAACAATTTTCATGCTTTCGGAGTCCCGTAGCTTAATTTCTGCAGTTGCTGAAAATGGCACTTAATCTACGTCTGGGCCTCGCCATGCCCGGAAGCACTCAGCTGCACACTCAGGCTCACGCAGGGTAACAGCACCGAGCTTTATTTAGTTTTGAAAATTAAACCAAAAGGAGAATATTCAGTGGGCTATTTGATAGGGAATTAAGTTCTCAAATGACATTAAAATCATCTTGTAATACAAAAGTGACTGAAATAAAGAGCCCACTTTACAATGCTCATAGTACCATTGATTCATCCACATGTGTGCTGTGCCCTCTAACTCTGGACGGTCCCGCCATTATTCCAACAATATATTCATTGATTGAGATATTTTTGTAACTTCTTTTTTGGAATTATCCTTAGACCCCATTGGATTTTTCTCTCTATTAATTTACATGTGTATGAACTCGTTCATTTAGCAATTATTTGTTGAACCCTAAGATGTTTCATGTGCTGCTCTAGATGCTGGTGATACCACTGTCAATGAAAAAAGATGGATGAAAAGCCTGCCCTCTAGGTCCTCAAATACCAATGGGAGGAGAAAGAGGCAAAAATCAATACGTCAATCATATGGCAGGCCAGAGGACAGAAGTGCTGAAGAGGAAGATGAAGCTGAGGAGGAGAATGGCAAGGGCTTGGGTGGGAATGACTTTCTGTAGAAGCTCCTCAGAAAGCGTGTCATTTGAGTAAAGATCTAAAGGTGGTAAAAGACTGAGCCATAGAGATATTTTAGGAAAGAACATTCCAGAGAGAAGGAATAGCACGTGTTTTATGGCCTTTTATGGTATTTTTTTCAGATAAATTTAAATAGAAACTACATTTAGTAATTCTTTGGGAGGAAATAATAATAAAAAAAAATCCGCAGCCATAGACTAGTATATAAAGTTAGTGAGGAATCTTCCTGCAGGTCTGTGCCTTGGGCATAAGATATGTAATCAAGCATTACTCTATTTTGATATCACTATAGTCTCTCCTCGTTTAATGTTAGTCTTACTTAGATGACTCTAAAAGGATGGAAAATACCAAGATTGTCTAGTTAATGGAAAATTTAAAAAAAATATGCTAGCATAGATACTATCCCTTAAACCAGTCCTATGATTGTCCCCACTTCCACACACGTTTGCCGTGTGTTTAGAACCAGTATTCCTGAATGAGCAAATTCTAATTTACTATCAACTTCTTGGAGTGTCCCCTCTGCCCCCTTATTGTAACTGAAATTTGGTCCACCTTAGACACCACTAAGCCTGCAGCATTCTCAAGTTCTTTCCGTTTATTGTCTAGTACCATGTGTATTTCAGGGGCTGGCTAATGGGTTGGTTCCTCCACAGTCCTCTTCATAACTTCTAAAACATTACTTCCATACCCTCTTATTAAATGGAAAACAAAACCAAACAAATAAAAAGTCTTGCTCCTGCTTCTAATATAACATGCTCTCCTCCTCTTATTTGCTACTATCTCAAGCCTGTCAGTTGCTACCCTTTATATTCAAATAGCTAGCAATGGCTCCGAGACATCCTAGGACCATGAATGACTCTCCCCATCCAGGATTCCATGGTCTTTCAGGCACCTTGTTGTCTATATTGAGGGAGAATTTCTCCCATCTCATCCCTCAGTCAAGCTCTCTCTCAGTCACATTAGCATTGCCTATGATTACTATGAATTTTTAAAAGATCACAAAATCACAAAAAGCACAACCTCACGTCTCACACGAACACTGTCCACTTTATCTAGTTCAAATCACCACTCTTAATCTTCATTCACTTTTTCGTAGTGGGCATAGTTTTCCTGGCCAATCATTTTAATAATTATAATAGGACACCTAATTCCCTTGTCTTTTTATCACATCTGCGTGGCAAAGATTCTCCATAAATTACCTGCTTTCTTTAGCTTGCTCAGAAACAGCCACGTGGGGCAGAGAAATGTCACACAACAAGGCACACTACGCAAAATAAATGTGTGAAATCTAACTTGAAGAGGAACTAAACACTGTTCATTTGACAGAGAAATCTTCTGCAACTCTTCTTAACAGCACACCAAGTCTTCTTTGAGCTCCTGTAAACAACTTCCATTTCTGTCTTCACCCTGTATAGATGATTCTAGCTCCTATATCATAAAGAAAATTGTATTTTTCCACAGAGAATCCTTCAACTTTCATTTTTTTCTTTTCTTTTTTTTTTTGACAGAGTTTCCCTCTCTCACCCAGTCTGGAGTGCAGTGGCGTGATCATAGCTCACTGCAGCCTCGACCTCCTGGGCTCAAGTGATCCTCCTATCTCAGCCTCCTGGGTATTTGCGGCCACAGCATGAGCCACTAGTGCCACCATGCCCAGCTAACTTTTCTGTTTTTTAGAGATAAGGTCTCCCTATGTTGCCCAGGCTTATCTCAAACTGCTGGGCTTAGGCAGTCCTCCCACCTTGGCCTCCCGAAGTGCTGGGATTACAGGCATGAGCCACTGCACCTGGCCAACTTTCTGTTCCTTTACTCACAACTTCTTTAACATTTGTCCTCCTCCTTGTCTTCCTTCCGGCTATAACAAGAGGGCTGCGTCTACATCTAAGGCCAATCTCACCTACTCTGCTTTGAATCATGATCTGTTTCTCCCTTCTCAGAGAAGTTACATCTAAACATACCTTCTCAACGTGATTCAACTGGATAAAATCACCAGTACTTCTGATCCATACTCTAAAGTTACTTTGTTTTTCACACTTAACATCTTTGTCCTTTTTGCAACTTTTGACAATGGTGAATATTTTCTAATTCCTTTAAGCACTATCTTCTTTAGTCTTTGTGACACCCCCATTTGGTTTTACTTCACCTTCACTGGCTCCCTAGCAGCTGTTTTTCCCGAGGCCTCTTTGTAATCTGACCATCATCAACCAACCATTTTAAGGGGGGAGTTATTCAAAGCTCAGACCTAAGTTCTGTGTTCTCCATTTGCTCTAGGGTCTTCCTAGGCAGTTCCATCCATATTCAACGTTTCTTCTATCACCTGTATTTAGGAGACTCCCTGAATTGTTTTTCTACCTTGGTCTTCCCTACTGAGCTTCAGATCTGTATAAATAATGCAGTATTGTTATCCATATATTTCGGAGAATATGTCCCGGCCAAACTCTTGACACTCTCTCCACACTACCTGATTCTCTCCTATCCTTGGCCAGCTCAGTGAATGTCGTCATTGAGTCACATGTGCAAATCTGGAGCTTAAGAGTCATCTCTGGTTCTGACCTCCAGCTCACCTTCCTGTTCAATTCATCACCAAATTACACTCAAATTAATCTCTCTACCTCCAGTGCCAACAGCTTAGTCTAAGCTACCATTATCTTGATTAACTATTTGACCTCACAGGGTGAGTTCTATATGCTCAATTCAGGTGATGTCAAGGAAACAAACGGGTCAATATACTTTATGGGTGAATAGTTTTAAATAATAATTAATTAATATATTTATTTATATACCTTAGCATGTTTATTAGAGTGGTCTCAGAGATACAGGAGTTTTCTTCTGCTGAGTTGAGCACTTAGATTTAATGGGAAACCGGAAATGTCATGTTCAATAATTGTTCTATTTTCTTAACAGATTGTTCTATTTTTCTTAATCAGAATAAATAAATATAGCCTCAATTATTTTGATTAGCTTCTTAGAATATTTAGTAAGATTTTCATAGACATTTCTTCCGTGTTAAAGTGTTCTTTCAGATCTGTTTCACACAAGCCTCTCAACTAATTCATTTGTACCAAAAACTTTAGTACCACTGTACTCTTAAAAAATGTTGATGTAATAAAGGACAAAGAAGGAAAAGAAGAAGAAAAAGGAGAAAAAGAAGAAAAAAAGATGTAGGGATATAGAAAAGAGAGAGATATAGTTCAATTCAGCTGCAAAATTGGATAATTTTTGCATGTAGTTATAGTTTTTCTACCTAGTGAAGGGTCAATTGAAGTTCTACAATTGTGGGAAAAGATTGAAGGTCATTCAAAACTGTGTGAAACATCAATACCTGCTGATAATATCGTGATTAATGTAAATGTGAAGTACGTGCACCTTGTGATAAGGACAATACAAATTTAAAAGCCATTTGACAGTACATTTGGAAAATTCAGACTATGAAATCTGACTTTGAGATACTTGAAATTTAGTGCAATAAATTGGTATAATTTCCATTTGTCAGGGAAAATTTTTAAAAACCTGTTTATGTATAAAGGCCACTGATTCCATTGCCATAAATGGTAGCAAATATTTCATCAAAATTAGGAGGGTGCTGAGGTTTATGTCTGCAGATGGACTGTAACTTACATAGTTCTGTATTGGATATGGTTTCCTAATACATACAACTCAGGCTAAATATGGAGAGATTTGTTATCTTTAAATTTCTTTGAAATAAAACCATATATCCTTTCAAAGACAAGTTTGCAAAATAACAAACAATTGAATTTGCAATAAACTGATCATCTGTAGCAGATATTAGACTAACTGCTAATAATACCAAGTAATTTCATTTTCAGAAACAAAATCAGTTAATAAAAATATCTATTAGATATTCATCACAGTGAACCCCAAAGCCAATGAAATCTCTTCATTTCTTAAAGTATTTTAACAACAGTAAAGATGGTCTAGTTAGTATTCTATAAAATGTTTTTTCAAAAATCTAATTTATAATGAAGATACTCAAGTTGCCATAAGAAAAATGGTTTATAACTCACTATAATAAAATACATATTCTGTGCAAAATGTTAACTTATATTTAACTTCCTTTCTAAAAACAGCTCTTGATTGACTGCATGATAGGAAATTAAGTACAAAATTTAAACAATTCTAAATGCATTGCTTTATTTTAATAATGTTTGGTAGACAATTCCAAACACTTTTTTTTTTGTTTCCATGAAGAACAATTCTAGGGCTAAAAATTCTGAATAAACTGAACTAACTGACTACTGTGTAGGAGAAGCATCAGTCATGTGAATGACATCAGGAAAGGATAAAACCGTACCAATTGCAGGAAAAAAAAAATCACTTGGATTTCACAAGTGACTGAATAAGTTAGGGTGTTAATCTATGTGTATAATAAGGTAACTATCTTTTGTGTTTTTCAGAGATGGGATCTTGCTCCATTGCCCAGGATAGAGTGCAGTGGTGTGATCATAGCTCACTGCAGCCTGGAACTCCTAGGCTCAAGTGATTCTCCCAAGCAGCTAGGATTACAGACTTGAGCCACAGTGCCCAGCTGTTGTTTTCATTATTTATTTATTTCTTTTTGTAGAAGTGAGGTCTCGCTTTATTGCCCAGGCTGATCTCAAACTCCTCCCAAAATGCTGGGATTTACAGGCATGTGCCATTGTGCCTGGCCAGTGCTCATGTTTGAAAGTTATTTTGCAACATGATAAAAATGAGATGAAAATTAAAGGCAAATTTTAGCTTCTTTTATTCCTGATAAATCTTAGATTATATTTATTTAAAAACCTATGATGACCTTAATTTTCAAATCATAATTTTTCTTATCAATGATCTTTCTCACTAATAATTGAGAGTTTTCTTGATTTCAAAAAGTATACCTTTGTCATAAGTGACTCTTTCTTTCAGTATACCTAGTATTAAAATGTAATTTCAAGAAAGTCTTCCAATCAGCGTTCTGTGGACTTCCAGAAACTAATCTTAATTTGAATAGTCACCATTATTTCTAGTTGTTTAGAGAAAGAATCCTCAAATTTAGCAAAATGACATGTCCATTTTCCCACTCCCCTCCAATCCTCTGCACCTTCAATCTATACCCATAAATGCATGTCACTTTTTGGCCTATCCAAATTCATCCTGTATCTTTAATAACCCACTGAAGCCCAGTCTCCCTTATGAAGCTTTTAAAGGATTGCAGACTCTCTTTCCTTTACTGAATTCTTACAGCATATATCATAATAATATAACATAATTATACATGTTGTACACTATTTTTAAACTATCAGGCTTCCTTATATAAAACCACAATTTCTGGTCTCACATTTTGTCTCTAGCAGATTGCTGTGGTGATAGCTTCCGTGTACTCATGCCTCACCCCCATTCACCCCTTGCAGAGTCCCCTCCCATGTTGACTCTGGGCTTGGTCAAGTGACTTGCTTTGGTCAATGTGACAATAGCAAATGTAAAGTAAGCAAAGACTAAAAAAAAATGCTTACACTGGCCTAGGGAGGTGCAAGATCTCCATAACAACTATAAGCCACTGCTTAACAAAATCAAAGATGACACAAACGAGTGGAAAAAAAATCCCATGCTCATGGATAGGAAGAATCAATGTTGTTAAAACACTACTACTAAAAGCAATTTATAGATTCAATGATATTCCCATTAAACTACGACTGACATTCTTTATATGAGACCAAAAAAGACCCTGAATGCAATCTTAAGCTAAAAGAGCAAAGCTGGAGGCATCATGCTACCCAACTTCAAACTATACTACAGGGATACAGTAATGAAAGCAGCATGGTACTGGTACAAAAACAGACATATAAACCAATGAGACAGAATAGACAACCCAAAAATAAGACTGTACACCTACAACTACCTGATCTTTGACAAACCTGACAAAAACAAGCAATGGGGAAAGTATTCCCTTTTCAATAAATGGTACTGGGATAACTGACTAGACATATACAGAAGATTGAAGCTGGACCCCTTCCTTACACCCTACACAAAAATCAACTCAGGATGCATTAAAAACTGAAATGTAAAACCTGAAAGTATAACAACTCTGGAAGACAACCTAGGTAATACCATTCAGGACATAGGCATAGACAAGGATTCATGATGAAGTCACCAAAAGCAATTGCAATATAAGCAAAAATTGGTAAATGATACCCAAATAAACTAAAGATCTTCTGCACAGCAAAAGACTGTTAGCAGAGTAAACAGATAACCTACAAAATAGGAAAATACTTTTCAAACTATGCACCTGACAAAAGTCTAATATCCACCATCATTAAGGAAATTAAATAAATTTATAAGAAAAAAACAGCCATGTTAAAAAGTAGGCAAAGGACATAAATTGACACTTTTCAACAGAAGACATAAATGCAGCCAACAATCATGAATAAAAGCTCAACATCACTGATCATCAGAGAAATGCAAATCAAAACCACTGTGAGATACCGTCTCACACCCGTCAGAATGGCTGTTATTAAAAAGTCAAAAAAATAACAGATGCTGGCAAGGCTGTAGAGAAAAAGGAATGCTTATACACTGTTGGCAGAAATGTAAATTAGTTCAACAATTGTAGAAGACAATGTGGCGATTCCTAAAAGACCTAAAGACAGAAATGCCATTTGACCCAGCAGTCCCATTACTGGGTATATACCCAAAGGGCTATAAATTATTCTATTATAAAGACGAATGCCCAGGTATGTTCCTTGCAGCACTATTCACTATAGCAAATACATGAACTCAGCCTATATTGCCCATCAACGGGTAGACTGGACAAAGAAAATGTGGTACATATACATCATGGAATACTACATGGCCATAAAAAAGAACAAGACCACATCCTTTGCAGGGACATGGATGGAACTGGGGACCATTGTTCTTAGCAAACTAATGCAGAAACAGAAAACCAAATTCTGCATATTCTCACTTATAAGTGGGAGCTAAATGATGAGAAGACATGGACACATACACACAGGGGCCTATTGGAGGGTAGAGAACGAGAGGGGCAAGAGGATCAGGGAAAATATCTAATGGATACTAGGCTTAATACTTGGGTGATGAAATAATCTATACAACAAATCCCCTTGACACAAGTTTACCTATGTAACAAACCTACAAATGTACTCCTGAACTTGAAATACAAATTAAAAAGGAAGTTAAGACATCCTCCTTGATTTAAAAATATATATATAAAATCTCTCTGCATATCTAAAGAGGTAACAAAAAAGAAGATAACGTTTAAGTATCTCCTAGCATGCACTAAAAAAAATAAAGTGGAAATATGAGAAAAAATAAAAGATATAGAGAGTCAATCCAGGAGATCTAACACTGGACAGTTAAGATATTCTTACAGAGAAGAAAGAAAACTCAAGAGAAAAAAAAGCAAACATCACAATCAAATTTTCTAGACCTGATGGAGAACACTAGTCTTTAAATAAGTTGAGAGGGTCAATCTTGTGTAGGGCAAGATTAAAGGAAAAAGCACCCAACTCTAAACATTCTAAAGAACCATAGAAGATCCTGTAAACTTTTACAGAGAGAAAAATAAATCCCATCCACAAATGAAAGATTATTCAACTTTCCATCAGCAAACTTAATGCTAGAAGACAATGGCATAATATCTTCAAAGTTAGGAAGGAAAATAATTTTGAGCCTAGAATTTGATACACAGCCAATGCATCAGTCAAATCTGATGAATATTTCAAGACAAGGAGAATGTGCAAAGTTCACTTCTCATTCATTCTTTTGTAAAAAGTTACTTGAAGGTACAATACAGCACAATGAGGAACACATGAAGAAGCAGGAAGATATGAGTGGCACAAAGAGGGATAGACTTCAGTAGAGCATTGAAGTTATGTTTTGATATGATAACAGTTGGCTTTGATGTTATAAGGAATAGCCTGTTATATTTAGCAAGAAAAGGAAAGGCCACTGATAGAAACTTTTTATGACTTTGTGTTTTAATAAAATAGCCCCTAAGAAAAAGAAAAGAATGTAATAAAACAAAAAGGCAGTGAAAATTGTAAGAATTTTTTCTCAATAAGTATATTTCTTGTAATAAAAAAGAAAGCAAAATTAAGAGGAATGGAGAAAGATAAAAAGAGGGAGAGAAGGAAAGGCAAAAATCAGAAATTTAAAATGTGCAAGAAAAAGCATGGCTGAAATACGAAGTTTATAAAGCCCCCAAATGGGACTTTATTTCTATCTCTGGGTGAAGTGAAAAAATGGCATAATGTTAATGAAAATGGAATTGTAGACAAGGAAATATAATCACAGAACACCAATAAACTTTGCTCTATACAGTTAACTTATCAATAATAGTAATAATGTACATTCAACAATGATTTTTAACATTCAGGTACAATGTATAGATAAAGCATATAAATAACCAAAAGAAGCATATAAATAACCAAAATAAAAATAAAAGAAGTATAACTTATACAGAAGTTGAGAAGTGGACCTGATTACGGGTTAACTAACAAGTGGGATCCAATGCAGAGAAGCCAAAGTCCTTGGCTTTGCTTTCCTGGAGAAAACTTCCTGTCATTCCAGAAGGCTACATCCATTGAACTCCAAGTGCAGCATTCTTGAATCAGGCAAGGCAACAGGAAGTCACATCCACTCACCCACATTCTTATCTCATTCATATCCATTGCTCTATGTGCTACTTTAAAAATAAACTCCGTTTTAAGTTCTTTGAGAAATCTCCCAACTCCTTTCTGCTTTCCACAGTGGCTGAACTAATTTACATTACCACCCACAGTATATAAGCCTTCCCTTTCCTCTGCAGCCTCAACAGCAACTTGTTTTTTGACTTTTTAATAACAGCCCTTCTGACTGGTGTGAGATGGTGTCACGCTGCTGTTTGGATTTGAATTTCTCTGATGATTAGTGATGTCGGGCATTTGTTTTTTCATACGTTTGGTGTCCACCAGTATGTCTTCTTTGAGAAGTATCTGTTCTTGTCTTTTGTCCACATTTTAATGCAGTTAATTGTTTTTTGCTTATTCAATTGTTTAAGTTCCTCACAGATTCTGGATATTAGACCTTTGTCAGATGCTTAGTTTGCAATTATTTTCTCCCATTCTGTAGGTTGTCTGTTTACTCTGTTAATAGCTTGTTTTGCTGTGCAGAAGCACTTTAGTATAACTAGGTACTACTTTTAAATTTTTGTTTTTGTTGCAATTGCTTTTGAGGACTTAGCCATAAATTCTTTCCCAAGGCCGATGTCCAGAATGATTTTTCCTAGGTTTTCTTCTAAGATTCTTATAGTTTGAGGTCTTCCATTTAAATCATTAAGCCATCTTGAGTTACTTTTTGCATATAGCGGAAGGTAGAGGTCCAGTTTCATTCTTCTGCATATAGCTAGCCAGCTATCTCAGCACCATTTATTAAATAGGGAGTCTTTTCCTAACAGCAATCTCATTGCTAGGCATATATCCAAAAGAAAATAAGTAATTCTACCAAAAAGTCACATGAACTCATATATTCACTGCAGCACTATTCACAATAGCAAAGACATGGAGTCAACCTAGGTGCCCATTAATGGAGGAATGGATGAAGAAAATATGGTACATATACACCATGGAATACTATGCAGCCACAAAAAGAATGAAATCATGTTCTTTGCAGCAACATGAATGCAGCTGAAGGGCAATATCCTAAACAAATTAACACAGGAATCGAAGACCAAATATAACATGATCTCACCTATAAATGGGAACTAAACATTGGGTACTCATGGACATAAAGATGGCAACAATAGACACTGATGATTCCTAGATTGTAGGGGGAGGGAGAAGGGTAAGAACTGAGAAACTAACTATTGGGTACTATGCTCATTACCTGAGTGACAGGATCAATCATGCCCTAAACCTCAGAATCATGCAATATATCCACATAGCAAACTTGCACACGTACCACCTGAATCTAAAATAAAATTTGAAATTATTGAAGAAAAAATACAAGTAAACTCAAAAGCACATTTGAACTAAGTTCAAATCTTCATTCTTACCCATTTTTGAAACTCAGTTAGAACTTTAGGGTCAGAGCTACCTTAACGAAAAACAGATAGTACTCTAATTATATTGAGAATAAAGGGAAAGATAAATGAGAAATTAGAAGACATGAGAAAAATATTATTTGTCATCTTGAATAATATTTGAAATTTACAAAATTATAGACAGTAGTCTAAACACATTATTTAGTGTTGAAATAACATCATCAGGAAACTTTTTATTTTTTAAAAAAGGAAAATAAGTGGTTGCATTTGGGGAGTGATATTAGAGAACACGTAGAATTAAGGCAAAGTATTTTCATAATCATCATTATAAGAGTAAGGGGTGCTGTGTAGATCCCCTCTCCAAAACATATACCCAAGTTACTGGGAGTGTTGGTAAGAACAGCTCTCAGCTGAGTTCCACTTCAACATTTGACTTGGACTCAAAAATGTCAGAATGTCATCCAAAGTCACACTTATCTGGGGATAGCTCACATCAAATGAATGGTCAATGTGGGATCTTTTACCCTTATTTGAGAAACATCTCAAGGGTCCTCCATATTTATAGCTTCCTGTAGGATCATCTGTGACCTCTATTTCCTATATCACAACTTGGCTTTTCCTCTGCCCAATTCTGTTTCCTTTTCCCACCAACCATCTCAATTCCCTTTTATTTTTTAATCTTGAGGACACTCCTCAATTTATCTCTTGCAGACAAATCTCTGTATCAGAGTCTGCTTTCCAGAAACCAATATTTAATTTTATATATTATTGGGTTTAAAAATACAAAAATATTTTTTGAAGTTATCTCTTAAAATCACTATAAGGGTCAAATTAAGCTATAGGTATGGTATACTATATTTTTGAAAGTTTTAGAGTGAATGAAAATAATGACAATATAGCATATTGTTGTTCTACTTTGACAGTTATCACAGATAGGTCCCTTTCTCACGGAGAAGTTACCATTTCCCCTTCTGCAAAGCTGGGCTTTGGACTTCTGTTTTTTAACCTCTTTGGTCATTTGATTATTTGTTAAGGGCATATATCCCTGATATGTTCTACGTATTCAATTCTAGATCCTTTCTAGCAGCAATATGAGCACACCTATGACATTTTCATACTTAAAAAATAAACAAACAAAAATAAATCACGATTCCTAGTACTTACTGACTTCTCTGTTTTACACTGCAGCGAAACCACCTGCATTACCTCTGCTTGTCCCCCCCACTTTCTCTGTCCATTTCCTTATCTCACTTAAATGTCATGGCAATTCAGGTTCAGTGGCAACATTTTCATGTTCAATGTGTGCCAATTACCAACGGCTTCTTGTTGTTAAATCCCAAATGAACAAGGGCATTTTGTAATTTGTGTTTTCCTGTGTATAACCTCACTCTCATATATCATATATATGAAAATTATATACATAAAAATTAACAACTTCCAATAACTTTTTTTTGACTTCCATCAATTTAAAGTCTTTTTGTATGGGGAATGTTTAAATGAGTATGTCATTTTAATATATCTTTTAAGTATTATTTTTTAAATTTTTCTTTTGAATCAGGATTTGAAGATGTATTGTAACCTCTGAAAAATCAATCACTAGTTTTGTGGTATTTGCAAAGACATATCTAAAATAAAAAGAAAACACAGGCTCTGTGATATGCATAAGCTTAATCATTGTTTTTAGTAACAAAAAGAATTGAATAATGTACTTTTTTTGAAATTATTTGAAATTAAAGATAATGAGCATACAGTTTAATTTGCTGACTGACATTGCAGGTTAAATGAAAACAGATGAGGAAAGAATACTGGATAAGAGTTCAACTTTTGCTGCAGTAGGAGTAAAAGTAGGAACAGCTTTTGGCTGCGTTCTACTGGAAGACTTGACCTTGACTAAAAGAAGCCAAGAGTGACATTCCATGGCTTAACTTGATTATGAAAAATATAATGAATTTGAGCACTCTCAAAAAGTACTAGAAAAGAAAAAATGTTATAAATCATCTCCAAATACTAGTACTATAAATGCTGCCATTAACAAAAAACAAGAAAAGCAAGCAAGTAGAATACATGAAATATAGAGATTTTTGTAAAACTCAATGCTATTTATCGGTGATAATGTTTTTGAAAGTGTAATAAAAGTTCAAAAATGGCTGGGCGCGAGGGCTCACGCCTGTAATCCCAGCACTGTGGGAGGCCAAGTCGGGCGGATCACGAGGTCAGGAGATCGAGACCATCCTGGCTAACATGGTGAAACCCCGTCTCTACTAAAAATACAAAAAAATTAGCTGGGCGTGGTGGTGGGCGCCTGTAGTCCCAGCTACCCGGGAGGCCCAGGCAGGAGAATGGCGTGAACCCAGGAGGCAGAGCTTGCAGTGAGCCGAGATTGCGCCACTGCACTCCAGCCTGGGCGACAGAGTGAGACTCCATCTCAAAAAAAAAAAAAAAAAAAAAAAAGTTCAGAAACATCCTTGAGAAAACAGAGCCACTGAAAATCAAAATACCCACGGGTAAAGAGATTATTATGCATGATGTGGTTTCATCTGCAGAAATTGTTGAAAAAGCTAATTTCTCCAGTGATCATTCTATCTGAGTCATATACATAATTTTTGTCAAATGTTATTTGCCAAATGATGTAGAAAAAGTCAATTGTTTTTGAGCAGTCTGTTGCTGCTTTTAAGTACTGGAGATATAAAAATAAAAAAATACACTGAGAAAAATTTTATCAGCCAAAGCTCTTGGATCCAAAAAATTTCAGTCATGGTCACACCATGATCCACTTAACCTAATTATGACCAAAAAAGAACACTCAGCAGCTCACATTGTAAAGGCAGAGCCACACATGTTGTAAAACAGAGAACACAATAGAGTTCGGACCACGAAAGCAGTGTGGTCTTCCGTCACGTCACACGTGACCTACATGGATTATGCCATTTGAGGTCTTGGCACAACGAGCTCTCTGCTTTCTTTTGCTTTTTCCTTTGCTCAGGCTTCTCTGGGTCTTCAGGAAATGAAATTTGATCTAGCTCTGAAAAGAGCCACATCAAGGAAAGAAACAAAACTATGAAGCCATGTAAAAATACATTTAATTAGTACATTTTTCAATTCTTTTTGATTATTATCTAATTTTAAAATATAGCAATTTCTGAACTGAGCATGTTGAGTATAATGCAATTTAATCATTACCTGATGATGAGATTTTAACTGTATAATAGAAAGGGTACTGAAAATATTACCGCTATCCCATCCTGCCTCCAAAGTCCTGAATTTTTAAACTGAAAAATCCATACATTCAAAATTTCTGGAAATGCAATACTCTTCAGATGATTGCCAAAATAATGTTTCTAAAGTCCTGTTCTTATGAGGTCTTCTCCAGCCGGGCTTCCTAATCTTTTATATGGCAAGGTGGACACAACTTTGGATTCAATATTCTACCACGTGCTGACTTTGTGACCTAAGAAATCACTTCATATATTTAAGTTCCACTTCCCTCATTTATAAAGTGGAGATAGTAACAGTTTTTGCTTAAACATTAATGTGACAAAGATGAAGAGCTCAGCTAACTTCCTGACATAGTTTAAGTGCTCGATCCAGGTGAGTTATGATGATGCTATAGTGATGGCCAAGGCAAAAACCTAGGGATCACACTTTATTTCTTCCTGTTTTAGGTCCTGATTAGATGCAATTGACTTCCAAGTCTCATTAATTTTTAACTGCTTAGTATTTCTCAAAGTTGTTTCTCTTTCCCCGCTCAATATCCCTGCTTTGCTTTAGATTCTGTTTTCTGTCACTTGCACAATCCAAATTGTCTTTTTGCCTCTAATTTCAAAGCTTCTGCTCCAAGTCTATCATATTCCATATTGTAGTTTAGTCATCTAGAATGATTTAGTCATGTAGAAGTCAGTTCATATCACTTGCCTTAAAGATAAAATGTAAAATCCCTAACACAGCACAAAAGTCCTTTGGGATCAAGCCACTGTACATTCTCCAGCCTCGTTTCTTCCCACTCTTTCCTTAGTACTATACAACCAGTAGGTTTGAATTATGATCAAATCTCAATGAACAAAGAATAGGAAGTATTGGTGGCATTTGGGAATAGATAAGTAATAACAACAAATAACAGCTAATGAAAAAGTATCCAAAAAGTGCTATAAAGTGCACTCAAAACAAACCTATTTAAAATTCTTAGGAACACATTTACAACTAAACAGGTATCATGTAAAAGTTATAAAACAAATTACATAAAAACAAATAATGGCACTATATATCACATGAATGGATTAGTGAAAAATAACCAAAGAATCACTATTCGCTGAACCCTGCTCTTGTACTATTTCTTCACTGAGTGCTTTTGTGATGACCACATGTTGAAGACTTAACTGAATACTTTTAGTTCTAAACATACGCTTCTAATTTCTTTATTTCCACAGCTTTTCTATAATTATAGATTACATAGCTACATGTGGCTTCATTCTGCTTTCCAAGAGTATCTGACTTCACTGCCCACATCTGCAAATGGGTTGGCAGTGGTACTGTGAATGGACTAACCATCTATCTGATGAGAGAGGAAGGGGCAACGCCTTATAGGATACCTCAGTGATGCTGTGAGCACTCTCGGAGTAATATGTATAAATATTGATAAGTATCAATACATTTCAGTCTCTTTTACATCTATTTGATCTTTTCACGTTCCCAAACTGGGAACACTTAGTATAAAGCTTTATATAGAGTATATATCTAATATATATGTAATTAAAACATCTAATATATATGTAATTAAAACATGAGTGTATGTGTCCACAGAAGGCTTTCTTTCCCCACCTACATTTTTAGAAATTCACAAATAAACTTGTATATATTTATGGTGTGCAACATGATGTTTTGGTATATCCTATCAATATATTGTAGCATGTGGTATATATTGTGGTGTGACTGAATCAAGCTAATTAACATATCCATTACCTCATATACACATCATTTTTTTTGTGGTGAGAATATTTAAAACCTTTTAGCAATGTTTAGGTATGTAGTACTTGTTATTAACTATAGTCACTGTATTAGCTATAGTCACTACAGTTATGAATACATAATACATTGTTATTAACTCTGGTCACTATTATACAATAGTTTTTTAGATGCCACATAAAAGTAAACTTGCATGGTATTGTCTCTCTGTGCCTGGCTTATTTTACTTATAGCACAATGTCCTCTAGGTTGACCTATGTTGTTGCAAATGACTAGGATTTCCTTCTTCTTAAACATTGAATAGCATTCTATTATCTGGCACAAATTTTGAAGGAGAAAATGGATGTGAACAGTTATTAACATATTTAATAAACACAAACACAGGATTGTGTTTTAGCAGAATAATGTGTTAAAATATTTAAGTCTGTTTGATCATCCAGTTTATTCATACAAAATTTTAATTATTTTTCCTGGCCTTAAATTTTATCTTTTTTTGAAAACCGGGGGAAAGACATATGAAGCCAAACTTTTCAGTGTATTCATACAGGCCAAAGAATGTCTTTGCCTCTGAAAACGTTTGTATTGCTGCCACTTACACAGATATAACATTATATTTATTATTTATTTATTTATTTTTGAGACAGAGTCTCACTCTGTCACCCAGGCTGGAGTGCAGTGGCCTGATCGGGGCTCACTGAAGGCTTGACTTCCTGGGCTCAGGTGATCCTCCAACCTCAGCCTCAGCCTGGGACTACAGGCATGTGCCATCATGCCTGGCTGGTTTTAAAATTTTTTTGTAGAGACGGGATTTTCTCATGTTGTCCAGGATGTTCTCAAACTCCTGGGTTCAAGTGAACCTCCTACCTCAGCTTCCCAAAGTGCTAGGATTATAGGCATGAACCACCTTGCCCAGCCTCATTTTTTTAACTTTGAAAATATAGTAAAATTTTTATACTTAATGCAAATATATTAGAATTATGCAAAAATAATGTTTGTCTGACAAATGAAAGAAATATTTTTGTTAACTTATGCAAACATTTTATTTTCAACTAAAATTGATTTCTTCTAGCTTAATCTTCCAACAGATTTTCTCTAAATGATCTCATTGTTTCCAAATATAAAATTTAATCAAAATCACCCTCTAAGGACTGTATTTCTCATCGTTAAACATTGTCAAAAGACTATGCTACAAAGTCTCCAGACAGCTGCATAAAAGGAGTGTTAAGAATGTTTTAATTACTAGAAACAGACTAGAGAAAATACTTCTTTCCAAGGAAGACAATGATTTGAATATCTATGTTCCTACATGTTTAGATTGCCATCCATTCATTTATTATTCATACATCCAGCAGCACCTCATTTATCCAGTAAATGTATTAACTATTCTTAGTATTCATATTCAAAAGAAAAAAATAAATCCTTTTCTTTTTTTGACTTATTTTTTCATCTGTAAAACCAGGATAATAAGTCACCTATCTCAAACGGATGTGGTGAAATTAAATAAGTTAAAACAGTGCCTGGCACATAACCAGTTCTCATGAACTGTTAGCTGTTGTGGACTATTAAATTTTGATATATGTTTTGCCTATAATATTGGGTTATTAAACTCATCTTACATAATAGATAGTAATAACCAATATTTATGTAGGAAGAAATGATTCATATGTATTTTCCCTGAAAATGTAGTATGATGGTGTTATGGGGTTATTTAAAAGTCAAGATTTAGAGTAGTGATGCAAATTCCATGTAAAATCAGTCTTGATGTCTACTCTTATAGCAGGCACTACTAGCTGTCTTAATATTTGATTCATCCTTCATTCTTTTGGTAGTAAGTCCTCTTAATTCTTAATTTCAGCTCTTTTTTTTTTCATGAAAGACACATTTCCTAGACTCCCTTGCAGCTAGGTGTAAAACAGAAATACACTTGGGCATTAGAATGTGAAATGAAAGGTAAGGAAAACCTTGTATTTTAGCCTTAAAAGAAGGATCCCTGACCCTTTTTGCTCCCTTTATATGACTGGAATGTGAACATGAGGGTAGGAATTGAAGCAGCTGCCTTGGAACAAGATGTGAAATTTCTGTGTTGAAGATGGCAGAGAAATAAGATAAAAGGAGCCTGTGTCTCTGACCCCATAAATGCACATCAGACCTGAACTGCTTATGCTCAGATTGTGATATAAAACAAAAAAAATTCTCTTTTATTTAAGACACTACCGTATCAGGTTCTTGCTACAATACCTATGCCTGTATTCTCCACTTAAAAAAATTATTAATTAAGGGCCTGGCCCTCCTACATATAATATTTGCATCCTAGCTGTATAAACATGTTACTGTTATGAAGCCATAGAGGCAAAGGATAAATAAATAGCATATGTTCTCTGCTCAGAGGAAACACCAACTCAAGAAAAGTTACCACTATATGTTGAAATTTTCACATATAGGAAAATAGGTGCCAACAAAGGCATGGATATGGTGCTGTAGGGGTGCTACAGGGAGCCATGGATGCTTTAAACCTCAACAAAACTCACAAGCTGCATCACTTATTACGTTCACCATCTATAACTTTCTTTTTGATATAAACTTCAGTTTTTAATGATTGATAACCTGAAGCTGGTTAGCAGGGGAGAAATATTTCCTATAAAAAAAAGTCTGCTCTGTCCAGCGTTCTCATAATAGAGACGGTAATAGCTACAATGCATTGACTGTCTATGATGCCCCAGGCACTTAACCCTCACTATTTCTTTTGGTTCTACCAGCAATCCTATAAAGCAGGTAGTATTCAGGCAAGGATTTGAACCTATGGTTGTCAGATTCCACCGTTCATGTTCTTTCTATTATATATTCTTCCTCCTTGGTCCATTTCCTTATTACACCATTGGTGATATTGCGTAACGAGAACTCATTAAGGTTAGCTCTCTCCTCCCCCTCCGACTATTTGCTTCTCAATGGTCAGAGCCATATATTGCCCATATAGGCACTTCATGAATATTATGCAGTGAAAGAATAAGTGAAAGGATGTGACAAACAAAATCTCACACTGACAGCCCTTAAAAGGAAATGATGTTGCTGCAAATATAATCCATCTTTAAGCTCAGTCTTAAACACAAATACCCCTAGGATGGTTTTTAAAATATTGTCTTTTGAAAACTATTTCAAGCACTCAGGAAGTTTATTGCAAAATTCTGCAGTTGTCTCTAAAGTTATTGTGCTTTGCTTTTGTGAAAAACAGTTGTCAAATGTGTTTTTGATAAGAAATATTTTCTGTGATGGCATCATGTAGTACCCACAGGCAGTACACCTGTGGTTAAGTAGATAGGAGACAGGCATGTTTAGATCAAAGAACCAAGTTTCGTATCTATGCTCTGATTCTATATATAAATCCAAGCAACATTAAGCTTGGGTCTAAAAATGATTCCCTTTCTGTATTCTGTATTTGAATAAAATATTACATATCCATAAATAGGCATATACATTTTAGAAAGTGTTCAAGATAATGCATTATTTTCTGTTTTTTTCTTTGTTTGAAAATACTTCATTTCTTTTTTTTCCACTTTATTTTTATTTTAAGACATAAGGGCTCCTATGGCGAAACATATGAAAAATACAACAGACAAACCAACCAACCAACCCAGCGACAACAAAACAGGTCTACCCTGGAGTCATACTCTATTTTTTTCTATTTTCCTCCCTTTCTGATCCTTTATCCCACTTGCTTTTTCTTCCTCTTCCTTCTCCTTCTTCTTTGTCAAATAGAGGATTGAGTTATTATCATTGATCCATACAAAGTCCCTCTCTCATTTATTTTCTTTAATTCCCACCCCCCATTGCTATTCCCCGTCTTCCCATGTGCAACCTTCCTAATATGTTTGATACGCATCTTTTTGTTTGTATGTATTTTTAGAAAATCTTTATTGTTTTGTGTGCAAAAAAAATTAATTAAAAAAAGACATAAGGGCATTCTGAAAGTAGAATGTTAACAGCTTTAACAGTCTGGTTACAACAAGACATAAGCGGCATGGAAGAATGTAAGGAGATTTTCTCACATAGTGACTTTTAAATTGACTACCACACATGATTTGAATGTCTGAATTTTGGTACATTGTTTAAATGTTTGATATTCCAGACAATTCATCTAGTCATAACTTATATATGTTTTATGTATATATAATATATATTTTAAACCATTGGATCTATTTAACATTGCTTCTAAGAGATCACATAGTCTGTTATTCTTCAGTAAGGAACATCGGTTTTAAACTCATTCATCTGGACAGAATAAGATTTTTGCTTTTATTAACTCCAGATACTCTTTAGTACTGAATTTCAAACAAAATATTTTCATATGGCAAACTACTGAGAGACATCTACATATTCTTTCAAATTTATACTTCATATAGGATTTGTAATGGATCCTTTAAAACTGCACTAGGGATATTGAATGTGGGTAGACATTATAAAGCCAAACATTTGTGTCCTTCCTAGTACTCATTTATACATTCATCCACTTGAGTATTGGAGACTTGCCTCTATCATGAACTCTTATTTGGTTGAGCAACCAGCTGGCTAGCTTTGAGGTCTTTCCAGATACGGGTTGGGAATGGTGGGGGAATGGGAATCCTGAGAAAGATATTACACAGAAAAATGCAGTAAAAAAAATAAGTCATGACTCCAGCAAAGACCTCCCCACCCCTCAAGAAAATGCAAAGGGAAAAAGGCAAAGTTACACTGTGGAAGGTAAATGAAACAAAGGAAGGGTCATTAGGAAGACTGCCCGTTCCTTTCACTGGAGGCCTTGGGGAAATGCTTTCTCATGCCTAATGACGAGTAACCTACACAGAGTCAAATCCAAATGTGAAAAGGATTGAAACAACAATGAAAAAATCTTACATTTTATTACTAAGCAGTATGTTCCCTACGGAGCACAGACTGACTCACAGAACTGTAATCCCACCAGGGATCACATTTAAATACACTTTTCCCTTTACTGGGGGAACAGCTGTATCTCTGACTCAAATGGTCCCAAGTCAAGTGTGTCCCAATAATGAGTTGAAAACAATGTTTAATTAAACTGTCTCTCGGGTACCAGATATTTGAAGTCCATTCACTGTACTCCTTTAAAACTGATGATTAAAGTTGCTGAAAGTAATTTGTGTACGTATATGGATGTTGCATTTTATTTTGGATATATTATCATTTTAAACTGGTAAACAGACTTTAGATATAATAACATAACTAAAACATAACTTATGAGTGAATGCCATTTGGTATTTTGTGACCTATGTATACCATGTCTTTTAATTTTCATGACAACCCCGGGAGGTAGGTATTCATATCATCCCAGTCTACAAATGAGAAAACGACGGCAAACTTAGATGTTGTGGCTGATTAGTTGTAGAGTTAGCTGGTGAGTGAACTTGAACAGTCTTGCCCCTGTGTCTAAATAACAACAGAAATAGGCTTTGCTATTGCAAATATTTGTTTTTATGCTGATGAATATTGAAGCAAATCTTACCACTCCTGATTTATCATCCTGGTTGGAAATCCTGCTCAAATGTGTTTCTACTAATGACCTCTACACTGTCTTAATCATACAATAGTTCAATATCCAAGTCTTTTACTCACCATGGTCTGTGTCCTGCAGCTCTGGAGCACTCTGCCTATGTTCAAATTCTGGTTTTGTCCCTTATTATTTGTGTGACCTTGAGCTACTGCTTATATTGTTTTGGCCTCATTTTTTTCATGTTAAAATAAATAACAGTATGTTACATATAACTAGAACCTGTGGAGTTATCTGATATATAACTAGAACCCGTAGACTGATCCCATATATAATGAGAACCTACATGGTTCTAGGGAGAATTAAACCAGTGAATCCATAGAAAGCCCTTCCATAAATTAAAGCTAAATATAAATATTTATTGGATGCCCACTGAGTGCCAAACACCATGGTAAACCCTGGGGTACACGGGTAAAGATGACAGAGTTAATCCTTATAAAGCACTTCATGCCTGGCATGAAGTAAGCACTAAATAAATGCCAGTTATTATAACTGTCATTATTGTCAGGCAGTCTTTGGCTCATCTTATCCTTTTTCCCTCTAATGCTCTGTGGATCTTGAATGTCTTATTATTGCATAACGTTCTAGAGAAAAGCACTGAGGCTCCTGTTTAGTTTTTTTTTTTTTTTTGTAAGAAGTATAATAGAGACAAGTATAACAGAGAGCTGTGAACATAGATGGAATTTTAAAATTACTGTAACTGTGATTTCTTCGTTTCTCTCTATGAACAAACAGTTAAATTGTTCCAAAGTGCACATAATATGAAATAGTCCACCATTAAAGACTGCAACAACTACCACTACTACTGTCTTAACTGTCAGACGCCATACTAGAATCACCAATGGCAGCTTATTAACTTCATCCTGTTCAGATTGTTTGAAAGGTTTAAAGCAATAGAACAAAGGAAAAGTCCATTTATTTGGAACAAAGAAATGTAGGACTTGTCAGCAACTGACCTTGAAAAGGTATCTAGAGAGTTCATTTACTAAGAGAATCTTGTTTAAGCAACAGAAAATAAACATTTTTTTAAGGCAGCGAGAGAAGGAAAAGCAATAACGGAATCTCCCCAACTTGCGTTGCTACTTTGAGCTTTGCTGACAACAGAAGCCTTTCAGCTGCTGATCGTAAATTGCCTAAAATCTCATTTCAAGCTTCAGTCCACAAAAAGAAAAATTATTTAATACTTTGTGCTACAATGCTCACAGGCACGTTGGAACTTCTCTGAGCTATAAGACACACTCCTCAAGTAATATCCCATGGCATAGAATCAATGAGAAAATAATTTGTACAACAAATACAAGCAGACACAGTAATGAGGCAGAAGGACTTATTTAAACTGGAAAGTCCCAGACACAGAATAAATAAGCAGCCTGGCAGCAGAGCCTGGGACAGACATGAGTGCATGTGGATCTGGGAATGTGTTTCCCTGCCGGAAATCATTCAATTATCCAAATTCTTTCCCCCTGAGACTTACAAACAGAAACCTTGGCCTGTGCTCAAATATTAAACATTAATGATGTTCTCCTGATGTTTTAAAGAAGAGAGGGAAATCTGTGTTCTACTGCAGTTGTTAGAGAAGCAGTTGGGAAGAAACTCTGGATAGATTTTGGGGAAAAATGATATTGTCATCAGCTTCCAGCTTTATTTTTCTAGTAAGAAGGAAAAGTATTTCCAGCCACTCTTAATTATATTTTGAGATAGGTGATCCCTTGTTTTCTTTTATGATGGCTAGTAAATTTATTCATTTAATAAATATTTATTAGATGCTCATTGTGTGCCAGACACACAATGGAAAACCCTGGGTACAATGTAAAGTTGATAGAGTTTATGCCTAATAGATGAGGTCCTAGATGGGAAGACAGACCAAAAAAAAAAGAGAATAAAACAGAAAAATGATTTCAAGTTTCAGTTAAGAACATGGGAAGAAAAACAAAAGACTGACAGAAAGGACAAAAGAATAATGCTTCAAGCAGAGTAAATACGTGGTGTGGCATTTTGATTTTATTCTAAGTCTGATAGAAAGTTATTGAAAGGTTTTTTAAAAAGCAATACTGTGATTCAATATAAACATAATATTGCTACTGAGTGAAGATGTAATAAGGATTGGGAGGCAGTGCTGGAAGCAGAGAGATGAGTTAAGCTTTCGTTTTAATGTTTCTGGCAAAAAGTTGAGAGTGGTTTGCTCTAAGGAGGTGATAGAATAGAGTAACATAAACCTTCAAATTTCAGCAGTGTTTTGGAGAGCAAATAGGACTTGCCAAGGTATTGGGTGTGGGGGTTGATGGAAAGGCATGGATCTTAGACCATCCCTAGATTTCTAGGTTGCATATCAAGACGTATAGTATTCTGTTCCATTCACTGAGGGTGCAAAATTTTAATGGGGTCAGGTTTGGGAGAAATGGGGAGAGAAAGGGTTTGGTTTTAAACATATTGGATTTTAGACTCTAATGAGACACTGTAGTAGAGACACTAATGAGGTTTACATTATATCAATATCAAGTACTATTAGAAATCTACCTGTTATCCTGTCTTCTTTTCTTTCTATTAGAACCTCATTTTGTTGCAGTTGCAATTTACCTAACTTTTAAAAGTGTACCTAATTTAAAAACAAACAGACTAATATCACTGCTTTCAAAGTAAGATGCAGTCACCTGATACAGTTTTGACCAATACGTGTAACCTTGCAGCTTCTGGGTGGGCATTTTGAGAAAGCCCTTTAAAAAGTGAGTGACAGCTGGGCACTTGACCTGTTCCCTAGCATGAAGAGGACTACATTTCCTGATTTGTCTGAGAAACACAGAGTATATGCCTAATTCCTGACTTAATTATGAACGCCTTACTTTTTGGTTTCAAAACTCTCTCAATTTAGGCAATTAACTTTCATGGTCATCTCACCTATGACCCCTCCTTTCACTTTCTCTGGTGTTTGGATGCGTTGCTGGATCTTCAACTATTGTTTTCTGCCCAATCATAAGAAAACAATACAAGAGAATGTTAAGGACTTTAGTTCTGTTACGTTTGATTCACTGGACCAGGTTTGTATTATGTATCTTGCTACAACAGGGAAAACTTAAACTCCTACATGGCGTAAGCAAATGTATCTGAGTTTTCTCCTTTATGTGAGTAAGTGCAATTTTCAACTAATATAGAATGCAAGTTTGTAACCAAGAAAAGGAGCCTCAAAAAGAAATATAAGTGTGAGTCCCATCAGCATAAATATAGCTGTGTTTAATTACGTGGACACAGACGTATTCTAGGCACACAGTGTAGAAGAAAGAAGTGTGCACGTTCCCAAACCTCAGGAACATACAGACTTTGGATAGAAAAAAGTAACTGACAAAATAATGAAGCAATGACTCATCAACTGAATAGAAATGAAGGAAAATGGGTGCCAAAGAAGCCACAAAAACAGAACGTTTTAAGAAGGAGTGAGTGGTTGGTTGGTTGGTTGGAATAATAAGCGAATACCAGAGAAGTAAGAGAAGACCAGGGAAGCAATCTCTAGTTTTTGCTGGAAGAGTTGTTGGAGTCTTAGAGAAGAACTGTTTCAGTGGGGTGACAGTTAGAAGCGAGGCTGATACGGACTGAAGACTGAATTACAGAATATTAAAACATATCAACAGAAATGTCAATCTCATCTTCAAATATTTTTTGAGCTTTGAATGCACGCATGCACTATATTAAGTAGAGGAAATATGAAGGGGCACAATAATAGTCACTATTTTTAAAGAATTCACAATGTAATTATATATTCATCTCTGGATGTCCTAACTGTACTGCTTAGGTAAATGTTCTCACTCATAGGTGGGAATTGAACAATGAGAACTCATGGACACAGGAAGGGGAACATCACACTCCGGGGACTGTTGTGGGGTGGGGAGAGGGGGGAGGGATAGCATTAGGAGATATACCTAATGCTAAATGACGAGTTAATGGGTGCAGCACACCAACATGGCATATGTATACATATGTAACAAACCTGCACATTGTGCACATGTACCCTAAAACTTAAAGTATAATAATAATAAAAAAATAAAAAATAAAAAAAATAAATGGAATTTTCTAATGAAGACATTACACATTAAAATAGTTTTCTGCTGGACAAAGCAGTCATGTTGCAAGTAATATTAATATTTCTTTTTTTTTTTTGAGACAGAGTCTCGCTCTTTCACCCAGGTTGGAGTGCAGTGGTGCAATCTCGGCTCACTGCAGGCTCCGCCCCCCGGGGTTCCCGCCATTCTCCTGCCTCAGCCTCCCGAGTAGCTGGGACTACAGGCGCCCGCCACCACGCCCGGCTAATTTTTTGTATTTTTAGTAGAGACGGGGTTTCACCGTGTTAGCCAGGATGGTCTCAATCTCCTGACCTCGTGATCCGCCAGCCTCAGCCTCCCAAAGTGCTGGGATTACAGGCGTGAGCCACCGCGCCCGGCCTAGTAATATTAATATTTCAAAAATATGGCTGAGTACCTCGTTGAAACACCAAAAGGACTTTTTGTATATTCTTTACATCTAAATTTAAAACTGATTCTTAGAAGTTGCCAAAAGCATTCAGAAATACCTAGTTTCAAGCTATGTTTTCTGGCTGTACGTTTGAAAATTTATAATGCGTGTGTGGGGGGTTCTGTATCTCAGTTTTAAAGGATATCTTATAAAACAGTCTATACTGCCATAGTTTTTGCACAATGATTACATTGGCAAAAGAATATAAAAAATGATAAAATAACCAGAATAATAAATTAGTTAATTCACCAGACTAAAAAACTAATAATTTTAATATATAAACCCTATGGGATATTTTTTAGCTATTAAAAATGAAATGAGGGCCAGGCGCGTTGGCTCACACCTGTAATCCCAGCACTTTGGGAGGCCAAGGCAGGTGGATCACTTGAGGACAGTAGTTTGAGTCCAGCCTCATTAACATGGAGAAACCACGCCTCTACTAAAAATACAAAAATTAGTCAGGTGTGGTGGCTCAAGCCTGTAGTTCCAGCTACTCTGGAGGCTTAGGCACAAGAATCACTTGAAGCTGGAAGGTGGAAGTTGCAGTGAACTGAGATCATGACACTGCACTTCAGCGTGGGTGACAGAACCACAACCAAACTCTGTCTCAACAACAACAAAAACAGAAATCAGTAAGACTGATTCATATCAATATGAATGTCTGTTTCGAATATATATACCAAAAGTGATAGACAGAATTATATGTATATAATTACCCAATTAAAAAGAGCAAATAAAATTTATTTAAATGGTTTAATATTCACAGAGACAGATGCAAAAGCAACACATTATTATCTTCAGAGGCGAGGGATAGAGAAGGCAAGCAAGTGGGCAAATATTTCTTCATTGTCTTATTTGCTTGCATGCATAAGTAGTAATTTTGGAAATATTTCCTAAATTCAGAAAAGTAATTTTTATTTATTTTTCAATACAAAAAGAAATTCAGGATAATGGCTGTAAAATACTGTAGGTCAACAAATTGGGTAATAACATGTTGCATTAAAAATTTAGGTGACCAGGCTGGGTGTTGTGGCTCACGCCTGTAATCCCAGCACTTTGGGAGGCCGAGGAGAGTGGACTACTAGGTCAGGAGATTGAGACCATCCTGGCTAACACAGTGAAACCACGTCTCTACTAAAAATACAAAAATTAGCTGGGCGTGGTGGCGGGCGCCTGCAGTCCCAGCTACTCAGGAGGCTGAGGCAGGAGAATCCCTTGAACCTGGAAGGCGGAGTTGCAGTGATCAGAGATTGCACCACTGCACTCCAGCCTGGGTGACAGAGCAATAATCTGCCTCAAACAAACAAAAGCAAACAAAAAACAAACAAACAAACAAACAAACAAAACAAGAATTAGCCAGGCATGGTGGTGCACACCTGTAATCCCAGCCAGTCGGGAGGCTGAGGGAGGAGAATCCCTAGAACCCAGGAGGTGGAGGTTGCAGTGAGCCAAGATCGTGCCATTGCACTCTAGCCTGAGCAACAGAGCAAGACTCAGTCTCAGAGAAACCAGAAAACTTAGGTGACCCAAAATTTAGATTTTCCTCAGACTCTTTAAAATAGGCAATTTTAAAGAAAAAAAAAGAACAACCAATATGTTGTGTTATGGCAACTGTATTGTAAATTTTATCTCACAATATATACTTGGATGAAGAATGACTATTAGATTTTGTAGCTCTTGCTTAACACGTATTTTATTATTACTGGTCATATATTGAAATTATTAAATATTAAATATAATATAACTTATTTATATTTAATATTTATATTAAATATAACTTATTATGTATATTTGGGTTGCACAGTGTCCGCCCAGAATTCATGTCCACCAGGAACCTGTGAATGGGACCTTATTTGGAAATAGGGTTTTGCAGATGTAATTAAGTTAAGATGAGATCACACTGATTTAGGGTAAGGGTCCTTATCTGGTGTCCTTCTAAAAAGGGGAAAATTTGGACACACACAGGGTAGAAGTTCATTTGAAGATTGGACTTAAGCTGTCACAAACTAAGGAAGGCCAAGGATTGCCAGCATCCCTAAGAAACTGGAAAGGTAAGGGAGTATTCTTCCCTGGAAACTTTGGGAGGAGCAGGACCCTGCCAATGCCTTGATTTTGGGTTTTTAGCTTCCAGAATTGTGAGAGAATAAACTTCTGTTGTTAAAGCCACCCAGTTTGTGGTAATTTGTTACAGCAGCCCCAGGGAACTAATAAAGCATGTACCAATAATTATAATAGCATCCAGCATTTATTCAGTAATCATTATGTATCAAGTATTAGGGTAAGTGAAAGTTTGGAAGAAAAAATTTGTATCAAGATTACTTATGATTCCATTCATATCATAAATATAGCCAAAAATGGCTGTCTCTTTAAAAAAATTTTATAATCAGCTTGTACATCATAAAATGCATGCCACACAGAAGTATACAGCCACACATATGCAATCATCTCATTAATCCACATTTTTTTTCACATTTGCCCCATCAAGGAGATAGATGTCTTGCATTAAATTATACTAGTGTTCTCCTAAACCCATTAGACCATAAAACTGGCCTACATGAATCAGCTGGCCTTACCAGTGTGACCTAACTTACGTTAGGGCACTTGGAATTAAGCATATACTGTAGGTTTTTAATATGAAAAATACATCCACACATTTATATACTGTGCAGAAATATACATTTGTTTTTATCTATGGGGCACCCAAATAAAAATGAAATTCAATACAAATCAATTATTAGCAGTGTGTAGACAAAAAAGAAATTGCTTGATGAAATTCCCTAAATGTTTTAATAATCCATGTTAGTGTCGAAGTATACAGCCAGAGTCAGAAAGATGTTTGTATGGTAGCACTGTCACTAACAGACTCCAGATGTGCCATTAGAAGACCCCAAGGAAAGTCCCAGCAGTTTGGGTATTAAGAGAGACTCTGTGCTAAGGTAAACATACCCTGGAATGAATGGGAGGCTATTCTTTGCTCTCATAAGAACATATTTTACTTCTTACAGTACTCAGTATGTGTTCCAATTCATCACCAAACACTTTAAAAACAACGGCATTGAAGATGTGTGAAGTTGCTGCTAGGCCTACTTGCTAGACTTCTGGCTGTTTTGGCTTCGTGAGAAAATAGTGGGTGCCTACTTATGTTCTTTAGTTGAAGATGGTGTTCAAGGCTTGCAGGAATTCTTCCATGCCAATTAGAACGAGGAAAGACAAAAACAACATTCAAAGTTATAGGCACAGGCCAAACAAAGACCAAATTGAGTTGGCCTTAGGGCTGGATCTTCATTAAATACAAAATTCCTGCAAGTCCAAAAATCTTAATAAAGAAGGAGGAAAAGAGAGAGAGTAGCATGAGTATATCTTAGACGCTAAGATTTTCCCAAATATTCCCTAAAGATGAGCATTCTGACTATAACTGAGTGACTCACATGTGTAAAACATATGGGTTTTTTCAAGTGATTAAAGCAAAGTGTGACTGTACAGTAATTTCAGTTCTGCCACATGTCTCATTATGTGGTTTGGGTTGCAACTTGATTTAACATCTCTGCAATTCAATTTTCTAGTGTGCCTTGTTAGGAGCACTTATCCACCGGCAAGAAGGCTCTGGAGTGACTTCTTGTTTCAGTTATTTATTTTCTTGAAATGCTTTCCTTAACTCTAATATTGCATCTATCTCTGGAAAATCATTCTAATATATGCTCGAAACAGCTGTCTCTGCAATGAACATAAAGCTGATTATTCTTGAAACATTTGACCATTTAACTCTACCTATAATCACAGGATATAAGATAAATAACATTATGTTTGATATCAACAATATTAATTTTTATCAATATATATGCATGCTATAAGTCCATTTTAGGCCTACCTGCTGTTTTGCATAATAGGAACTTATGTGTCTCTTTGGCTTTTTTCTTTCATTTGTACTATATAATAGTTATTTAGGATTTTTAGTGTTTTTGGTACTTCTCAATCTCTTTTTACTTCCTCCAATTCTTGACTAGTATCTCTTTTCCGCTAGAGAAAGGAAACACACACACACACACTCACACATTCACACACTCACACACATACACAAAATACGAGACTATTAATATGGCTGCTGTGGCACAAATGGATGACAGAAACAAGAGAAGAACTAATAAAGATAATATCTGGCCCAATGAACCTGCAAAATCAGAAGAGACATTCATTTTTCTAACATAAACTACAGTATCATGTTTTGAAAATAGCAATAAGCTTGGAGAAAGAAGACTTGAATCTGAAATACCAGCTCTCCTATTAGCAATGTAACCTCCGGAAGTCTCTCTCATTATTTCAATGCCCCTTATTGGGTGTAAGCTTCTCCAATTAGGCAGTAAAGTTCATAGTAACCAAGACTGTAGTATGTTTTCTCTATGATCCTCCTCAGTTCTCAGAGCTGTGTCTAGCATATTCTGGTAACTTTATAAATGTTTGTTGCATCAGTGAACGAGTGTACTTCAGTCTCTTCATTCTGTTTATGCACAGGGGTATATGATTGAATGATCATCAAATGAGACAAAAAATGTGTGAAACAATAACTGGCACATAGTAAATAAAACTTCAATATATGCTTTCAAATAGAAGTTGAAAAAAGTCTTCCACATTTGTTGGGTAATACTATCATCTGTCTCATCCATCAAACTAAGGAAATCAGCCCACTTGGATTTATGTGTGCATTATCCAGATAAAGCCAGGATGAAAAATCAACCCTAGGCAGCATAGCGAGACCCTGTCTCCATAAAACAAATAAAAATAAAAATTAGCCAGGCAAGGTGGCACACCTGTAGTCCCAGCTACTTGGGAGGCTGAGGCTGGAGGATGGCTTGAGCCCAGGAGTTTGAACTGAAATGAGCTCTTATTGTGCCACTGTACTGCAGCCTGGACAACAGAGCAAGGCTATCTCTAAAAAAACAAAAACATAAGTTTCTCCTACATCACTGTTCTTCTTTCCATAACCCCAAATGTGGTTTCGTCTTAAGACAAAATGGTATTGTTCTCGTAGGTGATTTTACTGCTGAGCTGAGGAATTTTCTGAATCAACGTGTAACGGCTACATTAGAAATCTATTTGGATTGTTGGTAAAGTAGTACTGATATAAGCAAGACAAAATTATTCTGCATTTTAATCATTAGTGTCACTGTGTTTTCTCACTTATGTGGTAAAAACACACTACCATTCTGGAAGTATAGGTAAGCACATATTCACACACACACAATATTTTGTAGTGGTAATATACACGAAGAGAGATTTCAGGGGTCAGAACTTAGACTCAAAACTGCATAATGTCAAATATTAATCATTTGTCAACCTCCCACTTCCCATCTCCCCCTCCACCACACTGACAGCAGGAAGAAGTGCATTAAGAGAATTACTTCCCCATAAGTGAGGTAACATCTGCCTCAAAGCTGGGTCAGGATGAAGGCTGGATCATCTCCTCAGCAAAGAGCTATTCATGTGGAGTAAGAGAGGCAAGCAGTTTAGCCTGAGGCTCTTTCAGGATTTAGAATGCATAATTTGGTAGAAATTGTAATAAGGAAAGCATCCTTGGCAGACTAGTAATCTGCATTGAATACAAACTTCTGAGGACAAAATTCTCACACACAGTTTTCATTCTAATGGTTTTTGTTTGTTGATTGGCTTTTTCCTTTTGACCCCATGAATCATGATAACAAACCTTTAAGAACAGGGATTCTTCCATCCACCCACTTCAATAATGGCTTTCTGGATTTTCTTTTGGAGGTCTGTGTAAAAGCCACATAATACTTTCTAAGTCTCCCCTTCTTTGGTTCTAATTAGGAAGAATCACCCTTTCTTCCAAGGCTGTAGACACATGGTACATGTGTTCATTACCAACTTCACATTTCTAAGCACTTTCAATAGACAGCACTTGAGAGTACAGTTAATGGAAACAGCCTGACCATGTTAATCTAGTTGATTAAAACCAGTGGAAAGAGTTACAAGTTAGTATTAATAAACGTTGTATACAAGGTGATGGAAAGAAGATCTTCCATAAATGTGGAATAAGGAAAAATAAGAATGTCAATAACACTTTGTCAATACTTGGGATACAACTTTCATTAATAAGACAGTTAAAGCAGTAAAAACTAAGAAAATAATATTAGGATCTAGAACCCATTCTAAATTTGTGAATTCATCTAAATTCTGTCATCAAGATATTTGATGAATTCATAAGACTTGAGTTTACAAAATGCCTTAAAAGTTATGAAGTACTTTACATCTACTAACTTTGTGTGATTAAAGAAAAAATTCTTACGACAACCTAGTGATGAAGGAAAGGTAGAGATATCTTAACTTTTAAAAGCAAAAATAGATATGTCCTATTTTTAATAAACATTACAGGTTATTTTGGTGCAGGAGCTCCAGGTGTAATTTTTGCTGTGCACTGTAATAGTCAATGAGTTTCTTACTGATTGAATGTGTCTTAGTTACCTCTGAATTTTTAGATTTTAACTTGTAGTTTGGTACGTGGTATTCAGTAGTTTTGGTTAAATCAGTTAATATACCTAAACACAGTCTTACTTTGTTGGCACAACTGGTCTTTCCATAAATAAGTTACGTCTTCACAGATTAAAAATTTTAAGGCCCTATGGGATAACTAACGGTGTCACTTTCCAGAAAGTTTGAAATTGTAATCCTTGGTATAATGTTTGTAGAGGAAATCAAGTGAATTAAATTGTGTTTATTTAAGCATATTTTTAAACTGTCAGTCTGAGAATTTTGTCAACTAGAAAACAAGGATGTAAACTTGATTTTTCAATTCATGATTGATTTCGATTAAATCTAGTTCATAACAGACAAAAGAGGGATTTATCATGCTTTCAGAGAACAAAATCACATAAAGCCCTTCTCACTTGCTAAAAATATCAAGTGGAACTCGAAAGTACAAATTGAAGTTGACTCTCTGGGGCAGGAGTGGAGTAAATGAGATCTTGAAATAATCGTATAAACTGGAATTCCCACTCTTTTAGCCAGCCCGTTAATTAGTCCACAGTGAATCTTTGGTTTGTACCACTCCATCATGGACGCCTCTCCATGTTTTGGTACAAGTGTGGTTGGCCTGGCATAGATTGATATGTTTCATTTATTGAACAGCTTAGAGTTGGGGTTGTTCACATTCCATTAGCTCATTTTATACGATAATGATTGTTTGAAGTAAGCAGGAAAGAGGGAACATTACTTTCATTTTATAAAAGGACAAGGAGCTCAGAAAGCTCAGGTTGCCTTCCCCAAGGTCATGTGGCAAGGCAGTAGTTAAAGTGATGTTGGAATAGTGGTTTTAGATGCTCTTCTTGCTACACCATAATATACTCGAATGTTTCTTTTCACCTTAGGATGATAATGAGAGTCACTCTCCTAAACCAAAAATGATGACTAGAACAAGAATTTAGGGCAGAGAAACAACCATAGTATATTCAGGCTTGTGTCTTATTGGGGTTTAAAATTCCAGCTGGAAGTAATATTTTGGTTAGTAATAAAGCTATAACCCAAACTCCAGTCTGATACTAGATGGTTTTCAGCCTTTGGGATGTGTCCCATTCCAATTAAACTGTTTCTTTTCCTGTCTTGAAATGTGCTAACCATCTTTAAACATTTAGCTACAATGACTTCAACCAGATGCTAAATTAAATGGAAAAATTTCGGAATTTGGTATTCCCCTTTCTCCACATGTCTAATTTTATACCCTCGCTACACTTCTTACACCTACAATTGGCTTCATTTTGTACTTTGTTGTTGTTGCCAGTTTAACCACACAGTGTTTTACTTCTATGCTATCAATTATTTTTTTCTCAGAAAATAGTGTACACATGTGAAATATGTTCTAATTCATAAACACACAAGCAAATACACATTTACATTCTAAAATTAGTACAAATGATGAAAATATGACTGTGATAATTATAGATTTACTTGGTAGCTTCTCCTTTTAAAAACTTAAAACTTTATTTTGTGTTCTGCTTTTTCCTTCACATTACATTAACCTGATTTAGGCATACTGTAAATATTTCAGTTGGTTTTTGAATACCAAAGATCACAGTAGCAATTTTTATCTAATGCTGTCTATGCCAATATTAGTATTTTGTGCGCCATGTCATAGCAGCACTGAGAAAGAAACAGGCCTTCAGTGTGAATTTCCCCAGAAATTAATCACCACCTTGGCCTGAAGTACCATTTGGGATTCAATTACTCAACTCTCTAGGCTGATGTTTAATCTCTTAAATATTCTATTTCCACTGGGAGACACAAACACAGAGGAGCACAGAATTTGTCATGTCAAATCATCAGACTGATCCCAAAATTCAAACTCTTCTTCCAATATTGTATAGGTTCAGGAATGACATTACAATATTGGGCAACCCTATTAGGGTTGCCTAATTAGGCTATTGCCTAGAAATCTATTTGAAAAATGTATTTGTCAGGGAAAAACTTGCTATAACATTCATACTATGTGCCATTTTAAAGATATGATGCCATATAGAGATGCTTCTATTGAATAGCAGAGAAAACACTACATATATAATTTATTAATTTTGGATCTTGACCCTAAACTTTAATATTCAAAGGGCAATTTGCTCTAAAATTTCCTACTTTTTTTTTCCATTCCCTCAGTCATTTAAATCATTTATCCTTTGAGTTGCAAACAATCCAAATATACTTTTTTTTTTTTTTTTTGAGACAGGGTCTCATTCTTTCACCTGGGCTGGAGTGCAGTGGTGCAATCTCAGTTCACAGCAACTTCCACCTCCCAAGCTCAAGGGATCCTCCCACTTCAGCCTCCACAGCAGCTGCACGCAACACCATGCCCAGCTAATTTTTGTAATTTTTATTTTGTAGAGACAGGATTTTGTCATATTGTCTAGGCTGGTCTCAAACTCCTGGGCTTAAGTTATCTGCCCACCTCGGCCTCCCATAGTGCTGGGATTACAGGTGTGAACCACCATGCCTGGCCTAAGCACACTCTTTCGGTTATTTTAAAATGTACAATTAAGTTATTATTGTCTATAGCCATACCATTGTGCTATCAAATAGCAGGTCTTAATCATTCTTTCTATTTTTTTGTGCCCATTAACCATCCCCACCTCCCCCTCAGCCCTCACTAGCATTCCCAGCCTCTGGTGATCATCCTTCTACTCTCTATATCCACCCACAGAATGGGAGAAAATATTTGCAAACTACCCATCTGACAAAAGTTTAATAACCAGAATACATGAGAAGCTCAAACAACTGTATAGGAAGAAATCTAATAATTCCATAAAAAAATAGGCAAAAGATTTAAATCGACATTTCTCAAATTACCCACTGTGTGTACTGACCTTCACTTTTATTAATAAAACATGATAATCTGCTATCCCCAATCTCTGATAAAGACAACCAAATAAGAGAAAAGTATTCAAAAGAACTTTTTCGATTGTAAAATGCATTTGTAATTCTTGTTTCATCAGTAGGTATTTTGTTTTAGGCCTCTGAGACCAGAGGCAAATGTAGATTTCCTTCCCTTCATCAGTTTATCAAGTTTTAAAGAAATGTTACAATACATAATTAGAAAAGAATGAACAAAAAATTAATGTGCAGTTAGGTGCACATTAATGTGCAAGTACTGAACTTGCCTAAATATATGTACACACACACACATATATATATATATATATTTGTATTTTCATAATGTTATTGAAAGTCAGCTAATTGAGTTAAAATCTAATTTAAACCTGTCCTAATTATACAACCAAAAATCCGCTGGGAAATTATGTATAAAATCACATGAGTTTCTTTATCATAAATATCATATTATTTAAAATGTGCTCTGGAAATATTCTGCTGGGTGTTTTGTGAAGCTCAGAATCACTCTCCTGGAGATAAAAGAGTTTAGTGTTTGTATTTTTAGCGTATTCTAAATAGATACATATCTATGTTGTATATCTGCATGTGTATATATGTATGTATATTATCTGGAACCTCCAAAATTGTGAAAAATAAAATTTTCTAATACCTTTTAGTGACACAACATCAGAATTCAAATGTTCCTTACAGAAATACATAAACTATGCCTTATAAAGAATGTTCTTCTCACTACAAGTTTTAACTGAGTTTAGCTTAGACCTTACTTAAAGTAGTTTAGTTATTACTGTGTTGTTCTTATTCTGGTTATTACAGAGTTTCAAAGAAAGTCTCACAACACTGAATCAGAGAGCAGAGCTGTTCAATGGGATGAGTCTGCCGCTTGAGCAGGATAAAAGCCAATGCTGTCTTCTGCTCAGTTGTAAATAGTATTAATGAAAAGTTATATAGAACTTCTGATGGGAGCAATCACAATTTTTTAAAATGGCCATAATGAATTGTCTGTGACCCAAAATTGTGATATCTAATTTTCTGTATAACAACTTAATTTAAATATTCCCGTAATTATTCACCTATAATCTACTAAATTAAAAGTGAACTCTGCTCAATTCTATATTTAGTTTAGTATGGATTTTCTCTTACAGAAAACAAAAGAAACCACAGAAAGCAAGCTCTATTCACAATACTTGTACATCTTATCCACTAAAGTTACCATTTTTAGTGTTTTTAACCATTACATACAAGTGATGTTATAAGGTGTTTCCCTACAGAAAAGACCCTGGTAAATATCAGACTGATTTGTTTCACTTACAGTTGATTTTTAAGGATTATCTGACTTTCAAGGAACATAGTATTTTTTTTGTATATGTTACCTTACTAATTTGGCTGCATTTACACCTAAATGAAACAATGTGAATATCTCTTTGCAGATTCCATTTTCATAGTATGTAGAAGAACAGCTGTAAAAACATTCATTGTGTTTTGCTTTTATTTTCAAGACTAAACAGCTAGTGGATGTAAAAGCTGAATAGTATCAGGCACTGTAAAAATGGGTTGTATATATTCCGTATAATGATTTTCAAATATATTGTGAAATTGTGAGTATAGAAATGAAAAATGTTTTTCATTTTTAAGTTGTATATATTATTGTTGTATATATTCAGTTGTATATATTCAGTATAATGATTTTCAAACGTATTGTGAAATTAAATTGTGAGTATAGAAATGAAAACTATGTTTCATTTTTAAGGCTATCTTCTTAAAAGCTTGCATTAAATCTGTTTTGCTGTGGCTTCCACTCCCTCCACCAAAAGTAGCAGGCTGTCTGATGTAAGTTGCTTATATAGTTGATCAGGCTTCCCTGATTTTTTTTTTAATTTACTTGCAAAAGATATTTATGAATCCCTTTTGTATAAGACACCAAGGATATTGTTTCAGATCTAAAAAAGAATTCAATATAAGTCAAGTCAAATACTATATAATTTTATCAATATGTTACTGGATAAAGAAATGTATTTCTGCCTAGTTTGAGAAAAACCAGAAATCAACTGGTATTACCTAGAGTTGCTCTATGTTGTAATTGATCTACAGAAATTAGTGCTATGGCTTACTTAAGATTGGAAAAGACCTTTCTGGACAAATGTAAAATTTATACTTTATCTGAGGGAATTATGGGAGGCAAAATTGATTAAACATATTCTCTAATTATTTAGGCTTGTGCAGATCTGAGAAACATGTGCTCTTGGTCAACAAGCCAGGCTATCTCTTATCTAAGACAGAGCAAAACAACTAAAACAAAGTAAAACAAAACAAAAACACAAATTCCTTGATGGAATTCCCTAGGTAACTCATTTGACATTTACCAAATAGTATGGCTTTTGAAGTTTTTCCTCTGAGGGATAGCTCTTAAACACTCACTCAAGTCATTTTGCTCTAGAAAATCAGCAGGAAATGGGGGCTCTTCACTTTGGCTTCACTTTCTCATTGATTCTCTCTCCAAGCCCACCTAATCAAGTTTGGGGAAAAAAACTGAAAATAAAGATATTTTGATAGATAACTTTCAGTGCTAGAATCTTACCTAATCAGCCTGAATCATTTAGAGATTGAAATTGCTGATCTGCATTTGATATTTAGAGTACAAGAAAAGAAACTTTTGTTGTTTTAAGACTTTTGATATTATCTGTTACTGCATCAACTAAGCTATCCTTTCTGGAAAAGTTTTTATCTAGGCAAGAAATAAAGGAAGCACAAACTTGAATTGAAGCAATAGGAAAGGAGAAGATAAGACAAAGTAAAAAAACGTTTTAAATGGAATAAACATAGCTTACACTACTAAAAGTACAAAGAGAAATTGCTTTTAAAAAGTGTCTTACATGAAAAATATATTTTCGTTTTACTATAAAAAGCAGCATTATATGTATTTTATAATTAAATGATAAAAAGAATAAGTATTGGCAGAAGACAGAATGTAAAGTTGTTTGCCAAACTGGGAATTCCATAGTGTGCTCATACAAATTTCATTTATTTTATTTTAAAAAGTCTTGATAGCTCTTGAGTCTTCCAGAAGTATTTGAGATGGAGGAACACCTCATATCAGATCAAGTCTCTAAGTTCAAACTTGAACCACAAATGTTCACTGTTGCTAGAAAAGATTATAGAGTTTTAGCGACTGGCTTTAATTAAAACTCAAGATTTTACATAGGCACTTAACTTTGTCAAGCAATTGTATTTCATTTTTTTGGAAGGATTGTTTTCACATCCTTTAATACCATCATTTTCATATCTTCCCTTTCTTCAATTTTCCTGCAGCTATAAAATCTGCGCTCTCAACTCAGGGGATAGTTTTCAACTTTTTGAGAAAACAGAAGCTATCAACTGAATAACACCTTCAATTTCTTGAAACCAAATCCACTAACCTATGTACTCATTTTTTTTCATCTTTCTTTCTGTTACAACAAACACAGGTAACTCCTGATAAAAAAGACCAGTCTCTCCATACATGCAGGAAATCACATTCTTCTAGCTTTCTCAAGATCAGGGCTGGGTGCAGTGGCTCATGCCTATAATGCCAGCACTTTGAGAGTCCAAGGCAGGAAAATAGCATGGGGACAAGAGTTCCAGACTAGTCTGGTCAACATAGCAAGACCCTGTCCCTACAAAAAAATTAAAAAATAATTAGCCAAGCGTGGTGGCATACATAGCTACTCAGGAGGTTTAGATGGAGGATTGCTTGAGCCCAGGAGTTTGAGGCTACAGTGAGCTATGATTTTGCAACTGCAAAATCATATTTGAAACCCTGTCTCAAAAACAAACAAGCACAAAATACCAAAATAAACTGAGGACTTTGCCTTTTGATATTTTACTCGGTCTCCTCCATCATCAGTCTTCCTGTTTTGTATCCTGCTTCTTGATTGCCTGATTTCTACTCTTCTTCCTCCCATTTTCTCTTCTTCTTTTTCCCTTCCACTTAAAACATTACAAATAGTTTACAAACATCCTCTAATATGTAGTGGGAATAATAACTAATGGTATGGCAATTGCTAAAGACAAAAACCTGTGAGTCATTTTTAGTTATTCTACTTCTTTGACTCCTTCTATCCGATTCATCATCAGGTTATTGAATTTCTACCTCCAAAATCTATCACAAATCCTTGCACGTCTTCACATTCTTACACCAGCTTTTGTCCAGACAACAACTAAGCACTTAACCGGTGTGTAAACTTTCACACATGCCCTATTGGAAATAATAATTTTAAATGCAACAATGGCAAACATCAGATGACGTTAGTCCAAGCTTTGTACCATGGCCTTATTTGAACATACAGAACCGATTCATCCTGCTTTTTCAACCCACTGGGTTCCGGCCATCCTACATTAATTGGAGACGGTTTAACATGCCAAATATTTCCCAGTACAATTCCTTTGCACATGTGGTTCTTTCTGAGAGAAAGAATATCCTGCCTCATCTCAATCTCTCACAAAGCTAGTCTTTCTGAATTCATATATATATATATATATATATGTATGTATCTTTCTTCAAGGACCTTTTCTTCTCACTTAAGTCTATTTCCTCATTATCATATGTTATTTAATTTTCTTTGTCACAATTTAGCTTTGCTTCGTCTCTCTTTCCCTTCACCTATACACGCATTCAACTACTTATATATTAATATTTTATCTGGCTTTCATTACATTTCAAGGTTCCCAAAAGAAAGTTTGTCTTTTCATTTAGCATTTTATACCCATACCTATTGTCATGCTTGTTAAGTATAAAACTTACTAAATATATGTTGAAACAATTACTCCTAAAAATATGTTCCTCACCTCAGGAATAGGATACTGGACTAAAGTAGGGAAGCATAGTTATAGACCCGTAAGTTTCTGGTCAAAGTTTTCTGAAAACACTTTGAGGCTTCGTATAGAAGGCACTGAATGACATTACTACTAGCTAATAGGCTGGACAGCAATAAGCAGACACAAACATTTGTCACCACACCAAAAATCAATCTTTGGAGATATTCAGCACTTAGTAATAATCTCAGTTGTATTATAAGATAACATGATCATAATTTCTGTTTGTCTCTGCCAGAAACTTTTATTTTTATGTCAGGTTGATTAAGTTTATTTGAAACAGCTGGATTCTAGGTTATAGTGTCAGCAGAGCCTGGAGGAGGAAAGAACCATAGAATCAGAACACTTTGGTTTGAATCTTGGTGCTTCTACATTTTAACCACTAGGGCTGGGAAAGTTATTTATTAGAAATACCATCCAAAATCATATTAGGTTAAAATTACTTCAGAGAGTTTTGAGATTATCTAATCAGATAATATATATAAAATTATGTTTTAAGCCAAGGAATGCAAAAGTAACATATAATTGTTTCTGTTACCTTTCTCATCAGGATAGAAATGAGTATCTCTGTGTTCTTTTGGAGATAGGACTAGGCTTTAATTTTCAAATTGGAAAAGCAGATTATTTTTTTGCTGAAGTTTTTAGGTTAGAGCTTAGCAAATGGTAGTTCCTTATTCATTTATAAATTCTATCCCCATTTATGCATTTAACAAATTATATTTGGGAATTTGCCATAAGCCAAGTACTGATGAAACACAATTATACAATGTGAATAATGCAGGCAGAAGCCTGCACTAATGGAGTTTAGTATCTAGAGGAGAGAGTGATATTTAGTATATAAAATTACAGACAAACAATTATTTGCAAATTTTTTTAAGTTGTATAAAGGAAAATAATGAGGGATTATAAATGAAAGAAAAGTTACAATGGGTAAGAAGAGCTTTCAGAGTTAGTCATTATATCGTGATATTAATAATAAAAATATGAAAAAAATATTTTCTTCATTTTTCAATCGAGTATTCTCGTAAATTGAAGAAATTAATATATAATAGAAGTTTGTATACTATAGATGTTACTATAAATGTTACCTTTTAGAATAATCATGTCATATTTTTTGTCATAATAAAAATACTTTGAGGTTATTTTTTTCTGTATAATTTTACTGCATTAAAACTGTTATATGACCCAATGGTATTGAAGATTAATATTGTAAAATATATATTTTATGAATGATATAACAAAATGTGCAATGACAAGAAAACATCCATGACAAGAAAACAAAGTATCAAAAAAAAATTTAAAAGTAATGAGTAGCAAACATTAGTAATGAGTACATAAAATTTTTACTCTTTTCTCCCTAAAGTTTAGGATGTATTTGTAAAAGTTAATACCATTGTAAATCAATGCATTTACCCATGAGCTATTATATGCACATGTATATAAATGAATCTTTTGTCTCTTTTCTTGGAAGATTCCCACACACATCTGCTTTTTTCCACAGATATTCTTTAAGATGATGAATGATTTAAGTTGCATGTCAGTCAGAAGAAAATCCAGTGAGAGCTCAAATACATGTAATTTCTAGATGTAGCAATTTTGATTAAGGTGTTTTAATTAAATGATATTTATTTATACAAAGACTAAAAGGACAGCAAGATGGAAAGTAATGCCAATTAAGATCCATTTAATCATGTGAAAATTACAAATATTGAAAGTTTTAAGGTTTCCAAAAGTGAGAACAAACCTGCAAGAGATAGAAAATATCCTTCTTAGCTACAGAATACTGACCTGTATCTATTTTCTTCTCTGTGGGTGGTGGTTGCTATAGCTGCTTCAAGAATCCCAAATATTTCATGGTATATAAGAACATAGATGATGTATTTAAGCATGGACTTCACATTTTAACTAGAGGATCATTTTTCTAAGGATAGTGGGTCCTAATAGAAATATTAACACAAACTGTTACCTGATAGAAAATAAATTGATATCCAAACCCTGAGTAGGTCTATTTGGTTGGTGTCCAATGACAAAGGATGGTTACAGCTGCATGAAGTTGTTATAACTAACTGGTTTGTAGTTTGTAACCATCTGTTTGAAAATGTGCCCAACCCATTTTATAGCAAACAAAGTGAATATAAACTTTCCACTTATTTGGGTTAACATTTCAACTTTTAAAAATCCTATTCAGACAATGATACAAGGGATAACTATTTAAAAATTTGCTCTCCCATATAATGTAGAATAAACTCCCTTTAATATATTTTGAAGTTTTTCTCATTATTCTCCTTTCACTTACATGCTTTTTGTTGCCTTATTTAGTCCCTCTTGGTGTTAGTAGAGAAATATGTGAACTCTATATACACGAACAGCATGCTATTCTATATGGCAGCCACTATCCATATGTGGATATTTAAATTTATGAATATAAATTGTAAAAATCAGTTTATTAGTCATACAAGACATATTTCAAGGGCTTGAAAGGTAAAATGGAACACTCCCATCTTCATTAAAACTTCTATAGGACTCTGCTGTTCTAAAAGGCTAAATATAAAACAGGAATATATAATAAAAATTTGTATTCTTTACTACTTACAGTCCTGGGTCCAGCTTGAATGACTCTCCATTCTTGGGAGCGGTCTGAACTAATCTTGCCACTCCCTTCTCAGAGTCAAACCCATTTTAGAACAGAAGTGACTTGTAAAAATTAAATTACTTAAATTCAGTCAAGGTGCTTGTCTAGGTTTTCATAGATTTTAAAATTGTACCTAGTTATATGTGATGCTTTTCTCCCTCCATCAGTCTATGTGGCTAAAATAATCTAGACTGATGGAGGAGTGAGAGGATAGTAGTGGGAATCTTGTGCTTTAAATCTATCTCTTTTTTTTTTTTGGCACTTCTCTGTTGAATCTACTAAAAATTGGAAAGCTTGGAAAGACCCATCTCATTTATAAGCACTGCAGGTAAAATAAATCTACCTGAAGTTTTCTTTTTCCACTTTCCACAGTCCTGATGCAAAACAACAGGCTGACTATAAGTATTATGACTTTAAAGGATTTCTGTCATTGATCTGTTTTTGTTGTTATTTTAAGTCTTGTTCCTGATTTATAGCAACTCCTCCTGTAACTTCATCATCTTTCTACAACTGCTTATTATTTTGAATATAATTTTCAATTTCATCTAACTTTGTACGTTTATTTGGCATGATATAAGAACACCAGAATTAGCAAACAGAGAAACCTGATGAAAGTCATCCAGTCATTTAGAGATTTAAGCAAATTATAAGATTCATTAATCATCCATGGGAAAATCATATTTCAGGCTACATTAGGAGAATAATGTATTTCTAGTCATTCGCTCTCCATAAACTGAAAGAAAATGTCAGAAAAATTCATTGCCAAGTTTTCTCTTGCAAATGGTTGTGTGCAAAAAAATTATCACAGGTACATTTTGGTAAGGCGATTTCCTTATGATTTTGAGTCCTGAAACAAATGTCATCCTTCACTTCATTGGAAGTAAGCCTTAAAAAATACCGCATCATGCTTACCATGCTTCTGTTATTTTGGTGTTTCAAGATTCAGACACACCAAAATTGTAGATTTAAACAAAACATAAACCTTACTACAACATCAAACCTTATTCTATAAGTTGGAAGTGTACTATAAATGATATTTAAAAATCCTCAAACGTTTTTTTCAATTTCAAAAGTAAAAACATTTTCATTTAAATATTTGGAAATAGTCTACCCCTTTCTGTGTCTTTCACCTTCCTGTCCCACATGATGAAGATGTTAACAATATGGTTTGGTCACATCAGCCTCCTTGATAGACTTGAATTACATTGTTTCACTTCCCCTTTTACACACCATGTTGGTTTCAAATTTACTGTTTTATCTCAAGATGGCACTTAATTCCAGGTCAATACACGTTCTTGTTTTGATTCACTGCGATAGATCCTGGTAAGAGTTTGCATTGACAAAATGACTTCCACATCCGTTTGGTGGATTTAGATGATCACACAGCCTACTTACGTGAGTAATCCCTTGGTTCCTAACCTTGCATCATTGTGTTTGACGGACATAACCTGTGCTAGTCTTCTAACCATCCTTCCAGGAGGATTTGGATCGACATGGGTTTTGAGTATAGACCACACGGATACTATTCTGATTTTAAAAATCTGGATTAATTATGATAAATACAATGGTTTGGCCACACAAATGTCTGTTATATTATTTTTTGGACATTCTATATATTTAAAATAGTTCATAATAAGTACAACATTAACCCTTATCATTATAGAATGAATCACAACATCTTCTCTAGTCCATTTACTAGAAGACCAATTTACTTTCCAGAGGGTTGCATTTATTCAATAATACTCCAGCCAGTCAGTGGGAGATGAATTATTTTTTCTAAGTAGATAGAGCAAATGTGGTGCAGAGACTGACATATAGAATTAACCTCTAAATACATGTGTTTGTAGTATCTAAGTTTTCTTGGCCTCATATTTACTCATAGGAGGATGTGCTATTATGAAAATATGAGGGAAAATAATATGAGAAGTTAAACTAGATTACAATGTTTTTCCTAAAAGACAGGATCAGCGCCATATTCATTTTAGTATTTCAAGTATTTAGCACAGTGACTTTCTCAGAGTAAGTGTAATATCTCAATGAACAAATGAATGCTCTTTGTTTTCCTTAGGCCATATAACTAATTGTCACTTCCTTTTAACTTCCTTTTTGTAACATGGTCATACAAAATAACTAGTGTAGTTTTTTTTACCAGTTGGGGACAAATGGAAGAGACTTATTTATATATCTAGCAGCCTAATTTAGATAGAATGATTTCATTTATGAGAAATTATAGTCAATAATGTAATGATACTGTGAATATTGATTCCTTAGATATTTATTAGGGCAGATTTTTTGCACCTCTCCAGTTTACTTAAAGTGAGCTTCAAGATTTTACTGAAAATTAATAATATGTCTGTGAATTCTCAAAGGAATATATAGAAACTAAAAATGTAATTAGCACTGTATTTTAACAAAATTTGAGACTGTTCTTCCCTCAAATACTGAGGAATATGAGCTGCAGATGTGTTTACTCTGGCAAAAGATTCAAGATTAAAACAACTCCCATCAACATAGACTGAAAGATCCATTTCCACCCTGAAATCCTATATTCCATATCTCATGTTGCTTTACAAATATTTCAGTGTACCATCCTGGTTAGGTGTTTGCAGAGTTGTTTTAAGTGATACTTATAAATGTATCCAAATTATTTCCCCAAAGAGGAAAATCTGAAAATCACTTGCAGTAAAGATCGCTGTTGAAGAAACAAATTAATCATGATACAAAGTGTCTGGTGCTGCACAGATAACATATGGTAGCTCAGTTTCTATTTTGCTTCCCTACAGGTTAACAACCATCGACTAGGACATGAAAAGAAATGCGTAAGGGTTGTTGATGTTCCTTGGGGAATGTGGATAGTTTACATACATAATGTTCTCTCTCTCACTCACACACACACACATATACACACATACACAGAGGATTTCATGGAATTGGAAAGTTAAGAAAGAGGTTTTTCTCTTTTGTTGTATTTTATAAGAGGGTTTTAACATATTAAATTATGGCATGATCTTACTGCTTTAATAGTAATAACAATGGTATCTTCCATTCGTATGCCTGGGGAAGAATGTATGTGCCAATATTTATAATTTTAAGACAAATGTCAACTTAAAAAAAATAAATTAGTGGAGTGGCTCAGTAAAGACTGCACAAAACTTATGCATGCACTAGCTAAAGGCAGTTTTTTTTTTTTCTCCCAAGCTGCACCTGAATTGTTGCCACGAAGCAAGGAAGGCCAACGTTAACATATGCAAGAAAATCCCCAAATCAAAATTTTAGCTTGAAATCTGCCAATTGTTAAGTACTTGCTGTTTCTTTCATTCATTAATGTTTCAGGTAAAGAGAAAAAAAAATCTGCCAGTGATATTCAGCTCCAGGGCTGCCAATTTACGATCTCTGTTGAAGCTAGTTAGTTTGATCTATTTGAAATGTTGGGTAATTCCACCTCTCTCTCTATATTTCCCTGGCCACAATGTTTCAAGAGAATGGCTTTTTTGGCTTGACAAATAGTTGACTTGTGCTTCACAAACTCTCATATAATGTAATCATATTTATCTTATATAAATATTCATCCTTTAATTTACTATAAAATAAATTATATTCATAATAGCAAACAGCTATGTTTTTTACTTTTTAAGTATTTATCACTACCATTGTAACATGATTCTTTATATTAACCTTGAAAATGGCTGTGGAAATAATGGAGTTGTAGATTCAGAAGAAATATTATTATCATGTCACAGCCAATTAACTGATCAATTTTATTATTTAATGGAGGTAGAAAAGTCAGCTCTAAACAGATGTGCTTTCAAAACAAATGACTCAACTATTGTGTGTCATGCACTCTTTACTTCTTCTCATCTCTGAAGACATATCAACATGGATAAACAAACCATTACCAGAATTTTTTTATTAGGAAGTAAATATGTGACTGAATCTATCATTTATTCTTATTTTTCAAGTCCCCTCAGTGTCTGTTTTATTATAACCACTGGTCCAGCTTCAAGTAATGCAACACTGGGAATAGCCTTCTTATCCTGTTACTTACATGGCAGCTGCCTTTGATACAGAATTAACCAAACCAATAGTCCACCAGTGGTTGAAGCTCTTTGTCTTTAAGTGGCTTACATACATTTTTATATTGGAAAATATTAGACTATTCATTAAAAAAGCTCATGGTGGGAAAAAGGAAAAGAAGGTATTCTAGGAAGAGGGAAATTTAGCCATATGCTTTCTTCCTGCTCCTTTTTTGGACAGGACAGATATTGATCTTTCCAGTTACTGACTGTCTCCTATATATAGTCTTAAACTCCAGTGAAAATTAATCTCTTCCTCCTCAGTGAGATAGTGGTATATGTATGTATGTATGTATGTATGTATATGTGTGTATATATATACATATGATTATCTTTTACTATTCTCCCACTTTCATCTAAGGTTTATATGAGATTCCCAGAATCTATAATAACATCTGGCACATTTGAGTTACTGAATTAAGGTTTGGTAAGTGAATGATTGATTTAATAACTACAACTTGAGCCCTTCATTATTGACCTTTAAAATTAATCAATTTATTTTCTAAATTATTTTGAAATGTGGATTCTGGAATACATTATTGAATAAAACTGGTGACATGGAAATCTATCTAATATGTGATACTGACATATAAGTAAAAAATGAGTGTGTGGGGTGGTTGTACTCCCTTCTAACCACTATCAAGATGTTAACAGTGTAAGAGGAAATATAGAGCTAAATCTATTTTTAAAATGTCAGTGTCTCAGCATTCAGAAACATTTACTGAGCACCCGTAATGTGCCACGCACTTTAATATATATTGAGGAAAGGAGGATATAAGTATTGAAAGCATGGAGAAAGAAAATTTATAATGTATAAAGGTAAAGAAGCAATACCAGGAATATATAGAATTAGCTAATGAGAAAGACACTGGAAGTAATTAATATAGTTCTATTATTACTTAAAGATTAGGCATAATATATATATACATATTAAACCTAACACAGTTGGGAGATGATGGAGCAAGATGGCCAATAAAGCTCCACTGACATCCCTTGCAGAAAACAAAAAAACTAACAAAAAAAAACTTCCTAAAAAAAATCAGGTAAGCAATCACAGCAACTGGTTTTAATATCATATTAAGGAAAGAGGCACTGAAGAGGGTAGAAAAGACAGTCTTGAATGGCCGACTATGCTTCTCCCATCTCCCAGCAGCAGGTGCATGGCACAGAGACAGAATTTGTGTGTTTGTGGGAGAGACAGCGCAGTTATTGTGGAACTTTGCACTGGAACCCAGTGCTGTCCTATCACAGTGGAAAGCAACACCAGGCAGAACTTAGCTGGTACCCATGGAGGGAGCATTTAGACCAGTCCTAGCTGGAGGTGAATCATTCATCCCCCACTTTAGCCCAAGGTGGCAGGCTGATGTAACCCAAAGAAGACTACTTCAACATTGAATCACCAAACTCCTGAATGTCAAAAATAAAGAATCCTAAAAGCAACAAGAGAAAAGAAACAAGTAACATACAACAGAAATCAATACATTTGGCGGCAGATTTATCAGTGGAAATCTCACAGGCCAGGGGAGAATGGAATGACATGTTTAAAGTGCTGAAGGAAAAGAACTTTAACTCTTGAATAGTATACCTGGTGAAACTATTCTTCAAGCATGAAGGAGAAATAAAGACCTTCCCAGACAAACAAAAGCTGAGTGATTTTGTCAACACCAGACCTATTTTATAAGAAATTCTAAAGGAAGCTCTTCAATCTAAAAAAAAAGGACATTGATGAGTACTAAGAAATCACCTGAAAGTACAAAACTTACTGGTAGTCGTTAACAGATAGAAACCCACTTAATATTGTAACAGTGATTGTGGTATGTAAAATACTGATATCTTGAGTGGAAAGACGAAGGGATGAACATATCAAAAATAATAACTACAACAACTTTTCCAGACATAATATAATAAGATATAAATAAAAATAACAAAAAGTTAAAAAACACGGGGATGATGTGAGATTATAGAATTTTTATTAGTTTTCTCTCTGTTTCTTTGTTACTTTGTTCATGCAATAAATGCTAAGTTGTCATCAGTTTTAAATAATGGGTTGTAAGACGTTATTTGCAAGCCTCATGGTAACCTCAAATCAAAAATCTTATGACAGATACACAAAAAATGAAACGCAAAAAATTAAAACGATAAAATCACCTTCACCAAAAGGAAGACAGAAAGGAATGAAAGAAGAGAAGACCAAAAAACAAACAGAATACAAATGACAAAATGGCAGGAGTAAGTCCTTACTTATTAATAATAACATTGAATGTAAATGGACTAAATTCTCCAATCAAAAGAGAGTGACTGAATGGAAAAAAAAAAAAAACTCAACAATCTGTTATCAACAAGAAGCACATTTCACCTATAAAGGTACACATAGGTTGAAAATAGAGGTATGGAGTTTTGGGGGGTGGAGCCAAGATGGCCGAATAGGAACAGCTCTGGTCTACAGCTCCCAACGTGAGCGGCACAGAAGATGGGTGATTTCTGCATTTCCTTTTGAAGTACCGGGTTCATCTCACTAGGGAGTGCGAAACAGTGGGTGCCGGACAAATTTCTCGACAAATACACCCTCCCAAAACTAAACCAGGAAGAAGTTGAATCTCTGAATAGACCAATAACAGGCTCTGAAATTGTGGCAATAATCAATAGCTTACCAACCAAAAAGCGTCCAGGACCTGATGGATTCACAGCCGAATTCTACCAGAGGTACAAAGAGGAGCTGGTACCATTCCTTCTGAAACTATTCCAATCGATAGAAAAAGAGGGAATCCTCCCTAACACATTTTATGAGGCCAGCGTCGTCCTGATACCAAAGCCTGGCATAGACATAACCAAAAAAGAGAATTTCAGACCAATATCCTTGATGAACATTGATGCAAAAATCCTCAATAAAATACTGGCAAAACGAATCCAGCAGCACATCAAAAACCTTATACACCATGATCAAGTGGGCTTCATCCCTGGGATGCAAGGCTGGTTCAACATACACAAATCAATAAATGTAATCCAGCATATAAACAGAACCAAAGACAAAAACCACATGATTATCTCAACAGATGCAGAAAAGGCCTTTGACAAAATTCAACAACCCTTCATGCTAAAAACTCTCGGGAGGCGGAGCTTGCAGTGAGCCGAGATTGCGCCACTGCACTCCAGCCTGGGTGACAGAGCAAGACTCCGTCTCAAAAAAAAAATAAATAAATAAAAAATAAATAAAAACTCTCAATAAATTAGGTATTGATGGGACGTATCTCGAAATAATAAGAGCTATCTATGACAAACCCACAGCCAATATCATACTGAATGGGAAAAACTGGAAGCATTCCCTTTCAAAACTGGCACAAGACAGGGATGCCCTCTCTCACCACTCCTATTCAACATAGTGCTGGAAGTTCTGGCCAGGGCAATCAGGCAGGAGAAGGAAATAAAAGGTATTCAATTAGGAAAAGAGGAAGTCAAAGTGTCCCTGTCTGCAGATGACATGATTGTATATCTAGAAAACCCCATTGTCTCAGCCCAAAATCTCCTTAAGCTGATTAGCAACTTCAACAAAGTCTCAGGATACAAAATCAATGTACAAAAATCACAAGCATTCTTGTACACCAATCACAGACAAACAGAGAGCCAAATCATGAGTGAACTCCCATTCACAATTGCTTCAAAGAGAATAAAATACCTAGGAATCCAACTTACAAGGGATGTGAAGGACCTCTTCAAGGAGAACTACAAACCACTGCTCAATGAAATAAAAGAGGATACAAACAAATGGAAGAACATTCCATGCTCATGGGTTGGAAGAATCAATATCGTGAAATGGCCATACTGCCAAGGTAATTTATAGATTCAATGCCATCCCATCAAGCTACCAATGACTTTCTTCACAGAATTGGAAAAAACTACTTTAAAGTTCATATGGAACAAAAAAGAGCCGCATCGCAATCAATCCTAAGCCAAAAGAACAAAGCTGGAGCATCACGCTACCTGACTTCAAACTATACTACAAGGCTACAGTAACCAAAACAGCATGTACTGTACCACAACAGAACATAGATCAATGAACAGAACAGAGCCTCAAAATGATGCGATATCTACAACTATCTGATCTTTGACAAACCTGACAAAAACAAGAAATGGGGAAAGGATTCCCTATTTAATAAATGGTGCTGGGAAAACTGGCTAGCCATATGTAGAAAGCTGAAACTGGATCCCTTCCTTACACCTTATACAAAAATTAATTCAAGATGGATTAAAGACTTACATGTTAGACCTAAAACCATAAAAACCCTAGAAGAAAGCCTAGGCAATACCATTCAGGACATAGGCGTGGGTAAGGACTTCATGTCTAAAGCACCAAAAGCAATGGCAACAAAAGCCAAAATTGACAAATGGGATCTAATTAAACTAAAGAGCTTCTGCACAGCAAAAGAAACTACCATCAGAGTGAACAGGCAACCTACAGAATGGGAGAAAATTTTTGCAACCTATTCATCTGACAAAGGGCTAATATCCAGAATCTACAATGAACTCAAACAAATTTACAAGAAAAAAACAAACAACTCCATCAAAAGGTGGGCAAAGGACATGAACAGAGACTTCTCAAAAGAAGACATTTATGCAGCCAAAAAACACATGAAAAAATGCTCATCATCACTGGCCATCAGAGAAATGCAAATCAAAACCACAGTGAGATACCATCTCACACCAGTTAGAATGGCCATCATTAAAAAGTCAGGAAACAACAGGTGCTGGAGAGGATGTGGAGAAATAGGAACACTTTTACACTGTTGGTGGGACTGTAAACTAGTTCAACCATTGTGGAAGTCAGTGTGGCAATTCCTCAGGGATCTAGAACTAGAAATACCATTTGACCCAGCCATCCCATTACTGGGTATATACCCAAAGGAGTATAAATCATGCTGCTATAAAGATACATGCACACGTATGTTTATTGCGGCACTATTCACAATAGCAAAGACTTGGAACCAACCCAAATGTCCAACAACGATAGACTGGATTGAGAAAATGTGGCACATATACACCATGGAATACTATGCAGCCATAAAAAATGATGAGTTCATGTCCTTTGTAGGGACATGGATGGAACTGGAAAACATCATTCTCAGTAAACTATCCAAGGACAAAAAACCAAACACCGCATGTTCTCACTCATAGGTGGGAACTGAACAATGAGAACTCATGGACACAGGAAGGGGAACATCACCCCGGGGACTGTTGTGGGATAGGGGGAGTGGGGAGGGACAGCATTAGGAGATATACCTAATGCTAAATGACGAGTTAATGGATGCAGCAAACCAACACGGCACATGGATACATATGTAACAAACCTGCACATTGTGCACATGTACCCTAAAACCTAAAGTATAATAATAAAAAAAAAAGAAAATAGAGGTATGGAAATGAAAAATGCGCAGGAATTGCTATACTTGTATTAGGCAAAACAGATTTAAAAAACTATAACACTAACTATAATACTATAGTTCAAAAAACTATAAGACATTGAGAAGATCATTATCTAATAATAAAGGGGTTGATTCAGCTAGAGGATACAACAATTTTAAATATCTATGTACCCAACACCGGGGTACCCAGATATATAAAGCAAACATTACTAGAGCTAAAGAAAGAGATAGACCCCAACATAATAATAGCTGGAACCTTAAACACCCTACTTATAGTATTGGACAGATTATATAGACAGAATGTCAACAAAGAAACATCAGATTTAATCTGTAGTATACATCAAAAGGCCCTCATAGGTATTTATAGAACATCTCATCCAATAGCTACAGAATACACATTGATCACCTCAGCACATAAATCATGCTGAAGGATAGAGCATATGTTAAGCCACAAAACAAGTCTTAATTTTTTTTTTAAATTGAACTATGTCACATATCTTCTCTGACCACAATGGAATAAAACTAGAACTCAATAAAGACAGGAATTTTGGAAACTGAATAAATACATGGAAATTAAACAATATGCTCCTGAATGACCTGTGGGTCAATGAAGTAATTCAGAAGGAAATTTAAATATTTCTTGAAACAAGTGATAATGGAAACACAGCATACCAAAACCTATGGGATACAGCAAAAGCTGTACTTAGAGGGAACTTTATAGCTATAGATGCCTACATCAAAAAAGAGGAAAAACTTCAAATAAACCATCTAATTGTGCACCTTGAACTAGAAAAGCAAGAGCCAAGGCAGCCAAAATTAGTGGAAGAAATAATAAAGATCTGAGCAGAATTACATGCAATTAAAAGAAAAAAATACAAAAGATTAATTAAACAAAAGTTGTTTTTTTGAAATATAAACAAAATTGTAAAAACCATTAGCCCAACTAAGAAAAAAAGGGATAAGACCAAAGTAAGTAAAATCAGAAATGATGAAGGAAACATTGCAACTCATACTGCAGAAATCTGAACGATCATTAGAGGTTAGTATGAGCAACGATATACCAATAAATTGGAAAACCTCGAAGAAATGAATAAATTCCTAGTCACATACAACCTACCAAGATTGAACCATGAAGAAATCTAAAGCATAAACAGATGAATAACAAGGAATGAGATTGAAGCTGTAATAAGTACTCTCTCAGCAGAGAAATGCTCAGGACCCAGTGGATACACTTTCGTATTTTATCAAACATTTAAAGAACTAATACCAATCCTACTTAAACTATTTCAAAAAAATAGAGTAATAAGGAATACTTCCAAACTGATTCTACAAGACCAGTATTAGTCTAATACCAAAACCAGACAAAGACACATAAAAAATACAAAACTGCAGGCCAATATTCCTGATGAACATTGATGCTAAAATCCTCAACAAAATACCAGCAAACCAAATTCAACAACACATAAAAGATCATTCATCATGACTCAGTGGGATTTGTCCCAGGAGTGCAAAGATGGTTTGACATATACAATTCAATCAATGTGATATATCCTATCAACAGAATGAAGGATAAAAATCATATAACCGTTTCAATTGATGCTGAAAATGCATTTGATACAATTCAACATCCTTCATGAAAAAAATCCTCAAAAAACTGGGTACAGATGTGACATACCACAGCACAATAAAAGCAATATATAGTAGACCCACAGCTAGTATCATATAGAATGGAGAAAACCTGAAAGCCTTCCCACTAAAATCTGGAACATGACAAGGATGCCCACTTTCACCACTTTTACTCAGCATAACACTAGAAGTTTTGGCTGGAGCAATCAGACAACAGAAAGAAATAAAAGACATCCAAACTGGAAAGGAAGAAGTCAAATTGTGCTTGCTGGCAGACAATATGATCTCATATTTGGAAAAACCTAAAGACTTCACCAAAAAACTATTGGTACTGAAAAACAAATACAGTAAAATTGCAGGATACAGTATCAACATACAACAATCAGTTCATTTCTATGTGCAAACAGCGAACAATCTGTAAAAGAAATCAAGAAAGTAATCCCATTTACAACAGCTACAAAAAAAAAATACCTAGGAATAAACCTAACCAGAGAAGTGAAAGTTTTCTAAAATGAAAACCATGAAACATTGCTGCAAGAAATTGAAGAGGACACAAAAATGGAAAGATATTCCATGTTCATTGACTGAAAGAATGAATACTGTTAAATGTCCATATTCCCCAAACCAATCTACAGATTCAATGCAATCCCTATCAAAATATCAATGACATTCTTCCCAGAATATAAAAAAAATCCTAAAATTTATATGGAACCACAAAAGAACCAGAATAGCCACAGCTATGCTGAGCAAAAAGAACAAAACTGGAGAAATCACAGTACCCCACTTCAAATTATGCTACAGAGGTATAGTAACTAAAACAGCATGTTATAGGCATGAAAAGAGACATATAAACCAATGGAATAGGGAGAGAACTCAGAAATAAATCCATACATCTACACTCAACTCATTTTTGACAAACCAAGAACAAACACTGGGGAAAGGACAGTCTCTTCAATAACTGGTGCTAGGAAAACTGGATATCCATATGCAGAAGAATGAAACTAAACCTCTGTCTCTCACTATATACAAAAATCAAATCAAAATGGATTATTAAAGACTTAAATCTAAGACCTCAAACTATGAAACTATGAAAGGAAAACATTGGGGAAACTGTCTAGGACACTGGTCTGGGTAAAAACTTCTTAGTAATACCCCACAAGCACAGGCAACCAAAGCAAAAGTTGACAAATGGGATCACATAAAGTTAAAAAACTTCGGTACAATAAAAGAAACAATCAACAAAATGAAAAGATAGCCCACAGAATGGGAGAGAATATTTGCAAACTATCCATCTGACAAGGATTAATAACAATAACACGTAAGGAACTCAACTGAAGGAAAAAATCCTAATAATCTGGTTTTAAAAATGAGCAAAATATTTAAATACACATTTCTCCAAAGAAGACATACAAATGGCAACAGGTATATGAAAAAGGGCTCAACATAATTGATCATCAGATAAATGCAAATCAAAAATACAGTGAGATATCATCTCACCCCAGTTAAAATGGCTTTTATCCAAAAGATAGACGTGGAGAACGTGTGGAGAAAAGGGGACGCTTGTGCACCATTGGTGAGAATGTAAGTTAGTGCAACCACTATGGAGAAATCTTTAGAGATTCCTCAAAAAACTAAAAACAGAACAACCATACGATGCAGCAATCTCACTGGTAGGTGTATACCCAAAAGAAAGAAAATCTGTATATTGAAGAGATATCTGCACTCCAATGTGTATTGTAGCACTATTCACAGTAGGTAAGATTTGAAAGCAACCTAAGTGCCTATCAACAAATGAACGCATAAAGAAAATGTAGTACATATACACAATAGGGTACTATTCAGCCATAAAAAAAATTAGATCTTGTCATTTGTAACATCATGGATGGAACTCAAGGTCATTATGCTAAGTGAAGTAAGCCAGGCACAGAAAGAAAAACTTCACATGTTCTCATTTATTTGCCAGAGCTAAAAATTAAAACAATTTAACTCATGGAACTAGAGAATAGGATGATGGTTTTCAGAGGCTGTGAAGGGTAGTGACTTGGGGAGGATGGAAGTGGGGATGGTTAATGAGTACAAAAATATGGTTATATAGAATAAATAAGATCTAGCATTTGAATGCACAAGTGACTTCAGTCAATAATAATTTATTGTACATTTAAAAAATAATTAAGAGTATAATTGGATTGTTTATAACACAAAGAAAGGAAAATGCTTGAGGTGACGAATACCCCATTTACTCTGAAGTGAATATTATACATTGTATATCTATATCAAAAAATCTCAAGGACCCCATAAATATATACAACCACTATGTATGCACAGAAATAAAATATAACATTAAAAATTTAAAAAACACACACACACTTGGAAGTCATACCCAGAGTTATTAACCAAGAGGAAACTATAGAGGGCATCCAAATTGAAAAAGAGGAAGTAAAGTTATCCCTGTTTGCAAATGACATGATCTTATATATAGAAAAACCTAAAGACTCTACCAAAAATCCCTTGGAACTGATAATTTCGATAAAGATGCAGGATATAAAATTAATAATCAAAAATCAGTAGTGTTTCTATACATTAACACAAACTAGGTGAAAACGAAATCAGTAAGACAATCCTATTTACAATAGCTACAAAATAAATATCTAGTAATAAATTTAGCAAGGAGATGAAAGACATTTTCAAAGAAAACTATAAAACACTGATGAAATTAATTGAAGAGTGTACAAACAAACGAAAGACATTCCATGTTCATGGATCAGAAGAATTAATATTGGTAAAATGTCCATACTACCCATATGAATCTACAGATTTAATGTAATCTCTATCAACATACTAATGGCATTCTTCACATACATGGAAAGAGAATCCTAAACTTTGTATGAAACCACAAAAGACCTAGAATAACCAAAAGCAACCCTGAGCAAAAATGAAAACAAACAAACAAAAAACAAAAAACAAAAAAATAAATAAATAAAAGCTGGAGGTATCACAAGACCAGACCTTAATACTACAGTGCTGCAGTAACTAAAGCCGCATAATGCTGCATGGAAACAGACATACAGACCAATGGAACTGATTAGAGAACTCAGAAATTAATCCAAAAATCTACAGTGAACTAATTTTTGAAAAGGGTGTTAAGACAACTCACTGGAGAAAGGGTAGTCTTTTCAATAAGTTTTGCTGGGAAAACAGAACATTCATATGCAGAAGAAGGAACCTAGACTCTCACTTTTCATCCTATGCAAAAATCAACTGAAAGTGGATCAAAGACCTAAATGTAAGGGCTAAAACAATAAAACTACGGAAGAAAACATACGGGAAGTGCTTCAGAACACTGGCCTGGGAAAAGATTTTATGAATAAGACCTCAAAAGCACAGGCAACTGAAGCAAAAATAAACAAATGAGATTATATCAAACTGAAAAGTTTCTGTACAGCCTAGGAAACTACCAACATAGTGCAAAAACAACCTACCAAATGGGAGAATGTATTTGCAAATGACGCATTTAAGGGGATTAATATCTTAAATATCCAAGGAACTCAAACATTTCAGCAGCTAAAAAACGGACAAATGTCACACCTGTAATCCCAGCACTTGGGGAGGCCAAGGTGGGCAGATCCCCTGAAGTCAGGAGTTTGAGACCAGCCTGGCCAATATGGTGAAACCCCGTCTCTACTAAAACTACACAAATTAGCCAGGCATGGTGGTAGGTGCCTGTAATCCCAGCTACTCAGGAGGCTGAGGCAGGAAAATAGCTTGAACCCAGGAGGCGGAGGTTGCAGTGAGCCGAGATCGCACCACTGCATTCCAGCCTGAGTGACAAGAGCGAGACTCTGTCTAAAAACAAACAAACAAACAAAAACACAAAACAACAACAACAACAACAAAAAAGACAAATGATCTGAATAAATATTTCTTGATAGAAGGCATACAAATAGCCAACAAATGATTAATTAACATCACAGATCATCAACGAAATGCAAATCAATAACATCCCAAATAGTATTAGTAATATAAAAAAAAGATTTTAAAAATAGCAAATGGTGGCAAGGATGAGGAGAAAAGGGAAAGCTTATGCACTGTTGGTGGGTAAGTAAACTAGTACAGCTGCTATAAAGGTTCCTCAAAAACCTACCAATAGAAGTACCATGTGATCCAGCAATCACATTACTGGGAATTTATCCAAAGGAAATGAAACCATTATATTGAAGAGTCATCTGTACCTCCATATTTATTGCAGATATGGAACTCCACATCTTGGCTACTGTAATTAGTGCTGCAATAAACAAAGAGCTACAGATGACCATTCATTCTTCTGTGATGTGATCTATACATCACATTTTCTTTATTCATTCATGTATCACAGGTGTCCAACAACAAAGCTGAAGGTATCACATGTGTTGTTGTAGGCATCCAACAAATGATGAATGAATAATGAAGATGTGATATATAGATCACATCACAGTGGAATATTATTTAGCCATGAAAAGAATGAAATAATATCATTCATGGCAACATGGATGGAACTGGAGGGCATTATGTTAAGCGAAGTAAGCTAGAAATAGAAAGTTAAACACTGCAAACTATCACTCATGTATGAAAGCTAAAAAATGTTGATCTTATAGAGAGGTATTGTAGAAGAGAGGATACCAGAGGCTGGGAAGGGCAGGCAGAAGACAGGCATAGGGAGAGATTTGTCCCAAGATACAAAACTAAAGTTAGACAGGAAGAATACATTCTATTGCCCTATAGCACTGTAGTTAACAGTATTATGTAGTTTTAAATAGCTTGAAGGAGGATATTGAATGTTCCCAAATAAAAGAAATGATAAATATTTGAGATGATGGATATGCTAATTACCCTAATTTGATCACTATACATTATATGTTTTGAAATATCATTAGGTACTCTGAGAATATGTACAATTATTATTTTTAATTAAAAAAATCAAAATCTAAGTATGAAGGTGTATGTTGTATATACACAAGTTGGTAGGAAAACCCATATTATCTACTTTCCAGACCCACAGGATAAAGAGAGAGAGCAGATAAAACACACCTAACTACAGCTGTTTGGAAACAGGGATCATAATTTAAACTGGGATTAATGTGGATATGGAGAGTTAAGAGTTTCCTGTACCTTAATATTGTATTGTCTTCCCTTTCATTTTAATCTGACTTTTGGATTGCTGTCTCTTAGACCAGTGGTTCCCAACCCTTTTGGCACCAGGGACCAGTTTTGTAGAAGACAATTTTTCCACTGACAGGGGTCAGGAGAATGGATTCGGGATGAAACTGTTCCACCTCAGATCATCAAGCATTAGATTGTCATCAGGAGCATGCAACCTACATTGCTCACATGCGCACTTCACAATAGGGTTTGAGCTCCTATGAGAATCTAATGTGTCTGCAGATCTGACAGGAGGCAGAGCTCAGTTGGTAATGCTGGCTGGCCACTCACTGCCAGCTATGCGACCTGGTTCCTAACAGGCCAGGGGCCAGTACGGGTCCATGACCCAGAGGCTTGGAGACCCCTGTGTTAGACAATACTACAAATAATAAAAATAATAAATAAAAAAGAATGTACTTAGTTGCTCTTTCCTAAGATAGATCTTAACTAAGGCAATTGGTAGATATTGAGTTTCTATGTTTAAAAAGCTTAAATCAATGCTACTTGATAAAATGTGTCCTGTTTTAGAGTAATAAATCTTTGATTGAATTAAAGTAGAAGAAATCTGTATTAGGACTAATATGAAAGTTCAGAAAATCCACTTAAAGCAAAGCAGGCAATTGAAATTAAAAGTTTATTTATTTTGTTAAAATGTTTTTCTCCATTTCACGTATTCTATATCAGGTGATGGGAATACTTTTTATCTTTTTCAAATTAGGAGAAATTTATAAAACACAATAAGTGAGATGACTGTGAAAAATGTTAAGCTTGAAAAAAATAAACATTCTATAGAATGTTTATAGAAATTTGCATTGTAATATTCTGTGCTCAACACTATATTAGTTTACATTTACTGTAAAATTAATTAGATTGTGTTTTTATTTATTTAGTCAGTGAATCAGGAATATTGATAGTGAATATCTTACATTGCTGTGTATTCAATTTAAATTAATGACAACTGGATTTATTCAACTTTTTACAGTTGAGAAGAAAGTTATTGCAGTCATTCGTATTCATTCATATTCATAACTTTGTGCCATCATCAGAGGAAACAAACTTTCTATTTTCCAAATGAGGTAACCGAGCCTTAGAAATATGAAAAAAAAGATGCTTAAAGTAATATGGCTCAAGGAAATTGAATTTAATATTTTTGACAGATTTCTATGTGTATGGCACTGTTCTAGGTATCAAAATGAATATTTTTGCAACCATTCATTCATTTGTTCACTCATTATTTATTCAAAATATATTGAGCACTGAGTATGTGTTCGACCCTAAATTAGTGCTGGAAATACAAAGGTGAAGAAGAAAGAATATTTTCAAGGACTTAGTAGTGGTCTACAGGTAGGGACAGGCACATGAAGTGAAAAACTTCAATAAAATGTGGTACATGCTACAAAAAAAATAAGATGTGTTATGTAAATACAGACATTTAGACCAACATAATTATTTAGAGAGGAATTTCTGTAGGTGATGAAAACTTAATTAGGTTTTGAAGATACTGTAAAGGTGAAGAACAGTGTAAAGGACATTCAAGATAGAATACAGAATGAAGAAGAAGTGTATGAGCACCAAAAAAAGAACCCTCCTCTTTACCCATCAAATTGTTTATTCAACTAACATTTTTTGAGCATCTAATACACACCAGTGACTGATCTAAGAGAATGAGTCCGATAAGGTCCTGCTTTCATGATGGGAAACAATGAGAGCAATGTCTAAGCGAGACTTGACAAGGGCATGAACAAGAGAAGTGACAGGAGAAGTGGAAGACAGCGAATGAATCTGTAAAACATTGAGAAGGTAAAACATGTGTAGACCTCTTGAATGATTGAACCCGTGGAACAAGGGAGAACACGAAATCTAAGAAGAGTCCCAGATTTTTGGCTTGGAGAATTAGGTAGATGTTCTACCATTGGCTGAGATGTGGCATAGGAAAGATGATAAAATTTTACGCATGTTGAGTTCTTGCTGTGCCTCAGAGGATATGGCTGGCAGGGAAGGAATATATATTTCAACTAGTAATAGGGAGAACCATGGCTAATACAGATGTTTGGAAAAAGTCAGTGGCCTTTATATAATTTAAAGCTGTAAAACCAGAGATAGTACTCCTGAGCAGAGGATAATATTATTAAAGAAATGATAAGACTTAGCTAATAAATAAAATGCCAAATATATACTATACACATCTAACACATTTCAGGTTGATTAGAATGTTTTTATATTATTTCTAAAGGGAAGTTGCTATGCATCAAACCCAGAAAATAATAAAAATGATCTTGTGAAAATTGAAAATTTTGAACATGTGCTTATTTGTATCTATATAAATTCAATGTCATGTTTAAATAAGTTTCAGAGTAATTCTAAATAATTCTTCATACCTAATTAGCAAGTACATTCCTCAATCATGCCATCCATAATTGCTTCTTAGACTTTAAAAGTTTTCCCATAGATGGGGACACTAAATACTGAGTACTACCAGCTGGGAGAGGGATGGAGGAGGGTATAGGCTGAAAAACTACCTATGGGGTACTATGCTTACTACCTGGGTAATGGGATCAGTCGTACCCCAAACCTCAGCATCATGCAATATACCCACATAACAAATCTGTACATGTACTTCCTGAATCTAAAATAAAAGTTGAAATTATTACAGAAATTCTATTTCCTTCAGTGGGTCTCAAGAATTTGTACTGTATCACATATCTTCATCTCAGAGTCCTGACACTATTGATTAAATAAAACAGTACAGACTGGTATATTAAATAGTTCCAGGCTTGATCTAATAACCATTGGAATATGAAGAAAAATTTAAATTTTATAGTTTAAGAAAGCATCAGAATCGCTCATTTTATCTCTCCCATATTCCTACTCAATGTGCTAACTCTGTGTAAGCATTCTATTCACTTTCAAACAAAGTATATCAATGGGTATCAATGAGAGTCCACATTTATTCATGAATTCTTAAAAATGTTTTCTGTTTTGTAAGTTCTGGGTCACTGGTGGATTTTTCTCCTATGATAGGCCTATATGTATATATATGCATGTATATATACATGCATATATATGATGGTCATATCAGGAATAAATATTTCTCTTTCCCTTACCCAATTTGGTGCCCTAGATATGTCGATGTTCTTTCTTTTTTGATTTGCAGTTAATTGAGGGCCGGAGAATTGAGAACAGTGGGAGAGGGAGACCTTAAATAATATTCAATAGACATGCCCATTTCTTCTTAGTACAAATATCATTGCTCAAAGTTATATGAGAACATAAAGTATTTCTTAAGTTTCCTTCAGAAAACATAGGTTAATTATAAAGAAACTATTCTCAGTTTTAAGATGGGTTGATGGGTGCAGCAAACCACCATGGCACATGTATACCTATGTAAAAAACCTGCACATTCTGCATGTGTATCCTGGAACTTAAAGTAAAATTAAAAAACAAAAAACAAAAAAGAAACTATTCTCTATTATTAAAATAACTGTATCTTTATAGTCACAATAGTTTGTAGTATACAATATTAACTTATGTCTTAATTTTGGTAATGGTTGTAAAATGGTTATTCTGAAAAGAAGCATTGAGAAAAGAATAGTAATCAAGTTTCGAAAGTAGAATCTTGAGCTGGAATTGACATAAGAATATCAAGCTAAATTGAAAATTAGCAAAGTCTAACATATCACTTAGTTACACTTAGAAGATTTTCTATATTTGATTGAAGTGAGAGTGCATCTAAAACAAGTGAAATAATACAGCTATTGATTAGTCATCTTAATTCATAAATCTTTACTTGTAATAGAAATAAGGTGATAAAATAGAACTTCAAATTAATTTAATTATTACTCAAAACATTTAGAACAGGTGAGAAAATAGCCTGGAAAAAAAAGTACTATTTAGTCAAACATTTTAACCACATCCGTTTGTTTCAGGTTATTCCGGGTTTTTAAAATTTCCCATGCTTACTCATACCTATAAACTAGTTTCTCTCATTCAGTTGATTTTTATAATTATATTAGGTTTTGTTGAATAACTTAACATATGGATAATTATATTTTAACATTCTCAGTAATTTATAAATCAACATGTTCTTACAAAGCATTTATTCAAGAGTTTATATATGGCTAACCGATTAAAGCCACTCAGAGGTAATGTTTTGGCTATAAAAAAAGCAGCAAGGAAGGGTTATTAAATCTCACACTCACTTGACTTAAAGTCTATAGCCCCCATGGAAGAATGTAAAATTGTAAAAAGCAAACCAACCTCTGCAATGTTTTCCTTAACGTATTGCTTGCACCTGTATGTAATTGTAAGTTCCCAAAGCATTACTAAATAGGTCAAAGGTAATAAAGTTATAAACATAGAATAGCCCTTTAAACCCAGAATACTAGTGTCTCCTTTTAACCATACACTACTCAATCTGTGCCTATAATTAGCAATGCAAAGAATGTTAGCTGGCCCGTCATGGTCATGCCTTGCCTAGTATCCAGAGGCACAAAAGAAGTCTTGATCATGGGACCCTTTGAGGAAGCTGTGCAATAAAACAGAAATCAGGGCCAAGGAGACATATCAAAGCCCTGGAATTTTCCTTAACTCTGCAGAAGTTTTGTGAAATTCATCCTAAGGGAGAGGATACAGGAAATTGGGTAATATTTTGCAAAGACCATGAAACCCTTGTGTCTCTCAATAACTCTACACATATAAGGCCTAGAATTCCAAAAAATTAGATGATGTAAACTTAATATATTGAATCTTTGAGAGAAATAGATGAATACATTTATTTTGTTATTCATAACAGTGTCTCAGACTTAAAATGTTAACATTTTAAAATACAGCTGCGGGAAATAAGAAGAAATGAAAAAAAGACAAGGTGAAGGAAAAATGAGACACAATAACAAAGTATGACAAGAGGGTGGAAAAAATGCCAATTTTATTTGCATTATTTGAAGTCTATTCTGGCAAATGAATTAAATGTGAGCTATGTATAAACTTGTAAGTCATTAATACTGTAGCATAAAGCCAATGTCCCAAAATATAAGCAAGGCAGTCAAAGATGAAAGAGTTGAATCAATAAACACATCCCAAAGTAAGTGCTATAAACAACTATAGTTAGTGAATGTATCGGATGTTCACTAATATTTTTCTGAAAAATCTAACTGGCATTTAGCTTAAAAGAAGTGTACACTAAAGTATAATAATAATAATAATAAAAACTAATGAATTCTAAAAAAAAAGAAGTGTACACTTATTTCTTTATGGACATTTAAACAGCTAACTTCAACTTTCCCATAAAATCCTTTGCAAAAATTGATGTTACACTTCATATGCATTCTACACTGAAGTTCAAGAAGCATATTTGTCCCATATCTCCCAATAACACCATCTTTCGAATATCCAATCATCCCATTGTTCACATTTTGAAGAGACAGCCTGTGGAAATGCAGTCATACTCAATTTGACAAAAAGATGCCAATGTTCCCACTGTATTAGATGCCACACAGAAGCAAATTGAAATCCAGTCCAACAACAAAGGAGGACTGGAAGCTTATTTCTACTCAGAGTAAACTACTTCGCTCCCCTATGCCCACCAACCTGAATTACTAAACTGCATTGAAACTCCCATGTGTTCACTCTGATATTGTGGAGAAATGGGATGGAAATATGAGAAACGAACAGATTTTAAATTCCTGAGAGGCATTTCCTAATGCCTGCCCAAGGATGAAGTGAGATATCTCAATGTGAATTTTGAACGAATATGTATATATAAAATAATTGGAATAATATCACAACTCATACTTCAACAGAAAATAATTACAATTGATTTTCATTTTATAAATTCCAGATAAATGTAAGGATTTAATTACATGGTATATTATTTTTCAAATCCACATGACTTTTAAAGATGGGTACAAACCATTTTATACTCTGATACGTAACATTCAGTCATAATAAAATCAAGACACAAGGTCCTTTTCCAAACATTTCTGCATCATCCTTTGCATGCATGTGGTGATATCATTGTACATATATGTCCTTTTGCGTGTCCATTTTGGGAATTTTTCCAGAACACAATGAGTCACTGGATCTTATAAAAAATTTAGGACTATGATATCATGTAATGGTAACACTAAATTCTTCAGTTTGTTGAAGAGGGTTCATAGTTCAACATCTGAAATAAATTATGTAAATAAAAATCTTAAGTTTGAAATATTTTGGCTTCATGTAGTTTTGCTCTTCATTTTGGATGTATCTATCCTCTGTCTTGTGTCTAGAATGCTGCCATTTAATCTGATAGCATAACCAATCAATCTCTCCGCTTTGGTGACTGCCTGAGTAACAAGGCTGGTTTGAGTCACAGATGGCACAGGAGATGAAGTTTCTAGTCATTTCCAGACATATGCAAACCCCGTAATTCTCCTTTACTTTCTATCACTGTATATTCTCACGTTGATGGAGATATTTAAAAATGCTATCCCAAATATATTGAAAGTATACACTTGTCATCTGCATTTCTCTTCACAAGTGTGTTTTGCAGGTGGTAGACAAATGAGAAATACAATGACTAGTTAACCCCATCTTCCAGATGGTTCCTCTTCTGTGAATATGATGATGGTGACACCACCAACGTTCCATATTAAGGTATATTATTCCAAAGTTTATGAACTACAATCCTGTTCATTTTATTTCCTTACCTGCTTCAGTTTTCCCCAAATCCCTCCTATACAACTTTTTATTTCTGCATTGTACTTGCTGAATTTCAAAAGAAACGGGAAAATTTAAATATGCCGATACTTGATTTTGATACAAATATTTCCATTTTGTTCAATGGGTTATAATTTCTAGTGTAGTGGCTTATGTCTCTTTGCAGTTATATAGTTTTTTCTTTTTTATGTAGTCATATTTTTTACATATTGTTGATGTAAATTGAATTCAGACGGACATAAATGAGAATATCCTAGTCATTCGAAATGAAACAAAAGAATGCCTAACTGTATGTTTTTGTATTTTTGTACAAAAATACAGCTTAATCTTAAATAGCAATTTTCTTAAAGATTCACATAACTCTGTATGACAAACTAAATTAATCGAATTTATTTTTAAGATTCCTAAGTATTTTCCCTTGAAAGTAAAACAGCCAATCTTCCTCAGTTTTCAAACTTTGCACCTGATAATAATAGGGTAAAAAACACCATTTCCTCTTCCTAGTGAAAGGTTTAAAAGTCCTGAAAGTACATTCCCCTGATACTTGTAATTTACTATTATTACCGCACTTCTGAAACTAAGGAAATCCTTTGGAATGACCTCAGTTTTTATTCTTTTCTGAATTACCAGCTTTGATGGTATATCATAACTCCCGATGTTAAGTTTAAAGATCGAACTCCCAACTTTAAAACATAAGCCACAGTTATTGAGATGAAAGAAAAAAAACAAAATAACATTGCCACTTGATATTCAGCATTCATGCTTCAAAACATTCTAAACTTATGATTTCTTTAGATATGTGTGTATGTGTATTGCTCTGTGTTTGTGTTTTCCTAATTGCAAACTTGAGTACAGAGTTTGCCCAGTTGCAATCTTGGATAAAAATCTGGAAATGTTTGAAATCAAGGAGGCCAGATGCAGAAACTCAGTTGAACAATCAATCTTTCCTTACATTCAAAACCTCTGTTATTGGACCCGCTTCCTTTAGTATTCTACAGCTGCCCAGTAAAATGACCTTCACCCTTCTGTGCCTATATATTGCTATTATTAACACTGAGTATTTTATTTCTCCTCACCTGTTATTGTACTTTTATATCTCGATCTTTTTTTTTCCAATTTCTACTCAGTTTAGATTGCACTCAAACTGTGTAGAACCCAGATAAAAATAATGTGTGTTATTTTTCTCATTTGTGTAGTAGAACCATCTTATTAAGCCCCCAAAATGCTTTAGTAGCCTTTTTTTTCACATCAGGAAATACAAAACTTTGACAAGGACATTTAATGTTGTCATAAGGAAGTAACAAACAACATATGTCTTTCAATGAAGTGCAAGAGACTATGAAGATTTCAAAAGAAAGGAAAATGCAGAACTATCTAGAATATTTAATCTAAGTCCAGGTGAAATCATTTTTTTTTTTTTAGATAACAAAAAAGTCCCCAGAATGTTCAAGTGCCTTCATGGTAAAAGTACAAAGATACATTAAAAACATTCTTCCTTATTAAAATAATAAAAACATTAAAAAATCACACCATTTGGTGACAGTATCATTTGTCTCAATTTCAAGACTATATCCTCAAGCAGATAAACTAATATATTTTGTGTTTTGGTTTGGAATTTAATGAAGGCCATAGTAATTAGCATTAAAATAGTAAAATAGCAAACCACTAGCCAGAATATGTGGGGGTTTTATGTGTGAGAGAGAGGGAGGGAAGGAGGGAGAGATGTTTGAAAACAGACTTGCTTTGAGAATTTCATCAGTGGAGGCAAAGTAAACTTTTAAACCAATGGATGTCTCTTTATTTACTGTCTCCCTCTTGATATTAAGGCACAGTTGTAGCTCCTTCCACCTAGATGTAGGAGAGATGTAAGCTTGGGCTTGATCCGGGTGTTATATAGTACCATAGATAATTCTCAACAGCTGAGCTGCCTGATTTATCTTTTACCATTTTCTCAAAACTTTTGCTTAAATAATATACATTTTATGGAAGACAAAAATAATATGCAAGAAATAAATATTGTGACTGGAGGGAGAACATTTCCAGAACCACAACTTGAACTTTTGTTTTATGATGTGTTAACCCAGTAACATACTTTGTTAGGGTGAAAATGTTTCCTGTTACGAAAGGGCATTGTAATAAACAGGTTATTACAGCCTATGTCACATAGGCTGAGATATTATTTTCTACCTATGTCCATCAACAGGAAGAGATGCAGTGTCAATAGTTAAATGGTCTCTCTGAAGGCACACATTAACAGAAGAACAACAAAAAAAACTGACCTTGAAATCCTAATGGAATACCCAACCATCCAATTTTCTCCTGTGTTCCTCCTTTTCTTTTCTTTTTTTTTTTTTTTTTTTTTGAGATGGAGTCTCACTCTGCCACTCAGGCTGGAGTGCAAAGGCATGATCTCAGCTCACTGCAAACTCCGCCTCCCGGATTCAAGTGATTCTCCTGCCTCAGCCTCCCTAGTAGCTGGGAGTAGTCTGCCACCACGCCCAGCTAATTTTTGTCTTTTTAGTAGAGATGGGGTTTCACTATGTTGGCCAGGCTGGTCTCAAACCCCAGACCTCATGATCCACCCGCCTCGGCTTCCCAAAGTGCTGGGGTTACAGGTGTGAGCTACCGCGCCCGGCCTACCTCCTTTTCCTATCTAACCATTTGCCTCCTTTATGCTTGTGGTCTTGTAAGGACACAGATGTTTCAAATTTCATCCCCAATATGCTTAAGTCCCTCTCTTTCATTTAATCAATATCAGGACTGTTTAATCTCAATAGTATTCTCTTACTATGCAACCTAGTATTTTCTTGGTTACTTTATTCTGGAAGCTGATCTACTATCCAGTCGTAAAGCTCTCCCATACTGTACTCTTGACACCTCTCTCTACTGTGAACCCACTCACTTACATATATGCTCAGACTGTCCCTAGAACACTGTCTTTCTTTTATCATTTACTAAAACTTGCCTCTATTCAAAGAACAAATCCCACAACCTTCTTAAAGAGTGCTTAATTTTCTATATTCCTTGTTCTTTGGGATTGAGAACTATGGTCCACATTCTTTTTGTTCTGTGCTTCTACCTCTAGAACATTATCTTGCCACCTTTATTCAAGGCTATTTTTCTTTTCTGAAGTATATCCCATTCAGTTATAGTACTTTTCCCCTATGCTGTCATCTAATTCACTCCAGGTCACTACCCACATTATCAGAAGACATTGAACTATTCTATATTTTCTCCTTATACTATCTCTTGCCATTATCCTGAGGGATTCCAATACCCATGTGAAAAGAATATTATAAACCTGCCCTCAGAGTACTAAAAAATGGATGCCTACCACTACATCTGAACCTTGACATCAGCTTTAACTCCACCTTAACTAAATTAAGTGTCCTCAATATATCGGTTTGTTATTCCATATTGATAACTATTTTTATCCATTGAGACCCTGACTGCTCAAATCTCTATTCTCCCAACCACTTAGACTCAATATTTGACTGAAACACAACACCGCTTAGCAATGCTTTGAACTTTTGCCTCCTTTGAATTTCCCATGATATTAATAGAAACTTTCATCATGTTGGCCCCTAACTGGCACCTAATCATAGTAAACTGGATCGTTCACAATATAACCGACGCAGTCTCCTCTCCTACCTCCCTCTCCACACCTTTCAATATTTTCCAGCTCCCGTGTTATTTATGAAATAACACTCTTTCCCTTCTTCACCTGGTAATTTCAAAAATCATCTTCCAGAATCTACCTTAAGCCCATAGCTTTTATTATGTTTTATTGCTCTCCGAAAAATTTGGAACTTCTTCAACAAAGTGTTATAATGCTTACCAGATATGGTAATTTCTCAATTATATACTTCTGATCATGCCCCCAAAACGCCCCAGGGGAGTGTGAGATTTCAACAACAAGGGCTATTTCAATCACATTTACATCTTCAATGCATAGCATAATATCAGTCTTATTGCAGGTTGTAAATAGATTATTGTTATATAATCCTTGTGAATTCTGGTTACTTTTGGACACACTACCACATACCTTCAGAAAGACTGTTACAGTTTGAAATTATCTAGACTCTCCATAATAATACATATTCCTGTGATAGCCCACCATCAATGGCCCCAAGTTTTTTGAAATATAGAATCAAAAAGTTTAATTACTTATGCCAAATATTTAAGAGGAGGAGAATACACTTCTCTACCCTGCAAAGCTGATTAGAGAAATTAAGACTAGTTGATTCTAAGTTCTTAATTTTTTATTCAGAATTGTGGAAACAATAACATAATCTTTTAAACAGAAATTCAAAATTGAAACATAAGAAAATAGTTCTGATAATTTTGAACTGAATACCCCTGTATATCCTAGTGTCTTGAAAGTGATTGCCTCACATCCCTTTTAAGTTGTATTCATAGGTATTTTATTCTATTTGTAGCAATTGTGAATGGGAATTCACTCATGATTTGGCTCTCTATTATTGGTGTATAGGAAAGTCTGTGATTTTTTCACATTGATTTTGTATCCTGAGATTTTGCTGAAGTTGCTTATCAGCTCAAGGAGATTTGGGGCTGAGATGATGGTGTTTTCTAAATATACAATCATGTCATCTGCAAACAGAGACAATTTGACTTCCTCTCTTCCTATTTGAATACGCTTTCTTTCTTTCTTTTGACTGATTTCCCTGGCCAGAACTTCCAATACTATGTTGAACAGGAGTGGTGAGAGAGGGCATCCTTGTCTCGTGCCGGTTTTCAAAGGGAATGCTTCCAGCTTTTGCCCATTCAGTAAGATATAGGCTATGGGTTTGTTATAAATAGCTCTTATTATTTAGAGATATGTTCCATCAATACCTAGTTTATTGAGAGTTCTTAGCATGAAGCGTGTTGAATTTTATCGAAGGCCTTTTCTTTATTGAGATAAATATGTGGTTTTTCTCATTGGTTCTGTTTACACGATGGATGACGTTTACAGATTTGCATATGTTGAACCAGCCTTGCATCTCAGGGATGAAGCCAACTTGATCGTGGTGGATAAGCTTGTTGATGTACTGCTGGATTTGGTTTGCCAGTATTTTATTGAGGATTTTTGCATCGATGTTCATCCAGGATATTGGCTTGAAATTTTCTTTTTCTTTTTTTGTTGTGTCTCTGCCAGGTTTTGGTGTCAGGATGATGCTGGCCTCATAAAATAAATTAGGGAGGAGTCCCTCTTTTTCTATTATTTGGAATAGTTTCAGAAGGAATGGTACCAGCTCCTCTTTGTATCTCTGGTAGAATTTGGCTGTGAATCCATCTGGTCCTTGGCTTTTTTTGGTTGTTAGGCTATTAATTACAACCTCAATTTCAGACGTTGTTATTGGTCTATTCAGGGATTCGACTTCTTCCTGGTTTAGTCTTGGGAAGGTGTATGTGTCCAGGAATTTATCCATTTCTTCCACATTTTCAAGTTTATTTGCACAGAGGTGTTTATCGTATTCTCTGATGGTAGTTTGTATTTCTGTGAGATCAGTGGTGATATCCCCTTTATCATTTTTATTGTGTCTATTTGATTCCTCTCTCTTTTCTTATTTATTAGTGTGGCTAGTGGTCTATATATTTTGTTAATCTTTTCAAATAAAAACAGCTACTGAATTCATTGATTTTTTGAAGGACTTTTTATGTCTCTATCTTTTTCAGTTCTGCTCTGCTCTTAGTTATTTCTTGTCTTCTGCTAGCTTTTGAATTTGTTTGGTCTTGCTTCTCTAGTTCTTTTAATTGTGATGTAAGAGTGTCAATTTTAGATCTTTCCCAGTTTCTCCTGTGGTCATTTAGTGCTATAATTTTCCCTCTAAACACTGCCTTTGCTGTGTCCGAAAGATTCTGGTACATTGTGTCTGTTTTCTTCAAGGAAAATTACAAACCACTGCTCAAGGAAAGAAGAGAGGACACAAATGGAAAAAACATTTCATGCTAGGAAGAATCAATATCGTGAAAATGGCCATACTGCCCAAAGTAATTTATAGATTCAATGCTATCCCCATCAAGCTACCTTGACTTTCTTCACAGAATTAGAAAAAACTACTTTGAATTTCATATGGAAACAAAAAAGAGCCCATATAGCCAAGACAATCCTAAGCAAGAAGAACAAAGCTGGAGGCATCACGCTACCTGGTTTCAAACTATATTACAAGGTTACAGTAACCAAAACAGCATGGTACTGGTACCAAAACAGATATATAGTCCAATGGAACCAAACAGAAGCCTCAGAAATAATGCCACACATCTACAACCATCTTATCTTTTAAAAACCTGACACAAACAAGCAATGGGGAAAAGATTCCCTGTTTAATAAGCGGTGTTGGGAAAACTGGCTAGCCATATGCAGAAAACTGAAGCTGGAACCCGTCCTTACACCTTACACAAAAATTAACTCAAGATGGATTAAAGACTTAAATGTAACACCTAAAATCATAAAAATCCTAGAAGAAAATCTAGGCAGTACCATTCAGGACATAGGCATGGGCAAAGACTTCATGACTAAAACACCAAAAGCAATGGTAACAAAAGCCAAAATTGGCAGATGGGACCTAATTAAACTTAAGAGCTTCTGCACAGCAAAAGAAACAATCATAAGAGTGAACAGGCAACCTACAGAATGGGAGAAAATTTTTGCAATCTATCCATCTCACAAAGGGCTAATATCCAGAATCTACAAGGAATTTAAACAAATTTACAAGAAAAAAACAAACAACCCCATCAAAAAGTGGGCAAAGGATATGAACAGGCACTTCTAAAAAGAAGACATTTATGCAGCCAACTAACGTGAAAAAAAGCTCCTCATCACTAGTCATTAGAGAAATGCAAATCAAAACCAGAGTGAGATACCATCTCACACCAGTTAGAATGGTGATCATTAAAATGTCAGTAAACAACAGATGCCGGAGAGGATGTGGAGAAATAGGAACACTTTTACACTGTTGGTTGGAGTGTAAATTAGTTCAACCATTGTGGAAGACTGTGTGGTAATTCCTCAAGGATCTAGAACTAGAAATAGCATTTGACCCATCAATCCTATTACTGGGTATATACCCAAAGGAATATAAATCATTCTACTATAAAGACACATGCATGTGTATGCTTATTGCAGCACTATTCACAATAGCAAATACCTGGAACCAACCCAAATGCCCATTAATGATAGACTGGGTAAAGAAAATGTGGCACATATACACCATGGAATACTATGCAGCCATAAAAAATGAGCTCATATCCTTTGCAGGGAGATGGATGAAGTTGGAAACCATCATTTTCAGCAAACTAACACAGGAACAGAAAACCAAACACCACATGTTCTCACTCATAAGTGGGAGTTGAACAATGAGAACACATGGACACAGTGAGGGGAACATCACACACCAGGGCCTGTCAGGGGTGGGAGCTAGGGGAGGGATAGCACTAGGATAAATACCTAATGTAGGTGATGGGTGCAGCAAACCACCATGGCACGTGTATACCTATGTAACAAACCTACACGTTCTGCACATGTATCCCTGAACTTCAAGTATAATCATAATAAAAAAGAAACGTGATTGTCTCACAAATACTTCTTGAAAAAAAAGGTAAAGTAGATGAATCAACGAATAGTCCATAACTTGCTTTAAAAAAATCATACCCATGAAGTTTTTGTGCTTATTTTGTTTCAGTGTTATATAGTTATTATTTATAAGCGGTAAGATAACAAACATGTCAATCTCTTTAAGAAGAAAAAAGAAATACAGCCAGTTTGACTCTTTTAATGACAGTGGAATCATTTCTATACCACTCTCCCAAAACAAGAATGAAAAAAGAACAAAATAACTAAACTCTGAGGATTATGGATTTGGTGGATTTAGATAAAGGTGAAACTAAAATTGCATATGTGTAAATATTAAGTTTTTTTAATTAAAATGTTTTGGTTACATATAAATATGTTGAAATAAAAGTTGAAGAAGAAGACAGAAAAAGACACAAGTTAAGTATGAAATCCATATATGCAAATTTGAAAGCTACAACTAAACATCTAATCTGCTTTTGGGCAATCCAGTTGAAGAATGGAATTATAATATTTTCAAACTCATTCTATAGGGATGGGGAAATTTCCCTCTTATCAAACTGTCAAAAAATTTCTTACCAGAAGCATTACATAAGGCACATGAATGCTAACACAGATACATTTATTACCTTAAGAGTTAAAATGAAACGCAATAATGCATTAATACTCAATTTTCCTTATCGTAGAGGGTATAAAATATGCAAATTAACCATCTTTTACATAATTTCACATTTATAATGGCATAATTGAGCAATCATCAGATATACAAACCTTAAATAAGTAATGCTAATATTCTATGTATAGACTCTGCCATAGAATGACAACTTCAAGATGTCATTTCATTTCTAGAAGGAAATATTTAAAAGTCCATTCACTGGGGTGACCTGAGGGCTATCAAGTGCTAACACAAACCTTTTATGTTGTATCTAACTTGCCCAGTCATGGACAGGTTTTGTGGGATGTGTAGGAAGCGAAAGTTATATAGATTTCCAATTGAAATGGAATGGCGTTATCTTAAAGGAATTTAAGGACACTAGTTTAGTTTCAGGCCAAATTTCAACATGGAATTTCAGTTATACTAAAACAGACATAGCCTTTGGGAGTCAGAATAGTCTCCTTTGAGAGAGACCTTAAATTTTAAAAGAACTCAGAAACCAATGATAAGTGCAGAAATTGTTGACTTGTATTCAGAAACAAATGCACCATAATCTTTCTGCTTGTTATTCCCCATCTTTTGTAGATACTCCAAAAGGTATTCAAACTGTAAAATGTAAAACACAACACATTCTTTTTGGTACATTTAATCTTATGAAAACAAGTTTTAAAGCTATGAATTTACATCAGGGCAATTGAAAATGTTATGTTACAATTTTTGAAAGCAAATTTAATTCTTAAGACTCATAAAATCCTGAAGTCTAATTCTCAATTCTGTTTTTGTTTTAATGTTTGTTTTTGATTATTTTCAAATACAAAATGTAGTTGGCATTCAGAAGAACCTCTTGAATTTAATTCTCTTTACTCTGCAAGGCTAACCAGATAGCCTAATTACACATTTTTTAGGAACTGCATAAAGTATAAACATTCAAAATAAACTGTTGGAAATATTCACTTGAACTCAATTTCCTTTTAAGTAGTCTAGTTTAGCCCAGTGCTCTTCAATGGGTCATTTGTTATGTCAACCCACTATAGAGCACATCAAAAGAGCTTGTCACTAATTGATTACATTTCTCTACCACCATGATTCACAGTGCTATAGGGACAATTACATAACTGTTTGACTTCTGCAAAACTGTGAGTTTAAGTAAACACAATTCTTTGTTATTATGATCTCTAGTGGGCATATGCTCAGTAAGTATCATGGTATGTAACTAGATCTTGCTACATTGTCTATCTGACTTGTGACTCACACAAAAACTCCCTCTTTTGCAGCAACTGGAGTTCTGGGGAACAGCTGCTGATCTCACACTGAAATTAAAAACATTTGAGTTGTTTTGATTTATGTTAGCTCCCATGGGAAGAGAGAAATGAAAAATGGATGCTTTGTGTAAACAAAATACCATTTCTCCAAACTGTAAAAAGAAATTGTTCTAAATATTCTGACATATTTCTTTTATTGAAATATGGTGAGATCATGTCACTACTGTATTGTTAGACGGGAAGATGTCTAACAGTATTCTAATAAGCCAACTGCTAGGATTTTCTTTTAATAAATACTATTCTGGAGGTACAACTTTACCATCTCACCTCTGAAATTCAAATCTATGTAATATAGCATCATGTTGTCATGGAATGCAACTAGCAATGAAGATCATTAAAGTGATACACTCTTTTGAAAGCCCAAGACAAGGAGTTTCTCTTTTCTAAAGAGAAGGTGCGATGTCTGGGGCTTTAAGGTTTCACTATATGCGAAATCATTTGATCAGGAATTAGTGAAATAGAGAAATACTATTCTCAAAGTGATAATGAATTGACTATATATTTTTGTGATATGGATTTCTCAAAAAATATCAGTTTCTTTTACATACCTCTGGGTAGAGAGAGGTAGGTTCTTTTATGGTTAGAATCCTCTTAGGATCTTGTGAAAACAGATTATCAAGAGCAATCTATAACCAGGCCAGCTGGCATGATTGATTGGCAACACATGAACAAAAAGTCTTTGGGTTTAAAGGTACGTTTCTCTTCTCCTCCATGTAGCTCATTGTATACTCTTTATTGCATTTTTTTTTTCTTTTTAAAAATGGTCTATGACCCTGGTGAGCTTGTGAGGGATCAAATACATTAGAGATGATAATATGCCTCCCCTCAGGAGGCAGGGTTTAAGAAGTCAGATTTTTTCAGTAGTCCTTGCTCTCTATTTCTCTATTTTATGGTCCCTTTGAAAAGACTGAACCATTCTTTTTAGCAATTAGTAATGAAATATTACTTTAACATAGGGGTAGAATTTCTTTTTCTTATTTTGGGGATGTTCTGAAACAGAATGCCAGATTATCTTAAAACTTCTTTTAAAACAGTTGTAAATTCACCAGTCCATAAAGTTGTTTTGGGTTTATTTTAATGGGTTCAAGGTAGAAAAACCAAGTTTTAAATAATTTAAAATTAAGATATTACAAGTTCTTTGTGTAAACAGATACCCAATTATTTTTAATAACTAGAAAAATAATTTGGATTTTATTCATATTACTGAAAGAATTTTAGTAATTGAGTAATCTAGGAAGGAGTTCATTATTTTCCATTTTCAACTTTTTTGAAGAAGAAAATTACAGGTTAAATCCTGTCACTGCCAAAATGTCTGCATACTACAAAGATTTCAAACACATTTAATATAATGAAAATGTAATGGTTGCATAGGATATGAATAGTTCCTTTGAGATCATTGTATTGAGAACACTTCTATGTTTAAATCAAACAGATATAATAAATACACACTTCCAAAAAAGCCAAATACTTTTTTGGCACAATTGAACCTCCTATTTCTGTGCATGATGACAACATGGAAGGTCATTTGAGGTAACATAGTTGTATTCTTTTTATCATGAAAAATGCCTAACATGGGATATATTGAAGTTTACATCGCATTAGCATAGACCAGTATTTCAAATAATTTCTAAAAATAAGATTTAGAGAAAAGAGCGTGAGCTTGGGAGCTCTACAGACATAGTTTGAATCCTGCCTGGCTGCAACATTAACTAGAGTGTAACGTTCAGTAAATTAAACCTCTGGTCTCCAAATTCCTCACCAGGGAAGGGATTAACATGTGGCTTATTGGGAACTCTGAAGATATTTAAAGTCAAGTCAGCAACTTGACTGAATTCCTGACAAATGTTGAAGGTGGCTAGTGTCATTTTCGTTTATTATATAAATAAGCTATGCATGCTGTAATATATGCTCTTGCAGATGTACAAATACATTTTAACAATTAATACTATTAACATTGCTTGCTTGATATGATTTGAAAATAAAGAAATTATATGAAGTGTTTGCCAATAATATATTCATTTTGGAGGAAATATTCTACCTGAGATAAAATAATAATTTTTAATTGAGATAATTTATGAGAAAACAAGACTTTTTAAAGCATGTGTTCATGAAATCTTTCCAATTCAATGAAATCCATCGAAAAGTTGAAGGGAGAGTTTAGAATTGAAAATAAATAGTAAGGTGTAGTTAAGCAAGGAATGAAAATGAAAAGTTGTTTTAAATGTCAACTCAAGAAACACTAAAAACAAAAAATTGGTTCCAGAAAGTCAATTAAATTCTCTTAAAGATATTCAAACTTTCAGAATATTAACTATATAAAAAAGGAAATAGAATCAAAGTAATAATCTGTGAAATATTTAATACCTGAAATATTAAATATTTCATTTTGAAATGAGATAAATGCCTTACCAAGAATATGCAGTACTGTGAAATGTGACTGAGTATATAGATTTTCAATTTATAAACTGTGTGTATTACAGACAACCTCCTATGAAAAGATGTATGCTCATCCTTTCCTTTAAGTAATTCATTTATGCCAAGGAATGCCCCTTATTTGTAACAATTTGAAATTCTAGGTCTAAAAGAGAATACTTATTTCCAGTGTTTCAGTCTCTGTAAGAGTCTTATTCTGTGAGTTGATATTTGTCATTGCTATGTTTCATTAGCTCACTTAAAACAATTTTATGCATTCCAATAGATGGAAACTTCTAATAAATGTTCCAGAATAACAATAAAAAACTAATAATTATTCCAATGGAAGGAAATATATGGTAAATGCTCAAAACCAACAATAAAAATGAAAGGTATTTTCCCTTTCCCCTTCAAAAGCTGATAGTTATTCTTTAGACACACTAAATAAGAGTATACCTAAAGACATTAGGAATTGTGCAATATTGGGCTGTGGAGCTGGCCTTGGGAACAGCTTTGGAAAATAAAATATTTCTGACCTCATAAAACCAATATAATAAAATGCTAGTATACAATCATAGTGTTGTAAAATAGATACATGGAATATGTCATCTCTCTTGACTGTATGTGTCCTACCCACTCACCCACCAGCTACAATATTGTCTTTGTATAAGCTACATTCCACAAGACTCCAATTAGAAGATAAGTAAAATGGTAAATGAGAACAGATATACCACAAAGGGTTTATTTTTGGCTAAAGTAAAATGAAGGGACCAGACAAAATTCCAGGAACTGAATGTCAGTACAGGAACTGTACACGCTACCCACATGTCTGGGTAATCTAATCAACCTCTGCTCTCTTTTGCATACAAGAGTCTGCTTTCTTAGAAATATTTCCACATTTATACTGCTCGCCACCTGATATGGTTCCTTAAGTCAAAGTAACGTGGTGAGAGATGAGCATGATATTCTCTACAATATATACTCTGCTTTTGAGCACAACTTTGAAAGAAATCAAGATTCTTGGAAATATCAGACTATAACATTTGTTTCTATTTGGCCCATGATGATTTTAGGGATAGGTATGTCATAAGTGTGTTTTTTGAAATTATTTTCCTAAATTGAAATCTCTCCCTAATTCTCTAATGTGGAACTCTGTTATTTTATACATTCTGTGTAGGGCTAGCCCTGTTAATCAAATTGTGATCAGTTGCTCAAAGGAGTCAGTTTGGTCATTCTTCCCCTTTAAATTCATTTTGACTTAACTGATGAAACACATGAAGTATTATATATTTAGACACTAAAATATCATTGCTTTAAAATTAGAAATATTGCAAGAGAGAAACTAAAGAGTTTTTCCGTGTTCTTTGAATTTTAATTTGTATCTACAACATTGTGTAATTATGTATAATAGAAATTAACTTTTCAGAATGAGAGAAGAGAGTATATCACTCATTATTGCCTAAATTGACATCATATTAAAAAAAATGACAGAGCAACTTGGAAATTTAGTATGGTTAATTAAGTGTGGTATTCAATTTGATTTGAAATTCTCCTTTTATATTAACTATAGAAAAATTTTAAACCTAATCATGGGTATCCTTTGTGTCAACCGTATTTACAAAGAATGTTATCCTATTTTGCTGAGTGTGAACAAAACTAACCAAGAAAGTACATAGCTCAATTTTAAATATGTATTTGTTTGTTTATTATTTTTAATTGATAGATATAATTGTATGTATTTATAATGTATAACACAATGTTTTAAAGTATAAATGCATTGTGGACTAACTCTAGCTAATTAATATATGAATTATCTCACATAGTTTGTTTGTTTTTTTTTTTTTTTTGAGATGGAGTCTAGCTCTGTCGCCCAGGCTGGAGTGCAGTGGCGCCATCTTGGCTAACTGCAACATTCACCTCCCGGGTTCAAGGGATTCTCCTGCCTCAGCCTCCCGAGTAGCTAGAACTAAGGCATCCGCCACCATGCCCTGCTAATTTTTGTCTTTTTACTGGAGATGGGGTTTCACCATGTTGGCCAGGCTGCTCTGGAACTCCTGACCTCAGGTGATCCACCCACCTCGGCCTCTCAAAGTGCTGGGATTACAGGTGTGAGCCACCGTGCCTGGTCTAGTTATCATTTTTGTGGTGAGAATACTTAATACACATTATCTTAGCATTTTTCAAGAATATATTATTATTAATTATTGTCACCGTGTTATAGAATAGAGCTGGCAAATTTATTCCTGCTGTCTAACTGAAGTTGTGTAGCCTTTGATCAATCAATAAAGAACATGTGGTATATAAACATAACAGAATACTACTTAGCCATTAAAAAAGTGTAAAATCCTGTCATGTGCAACAACATGGATAAACCTGGAAGAATGTTAGCATTCAGAATTACGTTAAACTATGCTTTGATGAACACCTCCTCAAATACGTGCCAACCATCCCAGCCTCTGAGAACCACCATTCTCAACTTCTTTAATTCCACATATGAGTGAGATCATGCAGTACTTGTATTTCTGTGACTGGTCAGCTCTTGGTCAAAGCATAGTTTAATGTATTTCTGAATGTTAGGGATAGGACAGGTAAGAAAAAAGAAAACTACTGTCAAATGTTCTCATGAAAAGCACATAATGCTTCTAAGAAAATAGTGAACGAATATTTCTCAATAGCCTGTAGTTTTCATTTTTTAAAAATGTCCCATTTGTTTTAACAATAAACTGTAATTTTAGATGGAAAAAACTTTTGATACTATAAAGCATTAAATATATGCAAGAAATCATTAGTTAATAAAAACAAAAGAAGCTCAAATAAGTAATCCAAGTTAATCTTTTTTTGGTATAATTTTATTCTATCCATACAGTGGCGTATTTATCAAATGAATAACTAACTTGGTTAGAGACTGAATTAATTATGTAATACATTTAATTTAGAATGAGTAATAAAAGTATGCGCATACTACAGAAAAATGTCAGGAATTCACATAAAAATTCTACCTTTCATTAAAAAAAAATACTATATTGAAGTATAATTGACCTGCAATAGACTGTGGCTATTAAAAGTGTGTAATTTGATAGGTTTATACATCTGTGAAATCCCCACGATCATCAAGATAATGAATACATCCATCATCTCCAAATCTTTCTTATGCCCCTTGGTATTTATTTTTCCCATCTCTCACTCTCTCCACCCCAAGCAACCACCAGTCAACTTTCTGTCACTATACATTAATTTACATTTCCTAGGATGTCATCTAAATTAAACAACATATTTATTATTTGCTTTGGAAGTTTCATCCACAATGAGATGTGTATTTAGAGGTCATTCATTTTAATGGCTGAGTATTATTCCATTGTGTATACCATGTTTACTCCGTTCTTAAGTTGATGTATATTTGAGTTGTTTTTAGATTTGCATTATTATAATTAAAGTTGTTGTGAGCATGTTGTGTACATTTGTAAACATTCTTTATATGGACATATGCTTTAATTTCTCTTGAATACCTAGAAATGGAATGACTGGCTCATATGGTAGCAAATATTTCACTTATGCAACTGCCAAACTGTTTTTCAAAAAGTTCCATTTTCCTCCGAAGTGTATGACAGTTCCATTTCTTCCGCATCTTAGTCAATACCTGGTGTGGTTAGTGTTTTCGGTTTTAGGCATTTTATTAGGTGTGTCCCTACTTAAACTTTCTCTGACATTTTCAATTTTCTTCAACATTTTTAACAAGTCTCAATTGTTAACAATCACTCACCAACAAATTCTAACTCACACTTTGAGGCAGGTTGACATTTAATCCTTCCTTTATGTTTAAGAATTACAAAAGTGGCTGGAGTGGTGGCTCACACCTGTAATCCCAATACTTTGGGAAGCCGAGGCAGGTGGATCTCCTGAGGTCGGGAGTTCGAGACCAGACTGGCCAATATGGTGAAAACCTGTCTCTACTAAAAATACAAAAATTAGCCGGGTGTGGTGGCACATGCCTGTAATCCCAGCTACTCGGGAGGCTGAGGCAGGAGAATCGCTTGAACCTGGGAGGCAGAGGTTGCAGTGAGCCGAGATTGCGCCACTGCACACCAGACTGGGTGACGAGCGAAACCCCATCTCAAAAAAAAAAAAAAAAAAAGAAATGAAATGAAAAAAAAAATTACAAAAGAGTCTTACTTTTGAAAAAATCAATACATTTTAGAAAATATTTTCAGAAGTGTGATTCAACAAATAAAAATAAGCTGCATTATTGCTTTAAAATTCAAGGCTTGCAATGCATTTCATTCTTTTTGAAATGTACAATTTCATGAAAAGAGGGATATTATTATTGGAAGATAATAAGGAAATTGTGGCTGAGAAGGATTAAAAACTTGCCCAAAATTTCAGTAGTAAGGGATGGAAACCTACAAACCAAACTGTTCTACTATTACTGTGGACGTATGAGAACGACACTCAAACTTGTGGAAAGAACATTGTTCACTATTGGAGTATAAGAAACAGAAATAATTTCCTTTATCTAATAGATATTAAATTTTAAATGTATGTAAGTAAAGGTTGAAAAAAATTGAAAAACTATAGGATAGCCACGGAAAGAGAGTATTAAAATAAGAATCCATTTTGGAGAGCATTTAATCTCCAAAAGGCAACTGAAACAGATATGCAGATGCTTAAAATTAGTAACAGGATATAAATCCGAGATAGTTTTTCTCAGAGGAATAAGCAAGCTGACACTTACTTCATAAATCTTTTGAACAGCAAAATATACAAAAATAATATAGGGTGTATTTATAATGCCTTTTTTGAATTTATTTTACTAATACAGCCTTTTTAAGTTCATAATTTTCAAATGTTTGTCACAACAGCTGTAAAAGTTCTACTACATACAGTCAACAGAGTGTGGTGATGGAAGGGGAGGAAGATAGGTGATAAAGAAACAAAATAAATACAACTGACCTTAGAATTCAGGAGCTCAGATTTCAATCTCCAAGAATGATTATTTGAGCTCTTTCCTTCTCAAGATATCAATACATAGTATTCTTTTGTTTCCAAGACAATCACAGCATTCAACAACATATTTCATCTATATGATAAGGTAGTTTGAAATTCTTAAAACAGGCTTCCAGAAGGGATGGAAACGCTAGTTAAATAATAAAGCAATTTTCACTTACTAAAACCTATTCAAGAGTAAAGGAGAGCCATTATTGTTTGCATTTTAAATTTCTAATTACTTATAATTTCTCCATAAAAATGTAAAAGGAATATGTCTACATTCGCTTAGATTTGGGGGACAGATAGCTCAATATTTATAATGCCAGATTATTCAAGGGGAAATCTGTCACATGTTTCAGTCAATTGTTCTTTTCTCTGTTGTAGAAATGTATAGAAAAGAAAAACTAGGAAGAACTTCCTAAAGCAAATGAAAGAGAATGCTTATTCTCTTAGTTCTTAGTTTTTCAGGAAAAGAAGGGAGGGGCGGTCAGGGAAGCTCAGAATTCAAGGAAGTGTTTGCAGAAGTCATTCCTCAGCCTCCCCAAGACACTTCCTGCTGGAGAGATGGGGAGCATCAATCAGCCAGTGTTATCTGAGCCAGTCTGTTTACCTCAGATTGTAAATCATCTCAGTGTATCTGGGCCCTGGACCCCTCTGAGATGTCCAGTTCAAACTATAGACATTATCCATTTACAGGCTTTTCTTTTTTTTTTTAAGTGAAATAAAAACCCTATGCATTTCAGAAAGAAAAAAATGTGTTTACACAACCAAATGATTTCACATCTGGTGAAATTCAAGCTGCCATTCTGTAAAAACAACTCTAAAGTATACTGCTCAGAAAATAGTGCAATGCCTTTTAAAAGATCACTGGGGTATAAACTGAAATAAACTGCACATTTCAGGATTTTAATGGATGGTTTAATTCCTTAATACTTTTTATTTGTGTCTCTGATAAATAAGCTTGTTACAATTACTTTTGTGAGATGAAATTATGGAATCGCTATGAAATATTTAAAATATATTAAAATCTGTTATGGTTCTTATTAGAATTTTTGATAATTATCTCAATGATGTATTTAGAAAGAATAGGAATCTCGTGGTAATATGTCAAGTAGATACCTGGGAAGATAGCACACAGTAGAAATAAAATAGATTTGTTTGTTGACTTGGGTTAATTTCATTAGGAGAAATCCATTTAGAGAAATGATTCACTTTGGAAGTAATGCCTATTTGGTATGAACAAAGAACATCACAGTGACAACAACAAAACAGAAAAAAATAGACATTATATAATATGTGTTCATAAATATCAGGAAAAATCCTTATATCTGGAATCAGTGAGCCTGATTTAAATTTGTTTGCTTTTATTATCTTCATAACATTGAGTGTCCTGCTTATAGGTAAAATATGTCTAGAATCTGTGGCAAATTTCACACCTATAAATTCCCACAAGCTGACAGCTACATGGAAGAAGCCATCTTTATATCAGGTTAAGAGCAACAAATGTTTTGTCTCCTTAAACATGTTATGTTATTATATTGTAGTGCTTGTAAGGAGTTTTTTCCTATTAAAAATGTATGTACTCATTAATTAGTAAAGTAGCAGTTGTATAATTTTTGTTTGCAATGTAAAGAGCATCGTACTAGGAAAAATAACAATTCCAAGGATAAATAAAAGCTAACAAATCAAATAACTCCACCTTTTAAAAAAACGTAGCGACTTCTAGGACAAAATCTAAATCATTCATGCAGAAAAAATTTGCACATTTACTTTTGTGAAAAATGTATACATTTTTGTCTACAAAACTAAATTTTAATTTTCAGAATGAGCCACCAGCAGACTTTCAGTTTACATTTATTTTACTCATTCATTCATTCCACAAATTCTCCTGGATACCTATGATGTGCTTGGTACTATGTGGATTAGTGTGGAAATGGCAGTAAGCAAAGCAGAGTTATATTACTCATGGAGAGAAATGGATGGTGAAAAGTTCTATTAAAAAAAAGAAAGCGGGGTCAGGCGAGGTATTGAAGTGTTCTGGGAAGTCCTCGCTGATAAAATGAGGCTTGAAAGAAAACTGAAATGCAGCGGAGAAGTAAGCATATTATTAACATTTGTCTCTGAATCAATTACTAATATTTAACATCTTGGACTCATCTTCTGTAATATTAAACTGCAAATTGATAAGATGGTAAAAAAATGAAATTCCATAGCTATTTCATGCTATCCTGTGTTTTTCACTAGAATTGTTATATAACAATCAGGTCTATTCCCAACTCTCATTAGAGAAAAGAATTGAACAATATTCAAAGTTATCTGTTTGTACTACATTTTAGTGAAGAACACTGAAGCGGCATCTCTAGGATATATTTCCTGATGAATATGCAGCTAAAACTTGTCAGAGGGACGTCGTCCCAACTCTTAAGTTGGTAGAGTCAATGGAAAATTGAAAAAAAAAAAAAAAGCCACTGTTTAAGCAGAATGCTTTTAAGAATCACTTGAAGGTTTGTAGAGGGGAAAACTCCTGCCTACTGGGTTATATGATACGTGTCTGTATGTGTGCCAGGAAGGATGAAGGGAACATCTCAGAACTACATGTTTATAATAAACTTAAAATGTGAGTTATACTGTAAACATACTAAATAATTTTAAGAACTAATCACTGTGAGGCTGGGTGCAGTGGCTCACACCTATAATCCAAGCACTTTGGGAGGCCAAGGTGGGCAGATGGCTTGAGCTCAGGAGTTCGAGACCACCATGGGCAACATGGTGAAACCCCGTCTCTACAAAAAATACAAAAAGATATAAATAGCAAAGCATGGTGGCATGTGTCTGTAGTTCCAGCTACTTGGGTGGCTAAAGTGGGAGGATCGTTTTTAGCCTAGAAGGTTGAGGCTACAGTGAGCCATGATAGCACCACTGCACTCCAACCTGGGTTATAGAGTGAGACTCCGTCTCAAAAAATAAAAATAAATAAATAAATAAAAATAAATTAAGCACCATGAATAAAGAAGGCCTAATGGTGAAGTTTGTGGAAGTCTGTATTAGACAAAGATAATTTAAAAATGTATGAAGTTGAGAAATATGTCTCTTTTTACAAGTTTATTAGACAACAATTTAAATGACCATACCACTTTCAAATTCTGATAGCAGAAGCATATAAAGAAACAGATTGTGCCAAGAAAATTGCCTGAACTTTTTAGTATGGCTATATATAATAATGACCACAACATAATAGTAGAAATAAAGATAAATTCTAAATCTAAAATTTAGATACAACACTGAATCATGTCTAAATTGCTGTGAATTTAAATAGTGCTCCTTTGAACCATATTTAACTGTTGTTGAACTTGCTTAATGTGTTTTACATAACTGTCTAATTGAACATCCACAATCTAATATGGTGCACACCAGGACCCAAACAGGCCTTGTCTTAGGCCCTGAAGGGTAAAGGTTTTGTATCACTTCCAGATTTTCAATTAGATCCTAATTATAGCATGCCTCATTTAAAGCTACAGGACTCCCAACCCTGTCAACACTACTGGACCATAACATGTCTGTCTTAATTAGATCTGATTAGTTCTGGGCACAGCTCATATTGTGCACCCTGACTCTATTAAAAGCTGCTCATCTGGTTGGCAGCTGCTAGTATGGAAGAACATTATTTATCATGCTGCAAGAAAGTGTGCACCCTCACCTTCCTCTCCTGGGACTAGGGGCCTTCTTATATCCCATAGCTCCATATGATCAGCCAAATAATGCACCTCACTTATCACTGGAAGTTGAATGAAGCTGAGAATGGAAGTCTATGCTGCTCAGGGACTAGTTCTTAAAGTGCTGTGAGCTTGCTCTATTCTACCATCCAATATAACTCTACATGGCAATTTTAAGTTTTTCAGAGATGATTTATTCATTCCTTACTTTCTGTAAGTAGGGTGGTTATAGTTAACCACTAATTGTATACCTCAAAATAGCTAGAAAAATTTGAGATGTTCCCCAAAGAAATGATAAATGTTTGAGTTGATGTATATCCTAAAATACCCTGATTTGATCATTACACATTGCATATATCAAAATATCACAAGTACTCCTTAAATATATACAATAATTTTACATTTAAAATGTTTTTTAAAAAAATTAAAGTAAGTTTGTATTTCAATAAGGCTACATGAAACAATAGTTGTAATGCATTTTCTGAAATCCATTTTCAAACATAACTAGTAGGTGTTATCAATTTCATTAACATGAAATAACAAAATTTGAAACACTTGTCCAAAGTGTATAGTGACATCCACTGTGGTTTTCTCTCTTTGCCATTCACATTTGTTTCCAGAAACCTCCAGATGAAAATATCAGTATTGATTTTCTTTTTTCTTTATTTAATACGTCAAGCTTGCTTCATGACTAATGGCTCATAAGCACCCTCATTTACTTTGTATCTGGACGGCATTTTGATAATGGTTGAGTTAATACTGGGCATTGATATCTTTATCTACAGTTAATGGAACTTCTTATTTAGTTGTGAGCAGTAGCTGAGGGATATCAGATTTACTAGGATAAAAAAAAAAGACCTGTCTTCATATTTTACCCTCTTCTAAGCTAGTAAACTGGGAGGTATGAGGAGGTATTCCAGAAAGGGCTTAAACTGTTCCATAAGGTATGAAGCAATATTCTATATCATAATATTAAAAAGTACACAATACTTTGTATATGTAAAGAAAACAAAATGTGAAATTTAAAATTCCATTTTATATTTGTGACTCTGAATTTCTAATTTAAGTTCTTATAAATTTAAAAATAAAGTGTGTGTTTGGTTATTTCCACTAAATGAAATTAAGTTGTTTCTTTTTATAACGCTATTTTCTCCACTAGTAATACTATAAGCATGCTGTCAGGTTAATCATACAGGTAAGAGATAGAGGTCTAGGTCCTATAGGTGTATTATCTAACTAGCTGGTCGAGGAAGACAACTGAAATAGAGCATTAAGATTTTATCATTTGTATGCTTTTTCTCTCCCAGAGATGTGGCCTCCAGTAATAACAATAGTAACATATATTGTGTATTTGCTAGATTCAGCTTTTAAAGTGTTTTACGTACATTAACTTAATCAGCATAGCAAATCTACAAGGTATGGTCCTACCCGATATTTAAATATTGCTATACTCCAGGGCTACATAGCTAGCCAACAGTTATTTATACATACTATCTCAAGAGATACTCTCTTTTAATCCTGTGGTTTAAAAAAAGCCACCTAAAAGTGCCTACAGGTCTCTATATCCATCCCAGACCTTTTACCTTTACTCCAGATCCATGTATCCAATTCTGAACTCCCCTCACATAATTAAATCAAATTCCCAACATATTTCTGGCACCTTGGCTCTTCCCTAACACTCAGCCCCAAAACTCCAGCCCCTCCAAGCTTGATCTGGAAAATGTAAATATTACCAGTATGTTCTGTAAACTTTATTTACAAAATATTTCTCAAATCCAACTACTTCTCACTATTTTCATTGATACAATGAAGGTTCAAACAATCTCCATTGCCCACTTGGACTAATGCAATACTCTTCTCAACATTCTGCTCTTAAGTCAACTGTAACCTCCTAAAAGAGGTGTTTCCTGATCGCCACATCTGGATGTAGAGTACATCATGAACTTTTTCAATTTGTTTGTTGTTTTACTTACTTCAAAGAAAGAATTGCCACGAGGGATTATGTCATTTGTTTACTAGTAAAGGTGTTCATTGTCAATCTTCCCAAAGAAATATCAAATTTTGAGATCAATTCCAGAGCCCAGAGCAACTACTGAGAGATAATAATTGCTTAAGCATGATTTGTTGAATAAATATATGAATGAAGAGATGTTATAATGAAAAGTATATCTCTCCTTCCAAGATAAGGTACTATACTTACCCCAAGCTTCTTCATGTAAATAGACCTATCCCGGTGGAATTTAGATCTAACCTGGTGGAATTTGGACCTAACCATGAAGCAATCTTTTAGATGTCTTCGGGCCCCTCTGAACTTGGAGTAGGAGTAATTTAGATTCATGTTGATTCACTGACAACTCAACCAGTTCTGAGGTTCACCACACATGCGTTTGTAAAATTATATCCATTCATTCATTCATTTATACATTTAACATGTTTTTATAACCGTGCTAACTTGGATGAAAAAAATAACAGAATACTTGCCCTTAAGTTTTATCCTCTTTGAATCTCTAATTCAGCATATTAGATATTAAAATAAATGTATACATGCATACATACACCTATATACATACATAATAGAGATGAAACAAAAGTCATCATTAGCTCAACGTTGCCATTTACATCCCCCAAAAATCTTGCTTAATTTTTAAAAAGTATGATATATTCTAAAAATTCTGGTGTATTTCCAAAAAATTAGCTGGGCGTGGTAGTGGGCGCCTGTAGTCCCAGCTACTCGGGAGGCTGAGGCAGGAGAATGGTGTGAACCCGGGAGGCGGAGCTTGCAGTGAGCTGAGATTGTGCCACTACACTCCAGCCTGGGCGACAGAGCGAGACTCCGTCTCAAAAAATAATAATAATAATAATAATTTCTGGTGTATTTCAAATGTAGTAGTTGAAAAAAATCATATAAAGAGCAAAGAACATTCTAAAGAGATTTAAAAATATTGACAGAAAAGGATCCCAGTCCTGCTTATGCCTTTTCCTGGGTAATTTGACAGGGACGCAGATTTAAAAGCCCCATCCTATTTCACAAACTTTTATCTCTACTTTTAGTGTGAATCCCCTTGCACGATTAAGACTGATGGATTGTCTACAGAAAGGGATTTACTGTATGAAGCCAAGAAAATTGTATTATTTCCTTCAATGCTTTTAGAAGCTCTCTTAGAAAACTTTAGAAATCCCTTCCTTATATTGTTCAAATAGAAAAGACTGTCAGATTCTAGTACTTCTTAATAACTGATCTCACCATAAACAGAATGATTATATATTGATCTTTCAATTATGAGTTCTGTGCAAAGGGATAGAAAGAATCCTATGGTCATTATGTAGATGAAACGATCCTTTCCTTTAGCCCTATTTGGCTGAATTCTGACAATACAATTCATATATAGGTGGGAAATAGGCTCCTGAGAAAACTCATGTCACCTGTTACGTTACTACACAGTTAAAGGGAAAGAGATGAATAAGAATGATTTTAAAAAGGCTTTTATGCTATATAAAAGTACTTCAGAAAACTAGACACTTGAGGCAAGCAATAAAGATAAGTGAAGGAATACATGAGGGTATACAGTTGTGTTAAACTCAGCAGCTTAGGCATTATTTATAAAGATGTTATTCCTTTTGTCTTTTTTTGACCTAAAATTAGGATGAGATATAGCCTAAACTTCAGGTTTTAGGCTGACACTATAGAGATTGTCCTTCTGTGATTTCCTGATTCTATCTAGGTCTCATGCTCCTCCTTTAAAGGTTGAAAAGGAAGCCATATCATCTTTACTTGGATTTCGTTCTTCTCCCATCTCAAACATACATTTTAGGTTTTATTTTTAATTTTCAAAATAGAAGTATAAATTTTCAATAAAAAACCTGATGTAAGACTGATATGGTTTGGCTGTTTCCCCACCCAAATCACATCTTGAACTGTAGTTCCTGTAATCCCCACGTGTCATGGGAGAGACCCGGTGGGAGGTCATTGAATCATGGGGGAGGTTACCCTCATGCTGTTCTCGTGATAGTGAAATAGTGACTTCTCATGAGATCTGATGGTTTCATAAGGGGCTTTTCCCCCTTTCGCTCAGCACTTCTCTTTGCTGCCACATGTGAAGAAGGACATGTTTGCTTCTCCTTCTGCTATGGTTATAAGTTTCCTGAGACCTGCCAAGCCACGCTCAACTGTGAGTCAATTAAGCCTCTTTCCTTTATAAATGACCCAGTCTTGGGTATGTCTTTATCAGCAGTGTGAGAATGGACTAATACAAAGACTAAAAATTCTGTTTATTCTTTCAACAAATACTCACTGTACAGCATGATTTGTTATGTTCTCTTCTACAGCATAGACTCTTCTAGCTGCTATAGCAGAGCAGCCCAGAAAACATGAAATTCCTGTTCTCATGCAGCATACGTTTTAGTAGAGGCGACTGTCATAACACAAGGCAAGCAAGTAGGTATACAGCATGGTAGGAAAGATATCCAGAGTTTGAATATTTTCATTACTGTCACTTCTTCTATTCTAATAGCTGTTAAGGAGCGAAGTAAAATTAAACAGGGAAGAAGAATAGGAAACCATAGAGTTGGAGAGTGCAGTTTTAGAGTGGATAGTATAGAAAGTTCTCACCGAAGTGTCTTTGAATAAAAATGAGGACAGAAACGAAATGGGAAGGTGTCATATAGGCCCTTATGGTCATTGTAAGAACTTTGACTTCTAATCTGGGAATGATGGATAGTTACGGGGTGGTTTTGAACAGAAGGATGATGTGTAGTGACACACATTTAAACTAGATATTCTAGGCCAAGTGCAGTGACTCACACCTGTAATCCCAGCACTTTAGGAGGCTGAGGTGGGAGGATCCCTTGAGGCCAGGAGTTCAGTACCAGCCTGGGCCACAAAGGGTGATCTCATCTTTATAAGAAAAATAAAGGCATAAAAAAAAGTTTTCATTTAACTAGATATTCCAGACTACTGTATTGAGGATATATTGAGCTGTAAGAATGAAAGTAGGAGACCATTTACGGGACTGATGAAATAAACCAGGCAAGAGATTATAGTGAAACAAATTAGAATAGAAAAAGTGGAGTAGTGAAAATATTCAAACTCCGGGTATCTTTTCAAGGTTAAGCAGACATAACTTACTGACAGAAAGTGCTATATGAGAGAATGGGAAATAAAGGAGAGCAATAAAAGTGGGAATGAGAAATTAAGGGTGACTCCTCGATTTATTTATTTATGTATTTGCCTCAGTGACGGAGAAACGAGTTTTGAGTTCTGAGATGAGAAAGTACAGGGAGGGTAGTTAACAGAAACATTTTTTGATATATTAGATTCAAAGTATCTACCAGACTGCAAGTACAGATGTCAAGTAGATAGCTAGATATAATAATCTGGAGTTTTAAGGAGAGATTTAGGCAAAAAGATACACTTTGGCAACTGCCAACATACACATAGACTGCATTTCCAATTGTGAGTCTGGATTAGATATTCAAAAGAGTAATGATAGAGTCAGCAGAGATCCATGGAATGAACTGAAATACTCAAGGCTTTTAAAGAATGAGCTGACAAGGAAGTCCGAGATAGAGTTGTGAGAGGGTTGGAGAAAACCAGAGTCAAGTGGAAAAAGCTTGCCCTTGAAATCCACTGTAATAACCGTACTTTACACACAATTCTAACCTCAATAGGGAAGGGATTTTTGACCCCACAGTGATTCAGAAGCAACAACATATAAAGGAATAGTCATCTAAGTATTTCAAGTAAGATGATGACTGAGACAATCTTTAGATAAACTCTAAGATGAGACAACCTAGCAATAAGGAGATGATTGGTTTTCTTGAAAGGAGCACATGTGTTAGAATAGTAGGGCAAACTCTGATTGGAGTAGGCTCAAGAATGGAAACACATAACTTAGAAACAACAATGTACCACTCTTTTAAGGAGGTTGGCTAAAAGTGACAGTAGCTAGAGAGATGTGGGTTCAAAGCAAGATTTTTGTTTAAGATGTAGGAAAAATATGATTGAAGCATATATTTAATGGGAATGATTTTCAGAGTATTCCCAGAGAGGGAATGGGATCTGGTGTAAAGGGCAGCTTTAGTGAGGAACATTAAAATTTAATCTTTAAGTATAGGAGAGTCATTCAATTATGGTGGATGAGAGGTAGGTAGACACATGGATGAGGTGGGGGGAACTTTTGGAAGTTATTTTCTGGTTGTTTCTATGTTCTTAGAGATAAAGGCTGAGGATGGCATAAAGTAATGTAATCTTAGGGTGAGAACTTATTAAGAAGTTGTCTGGAAGGTGGGGAGAGTAAATGGGTTAAGAAAAATATAATATAAATGTCAGATAGTACCAAGTGCCCAGCTGGGGTTATTAAGTATTTTACTCTTTCACTTATTTGCATTTTTTTGTATTTTGATTATTCTTTGTAAGATTATGCCACTCTGGAATTAAATATATCAATGGCCATAAAGATTATCAAAAAGGCATCAGCTGTCCTCTATATCATAGAACATTGTCATTATTTCAGAATATTAAACATTGTCATTGTCATCACTTCAGAATATTAAAGAACAAACAAGGGGAATAGTAGTCATACACTGTCATTGCATGTTGCAAAACCAAATGCATCTGAACATACACTTTTTGTCCACACACAAAACAACTTAGAACCTAAGTTTCTAAAAATGTGTTTTGTCTCTACAATTGAATTAGAAATATTTTCCCATATGGATTAACTCCTCTCTTTATAGAGAATTGAACAAATAAGAATTTCCATTTCCTAAATGCCAGAAGGTCACTTTCTGTATATGTGTATGTATTTATATTCATTTATTTTTGTTAAGAATGCCACCAATCTCCAATTTAAGCCAAAAAATATTATTTCTATTTCCAGAGTCACTCCTATTTTTAAAGTTTTTCTCAAGCAATATCACATCAATTCTCTTCCTATTTTCAGCCTTCTTCCATCTGACCCTCATTTTCCTGTTTTAGTAATTATCTCATGTGTAGATTTTGTAGTAATCTCTTTGCTTACTATCCCAGCTTCCATATCTCCATATTTTATTAAATTTTGCTTAACATTACAAAATTACTTACCTAAAACTCATCAATCACATCATAGTAATCTACTACCATTTGTCCCAACTGTCTACAGGATAAAATGAAAAAAAATATTTTTTATTTATTTGGCATGTACGGCCAAATCTAATCTTCTACTCATGTTATAAACAAATCTAAACAAATACTCTGTTACCATGTATCTTAACTATAATGTCTAATGTTAGCTGGACCTAGATCATAATCAACATCCTATCCTTCCTAATACTCTTCTATCCTCACCCAATGTGTCTTTGCTCATATGTCCTCATTTTGAAACACTTCTTCCCTCTGGGCCTACAAAGCACTTATGTTCTTCAACAGTTTTAGTCAGGGTTATCTGGATAAATATGGTTATGCACATATATACACATACATCTCCTTACAGATCTGTGTTATACACACACACACACACAATGAAATGCACTACACATATATACACACACATAAACAACTTTATGTGTGCATATAAAGATATTTATTATAAGAAATTGGCTCATGTGAGATTATGTAAACTAGCAAATCCAAAATCTGCAGAGCCAACGTCCTAGTTTGAGTCCAAAGGCCAGCAGGTTGCTGTAGAAACAGGAAAAGCTGATGTTCCAGTTCAAAGGCTAATGGGCAGTCAGTCTTTTGCTCTAACCAGGACTTCAACTGATTGGATGAGGACCACCCACATAATAAAGGGAAATTTACTTTACTCACTCCACTCTCCACTAATTAAGTAATGATTTAAACATTAATCTCATCCAAATACTCTCACAGAAACACCCAAAACAATATTTGACCAAATATCTGGGCTTCCTATGGTTCAGCAAAGTTGACACATAAAGTTTACTATCACTAGTACTATCCTACCTCCAGATCACATGTAATCTTCCCAGTTCACCACAGCAGAATAACTTCCTCCTGGGAACTCCCATTGCATACACTATGTCACTTGTTAAATATTCCCATCCTCTAGTCTAGTTGAGTAACTTTCTGCCGAGTACATTTTAGCTATACAGCTAGATTTTAGGTCCCTCAGAAAAGTACAGCATTCAGATTAACATCCTGGGCCCTGGAGCCAGATTATTTAGATTTATTCTGGAGACAGATTCAGCTAATTCTTTGATGAACTGACATATCTAATCAAATCACAAATCCCACAATAGTAGACAACTTCTGACACACCAGTGAATGTTGAAACAGAATTCTGATTTATAAATGCATGTTTTTCAACCACAATAGTGATGCATTTCATTGTTTTATCTAGGGTCATCATATACATCTAGACACACATAAATATATACAAACATATATAGTTGAAAAGCCCATTGCTTAAAGGAATATTTTTGATGGATTTTCTTTGTTTCTGAAGGTCTAAGACAAAGAGCCACAAATGTGAACCACACTATCTGTTTTTAAATTTTCTAATAGCCACATTTTAGAGAGTAAAAATAGGTAAAATTAATTTGAATTATATGCAAACTTACAACATATCATTTCAACATATAATCAATACAATTTTTATTTGTACAAATTTAAAAGGTACAAGTGCAGTTTTGTTACATAGCTAAATTGTGTAGTAGTGAATTCTGGGCTTTTGGTGTAACTATCTCATGACTAATGTACATTGCACTCATTAATTAATTTCTCATCCCTCACTCCTCCCCTATCCTTCCACATATTGTTGAAACATTTTATAAGTCTTTGAAAACCAGTGTGTATTTCACATTTCTGGAACTTTTGAATTTGGAGTAGCTACACTTCAGGGTTTAATAGGCTCATGTAGCTGGTGGCTACCACATTGAACGGCACAGGTCGGAACTAATATGTGGTTTCATGTACTCTTCCTGATAATACTGATCAACATATTGTCTTAAATATGTTGATCAATATTATCAAGAATATTTTAAAAAGTTGAGCTAAAAATAGCCTTGAAATACTTCTGAAATTTTTCATTGATCACTTGGAAACACTGGCTTAACAGAATACCTGGGTGTAATAGCAGGTTCCCTGTTTATCGAGTAAGTCCATTTAATAAGATTCTTGTTATTTTTGAGAAATATTCAGACATAATTAATGCATTAAAACCTAAAGGACTCAAAAGAAACATTATCCTAATGTTTATTTCTCTTTAAGAATAAAATGAAAACCGTGCCTAAAAGTGGGATGAAAATAGCCATGGAAGTGGAGGTGTTTTTTCATATGAAAATATTAAAAATGACTTAAGTGTATTAAAATACTAAAGCCCTAATGTTAAGCTTTGAGATTTCCTGTTCTGTTATTGTAATTATAGTGGACACGCAACTCAGAATATAATAAAAAATGCCTACCATAAAATATAACCCATAGGTACTTGAATAAAGAGTTTAATAAGTTATAATTTATTGAATAATTAAGTTTTATCGGCTTTATGCTAAGTGTTCTCCATATACTCTTTCTAATCCTTCTAATCATGCTGTAAGGTAATAATAAATAACTTTTTCAAGTCAAGAAGTTGTAAACTATATAACCAGGGTAGACCCTCAATATATTTTCTAACTTTGGAATAGTCAATCAATTTCATGGAGAAACATATGTAATGTCTTAATCAGTTTAGGCATCTATAACAAAGTCCCATACACCATGGACATATAAGCAACAGAAAATTATTTCTCATAGTTCTACATAGTGGGGAATCCAAGGTCGTGGTGCCAGGATATTTGGATTCTGTTGAGGAGCCTCTTCTGAGTTGAAGAATGTCAGTCTCTCATTGTATGCTTACTCGGTGGGGTGTGGGCTAGAGAGCTGTGGGGTCTCTATTACGCAGGTGTGAATCCCATCCACAAGGACTCCACCTTCATGAACTAATCGCTTCCCAAAGGCCCCATGAATTTTTCATTTGTTTGTTTCAGGGTCTCATTCTGTCACCAAGGCTGGAGTGCAGTGCCACAATCACAGCTCACTGCAGCCTCGACCTCCTGGACTCAAGTCATCCTCCCACCTCAGCCCCTGAGTAGCTGAGACTACAGGTGTGTACCATCATGCCCAGCTAATTTTTGTAGTTTTTTGCAGAGATGGAGTTTTGCCGTGTTGCCCACGCTGGCCTTGAACTCCTGGGCTCAAACGATACTCTCACCTGGGCTTCCCAAAGATCTGGGCGTTACATCTTTAATACCATCACATTGTGGGTTAGGATTTCAACATATGAATGTTGGAAGAACACAATAATTCAGTCCATAAGAAATATTTTAAAGACTACATTGATTATATTTTAAACAGAAGGTTCTACTTTAGGCAAACCTACATTAAATTATTAAGGCTTAATATTTGTCTTATCTCAGAGTAGATGTAAACAAATTTTAAATGAATCAGAGATAAGAAAAGTATTTAATTTTAGATCTATACACACTTTATATTTAATCTTTATAAAATTTAAGCTAGACTGTTGAATTTGGTTACATTTGTCACCTCATATATACTTGGAATTTTGAAGCTGAGAATTGAAATTCTCTATGTAAAGCTATAATGAAAATAAAGGTAGTTGAAGGAGTTGATTAAGCTAAACTTAAGTATTATCCCCCAATATAATATGTAACTATCTGTTAAATTCTAGCATCTAAAGGAAGAACATCTAGAATCTTTTCCTTTGTCACTGCCAGATGCAAAATAAATAATCCTCATTGTCATGCTTCAGTTGCAGGTCAGTTTGTAAGGTTCATTTAAGTGGGCACTGAATAAATGCAGCTTTTTTTTTTCTTGAGTTCAGACGTGTCAAAAATTGTAAAGTATTGCTAGTGTGTTTTTTCTAGAGGGGTATTTACATTTGGAAATTTTTATTCACACCTTTTCCTATGAATTTAGATTATCTTTAAAATGTCTAAGTGATTTGTAACAATAATAGTTAACATTCATTGGACACTTTGTAGCCGGCATGTTCCAAGTATTTTATACATGCTCTCTTTTGTGCTCTGATTGCTTTTATTTGTGATAGTATCATCTTTTGCTTAGATAACTTATTAGTTTAGATGTGCCATAGGATACTATATATGTACACACTCAATACAAACTCAATACACATTAGTTCCTTTTCCTCTTAGTCATTTATTCAAAGTTACAGACTGCAATTCAGCAAGAATTGTAAGGGGATGAAGTCTGAGGTTTCCTTCTTTGAAAGCAAAACACTATTGTGATAGCCTAGAATGATATGAATCCTATAATAAGCAAGTTTAGAGACAACGACAATTCTATTCTAGCTTAAACTGCAATTTTGTTTCTACAAGTAGGACTGATTCCTTTTTCACAGGCAGATCAAAGCAGAGAAAGGAGAAGGGCTAGATATTTGGGACTGCTCTCCTTAAAATGCATGGGTCCATGTCCGTAAATATACCAAAACCAAGCACATAACTTGGGTATAATATGGTAGATTAACTATATACATTATTGCTCATACTTATTAGCTGAGGTAAGTAGTTTCAAATTTTAGTAGGTATCAGAATCACCCAGTTTTTGAGCTCTACATCTAGAATTTCTGATTCAGCATGATTGGCTCTGGAAATCAAGCACTTGCATTTTTAAAAGGTCCTAAGATGCTACTAATTCTACTGGTCCAGGGATCACAATCTCAAACCCAACAGTTTAGATAATTTGCATAGAATTTGAACTAATAGCTGCTGTGGCTTTGCTTTGCTTAAACAAATTATGCTGTCAATCAGACTTAACCTAGGTGCTCAGGTGGTTTCTACACAGGCCATACAAACCCCTTGGTATCAGGTACTATGGTAATACAGATAGTATATACACAGTCTTCTTTCTGAAAACACATTCAGGTTAAAGGAGGGCAAAATCTAATTTTCAGATTTAGATGGAGAGTCAACATATGGCATAATTGGAAACCAACAAGTATAAGTTAGTGTTTTAAATTCCATAAATATACTGAGCATTATGGGAGCACAAATGAGAGGCAGGCAGCCCACTCTGGGAGGTCAAGAATGGCATCAAGAATGAAAGGATCTTGAAATGAGTCTTGGAGACTGTAAGATAAGGAGGCATCACATAGACTAGGGAAAGGGCCATAGACCCTAATACTGTTCCTGACAAATGCTTTACTTGCTAGGAAACAAAACTAGGTGAGAGAGGGCAAATGGGATCCTCAAATGGGATTCCCTTCACTAGAAAATATAACTCAAAGTTTATTTCCTATTTATGGACAGCAGGCTAATAATAGTAACCATTTGGCCCTATATTGGTTAGTTTGCCTGTCAGCTTTTTCTGAGCACTGTATATTTTTTTCTATTCACATCCTTTCAGACAGGGGTTGACATATAACAGGTATTCAACAAATATTTCAGGAATGAAGAAATGGAATAAGGGATATAAAAACTATACTTTTAAGATAATTCTTGTTTTATAGCACTTCCTAAAGCAAAAACAAAATAAAATGGACACAATCATGAATACATTTCAAATTTGCATCAATTTGTTAATCTTTTAAATCTATACCAACTGGTAAATGTATAGGGAAAATTTTGGTTGCTTTGCTTTAGGATATCCTTCAGTTATAATTTTAGAATTCCATTTTGTTATATTTTTAATATTATATTATTAAAAAAATGCTTACATGCTTCAAATTGTAGCTTTCTTTCTTTTTTTTTCTTTTGAGACGAAGTCTCACTCTGTCACCCAGGCTGGAGTGCAGTGGCACAATCGCACCTCACTGCAACCTCTGCCTCCTGGGTTCAAGCTATTCTTCTGCCTTAGCCCCCAAGTAGCTGGGACTACAGGCACGTGCCACCACGTCTTGCTAATTTTTGTATTTTTAGTAGAGACGGGGTTTCATCATGTTGGCCAGGCTGGTCTTGAACTCTTGACCTCATGATCCACCCACCTCGGCCTCCCACAGTGCTGGGATTACAGGCATGAGCCGCCATGCCTGGCCTAAACTGTAACATTTTAATGGTAGTATAATGTCATTTTTGAGGGGATATATCTGCACTAATTTCCAATTAAAATGATGAATTAAACATATGATTAGCTTATTAAGCATTCATTTGCACAGAAAACTATCTATGCATGCGTGTGTTCATGCATGCATTTACTAATTATATCATCAATTCTGAAGCCAAATACAAATGGAGATTGTTAAATATCATTTGTAGAGGGACATAGTATCATACATAAGGTTGAAATTATGCTACTCTTAATATAGAACTGATCATCATTTACTTGAGTTTATAAACTGACCATATTTTACGATATCATATACAAGTATAAATTTATTCTTTATCACTATTTTTAGAATTAACTTTTAGGAAATCCAAGCTTTCCTTCCATTAGTAAAGCCCAGGTATAACTACAGTAGCCAGTTAGTTTTGCCCAGCAGTGGCAGTTCAAGTTGCAAATTATGCATTTTCCTTAACCCAGTAGTACAGATGTATGCCCCCCGAGTGGTGTTAATCTGTTTATTGCTTTAGTAAATCCTAAGCATTTGCTCAACTACCATAATTCTTTAGAAAAGACAAGTTCCTACAAAGACTGCACGTGTGTACCAAGTGCAGTGGTCAAAAATAAGGTTTTTTTTTAACTGTGAAATTTTAACAGATGCTGTCTAAATAATCAAATCAATAAAAAACCCAGTGGGTAGTTTAATGAAAAATCTTAACTAAAAATCCGGACACCCATGCCGTCCTTTCAAATTGACCTCACACTGGCCATAAGGCTTTAGGTGAAGAACAATTTTGATGTGACTCTACTCTAATAATGCCTGTTCTACAATCTCAGGAAGATTAATGTGGAGAGTTTGGTAACTGAAAAGATTCAATAGTTCAACAAAAATTTATTTTGCACCCACTATCTATGAGGCACTGAATAGCCAACAGCAAATTAGAGAGAAGTTTTCTGGTCTCATAGAGATATAGAGACCACTCTTACAAGGTTGATGTACAGAAATGGAATCATCAATATATAAATAAAATGACTGCAGCAAGTGACTAACACTGTAGGATCTCTAAATTATATGTGACAAGGTGGGAAGGGGAGGAGGGGTGTAGCTACTTTAGATGAAGTCTTTGGGGAGTGACACTAAATTTGAAACCTCAATGACAAGAGAGAGTACTGAAAGAGATTACTTATCAGGAGAAATAAAAACAAAACAAAACAAACAGACAAATAAAGCTTGGAATGGATCTTGAAGCCTGGAAAGAGAGAGAAAGAGAAAGAGGTGGCCTCATAGCCAGTACACAGTGAACTCAAGAGAGAACAGACAGGTTAAGGGCAGAATGGAAGTTAGAATTATGTGCATGCAACACATTGTAGCCCAAGTGAAAACATGAGAATGTCAACCATTGTTCAATAGGACTCCACATGGTTTAAAGCAAAGAGTTTTACATTCTGATGTATGCTTTGGGAAAAGATAGTGTGTGGCATCCATGCAGAGAATGGCTCTCAGGGAGACAAGAATACAAAGAGACCAGAGTGGAAAGTACAGTCTTCGAGGTGAGAGTTGATGGTTACTTCCAGGTGCAGTGCATGTGCAGAGCATGGACAGTCAATAGTGGAAGGATTGAGAACCATTTTAGAGACAGAATAGTTGAGACTGATTCTCAGATTACTCGGATTATCCATCAGAGCGCATATGTGAATTAAATGAGAATATATCAGTGTAAATTCTATAAACACTGAATTATAAAGTTAGTATTATTACTTTGGTTTATACAAAGGGAATTTTTACTTGAATGTGCAAATTTGGGCATTTTAATATTTTAAACTTTCTCCAGGCCAACAGGTCTCCACATTGAAACTTCTTGGAATACTGCTTGAATATCCTGGTTTAGTAAATCCAATAGGAAGCCTGAAATGACCTCACACAGTATTCCTACACATTGTTTTATTTCATTCTTCACCCCTCAAAAAAGACAAGTGTCAGATAGTACACTCTGAGGAAAGTATGACGAACCATGTAAATGAAATCCTGAAAATGTATCAAATCTTTTCTGCAAAAGGTAAAGCAATATTTTCTCATTGTCAAGATTATTTTCTGTGAAAAAAAATCATGCAAATATTAACGTAATGAAAGGGAATTTGAAGGAGTTTTAAACGTTTGAAAGGTAGGCATAAAAGAAAATTAAGAAATAAGGGATATGTGAGAGAACCTAAAAACGAAAACCAATATGAATTGTAAGCTGTTAGGTTGACACAAAAGTAATCCTGGTTTTTGCCATTAATACATTGGGGCCTCTCTGTCGGAGACAATGGACAATTTTTCTACTTCACAATGAAGAAAAATTATTTATTTGAAATTCTTTAAAACTAAAAGTAAATTTCATTTATCTTTTTTAAGAATATTGCATAATTTTGTGATGTTAGGAAACTATATATGATCATACCTCTCAAGGATGAATTCAACTAAATGAATATTATATGTGGGCAGAATGATTTAGGTGGATGAGTGTTGTCTCTAGGGCTGAACTTCTTGGGTTCAAATCCAAGCTCTGTGGTTTACTATATTTATAAGAAGTTAAGTCACTTCACCTCTCTAAGCTTCCTTTTAATCCTCAGTAAAAAGGGACGTTATGATGCTCAATTGAGTTCATTCATACAAAATACTTAATACATATGTATCACAAAATAAATTATTATTATTTACATTACACACAAAAAAACAAATAGGAAGACTTAAGAAAGAAAATTTACTCAAAATAAGAAGCATTTTAGCATTTCAGGACTTTGCTTTCACTAAAAAATTGTCCAATATTTCATTTGAAGAAAAATACTATGAGTAGGCTCAAATAAAATACAAGAGACTGACAAGGTCATTATTAAATATAAAATGTATATGCATACAAAATATATAGATATATAAATGTATTTGGCAATTGAATATTTACTCAGTAAAATATGCACTGGCTGAATATAAATTTATTTCCACTAAAAAAGACTTTAGAGAATACACGTTGAAGAAAATATATCAAGCCTTTGTTACAAAGTGGCTAATGTATTTGGACTGTTTGACTTTATTTTAAACTTAAATAGACTTCCTGAGTTCCTCAGCTTTATCATCATATTCAAATCATCGAAACATGTACCATAGTCATTAATCAGATTTTTATAACTGAAGATAGATTTCTCAAAATAAAATTTAAATATATATATGTCTGAAGAACAGGGAAATAGGTAATGACGTTCTTTATCCTGCATGAATAAATCACCATTTGCTTATTTTTTTGTGTGTATTTCAAGCAATACATTTCGCAGTAAAATAGTAATGAAGGAAGTAGAAGCGCTGTGATGCATTCTCTAGTCCTCACCAATCCTTAACTAAGGGCTCATTCTTTGGGAATGATTCATATGACAGCCAAAAACCAACAGACAAAATCTGCTTCTTTTCAATACTTGTCAACAATGCAACAATGGAAATAGCACACCACTACATGAAACAGAGTATTAAGGATCTGATCATATTTCACTTGTTTTGGTATACTGTAACAAGTTAAATTTCCTGCGTAATACATTAGACATAATGAGTAAATTCAAGCCTTGTCATTTAAATAGATATGTACAAATAAGAGCCATTAACCAAGTACATTTTCTCAAAATTTTGCAAAACATGTAAAATATGACATTAATTAAATATGTATAGCTTTTAGGCAACAAAAAACTGATGGGTTCATTAGGACAATCTCTTTTTTAATAATATGAAAGTTACATTACAAATATCATTATAAACTATTTCAATGAAAGGAGTTAGATCTAGCCAAGGTTTTACTTTAAGTGCAAAGGCATCATTAAAACAGTGCCAGCTGTATTAACGCACATAGACTCCCTCTGTAATATGCTCTAATTTATACTGCCATCTTTCAAAAAATAATATATGAAGAGGACAGTTGGAAGCTTCAGTAAGAACATCCATTAAAAATCAATCTTGTTTTTCTTAGTTCTCAATCTTAAATATGGGAACAATTTCAATATTTAAAATAAAATACATTTTAAATTTATTTACCACAATTTTTCCAAAACACTGGCAGGGTGTTTGATTTGAAGTCATGCTTAGGAGTTGTATCAAGGCAGAATATTAAATAAAACTCTTGAAAACCATAATACAATTTTATATACATAACGTCAATCTATAATAGAGTTCTATAATCCATGATCTTAAAAACATATCAGATTATATTTTTTAAAAAATTTCACTGGTTTTGGGGGAACATGGGTTTTTTTGGCTATATGGGTAAGTTCTTTAGTGGTAATTTCTGAGATTTTGGTGCACCCATCACACGAGCAGAGTACACTGTACCCAACCTGTAGGCTTTTATCCCTCACCCTCTCCCACCTTTTCCCCCTCACCCCCTCCCACCTCTCCCCCGGAATCCCCAAAGTCCATTGTTTCATTCTAATGCCTTCGTGTCCTCATAGCTTAGCTCCAACTAAGTGAGAACATAATGCTATTTGGTTTCCATTCCTGAGTTACTTATCTTAGAATAATGGTTTTCAAACTGAATGGGGTTTGAGATTCTGGATTTCTAAGGATAGAAGGGGTCATAAAAGACATCCAGTACAATTTTACTTCATTTGTGAGAATCTGCTCTTCAACAGGTAATTTTACAGATTTTGGAGGCACTTACCTCTTTTATGGCTAGGCCATTTCACAGTTGTACTATTCCCTTACTAGAAATACTTCCTTGTATTTTGTCAAAAGCTATTTTCTCATTGGTTCCAGTTCTCTCTTTGGACAATAAAATAATCTGTCTATTCTCACTTCCACATGGCAAATCTTGAAAAAAATTTAGAGAGTTAGCCTTCCTACTCTAAAGCTTTACATATCTAGGTCAATTGCTCCTAGTTCCCTCAAACATTTCTCAAGTTACTAGGTAACAGAACACTCTCCCATGTGGACTCATCAATGCTGTCCATATTCCTCTCATCGTGTGTGACTCATAACAAGCCAAATGTTTAACTGTAGTTTACCATCTCCCTTAACAAGTGAAGTTAAAAATCCTGGTTCTGGAATGATGCCATCATTTTCAGTTGGAAATTAATTGTTTTCTTATAAAATAGAAATAATGTCTTCTTGTTTTTCAAAATATGTCAGCTCTGCCTAGCCCACAGAATTGTGGTATGTATCAAATAACAAAATACAACTGATAGTGCTTTGAAAATTGTAAAGCACTATAAAAGTGTGGGGTAGAGATGCTGTTGTTATTTTTAGCATTCTCTTAAAGATTAATTCAGTTGTTTTCTTTATCAAATCCAATTGAATTTCTACTCTTTACTCAGGAACTATTGTTAAGTGAGATAGAATAATACAAATTCTTTATTGTCTAGTAAATCTCAAGCAACATATTAGTCCTTTACCTGTAATATTTTATTTAATGGACATAATATTGTGGGGGTAGTACAATTAATTCTATATTACCTATTAGAGAATTCCCAAGATTATATACATATTCTTATTAAATTTCCCCTGTTGGATTCAGATCACTGTTCTCTGGACCAGTAAACTCCAAATATTTTTATTGGAACTTGCAGATGGTAAAAACGACTGAGCCACATTTCAATAAACCTATATATTTTTGTTTATAAATTATATGTACTAATATCCTGATATGTACACTAGTAAAATTAGTAATTTAAAAGGGTGATCTAACTATAAATGGAAATTCTAAAATTGTCTCACTGTGGAATATCTTTCTATCCTTAAAAATGTGAGTATGTGGCAGTGGCGGCGGGGAGGTTTAGGCAACGTGCATGGCACATGGATACATACGTAACAAACCTGCACATTGTGCACATGTACCCTAGAACTTAAAGTATAATATGTATATATGTGTGTATATATATATATATATAAAGAATTTATTTCCTCAAAAATAAATAAATAAATCAATAAAACATCCCAACAATTCTTCTGCACCACAGTTTGGCAAACTAAGACTCAAAGGTTAAATCTGGCCATAGAATATTTTTCTACAGTCCATAAACTCATAATGGTTTTTATATTTATAAATGTTTGACAGAAGGCAAAAGAAGAATACTATTCTGTGATAAAGTGAAAATTATATGAAATGAAAATTGTATAATTGTATTACAAATTTTTATTGGAACACAGACCTGCTTCTTTTTTTCACCCTGTCTATGGCTACTTTCATCCTGTAACTAGAGACATGAGTATTTGTGACAAAAGTTTGTATGGCCTGCCAAGCCTAAAATATTTGCTCTCTGGAACTTAGGGAAAAAAAAAAAAAAAAAAGCTTGCAACCCCTGCTATAGACCAGTGAAATCTTATTTTTAGTGGAAGTATAATGACAGTCACTGGAAATAAGACATTTTGTAGTTAAAGGGACTGGCCTTATAATTTGAAACTCAGGCTTCTATTTCTTTCTCTCACTAGCTGCACATCCCTTGGAAATGATCTTTGCTTTCTGGTCCTTCAGGTCTGCATTTGTGAAATAACACTGGATTATATGAGCCCTCTGTGCTTGAAAGTTCATCAATTTTATGTTCCTGAAATGTGCCATGCATATACAAATACATCTGATATACATGCACCACAATAAGAACCGGACATGTATGGCTCAGAGTCTTTCTAGACTTGATGGGATAACTATAGTAATATTAAAAATAAATCTTTGCATTGATAATACAGTTGGCATCATTCAGTGTAATACTAAGAAATGCATTTTCAAAGTGTTATGCTTGAAAGAGCAGAACTGTAATTGAAGAAAATGAATGCTTCAACATAAATAAGTTATGTCCTCTAAGACCATAAAAATGTAAATCCAGATTTAATGAAGGATTAAATACTCTTGAATTTACCATTAAAAATGCAATTTGATGTGGAGTACTATAAAGTTTACTTCACCTTTTAGAAAGCCTTATGAAACATTTTCTAAACTCTTAGGTTGCAAAGTAGATTTATTTTACCCATTCAATTTTACTTTTACTCTGAAAAATAATTAAGATAAAACAGTTATATAAGTACAATGTAATATTTAAAACAAGCCATTTATAAAAGACTTCTGATTGTGTTAATAAATAAAAAAGTGCTTTTTAAAAAAATAAATGTTTATGCTCCTTTCAGCAGTCTGACTTATTTTTCTGGATCAGTTTATTATCAGCGGAAACAAAGATTTTAGACCTTCTGATAGAAAGCATGTAATGATGATTAAGAAATTTTTTCAGCCAGAGCAGTTACAGCTTGTAAATTATTGCAGAAAAAAGTGTGCCAAATAACGGAGGTAGATTTCCCAGATGCCTCGGAAATCCCCTGTTCATGTAAAAACATTTGGACTCTAAATAAACTCTTTGAGGACAATAGGTTACCAGTTTCTCTCTGGTCTCACAGACGTTGTCTGCTAAGGTATGCTAACGATAATAAAAGAGCATAATTTTCTCAGACATGAAGAATGTGACTTTTGGCCGGGCGTGGTGGCTCACTCCTGTAATCCCAGCACTTTGGGAGGCTGAGGCGGGTGGATCACGAGGTCAGGAGATCGAGGCCATCCTGGCTAACACAGTGAAACCCTGTCTCTAATAAAAAATACAAAAAATTAGCCAGGCGTGGTGGCGGGCACCTGTAGTCCCAGCTACTCAGGAGGCTGAGGCAGGAGAATGGCGGGAACCCGGGAGGCGGAGCTTGCAGTGAGCCGAGATCGCGCCACTGCACTCCAGCCTGGGCGACAGAGCGAGACTCCGTCTCAAAAAAAAAAAGAATGTGACTTTAAGGAGAACATTATTGGTGACCTAATTTCAGAAAAAAAAAAAAAATACCATGCAGGTACTAACAAGTGCTAATATATTTAAAAACACAAGAAGGCAGCAAGTTAATGCTAGGCTTGTCTCAGAAAAGTCTAAGATGTGCGTTTATAACATTTGTATAAAATTTCAAAAGTGAATCTGAAAACTGAGCACACCAATGCACAAATGAATTTCTATCACAAACATAAAATTTCTAGGGCTTGCTGTTGAACATTCATTGCTTGCCATCAAACAATAGAAAAGAGAACTAGGAGATGAGAGCTGACATCTTTGACTTCTAGAGTGAGAACTCTTCCACTAGAATACATACACACAGTTTGAAGATGTATCTTTACTTGTTTTTCCATTTCTACATCCCTGGCATCTAGAATCACGGCGAGCATTTGGTAGGCACTCAGTCAACAGTTGTTGAATAAACTAGGGGTACAATGGGGACAGCTACAACGTTAAAATTAAATAGCCTGGAAAATCTACACCGTCAGTGTTTTGGAAATGGCCATATTTACTGTATCACTCAAAGTGATCTTTCCTGATAATAAAGAAAATTGCTGCATGAATTAATTAAGCCCCAAAGAATTTTTAAGTATCCATCATTTCTAAGGTGTTCTTGGCACTGGACATAAAGTAATAAATCAAACATAGTCTCTGACCTCATGGATCTTATATACTAGTGAAAGAAATCAGAAAATAAATAATAAAATATCACGGTAATATGGCCAGGTGCGGTGGCTTACGCCTGTAATCCCAGCACGTTGGGAGTCCGAGGTGAGCGGATCACCTGAGGTCAGGAGTTTGAGACCAGCCCGACCAATACAGTGAAACCCCATCTCTACTGAAAATACAAAAAATTAGCCAGGGGTGGTAGCATGCGCCTGCAGTCCCAGCTGCTTGGGAGGCTTAGACAGGCGAATTGCTTGAACCTGAGAGGCGGAGGTTCCAGTGAGCCGAGATGGGGCCACTGAATGCACTCCAACCTGGGTGACACAGTGAGACTCTGTCTAAAAAAATAAAAATAAAACAGAAAATAAAATCAATTATGATCACAAAGACTTTCTTCTTGATTATTTTTGGTTTCTTACCCTTTTTCTCTCACCCTTTGAAATGTCTTTGATTTAAAACACATGCATAACCATGTAAATCACACATATCCTTATCAATTATCAAGCCTACAATGCCTACTCATCACACAGTCTCAAGCTTATCCACAAGATTCCTCAAGATCTGAATCCCACCCACTCCCCACTCCAACCTCACTTAGCACCCTCTTCCTTGCTCATTCCATCCACCCACACTATCCTGAAGTTGATCCTCCAGCACACCAAACACTCCCAGATCTCAGACATTTCCCTTTGCTGTTTCTTATGCATGGTATGTTTTGGTTACATTTAAGCCCCTCTTACAGACTCTGGAAACAAACACTGGGTTGAATTTTAGCTTTATTACTAATGGCCTCCAAAGTTGGTCAAGTTTATTTTTCTCTCTGTGCCTCAGTTTCCTCATCTGTAGAAGGAAGTTTTTTACCTAGCTCACAATTTGTGAGAATTAAATGAGTAATGGCTGTCTATCCCATGATAAAATGCATGTAAATGCTACCAGATTGGCACAAAACTCTCTTTTACATTCTTAAGTCTTTGCTCAGAGAGGCCTACTGGACCCTCTCATTTAATATTACCACTTCCAGGCTGGGCGTGGTGGCTCATGCCTGTAATCCCAGCACTTTGGGAGGCCGAGGTGGGTGGCTCACCTGAGGTTAAGAGTTGGAGACCAGGCTGGCTAACAGAGTGAACCCCGTCTCTACTGAAAATTAAAAAATTAGCTGGGTGTAATGGTGCACCTGTAATCCCAGCTACTCGGGAGGCTGAGGCAGGAGAATTGGTTGAACCTATGAAGCAGAGGTTGCAGTGAGCACAGATCACACCACTGAACTCCAGCCTGGTGACACAGTGAGACTGTCTCTAAAAAAAAAAAAAAACATATATATATATATATTTTTTATACATATATATTTTATATATATATACACATTTCCATCAATATGTTATCTGCTTCTTGTTATTTACTTTAATCATCTTCCTCAACTAAAATATTAGATCCATGAAGGCAGGATTTTTGTTTCTGTGATTATTGCATTCCTAGTGCAGCACCTGGTTATAGTAGATGGTCAATAAATTTGTGTTCAGTGAAGAAATAAATGAATGTGTGATGGAGCCCTCTCTACAATGAAGACATGAATATGTTTATAGACATCACTAATCTGACAATCTTTGATTCAACTATATATTGGAAAGTACTAACAGATTGGTGTTTTGTGGCATATATAATAGTTTCAGATTTGAAAGAAGTCTTTAATTCATATATTTTATACCACATTTTTTTAAAAAAGGCAAACAGTTTTCTTCACTAACACACTGAAATTTCTGGATCTGCTTTTGTAAGTTAAAAGAAATATATTTTAGGCTGGATGTGGTGGCTCATGCCTATAATCCCAGCACTTTAGGAAGCTGAGGCAGGCGGATCACCTGAGGCCAGGAGTTTGAGACCAGCCTGGCCAATGTGGTGAAACTCTGTGTCTACTAAAAGTACAAAAATAAATAAATAAATTAGCCAGGCATGGTGGTGCATACCGGTAATCCCAACAACTCAGGAGGTTGAGGCAGGAGAATTGCTTGAACCTGGGAGGTTGAGGTTGCCATGAGCCAAGATCATGCCACTGAACTCCAGTCTGGGTGACAGTGCAAGGCTCCATAAAAAAAAAGCAAAACAGAAAATAACAGAAAACATTTTAGATGTATGAGCATTCAAAAATATTTATTATCTGTAGTACAAATTCACTAAATACACTACATATATTATTTTGTACTCATCTTCTGTATTTATATAGCATATCAGAGAAATGAATGTATATTCAAGAAATTTGTACAGGGAGTGACAGTATCATATTGACAAATGAAGTATCTAGCAATGGTGATATGGCTTGGCTGTGTCCCCACCCAAAATCTCATCTTGAAGTGTCAAGGGCGGGACCAGGTGGAGATAATTGAATCATGGGGGCAGTTTCCTTCATACGGTTCTCATGATAGTAAGTGAGGTCTGGTGTGATCTGAATGGTTTTATTAGGAGCTTCCCCCTTCACTCAGCTCTCCCTTCTCTCTCCTACCACCATGTGAAGAATGATGTAGTTGCTTCCCCTTCTGCCATGATTGTAAGTTTCCTGAGGCCTCCCCAGCCACGTGGAACTGTGTCAATTAAACCCCCTTCATTATAAATTACCCAGTCTCCAGCAGCTTTTTATAGCAGCAGGAGAATGGGCTAATACAGTAAATTGGTACTGCAGAGAGTGGGGTGCTGCTATAAAGATACCTGAAAATGTGGAAGCAACTTTGGAACTGGGTAAAAGGCAGAGGTTGGAACAGTTTGGAGAGCTTGGAAGAAGACAGGAAGATGTGGGAAACTTTGGAACTTCCTAGAGACTTGTTAAATGGTTTTGACCAAAATGCTGATAGTGATATGGACAATGAAGTCCAGGCTGAGGTGGTCTCAAATCAAGTTGAGGAACTTCTCGGGAAGTGGAAAAAAGGTGACCCTTGCTGTGCTTTAGCAAAGAAACTGGTGACATTTTTCCCCTGCCCTAGATATCTGTGGAACTTTGAACTTAAAAGAGATGATCTAGGGTTTCTGGCAGAAGAAATTTCCAAGTGGCAAAGCATTCAAGAGGAAGCAGAGCATAACAGGTCAACAAATTTGCAGCCTGATGATGCAATAGAAAAGAAAAACCCATTTTCTGGGGAGAAATTCAAGCCCACTGCAGAAATTTGCATAAGTAATGAGGAGTTGAATGTTAATCACCAAGACAATGGGGAAATAGCTCCAGGGCATGTCAGAGACCTTCCTGGCAATCCCTCCCATCACAGGCCTGGAAGCCTAGGAGGGAAAAATGGTTTTGTGGGCTGGGCCTAGGGCCTCCCTGCTCTTCGTAGCTTTGGTACATGGTTCACTGCATCCCAGCTGCTTCAGCTCCAGCTGTGGCTGAAAGGGGCCAATGTACTGCTCAGGCAATTGTTTCAGAGAGTGCAAACCCCAAGCCTTGGCAGCTTACACGTGGTGTTGGGCCTGCAAGTACACAGGAGTGAAGAATTGAGGTTTGGGAACCTCCACCTAGATTTCAGAGGATGTATGGAAACACGTGGATATCCAGGCAGAGGTGTCCTGCATAGGCAGAGCCCTCATGGTGAACCTCTGCTAGGGCAGTGAAGAAGGGAAATGTGGAGTTGGAACCCCCACAGAAAGTCCCCACTGGGCCACTACCTAGTGGAGCTGTGAGAAGAGGGCCACAGTCCTCCAGACCGCAGAATGGTAGATACATTGACAGCTTGCACTATGCACCTGTAAAAGCTGCAGACACTCAATGCCAGCCTGTGAAAGCAGCTGGGAGGGGGACTGTACCCTGCAAAGCCACAGAGTGCAGCTGCTCAAGGCTGTGGGAGCCCACCTCCTGCATCAGTATGATTGAATGTGAGACATGGAGTCAAAGGAGATCATTTTTAACTTTTTATGTTTAGTTTAATGTTTAAAGTTTAATGACTGTCCCAATAGATCTTGGACTCTCATGGGGCCTGTAGCTCCTTTGTTTTGTCCAATTTCTCCCATTTGGAATGGGTATATTTACTCAATGCCTGTACCTCCATTGTACTTACGAAGTAACCAGCTTGCTTTTGATTTTACAGGCTCATAAGTGGAAGGGACTTGCCTTTTCTCAGATGAGACTTTGGGCTATGGACTTCTGAGTTAATGCTGAAATAAGACTTTGGGGGACTGCTGGAATTACATGATTATATTTTGAAAGGTGAGGACATGAGATTTGGGAGGGGCCAGAGGTGGAATGATATGGTTTGTCTGTGTTCCCACCCACAATCTCATTTTGAGTTGTAATAATCCCCGTGTGTCAAGGGTGGGACGAGGTGGAGATAATTGAATCATGGAGACAGTTTCCCCATATTGTTGTGAGGTCCCACAAGATCTGATAGTTTTATTAGGGGCTTTGCTCCTCACTTGGCCCTCACCTCTCTCTTGCCACCATGTGAAGAAGGACGTGTTTGCTTCCCCTTCTGCAATGGTTGTAAGTTTCCTGAAGCCTCCCCAGCTATGTGGAACTGTGAGTCAATTAAACCTCTTTCCTTTGTAAATTACCCAGTATTGGGCAGTTCTTTATAGCAGCAGGAGAATGTACTAATGCAAATAGCTTACTCATACTTTCTCGTACCCTGTCACATTGTATAGCTATACTTTATCAAAATATATAGAAAAATATTTATTTAAACAAATTAAATACAAGCCAATCAATTTTCTTACAAAGCCTCATGCTATGCTAAAATATGTGCTGCAACTTGTTCAGAAATTATTATACAAAATAAAGGTTAACATAGATAAATACAGACTAGTATAATAATTTTAAAGCCTTAAGTGTAACCAAGAAACACTAAAACTTTTCTTTTTAAACATTTTAAAAGGCAAAACAAAATATTGTCTTTCATTTGTTATCAGTTTGAATAGCTTATAAAATACAAGAAAATATTGGGCTATTATGCCAAATCAGCAAAACCTACAATGAAAATTTTCATTGTACACTATATATAAAGGTCAAAATCAATTCTAATTATTACTTTTGGTTGCCTTCAATCTTTAAAATTTAAAAATTGTTGAATTCCTAATTGTATTTAATTTAAAAATGCAGTAATTGCTTGCTGTTGTTTATTGTTAACTTTGGAATTTGATTAAGTAATCTTATACAAACATATCAGTACATTTACTTATGAAATCCAGGCACAAATTATACAGATGACTATCTTTATATATTGCATTTAATTTTCTTTTGCCTTTGTTAAACAGAACTAATCATGTTTTCAAAATAAATTTATATTTCTCTCAAAAACAATTCTCAAAAAATTGCCACCTTTATTCTTGTAAGTGCCTATTTGCCTACTGAATGTTTCTTTACTACACTCAGTATGATCATCTTATTGCCCATTTCTAACCTATTTTGTCAGAATATTATATCACCTGATTACCAGATTCAGAGTCGCTTCTATAGTTTGTAATTGTGGCTTAGTTTTTAGTTCAATGTAATTCAGTGGACATTCTGAGGACTTTTGTCAGGTGAAGCATTAAGGCAGGTATTGTGTGAATTAAAATTAAGAAAACAAAGTGTAGGCTTGGTGTGGTGACTCATGCCTGTAATCCCAGCAGTTTGGGAAGCTGAGGAGAAACAATAACTGGAGTCCAGGAGTTTGAAATCAGCCTGGGCGACATAGAGCACTTCTCTATGAAAAATAAAAACAAACAAATGAAAAACTCAGGCATGGTGGGTGTGCCTGTAGGCCCAGTGACTCAGGGGCTGAGATGGCAGGGTCCTTTAAACCCAGCAGTTCGAGGCTGCAGTGAGCTATGACTGCCCCACTGCATTCCAGCCTGGGTGACAGAGCAAGACTGGAACTCAAACAGCAACAACAACAAAAATGAAAACAAACAAACGGAAAGAAAAACAAAGTCTATTTTTGTGCCAAGGAAACCTGCTGTCCTACTCTGTTGTGCTAATTACATAATACTGACTTCATGTAAAATGCTACTACCCAGAATAGTCTAGAATAGTTTTACCCTGAAGGTGATGTTGATAGTACCTATGTATAGCTACATAATGACAACATTAATATAATTTTCCTGGCTTTTGGTGGTATTCAATAAATAAGAGCCATTTTAATGTTCTTCAGAAGAAATAAAAAATATCCTAGGTCAAGATTAAACATTTCAGAAGATTCTACAAAATAATGAGACAAAATTTAAAGAAATTTAAATCTTAAATTGGTTGTATTAGGAAGCTATAAGCAAATTTCAATTACATCAGTTTACATAATTCCAACAGTTACTCTTTTGGAATTACCTCCTTCACCAGGAGAAGCACGAATAAAAAAGTCAGTTTTATCTTTATAGTAACATACTGTTTTGCCAACAAGTGGGGCTATTCTGCTTACCCATCTTATTTTCAATTTATACAATTGAATATATCTTGGACTTTGCCAAAAATAATATTCACTATCCAAAAAGCACCTTGGTCACCAATAACGTCCATGTTGCTAAATTCACTGTTCCATTTTTGGTTCTTGTATCCTTCTTTCTCTCCTGAATGTTTCTTTACCACGCTCAGTATGATCATCTTATTGCCCATTTCTAACCTATTTTGTCAGAATATTATATCACCTGATTACCAGATTCACTTCTATAGTTCGTAATTGTGGCTTAGTTTTTAGTTCAACGTAATTCAGTGGACATGCTGAAGACTTTTGTCAGGTGAAGTATTAAGGGAGGTTTCACCATCCCTCCCTTTGATGTATTTTCTTCACTTGAATGCTAGGATATTGCATCTCAGTTTTCTTTCTACGTCTCTGTTCTTTTGCATTCTCATTTGCTGGTAACTTCTCAGTTTCTCAAATTGTAAAAAAAAAAAAAAAAAAAAAAAAAAAAAAAAAAAAAAAAAAAACCTTTGGATCTTTTTTCTATCTCTATACTTTCCAGCTTGGCTATTTCTTCTATTATTGTGAATTTAAATACTGTGCCTATATTGATGGTTCTCAAGTGTATATCTCTATTCCTACTTCTCACCTGAACTCCACTCAGATATGCTACTGTTTATTTGTTATTTCCATTTGTATATCTCATAAGCATTCTCAACCAGAATATTAAAAAATCAAACTTTGATTTTACACCCCTCCAGCCTTTCTCTTTTCAATAAATGGCAACTCCACTCTTTATGTTTGAAATCAACCTTGACTCATCTCTTTCTTTCTTCCCACTTACAATCCTTAAATTCAACAGCAAATGTTGTTGCCAATACCTTCAAAATATGTCCAGACTCTCAGCTCTCAACAGTTTTCACACTTTCTACTGCCAGCCCCCACATCTGAGCCACCATCTCACCATTGGTTCATTGTAATAGCCCCCTGTTTCTTCTGCTTCCATCCTTGCTCAACTTCAATTTCTTCTCAACATCGCAGATAGAGTGAGCAGGTTTAAATGTAAATCGGCTCACAATAGTCTTTTGCTCAAAGTTGCATTGAAAATAAAACCCAAAATCTTTGTAATGGACCGTAAGAGCCTGCTTGATCTTCCTCATCCCTCTTACTTCTCTGGCTTTGTGTGCTCTTTTCTCCCCTTTGCTTATTCTTCTCAGCCACTGTGGTACCATTGCTTTTCCACAATACATCACAAACACATTTGCACGCCATCATACCTCCACACTTACTCTTCTCTCTGACTAGCACACATGGCTTACTTCCTTTTTGTACCTGCATGCATTCACTCAGTTGTCATCATCCCTAGTTAGCCTGTGTTGAATTATAATCTAATTGCAACCTCCCTGAATACACTTTGTAGTTCTCTTTCCTGATTTAGTTACTTCCTTAGCACTTATCAACATCTGACATACTATATAAGGTGATTGTTTAGTTTTGTGTTTTCCATCTTATCCCACTAACCATTAAGCTCGGTTGAAGGCCAGAATTTTGTCTGTGTACTGCCATTTCTTTGACCAACACCAGTGACCAACCTTTAGAAGTCACCCAAAACACATTTGTTATTAGTGAATAAATAAGTAAAAGTTTACAACTCTGGAGTTATTTAAAACAATTTATCTTGATTACTGTTGAGTGTCTTTACCGCTCCAGTTTCTCTATGTCTGGAATATTTCTGGCTCTTGGCTGACTTTAACCTCCACTCCAATGACTTTGATCTTACAATTTAATGACAGGCCTATCAAGTTCCAACTGTATATGTTCTGGCTTCTAGGTTCCCTGCATGTTCGCCCCACCCACTTGGCAGGTGTGATAGCCTGTTTGCTCTGCTGGCCTCGCCTAGAGTTGCTTGCTGCAGCACACCCAATGCTGTCACTTGTTTCTCAAAACCAAGTTATGCCAATCTGCTGGCCTTTTTCCCATCACCTTGTATAAATTTCTCTCTCTTGAACCTGGATGTACCCAAAAGATATTCAACTGCCTCAATCCAAAAGGCATATCTAATTCCATTTCTTTGCCCGTTCCAGCCTGCTTCATACCACTGCAATCTTCCCCTGCTATGTCACAAGACAGGGCAAGTCCTCGGAGTGCCTGCCTCCTGCTTTTGTGATCCTTTTCTTTCTTGGGTATTAGCCTTTTCAGGTAAACTTGGATCATGACATGAATAAGGGAAGGGTGAACTTCTGGAACTCCAAAAATTCATATTACCAGGGGAAAGGAAGTATGAGGTCTCTAGGTTCAGAGTGGATGTGATCGTGGGTTGCAGATTGTTCTAAGAGTCTGCCAGACCCCCATGAATGGACCCCTAATGATGGCTTATTTTGGTTCTTCTCATCTTAGCAGAGTGAGAAATTAACTTTTCTGATTAGAATGGTAAGAATAAAATGTCACTAGGGAATGTACCTTGGTCCCACCCTTTACTATGTCTCTCCTATTTCTTAGGAGTTAGAAATAAAAAGATTTTTGTTTGTTTTGTTTTTAAAAAAGCCAGCTCTTATATAAAAAAAACCAGATATAACCAATTTTCATAAAATCTGCAGAGTGCTAAAATAGAAATGTACATAAGAAATATATTGAAGGTTGGCATGTGCAAAGGTGAGGAGGCTAGCCTGAACCTGGTATTTCTGGATTCAACGTGCCTGATGTAGATTAAATATGAGGAAGTGATTTTAGATAAAAGAGTTAAGCAGATGTGATTAGGAAATTCATACATAGCGTAGCCAGAATGGCTCCTAAGTATACTGCGGAATGTGCAAATTCTTTAGTAATTTTATAAATGCAAGCAAAATCACAATGTGATATTGTACAGCACCCATTGAATTAATAGAATTTGCAAGGTGGGTAAGTCCAAGCATTGACGAGGTCATAGAAAACCAGAAACCCTAATGAATTTCCAATGCCATCTGAAAATACATCTGATTGTACTGAATGAACTAAGTATGCTTATAGCATGTCATTCAAATGGAATTTCTGGTAGAGTGTTTTTGCTTCACTCTTTTTTTTTTTTTTTTTTTTTGCTCAGGAAATAGCTACTTTAAAGAGAAAAACAGTTGCTTAGATGTATGAGATATGATTATAAAATAAAAAAACTAACATTCATACATTAGCAAAACTGCTTCTGGGAAGGATTTAGAAGATTCAATTTTCAGTTGCACAGGCACTGAGGCTTCACTTTCTTACGTCATTTTAATTTGATAGTGTAGTTTGCCATCACATTCATTTCACATCTTAGCAGTTCCTATCTTTTTTCCATTCACTAATTTACCACTTTTTTTTTTTTAATTAAAAATTACAGATTGGGTGGGAGGTGTCTCTCTATGTTACCAAGGCTGGTCTTGAACTCCTGGCCTCAAGCAATCCTCCCAAGTTAGCCACCCAGTTAGTTGGGATTACAGGTGGGACCCACTGTGCCTGGCTTCTACTGATTTTTTATGTTCTATTGTCTCATTATACTATTTATTCCAACTACCATACTTATATTAAATGTTTAGCCCATCTATTTGTAGTAGTTTGTTCCATATATTTTTCCATTAATATTCAGATTAATAGAATTATTACAGTAAATCTTTGTTTTCAAAAGTTAATTGGGAAAATAACATGCTGTTCCTACTTTTTAATGTTAGAGGCTTCTTTTGTGTTTTCTACACTTCTGAATCATAGTCCTGTAGGTAATTTTTATTCAAACAGTACAATGAGTAGGTGGAAAATTTTAATCAAGAAAATTTTTCTGACACAGAGGAGTTAGGAACAAATGTTTATTATATGTTGAGGGAAAATGAAAGAGAGGGGCTTTCCAATTGAAAGGAAACTCAAAGGCATGGAAATAAGTAGACAGAAGTAGCAAGGAAGGGTAGAAAGTTGGCTGGATTTAGCTGGATGGGAGAGTCAGTCTGTAGTGGGAAAAGATAAAATTAGAGAGGTACAAAAGTGCTAGCTGACAGAGGACCTTGAATTATAGGCCAAGAGTTTAGATATGGTACGAGTAGCTGATTCTTGAGCAGGAAAGTGATGTGATAAAAACGGCATTTGCAGAAGATTATTTTAGCAGTCTACAAAGGGATAATTGTAGCAAAAAGAGACTGGAATTAGGATAACCAGCAAAGAAGTTATTGTAACCCCTGTGTGAATAGAATAAGTCTGAAGTTATAGAAAAAGGGATAAAGTGATAAATTTGTCAGAGATCATAAAGAAAAGTGGCTTTTAAAGCTTGCTTTCTAGATGGCCAATTTCATAATTACTTCGAGTGCTTGTTAAAAATTCACGTTTCTGTACTACATATCAAAATTTTTAACGTGATACTTTCAGTGTGATGACTGGGAATGAGCATTTTAAAAAGTTACCTATGTGATATGTTTTAACATAAAAGTTTGAGAAGTTCTGGCCTAGTGGAAGAATTAAGAGACTATAATGACTATATCTTAGAGTAAAGGAGGGAAAAAAGGATACAGTGATCATATGGCAGTCAATATAGGGCTCAGGAAAAATAATGGAATGATGAATCAAATCTTTAAAATAGAGTTGATGTTTTAGAACAACTTTAGGTATATGTATAGCTTTCCCCAGTATTAACATCCCTTATCAGAGTAAAACATTTTTTCTAACAGCTGAACCTACATTGTACATCATTACCACCCAGAGTCCACAGCTTAGAATTCAACTCTTGATATTGCACATTCCATGGGTTTGAATAAATGTATATAATATGTATCTACCACCATAGTATTATAGGAAGTAGTTTCACTGCCCTAAAAATCATCTGGACTCCACCTATTTATCCATTCCCTCTCTCACCCCCTAACAACAATTGTTCTCTTCACTGTTTTTGTAGTTTTGCCTTTTTCAGAATGTCATATTGTTGGAATCACACAGTATGTAGCCTTTTCAGATTTGCTTCTTTCACTTAGTAACATGAATTTAAGTTTCTTCCATGTCTTTTCACAGCTCATTTATTTTCAGCATCGAATAATATTCTATTGTCTGGATTTATTTATCCATTGAAAAATAAATGTATTCATTCACTTACTGAATGATATCTAGCTTGCTTCGAAGTTTGGCAACTACAAATAAACATGCACAGGTTTTTGTGCAATAAAAGTTTTCTGCTTCTTTGAGTAAACACCAAGGACTGTGGTTGCTGGATCACATGGTAAGAGTATGTTTAGTTTTGTAAGAAACTGTTCTCTAAAGTGACTGCATAAGTTTGCAATCCCACCAGCAATGAATGATAATTAATTGGAATTTGAAATAAACTGAGCAATCATGGCAAAAAAAAAAGATGCTGAATTTTGTGGTTAACAGGTTAGAATTAAAATAAAAGCCTTCACAGAAATGCACCTGAGACATTGAGAAAGTTAGTGAGAAGTCTTCAGTAAACGTAAATGTGGAATACACCACACTATTGACGACAGCTGAAACCATTAAATACAGGCTATTGCTTTATACAGAAAAGTAGGGTCCTATACGTAGATTTCCCCTAATTTAAGTGGGAGAAGAAGAAGAAAATTCACCAAGGAAGGAAGAATAGCAAACAAAGATGTAGAAAAGAATCTTAGTGCCCTTTGAGTAAAGTCTGGGAAGAAAAAACATTTAAAATAATTAAAAAGGAGGGGAGGGTTTCGTCAGTTGTACACACTCTCTATGGTCCTTGGCTTTCATGTCATAAGACCTAGTTGTTTGTTTCCCAAACTTGACTTAGGACAAGGATCATTTGGTGTATTTATAAAAAACTCAGACTCCCAGGTCCCACGTCAGTACTAAAGTCAGAATATATAGGAAAAAAGCCCAGGAACTGGAATTTGGCAAGTTTCTCAGGTGGTTTTAATGACTGCTCAGAGGCTAATTGTTTCTTATTGAGATTAGCAATTCCCAAACTGTTCATAGAGGGATGGTGGTGTATGTTGATATAATTCGGGTATAAAATAATAGACTTGTATCCAGGCATGGCTAACTAAAATTACATAAGGTGAAGATGGAAGTACCCTTCCAGATTAAAATAGAGCGGTGGTTCTCAATCCAAGGTGATTTTGTCTTTTGGGGACATTCCATAACATTTGGAGACAATTGTGATGGTCACAAATTGGGGGTGGGGGGAATGCTGCTGTTATCTAGCAGATACAGACAAGTGATATGCTAACAGTCCTGTCATGCAAAAGAGACCCTTCACCGCTCTCCATAGCAAAGAATGATTGGCCAGCATGTCAAAGATGCCAAGACTTAGAAACTACACAATAAAAGGGAATAATAGTTAAATGCAGTAAATGAATCACATTTGGGTTATGGTTTAAAATTAAAAGTAACAGCAACAGCAGCTATAAAGTATATTCTCAGAACACTTGTGGGAAACTGGTTTATGGAATTACTAGCGTATAATATAGAATTACTGCTGTTGTTTTTCTAAGGTGTGATGTTAATTGAGTTACAATAATGAATGCTTTTGTTAGGATAGGCATAATGAAGTCTGTAAAAATGCACACATATATGTATATATATACATATATATATATGTATATATATATATATAGAGAGAGAGAGAGAGAGAGAGAGAGAGAGTGATATGGTGGTTTGGTTCTGTGTCCCCACTTAAATCTCATCCCCAGTTGTAATCCCCACGTGTCAAGGGAGGGAAGCATTTGGACTCTGGAGGCTGTTTCCCCCGTGCTGGTCTTGTAATACTGGGTAAGTTCTCATGGGATCTGATGGTTTTATAAACAGCAGTTTTTTCCTGCACTCTCACTTCTCCCTCCTGCTGCCATGTGAAGAAGGTGACTGCTTCCCCTTCCACCATGATTGTAAGTTTCCTGAGGCCTCCCCAGTCATGCAGAACTGTGAGTCAATTAAACCTCTTTCCTTTAGAAATTACAGTCCCAGGTATTTCCTTATAGCAGTATGAACACAGACTAACACAGAGGGATAACATACATGTGATTAAATTTTAACAACTTTGAAAATAGGAAGAGGTCTAGAAATGTTCACTTATTCTTTCAACTTTGGTACGTTTCAGTGTATTTGAAACGTGCACACTAAAACATTTAACAATATATGCTTTGGATTTGGACAGATTGGTTCCTTGTGCTTGATTTGACTCTAAAATTGTTTTTGATTTCCATCTTTATAGTGCTTTTGGCCACTCGTAGGACAGACCTGCAGCTGAGGGTCCTGTCTGGTAGAAGGAAAACTAACAAACAGAAAGGACATCCACACCAAAAACCCATCTGTACATCACCATCATCAAAGACCAAAAGTAGATAAAACCACAAAGATGGGGAAAAAACAGAGCAGAAAAACTGGAAACTCTAAAAAGCAGAGCACCTCTCCTCCTCCAAAGGAACGCAGTTCCTCACCAGCAATGGAACAAAGCTGGATGGAGGATGACTTTGACGAGTTGAGAGAAGAAGGCATCAGACAATCAAACTACTCTGAGCTATGGGAGGAAATTCAAAACAATAGCAAAGAAGTTAAAAACTTTGAAAAAAAATTAGAAGAATGGATAACTAGAATAACCAATGGAGAGAAGGGCTTAAAGGAGCTGATGGAGCTGAAAGCCAAGTTTCGAGAACTACGCAAAGATTGCAGAAGCCTCAGTAGCAGATGCGATCAACTGGAAGAAAGGGTATCGCTGATGGAAGATGAAATCAATGAAATGAAGCGAGAAGGGAAGTCTAGAGAAAAAAGAATAAAAAGAAATGAACAAAGCCTCCAAGAAATTTGGGACTACGTGAAACAACCAAACCTACATCTGATTGGTGTACCTGAAAATGACGGGGAGAATGGAACCAAGTTGGAAAACACTCTGCAAGATATTATCCAGGAGAACTTCCCCAATCTAGCAAGGCAGGCCAACATTCAGATTCAGGAAATACAGAGAACGCCACAAAGATACTCCTTGAGAAGAGCAACTCCAAGACACATAATTGCCAGATTCACCAAAGTTGAAATGAAGGAAAAAATGTTAAGGGCAGCCAGAGAGAAAGGTCGGGTTACCCACAAAGGGAAGCCCATCAGACTAACAGCTGATCTCTCCGCAGAAACTCTACAAGCCAGAAGAGAGTGGGGGCCGATATTCAACATTCTTAAAGAAAAGAATTTTCAACCCAGAATTTCATATCCAGCCAAACTAAGCTTCATAAGTGAAGGAGAAATAAAATACTTTACAGACAAGCAAACGCTGAGTGATTTTGTCACCACCAGGCCTGCCCTAAAAGAGCTCCTGAAGGAAGCACTAAACATGGAAAGGAACAACCGGTACCAGCCACTGCAAAAACATGCCAAATTGTAAAGACCATCGAGGCTAGGAAGAAACTGCATCAACTAATGAGCAAAATAACCAACTAACATCATAATGACAGGATCAGATTCACACATAACAATATTAATGTTAAATGTAAATGGGCTAAATGCTCCAATTAAAAGACACAGACTGGCAAACTGGATAAGGAGTCAGGACCCATCAGTGTGCTGTATTCAGGAAACCCATCTCACGTGCAGAGACACACATAGACTCACAATAAAGGGATGGAGGAAGATCTATCAAGCAAATGGAAAACAAAAAAAGGCAGGGGTTGCAATCCTAGTCTCTGATAAAATAGACTTTAAACCAACAAAGATCAAAAGAGACAAAGAAGGCCATTACATAATGGTAAAGGGATCAATTCAACAAGAAGAGCTAACTATCCTAAATATATATGCACCCAACACAGGAGCACCCAGATTCATAAAGCAAGTCCTGAGTGACCTACAAGGGGACTTAAACTCCCACACAATAATAATGGGAGATTTTAACACCCCACTGTCAACATTAGAGAGATCATTGAGACAGAAAGTTAACAAGGATATCCAGGAATTGAACTCAGCTCTAAACAAAGAGGACCTAATAGACATCTGCAGAACTCTCCACCCCAAATCAACAGAATATACATTTTTTTCAGCACCACACCACACCTATTCCAAAATTGACCACATAGTTGGAAGTAAAGCTCTCCTCAGCAAACGTAAAAGAACAGAAATTATAACAAACTGTCTCTCAGACCACAGTGCAATCAAACTAGAACTCAGGATTAAAAAACTCACTCAAAACTGCTCAACTACATGGAAACTGAACAACCTGCTCCTGAATGACTATTGGGTACATAATGAAATGAAGGCAGAAATAAAGATGTTCTTTGAAACCAACGAGAACAAAGACACAACATACCAGAATCTCTGGGACACATTCAAAGCAGTGTGTAGAGGGAAATTTATAGCACTAAATGCCCCCAAGAGAAAGCAGGAAAGATCCAAAATTGACACCCTAACATCACAATTAAAAGAACTAGAAAAGCAAGAGCAAACACATTCAAAAGCTAGCAGAAGGCTAGAAATAACTAAAATCAGAGCAGAACTGAAGGAAATAGGACTTCTTGTTCTTAATCATTTACAGACCCTGAGATACCTTTCCTGACAGGAGCAGAAGTGTAGACAATTGACACGTGACTCAGTAAGGAATCTGACAGCTTTGGCTAGTCTCCCTTTTTTATATGACTTCTCTTCTTCCTTTTATCTAGATGGCTTTTGCTCTCTGGGGGCAAACGATTCCAGACTGTTTTGCTCTCTTTCACTTCTCACTGCAGGGTCTAATTACCTGTGTGGTACCTGTGAATGGGAAACTACCCAGTGGCTTTCAAAAACTGTCCCTCAGGCACACAAAATAGGAAAAGAGATAAAGACCCACACCGTTTTTGCTTTCACTTGAACTATCTAAACCCTACCACAGCCACTTTCTAATCATGATATGATATAGCTTGAGTGACTGAATGCCTACAGAGGCAAAGTTGTAATCTCTGGTACTCTCTCCTTACCCTGCCATACATTCCAGGGTAATGAACAATTTTGCTGAAGCACACCTTTCAGCTTTGAACAGTTTACAAGCTGTCCTCATGTTTTATTAAAACACGGTGGCTTTTTCTCTCTTGCTAAATATTTAAAAATATCTTTTCAGTGTTTATAGTGTCCTGCATTCTGGGGTGCTCTGTAGATACTTGATGAATTAATACAACACAGATTTTAAATATGGTATTTTCTGCAACTGGTAAACACACTGAAATATTTCTGAGAGTCTAATATGGAGGATAATTCGTAGGTCAAGAATAATTTCTGAGAAGTGTCTAATTAAAGTCAATTTTATATATCAAATCATAAGTGAATAGACGCAGTGATATACTGTCATTGAATTTACTTTCTTGACTTTGATGTAGATTGCTCTAAGTTGCTCATTTTTAATATTTATAGAGAAATACTGTAATCCAATTTTTGAGTTAAAATTAAAACAAAATACACTTCTACAAAATAGAGCTGGTGGTGGCTTAACCAAAATGGTTTTGATAATCAAGATATTATGGCTATGTTGTATTTTTCTTACCAGAACTAAGGGGCTTTCTAAATGCTATTTTCTGATACCTTTGATTTGTAGAGTCTGAAACCCAAGTGGAATGAATGAAAGTATGTTGGGATTTCCTACATCATCATAATTGTAGAATTATGTCTGTCTTAAACATACGGGCTGACTCTTGGCTTCATTTTATATGGGTTTTATCAGAACCTATTAACTCTTTAAGAAAAAACATTACTTTTTTTCTTTTGTTCATACACATATACTTTTAGGACAGCTATCTAAGTGAATACTTGGTATTTAAGTGAATATTTCTAGGAACTAATTTTTTCTATGTAGAGATCAATCTACTTTTCCGAATTTTACAATGATATATTAGTATCAACTTTTCAACTAAAGCTTGAATTTCCTAATAAAAGTTTCCTAAATTAAGAAGAAGACCTATCGCCTTAGGAGAGCTTCACAAATTTGTTCACCATCTTAGATCATCAAAGGACATCATTTTAAAAACTGATCATGTTGTAAAATAATACATGTTCTAGGATAATAAGCATATAGATTACGTTAATAATTATTTTAAATATTTTAAAAATATATAGACTATACATTTAGAGTTGGAATAGTTTTCAAATCAATACTTTATTTCTGTACTATGATAACTATGACAATTTAAATTGTCCACAGTCAAAATACTCAATTTAATGATAACCTTTTTGGAGTTCATAATATGGTGATAAGTAAAAAAAAAATAGGTTTTACAAAGCACTATATAGTTACTTATAACAAAATTGTCTGTGTATATTTATCTTTATAGATAGGTCAATAGACAGCATGAAAACAAATATAACCCCATTTTGACAGTATTTATACCTAGGGATTAATAATACAAAGCAAATGGAGGGATGGAGAGTTGTAATTTTTCTTGTGTTTCATTTATTTTCTAAATATTTCCATAACATGCCTTAAATAGTATTAAAGAAAAAAAGCTATAATGCTGTTTCCTCTTCAATGTGTGTGTGTATGCCTTTAAAATCTCGTGAACACTTGATATGCTTGATATGAGGATTCTGTAGAAAATCCCAAATTCTGTAATATCTTAGCATGTTTGTTGGACTGAAAATATTTCTGATGACAGTCAAGGTCATTTATTAGCCAGCATGCAATGCAGTCTTAAATTATCTTCTCATTTGTATCAAATAATGATGACATGATAAGCGAATAAATGCCTATTTGTCACTAAATTAATTAATGGATTTAGCTTGTAACCTGACTATAAGCCTCAGGATTGCGATAAAGTGTGACATCTGACATGTTAAGGAATTTCAATATTTTCAACTACAGACAATAAGTGTCAATGCAATATTATTGGCAATAATATCTTGGAATCCTTGTGGAAGAGACAGGATCAAAGAATACTTGGCAAGTAGGTGAGTTGATAGTGATCCACCATAAGCAGGCACACAAAAATTATTTAAAGACTTGCTAAGATATAACAACAAATGTAGAATAACATTCACATTTAAAAGAAGAAAAATAGCTTGCCCACTTAGGTGAATAAGAAATAAACAGGCTCATTTTGAACAAAGGCACTGAATGAATCATGAGCCTTAGTACCAAATATAGTACCGTATTATGAATAGAAGTTAAGATGTTGGTGGGGTGCAATGGCTCATGCCTGTAATCCCAGCACCTTAAGAGGCCAAGGTGGGCAGATCACCTGAGGTCAAGAGTTTGAGATGAGCTTGACCAACATGGTGAAACCCGTCTCTACCAAAAACACAAAAATTAGCCTGGTGTGGTGGTGCACACTTGTAATCCCAGCGACTTGGGAGGCTGAGACAGGCGGATTGCTTGAACCCAGGAGGCAGAGTTTGCAGTGAGCCGAGATTGTGCCACTGCATTCCACCCTGGGAGACAGAAAGAGACTCCATCTCAAAAAAAAAAAAAAGGTGAAGATGCTACAAGTGGAAGAGACACACATGTACTCAGGTGGAATGGAGTACTGGTCTATTATTTCTGTTACATTGAGATACACATAGGTAACACAAGTAACAGAAACACCTTTGATCATGGCCAAAGTTGATGGTCAAATATTAAAATGCATGCATTTGTTTAGCTCCTCTTACATATGAAGTTTTATCCTATGGCTACACACAAAAATGAGGCAAAGTCTTCCTCCAAATGTTCACAGTATTTTTATGGGGGCAGGCAAGGAAACACAACTGTGGGAAAATTGGCATAATATAGGTATTTATAAAGTGACTTAGAGGCAGAGGACAAAGAAACAAATCCTAATTAGGATATGGAGAAGACATCCTATTGGAGGTAATGTTTGTGCTGCACATTAAATAATAAATAATTTTCCCTCCCCAATGACAACAATCACAGGAATTCATATGGCTGATGGTGCATGGAACACTTTTCAGTGACAACTACCAGTGAGGTGCCTAGTTTGTATTTTTGAGTGGAAAAAGACACGAATACTTTCAAAGCTTTGTATGCATAGGTAAAGGTAATGATTATATGCTTCTTCCTATTTCAAAAGGTACAGAACATAAGAGGCTTAGAAGCAGAATTCCAGGTTTCCTTTCCAAAATAGGCCTGATTATGACTAAATAATAGTGCAATGAAAACCCGAAAGTTTAACTGAAAAAATAATATCAATTGAATCTAAATATTAACAATCCACTGCTTTAATAATATTCAAACAACACTGTATAGAACGATATTTGTCCAACAATCTAGTTAAATCTCTGTTTATATCTTGTTCATAGGGTTTTGTACTGTGAGGATGCTAGAGAAGGTAACCCAAAAGATCTTTACAAACCAAAGTAAAATATCTGTGGTGTTTTAGGATAAGCATTCATGAATTATGGGTTTATTTAATTTATAACCAGCATCTAATAAAGATTGATAGAATTATAAAGTGAGAATTAGCCTATGAGGATCAACTTGAAGTAAATGCGTCCTTAGGCTTGTGATGGCATTAAGACCCAGAGATAATTTTCTAAAATATTAGTTAAAAGAAATTAAAGATGCTTTTAATAAATAGGAAAATAACTATATTCATTGATCTGAAGACCTAATATTGTTAAGATGGCAATATTCCCCTAATTGATCTACAGATTCAACCCAATCCCTATCAGAATATGAGCTGGGGTCTTTTAAGAAATTGATGAGCTAATTTAAAATAGATAGATAGATAGATGATAGATAGATAGATAGATAGATAGATAGATTATAAGAAACTAAGACTAATTAAAACACTCTTGCCAAGAACAAAGTTGGAAGACTCACATTATCCATTTTCAAAGCTTACCTCCAAAGCAACAGTAATCAAGAGAGTGTGATTCTGACATAGGCTAGATGGATTAGTGAATAAAATTGAGAGCCCAGAAACAAACCTATGTGTGTATGGTCAACTGATTTTCAACAAGGGTGCCGAGACTATTCAATGGACAAATAATAATCTTTTCAACAAATGGTTCAGGGACAACTGGAGATCCACATGCAAAAACTGGGCTCTTGTTTCACACCGTGTACAAAAATTAACTCAAAATGATCAAATGTAAGAATGAAAACTATAAAACTCTTAAAGGAAACAAACAGTTGAATCTATGTGACCTTGGCTTTTACCATAGATTCCTATATATGACTCCAAATGCATGAGCAACAATAGAAGAAAACAGATAAATAGGACTTCACCAAAACTAACCTTTCAAAGACACTATTAAGAAAGTGAAAACAACCCACAGAATGGGAGAAAATATTTTAAAATGATATATCTGATAAACGATCTGTGTTTAGAATACATAAATAACAAAACAGAATAATAAAGAGATACATAGTCCAATTAATAAATATACAAATGATCTGAATGGATATTTCTCCAGAGAGGATATATACAAATGGCCAATCTTCTTATATACATAAAAAAGATGTTTAACATCATTAGTGATCAAGGAAATGCAAAGCAAAACTACAATAACATAGCAATTCACATGCACTAGGATGGCTGTAATAAAAAATGCAGAGTATAGCATATGTTGGTGAAGATATGGAGAAATTTTATCCTCACACATTGCTAGTTGGATTGTAATATGGTACAGTGACTTTGAAAACCACTATCAGTTCCTCAAGAAGCTTAACATAGTGTTATCATTTTGATCCAGCTAAGAGAATTCCACTCCTAAGAGAAATGAAAACATGTCCATATAAAAACTTGTACACAAATGTTCAAAGTAGCTGTATTCATAATAGAGAAAAGGTAGAAACTACAATCCAAATGTCCCTCAACTGATGAAGGGATAAATAAAATGTGGTATATCTTTACAATGGAACGTTACTTGGCTAACAAAGGAAAAAGGATGGATACATGCTACAACATGTATGAACCTTGAAAACATGATGCTACATTAAAGAGGCTGGTCACAAAACACCTATATATGATTAAATTTCTATGAAGTATTCAGAATAGGCAAATCTATATAGACAGAAAGTAGATTAGTGTATGTTTAGGGCTGAGGGGTTTGGAGAGTAGAAGGGCAGTAGCTAAAATTACAAGAATTCTTTTTTTTTTAAAGGGATGGGGTCTTGCTATGTTGCCCAGGCTTGAGTGCAATGACTATTCATAGGCATCATCACAGTGTACTACAGCGCCTAACTCCTGGCCTCCATTGATCCTCCCATCTCAGCCTCCCAAGTAGCTGTGACTACAGTTATGCACTGCTGCACCCAGGAGGATTTCTTTTTGAAGGGTGGAAAATGTTTTAAAATTGATTATAGTGAAATGTTCACATGAGTATGAGTATATTAAAACCATCGAACTATACACTTCTAACTGGTGAATTGCAAGGTATACAAATTACATATCAAAAAAGCTAATATAAATGAGATCTGAGACCTCAACAAAGCATATAAAAAATTATGACTAAATAAAAAATTTGGCGTTATAGTTTTATATTGCTTCAGGCACTTCAAATATATTATCTGATTTGATCAGAGATAACAATGAGCAAAATAACAACTTAAAGTGCATAAAGTAGTTTAGGCAGCTGCCATTGATAGCTCAACTTCATGCGGAAATTTATTTTAAAAGATCAGTTCTATAAATTGTTATTCTTTTAAATGTCAAATGCTCAGATTTAACTTGCCTATATATAGTTGACAATAATTAAGTAGCCCACACGTTTCTGGCTATGTTCCTCAAATTAGCAAAGTCGTTTTTTTTTTGTTTGTTTATTTTTAAATAACAGTGAACAAAAAAACCAAAAGGATATTTTATTTTTACAAAATCAAATTTTTAGTTTCTTTATGTTCCTAATTATAACACTTCTTATAGTTCTTTGCCTATCAGAATTTAAGTGATTATTGTTCGTTTCATCCCTGTTCAATTAAACTGTTTGAATAGGATGGCTATTTGTTGTTGCAAGTTTTGCCTTATTTTATTTTAATGAAAGAAAAAGCAACATAAAAGCTGAGTATCCAGTGAATATTTCTTATGAAAAGATCTGATTTTCTTTTCTTTTCTTTTCTTTCTTTCTTTCTTTCTTTCTTTCTTTCTTTCTTTCTTTCTTTTCTTTCTTTCTTTCTTTCTCTTTCTCTTTCTCTTTTTTTTATTTTACCAACTTCTGTGAAATTAAAAGGAGGGCACAGTGTGTCCTTAACACACATGTCTGTACAAGTTCCCGTGGCTGGGAAGATGATGTAAAGTGCAGTATGTGCAACCTGTTTTTCCAGTAATTACAAATCAAGACATACGTCTCTGCAATAAAAAGAAGCTAACTGCCATTCTAAGTGAGCATTCCTCTGGCCTTGCTGACTTAATTTGATCATGCAAATATCCCAACAAAGGTAATTTTGAACAGAACATCCTGATGCTAGATATTCCTTTTGCTAAGTTTCTTTCTTTTGAACTGCAGGAATACTTACTAGAAATTGAAGTATCCCATCAAACTTAGATTTTAGGCCTCTATAATACTCTAATACTCTAATCTTGCTGGAAAGTCATGGAGGAAGGAAGAAATAAATTTCTGAACAATGTCTTGGCAATATTTGACTTTTCTGTTCTCCCATCTTTACTTACTATTCCTTTTTTTTTCCTTTTTAACTTTTTATTTGAAAATGCACATAGACTCACAAGAAAAGTATGTGGACTCACAAGAGGTTATAAAAATAACCAAGGGAGGTCCCAGGTATCCATCGCTCAGCTTCCCCACTGGTAATGTCTTACTTACACAACTATAATGCATTATCAAAACCAGTAAAATGATATTGGCTTAATACAGTCAGCTAGACTACAGACGTTAATCAGATTTCACAAGTTTTTGCATGCACTCAGTTATTCTAATGCATATGTATATAATTCTGTGAAATTTAATCACACGTATAGCTTCATGTAACCACCATCAAAATCAAGATACAGAAGTGCTCTGTCACTATATGAAGGAACTCCCTTGTGCCTTCGCCTTTCTAGTCACACTCTGTTCCCTCCACCCAGTAGCCTTCTTTAACCTCAGAAAGCCAGTGATCTGTTTTTCTACCATATAATTTGGTCATTTTAAGAAGTTATATAGAAGGAGTCCAACATGTTACATAGATAGAACATATGGGCAAGATGGCCGAATAAGATTACTTACTATTGTATACATTAACTAAAAATGATTTATAGATGTCTATTTCTTACAAATGTGACAGATTCATTTCATATATATATATATACTCATTTAAAAATCTCAAACACAGAATATAACTGTTGCACATATTAAGGGGAAGTGGAACTACTTTTAAATTTGTGACTCTATTAATATTGTACTAATTCTGAGTTAAGAATCAATATTAACTTTGAAAAATTGCACAGTCTTCTAACACTAACTCTTTAGTTAATAGACGACTTATTACTGACAAACTATTTTCTTAACTGTCTATCCGTAATCTAAAAGTGAAAGACCGTAGTAAAAGCACAGTGAGATAACATTTTTTTATGTTCAGACTGCAGTATTTATTCATTTATTCAATCTCCAAATGTTTAGTTAGTGACTATTAGATATGATGTATTGTTCTGAGTCATTGAGACAAATTGTTAAGAATTTAATGGGAGAGACAGCAAATTGCTCTTATATGGGGAATGCTGTAATAGATATATGATTAAGGTAGAAATAAAGAGGAAAAAATAATTCTGATTGGTTGAATCAGAAAGAATTAACTTCAAAAAAAGAATATACAAACACACAGAAACACACACACACATACACACGCACAGAATCACACATGTACACAAAAATAATTTCCAAGTAGGGAAACAAAACTTGGAGTAGTCATGAGAGTGGCTGCTATATTATAAAAAGATGAGACGTTCAGTATGGTTGTACACAATGGCTTTTACTTGTTCAATCCCTCAATCCAAGCGTGTGGACATGGAGGTGCTGGGGATAAACTCAGAGGGCCCTTTTATACCCAGCTAAATAATTTTGATTTATTCTATAGTCAATAGGAAATTAATAGAACTTTTAATCAGAGGGCTATGGTGTTGGTGTGGAGGATGCACAAGAAGCTAGTTTCTGAAGGAACAGATAAGAAGTTATTGCAGGCCAGGCGCAGTGGCTCAGGCCTGTAATCCCACACTTTGGGAGGCCAAGGAGGGCAGATTGCTTGAGGCCGGGAGTTCAAAAACAGCCTGGCCAACATGGCAAAATCCCATTTCTACTAAAAATACAAAAATTAGCCGGGCATGGTGGTGGGCGCCTGTAATCCCAGCTACTCAGAAGGCTGAGGCAGGAGAATCACTTGAACCCAGGAGGTGGAGGTTGCAGTCAGCTGAGATCCCACCATTGCACTCCAGCCTGGGCGACAGAGCGAGACTCCATCTCACAAAAAAACACAAAAAGTTATTAAGTTATTGTAATAGTTTAGGAAGGGCACTATACTACCACTGTTGCTGCTGCCACATCTAACACTATTACTGAAACTGCTACTACTTCTACAACTACTATAACAACTGGCCAGTTTATTGAGGACTTGCCAAGTACCAAGAACTCTTTTAAACTTGTCTCATCTACAGTCAGACTTAACGCTAACCATGACCCTATGTGGCAAGGAGAATGAGAAGAAACAGAACTTATTTTCTTCACTGTTTTCAGCCTCCTATACTTGGCACTTGATTTCATCAGAATGCCTTTGCCTCCATCATCTTATCTCAATCAACTTCCTCTTGATTCTTCTGCTTCTCTGCCTTCTAAAGGCCTAATTTACCATGCCAACTGCTCTCATACCAGTATCCTTGATTACTTTGTATCCCTATCATTCCACTGGAACTGCCTAGCAGAATTTCAACCCTGTGTCAGTGCTATGGTCCACATTTTTTGCTCTGCAAGTATACAGCTGAGTACCTCTGGATTATATCGCTCAAATATGTTGAGTGGCACAATAACAATTCAAGCACAGCAGGGCTCTCAGCACCACTGGCCAACCTTTTATAGATTTGTCTTGAGCTCTGCCTCTTATTTCCTTGTGCGTCTATTTTGACACATTTGCCACAATCTACAAGTCATATACTCCAACAAGACACCTTTGCAACAGAGTGGAATTACTAAATTTAATCATGTTTCTCCTCTACTTAAAGCTTTTAATAACAGAAAAAATAATAATACATCAAGTCTAGCGATGTAGATTTGGGGGTCATTAGCATATAAATCTTAGAAACCATGCAAGTGGGCAAAGCGTGGTGGCTCACGCCTGTAATCCCAACACTTTGGGAGGCCAAGGCAGGTGGATCACGAGGTCAGGAGTTCAAGACCATCCTAGCCAAGATGGTGAAACCCCGTCTCTACTAAAAATACAAAAATTAGCTGGGCATGGTGGTGGGTGCCTGTAATCCCAGCTACTCGGGAGGCTGAGGCAGGAGAATTGCTTGAAGCCAGGAGGTGGAGCTTGCAGTGAGCCGAGATTGAGCCACTGCATTCCAGCTTGGGTAACAGAGCAAGACTCAGTCTCGAAAACAAAAACAAAAAACAACAACAACAACAACAACAAAAAACATGCAAATGAATAAAATCATTGCTTTATTTAAAAAAATACTACTAATTATCAGAGGTTAAATTTTATTTTTATTTTTATTTATAATGCAGCTGTAATAAGTGTGCATATTTATGGGGCACAGCATGGTATTTTGATAAATGTATACATTGTAGAATGATGAAATCAGGGTAACTAGCATTCCATCACCCTAAATGCATCATTTCTTTGTTTTCAGAATATTCAAAAACCTCTCTTCTAGCTATTTGGAAATATACATTATTGTTAATTCTACTTATCTTACTAGGCAATAGAAAACCAGAATATATTCCTCTTATCTAACTGTAGCTTTGTACCTGTTGACCAGTCTGTCACTATTCCTCCCTCCTCTCCCCATCCTCCAGTCACCACTGCCCCACTCTCTAATTCTGTGAGAACAACATTTAGATTCCATACATTTGTAAACGGTGCCCTATTTGTTTTTCTGTGCTTAGCTTATTCCACTGAACATAATGCCCTCCAGGTTCATCCATGTCGCTGCAAATTACAGGATTTCATTCTTTTTATGACTGAATAGTGTTCCATTATGTATATGTACATCACATTTTCTTTATCCATTCACCCATTAATGGACATTTAGGTTGATTCTGTATCTTGGGTATTGTGAAGAGTGCTACAGTAAAGACAGGAGTGCAGAAATACCTTCAACATACTGATTTTATTTCCTTTTTGGATATAGACCTAGTAGTAGAATTGCTGGATCATATAATATTTCTATTTACAGTTTTTTGAGAAAAGTAGCTCATTTTTATGCTTAAAAACTCAAAAATGTAGCTTTTATTCCATATGCTATTCTAAATTATTAACATTTTTGGCTTGGAACAGTGGCTCACACCTGTAATCCCATTATTTTGGGAGGCCAAGGCAGGCGGATCACTTGAGGCCAGGAGTTCCAGACTAGCCTGGCCAACACGGCAAAACTCTGTCTCTAATAAAAATACAAAAATTAGCCAGGTGTGGTGGTGCACACCTGAAATCCCAGCTACTCGGGAGGCTGAGGCACAAGAATCATACAAACCTGGGAGGTGGAGGTTGCAGTGAGCTAAGATACTGCCACTACCCTCCAGCCTGTGTGTCAGAGTGAGACTCTGTCTAAATACAAAATAAAAATAAAATATTACAATTTTTAACAGAGATGACACACTATTATTTCAGAAGAAATGCTAATCAAATCAATCTTTTGACCTCAGAGTTATAGTATTGTAAGGCACAATTCATTAATAGAGTAAGTCTCAACATGTAAATCTAACAGCTTTTCCAAATATGTAAGATGCTTTGATTACAATACTGACATCCCTCCATTACCATTCACTTCGTCTTTGGCATAGAGTCTTTCAACTGTAAATGTATTCTTGGGATCTAACCTTTATCAGGAAGATAAGACTCATAAGGTAATAAAATGTTGACATTTCATTGCTTTTTCCCTTTTATTTATGTCACTGAAGATACCAGTATCTGAATTTGTTTCCACTTCTGCAATCCTGACATTTGCTAGCAAATGTGCTAGTGTGCAGTTTGTATTTCCATTTGTAAAGGAAATCAATGGCCGAAAGACATTCGCAGGGCATTCAGGGCAGGTTCATCAGATCAACTAGGAAACTAGAATTTCCCTGAGTTAATGGAATTGTTCAAGTCTCCTTGAGTTGCACTATGGTTTCAAACCATTTAGCATTTGAAATAATGTCAATGTTCTCTGTTCCTGGGAACTTAAATTCCAGTCAAAGGGAACTGATTTCTTTTGTTGTATATTGATATGAGTTGGGAAATTCAGGGACTCATGACAGTAAGTCAGCCCGATTTCTACAATCATTACATTTATCTTTATTTCTGCTTCTGGAGGAGTTTATCTTCATAATCATTAGTGTAAGGCCCAAATGGTACATAGAAACAATAAGAAAAATTATCCCAGAAATTTCCACCTAAAAAATTATTAGAAGCATTCTCTACTACTCTCTTCTTTTCCTGACTCTAACAAGTAGTGAGGGCACGTGCCTGAATGAAGTTACTTTGGATTTACAAAGGTGGTGACAATAACCTTTGAGAGCCCACCCTGTTTGTAAGTTAAGAGGCTTCTCTATATATTTAAGGGGCAAAAACCTGTTAGACGTCCATCCCATGAGCAATTGCAGTATGCGTTTCATGTCAGAGAGTTAATGGAAATGCCTCAGGTAGTCAGCTAAAAAGCAAATCATTATGTCAATTAAAAACATTAATTGGGGTAATTACAAGGAGGTCATGGTTTATATAGAATTTAGTTATAATTTCTACAATTATCCTCAGTTACACAAGAAAAAAATAATGACAATGTTTATCTGAAGTATTTACCTAACTGAAAACTGCAACTACAGAGAGGGTACATATACATGTTTAAATTGAACTGGATCTACCACAAGTCTGGTTGTAAGCTAATGAATTTCCCCGAGGACAAGGTGGTTTGGAGAGAACATAAGACTTCTAAAACACCACATATTGCCAAATTGGATTCCTTAATTTTGACTTTGTTTTATGTGAGTCTCATTTAAGTTTAATTGCTAACCTCTAGCACTAACCTTCTCCAGTTGTGGAGCCAGAGGTATTTCCGTACATATAAAATTTGGAATCTGGCTCCTGACTTTCTTAAGCTTCATAAGTGGAATCTAATTTCATTTATGGATTAGTGGAAACAAGAAATAAAATATGAAATTAATGGGGGGATAGCATTTTACATACCAACTTTTTAGTCTCTATTCCCAGAAAGAAATACAAAATTGGAGTCTGTCTGATGGTGTGTTTTTTAGGTGGATTAGAATACCGGTTAAGAGCATGATCTCAGAGCTGACTTTCTTGGTTTGAATTCCGGCTTCATCACTTACACAGCTACGTGACACTGCTCATGTAAGCTATTCTCTTTGCCTCGATTTCTTTATCTATATAATGAAATTGTGAAAATAATACTATTGACCTATAGGGATGTTACAATAATTAAACATCTTAGTAACTATGAAACACTAAGAATAGTGTTTGGTATAAAATAATCATTACATATAGATACGGCTATTAATATTGACACAGGGAAATGCAATATGATTCAGGTTTAAGTGTTAAGTCATCGGGGTCCAAAGGAATAAGCAAAGGTCAGAGGAAAGATTTCATTTGATTCAGTCTGTGTCTCCTTTTTGGATCTGGTTTAGGAAGACATTGATATCCTGAGAAGCCATAACTGGTTTTCCAGCTCGGAAGCAGTTAGAAGTTAATAGTGATTTGTGATTGGGGAAGCTCTCCTCTATCTGTTGATCTCCCAGATAATACTTTCTGTTCTTGTAAATCTGCCTTGAGATTTCAACATATGCCTGGGAATCCAAGGTGTGTCTGGGTGTGCTTTAATTTTATTAACTATTTTCCCATGCTGGACGTCTGGATACATTTAACAGTACTTGTACATTTGAGACCTATTTGCCATTTTAATAAAAGGAAACAAACTCCAGAAATGCAAGAATTTAAACTAAGTACCTCTTTTCTCAAATTTAATCTATAATTTTAAGAGTGGAATGATACACTTCCTGCATAAGGAAAGACACAAACAATTATATAAAATGACACACTTTCACACATTTTGCCATTACAAGTCACTAATGTACTGCACTATTGACATATTTTACTGTCCTGAATATTTTTTGGCCATGTAACTTTAAAATTACTGCAAATTTGGACAACATATCATGGTTTAACACCAATTAAGGAGACTTTTTCCCTATAAATGCTCATCTATAAATCAATGACTGCTATTTAAAATGTGTTTCTTCAGGCACCAGTCATATCATGTCCTCTGTGCTACTATAAGATTACGTCTTTATTTATCTATGAGGCTAAGTTAATTATAAAAATGCTTGCACCAAGTGATCATTTTGCTTGCATAATCAGTATCTTAAACTAGATTAATTTTCTAGCAATATTTAATGGAAACTAAATCACACATGAACATGCTATAACAATATAATGATGAAACAGCAAATGAATCAGTCAATTAACTCCTTGATAAACATCAAAAACATACCTCGCTCTTATAATTTATAAAGTGAAAAAAAAAGACGTTCTACTTTCTTTCTGTCAGCATTTAAAACTGGCTAAATTCTGGATAATAAACATTATGAAATACATTTTCCATACATGGTCAAAATAATCTTAAAGGGCTGCTTAATTCAATTACTGACAGAACTTTCAAAGAAAGAGGCACCATACTTGATATCATATGTTGTCTGTATATAATTGCTTCTAAAAACATTTCTTTTCAACTGAATTGGTGGTTGATGTTGATCTTGTTTCAAGGGTTCTAATGAACAAGTTGTCATGATAGGTTATATTTTCTGTTTCATTCTAAATGCCAGATTTGACTTACTGTTTGTTCAATCTATCCAGTAAACTATGAAACCAATTATCAAAGCCTAAGTCATTCGGCATATAATCTGGAAGCTGTCCATTTTATTAATCTGAACATTTCTGGGATTATAAAATAACCTAATAAAAGAATTGAAAGCAATCGTAAGTATCAAAATAATAGATTTCCTTTTAATAGGCACCAGGATGCCAGGAATACAGATACCAAGCATAAGATAAAATACTTCAAGAGGTCAAAAAGGCAATGGCCGTGCTGGACTTCAGAGTAAGTGGATTAAGGCCCTGTTGGGAGGATTTCTGGAGTTGGTGATACTTGAACTAAATGTGAAGGAAGAAGAAAACTTCCATCACCAGATAAAAGAAAGATAATTGCAGGCAGAGGAAATTATGGAATACACTTTGGACTCTATTTCTGGCAGTGGTACTCAAGACAATAGCATGAGTGATTATACTGCATGTTCTCTGCAAATGTTTTGGATGGAGTTCAAACATGCCCAACTTCAAACTTTAGCAAGGTTTAATTACTAGATGCTTTTAAGAAGAGTCTAGTTGTAGTCTTAATAGCATCATATTGTCTCAATGTCTTAGTGATATCAGAATGTAAATCAAATTTACATAAAATACATTTTTTAACTTTCATAAATGGAAGTTATGAACAAATCTCAAACGATTTTTTAAAAAGGGAAAAGACATGAAATAAACTCTTAACTATCTGTGAATAAATTTTCTGTGGTTTTAAAATTTTCTATTGACATTAGTTGATAAAATTATTTATGAAGAATTTTTTTGTACTTTTAAATTTTTTGTTTTCTCCACCTTCTATTTTAATGAAAAAATGAAAATAAAATAAATATTGCAAAAATACTACAAATTTACAGCTCATCTATATAGAGGACAGCTACAGTTTTGCATATTAATAACAATGACATTGATGATGGTGATGGTGATGAAGTTGATAGCTCTTACCAATTATTTAGGGCTAAGTAAGTTTTGGACACTTTCCATGGATTAGTCACTTTGTTTCTTAGAACAACCTCATATGAGGTGGATGCTCTTATTGTCATCATTCTATAGTTAGGAAACCTGAAGCATAATGCCGTAAGAATCTTGATTTAGGTCATGGAGGAGCTGACAGCAAATTCACAAAGCTGGCTCCATCTTCCAAAGTGTTAAGCCAGGGTGCAGAACATTTAAATAATATGATGCTCTTGAGTCAAAGTTTCTCTTTGAGGACCAGTTCTTATTTCTCTATTGTGAAATAAGAGCCACCCTTAAAACTTATAAACACTGCAGGTGGCCATGCTCACCTCAATAGTTTCAGATTCAATAAATTGATCCACGGTACAGCCTTGGTTTCTATAGTTTTAACATTTGTGCAGTTAATTCTGATTAAAACTTACAGAGTTACGAACCTTGATGTACATTCTTTGTTTAGTCTGAAGTACTGTGGTATCTAATGGACATGCCATAGCACAAACAAAATTACTATATTGTATTTGCCACCCATCATTAGCCCACAGAAAGATAAATGAGAGTTGTATGACCTGAGATAAATATTTTTAATGTTTTTTGATATATTTTATGATAAATCTTAATGTGTGGGGTATAAAATATATCTTTTTTTCAATATTAGAATTTTCTACTTATGCAGCTTTGTAGTAGATAAAAAGTAACTTTTTATTTAAAAAGGAGGTCAGATTGAATCAAAAAGTAAGGCAAATACAATACTGGAAAATCATCTTTACTATGAGATTTATTATAGGTAGCAAAAGGAGAAAAGCAAATAAATATTGTCATTCAAAAAAAGTGAATAGACAAATTTTGCATAACCAGAGCCCATTAAATAACTTAATATTTTAACTCCACAATCAATAACCATTTTATACCAGCAAAAGCAGTGAGCAGGTTTTATAGAAGATGTTAATAAAGATTGGCAAGGATGAAAATTTTAAATTCAATGTCGAACTCCTCCTGCATACACTGTGATGAATGTCAGTACAGAAAACAGTAATACTCTTTCGCTGTTTGAACTCTTAACTTTTCACTGTGGCCGTAACAGATATTTACACATATGAAAAACTCATTGCATACTTACAAGTGCGATTATTTTCTAGTATTGTATTTATCTTACTTTTTTATTCAATGTAACCTTTTTAGACGGAAGAGTAATTGTTGTATACCGCAAAGATGCATAATTAGAAAATTTTAATATCTAAAAAAGGATATTTCTTGACTAAAAAATAATTTTTCTCGAGCAAGTTTTCCAAGGTAGTAGCTTCCAAAGGCAGCTTAGTGCCATCTAGTGGCAAAATTAGTTACCAGCTTATTCCTCCTGATGAAAGTTCAGTAGAGTGCCGGAGATGAATCTACATCACACATACGGTAGGTATGAATTTTAGGATGTATGTTGACTTCGTATAATAATGAGGCAAGCCTATGATAATTACACCAAAATTAAAGTCTAACATTTAATTATTATTAATTAACAAGGAATTATGTGTATCTAAGACACAGACAAAAAATGAAAGATACAAGACAGTAGCTTTAAAGGATAAACCAGACCTCAGAAGGGAAAGTGACAACCAGTTTTTTAAAAATAATAGATCGAAGTGCATTTTCAGTGTCATGATGTGCTTAAGGTTATGAATAACAATGAGAATGAAAAGGAATATTTGTTTCTCTGTTGTCCTGTGGGACAAACTAGGTAATATTTGGATAAAATTCAGAACATTACATTTAAGCTAGGGAAGAGAAGAGGTTACTGAGAAAACTACTCAATAACTCTGAGATTTTATAAAAGGACCTATAATTTCTCCCACTGTAGAACCTAAATAATACAAGATTTAAAAGTATCTCTCTAGAAATGTTTGTGAACTGTCTTTCCTTGAAGGAAATGGAGTGGACTTGATGAAATTAAAATTAAGTTTCCTTTCAGGCTTTAATTGTATTAAAAGCCAAGTACGCTCCCTCAGAATTCATCTTTTTGGTTTTGAGATAATATGTCTGTTTGACCCAGCTGAAATTCTGCCTTTTGTTAGTCTTTTTCCCGAGACTCCAATTAACTTTACGAAATTTCTCTTCAGGGAAAAAATCTAGGCAAAAGGATTAATTTAGCTAACAATGCTGTGATATAAAAATCTCTGTAAGAGCTTTTTCTGACCTATTCCAGGGACTCTGCCAACTCAAATGCTGGGGTGATAAAAGAGTTCTTCATAGCCTGGGAGATAAGGAAAAAAACCCATCGCATCAGACCCAATTGCTCTTAGAGGAATTCAAAAGAATCCAAAATAGCGTTAATGTCTAAAAATGCCACACTTTCTCCTAGTCAGATCGGAAAGGGTATATAAGACTGAGTTTTTAAGTGATGTAATTTTCTCAGCCTCATGAGGTAAGCTTTTATATGTTCTAAATGAGCTATCAGAAAAAGAAGGAGCCACTCTTTTCTTCTCAGCCACTAAGAGCAAAATGAAACAATATGATTTTATGAAACACAGAGCTGTGGATAAGAACAGACACAAAGCTTCTCTTGCTCCCAATCTTAGCCATGATGAGTTTTCTTGGTTTGCTTATGAAACACAGAAACAGCTGTGATTTCTTTCCTTGTCTGTATATTACTTAAAACACTCTCTTCAGTTAAGCACTTTGATCCTTTTGTATCTCTAATTCAACATGATCACAAAACATGAAGAAAGAAAGAAATGGATGGAACTATGATCATTTTATCCATATAGGTTTAAATTATTTCATTTTCTTATTTATGATACCAAGGATTTTAAAATTTTTAAGAAGTCATTTTTACGTAGACTATCCTTGTATTACACATCATAATTTAGGAACAAAAGTGAATTACATGTTTCAACATATTTTTCCTGGAAGACCGTATAATTAATGTGTGTATAATTCAATCATGACTACTAACTCTTTGCAAAGAAAGATAATCAGTTTCACTGAGTTCTAGGCTTCCACATAGAAACATATGCATATGTACCCACAGGCATACACATGCACACACACAGAAGCACATACATGATCTGATGCATACACGCATGCAGTCTTGTGCATATATAAGCACAGGTGTGTACGTCCAGACACATTTGCTTTCATATTCCTTTCTTCACTGTGACTTGCAATTTGAAAGCCTCAATATCAAGTTTATGATAATAAGAAACATAATGATGTATATTATTATTGCGATCAATCATTTCCCAAGAAGCAATTTTCGCCACAAAGACCATGGTCCAAATCTGATGGATTAAAATATAATAAAGGTGCCTGTAATCCCAGCACTTTGGGAGGCTGAGGCGGGTAGATCACAAGGTCAGGAGATCGAGACCATCCTGGCTAACATGGTGAAACCCCGTCTCTACTAAAAACACAAAATATTAGCTGGGCGTGGTGGCGGCGCCTGGAGTCCCAGCTACTCGGGAGGCTGAGGCAGGAGAATGGCGTGAACCCGGGAGGCAGAGCTTGCAGTGAGTCGAGATCGTGCCACTGCACTCCAGCCTGGGCGACAGAGCGAGACTCTCTCTCTCAAAAAAAAAAAAAAATATATATATATATATATAATATATATATATAAATTATAGGAGACAGTAATTCCAAGTCACTGATAATTATGTATTTATCATAATTCTATTATATATTCTGTTTCAATGATTGATGATAATTTTGATTTCATCATTTGAAATTAATCATTACTTTTCAGAAATATCTCCACTTGTAACAACTAATTACCCTTCCTTCATGCCACTCATATATATTTTTCCATATTCTAGGTTTTTTCTCCTTTCCTCTAACTTCTTTTGCTTACTCTTGACTAATTAATCTTTTCTTCTCTATGATCTACTTATCACAAATCAGGCCTTAATCCATTATTTTCTTATTTAGGTGGCAATGTGAAGCAGCTATGATTATAATTTGCAGGGATTAATCAATCCAGTTTCTGTATATTTTTGGTCCTTTGTGGTACCTTTTTATAATAAAGTACTTTTATTATCAAAAAAGGCAATGACATCAACTACTCTGAAAACATTTTATAGTGATTCATATGCCAGAAACCTTAAGTTTAGTTTAACATGTTTAAATAAGCATGCATACCTGCTAAACGGGTATTTCTTTTACATATTTTAACTGAGGATTCACTGAGGTATCAACACAACTCTGAAAGCCATAAGACTACATTTTCTGAAAAGTAGTTCTCTTCGGGGAATACCTTCTTTCTGAATACCTGGGGAAACTTCCACTCTGACTGAGTTCTGAAAGAGCATGTTTAATCATTCCTCACTCTATAGCTACAACTTCTTTATATTCAGTTCTTCCCCTCAATTTCCAAACATATTTGTATACGAACTGCATCAGAATGTCCTGTCCTCAGAATCTTCTACCTGTAGTTTACTTATTGGTTCCCTCTATGCTTCACTCCTTTCCTCTCACGATTAGAATCCAAATTTCATCTAATGGCCACAGTCACCCTTCACCAGCATTTTTTATATCTGTGTGCCATTGAGCTTCTTTCTCACCTGCTTGGCAAAGCCACAACTGTGTATCAGTTCACTTCTTGGTCTTTCCACCTGCACATCCATACCAATTCACACGTACACTAACGTCATGTCAGCAAGCTTAACTTGGTCCTGAACGTGAACAGACAAATGCATTTCTATCATAGCCCCATGAGAACTCTGCGTCGGTTGCTACTTAGTCAGAAATCTTGGCTCCTCCATCTCTCTGCTTTATCATCAGAGGACCCCCTAACTTCATGAATAAGTAAAAGTCCTCACATGAAAGTGCTACCAACCCCCTCCATTGAGTCTATCAACTTGCAGCTGCACTTTTAACTGTCTGTGTTAAAACGGTACTACTTTTCTGGGGCCGGGCGCAGTGGCTCACGCCTGTAATCCCAGCACTTTGGGAGGCCGAGGCGGGCAGATCACGAGGTCAGGAGATCGAGACCATCCTGGCTAACACGGTGAAACCCCGTCTCTACCAAAAATACAAAAAATTAGCCGGGCGTGGTGGCGGCGCCTGTAGTCCCAGCTACTCGGAGAGGCTGAGGCAGGAGAATGGCGTGAACCCGGGAGGCGGAGCTTGCAGTGAGCCGAGATCGCGCCACTGCACTCCAGCCTGGGCGACAGAGCGACACTCTGTCTCAAAAAAAAAAAAAGGTACTACTTTTCACTGAGGCTTCTCCCTCCACTTTTCCATTGGGTTACATCTCTTCCAGACTTCTCAGGACCGGGAGTTTTTGGTTATGCACTCTCATCCTTGTACGTTTAATTCTACCTATTCAAAGGCTTCCTATACAGATGCTGACTCTAGAGTTAGGCAGACCTGGAGTTCTTTACTAGTCTTAGTATTAAGACTTAGCAAGTGGGGGCAAGATACTGCCCGCTAAACCTTAGTTTTCTTACCTGTACAATGGGAATAATAATAGCACATACCTTACATGATTAGGGTGATTGAATAATGGATGAGGAAAATTTTGGCATGAAAGATTTGACGAAGTTTTGCTATTTATTACACTTCCTAACAGGATTCAAGGAAGCCTATCATTGGGAGTATGCGAGGGCAGCAGTTTTTCTTAAACTCAATGCCTCCATTTTGTATTCTTCTCTGATTTCATTCTTCTAATTCACCATGCAACTACTTAAAAGAAATGTACTCTTCACTTTTAACCCTGTTTCCAGCCTCCTCTTTCTGACTTTGACATTCACCACTACTCTACTGCAAGTCTTCATAAAACTCACAACTTCAGCTCCATGTTAAAAGTCCCTTATCTTAGTTGCTCTCTTGGCAAGAGAACAATGTTGTATATGCCCTCCTTACTCATCGCCTCTCTTTTCTTGGCTCTCTTGAACGCAACTCCAAATAGAATGCCCAGCACTTGGCCGGCACAACACAGGGCACATAACGGCCACCAATAAATATTTGTTCAATGATTTAATTAACACATGAACGAGAGTTCCAGGGTCACATTTGCCAATGATGTTTGCAGAGTTTTCAATCCTCTCGACGTTCACTTCCCTGAAGAAACAGCTGGAGTCCTAAACTCCTTGTAAGACAGTTCAGTTCATATTAGATTCCTGCTGAAAGGCTAAAACCACATTAGTCTCTTAAGAATATTCTATATTAAGGATGTCTTAGAAACAGGGGGAAGCTCTTAAGTTTACATTATGTAGCTTTCAGATCTATTGCACTTGGTCAGAAATAGGAAACAGAAATGGTGAGGCACATTTCCATGAAGGCTCAAATTACACTGCTTTGTAAAGTTTAAAATCTGCCCATCATTATCCATAAATTGCAGCTATACATTATAATTATTTAATCTACATTTCTTGTTAAACATCTAAATTATGTCACTTCACCAATTACAGGAATTATGTGATTAGGTGTAATTATCCTAAATAGCTGAACACAATTAAAACATCTTACATGCAGGAAGTATCATACATACTATGTTAATTTTTTTTCTCTTGACTCACTGTCCTTGGTCTCTATCACAAGGAGTTAGAGACTGACTCAGTTTCAATGGAATCAGGGAATTTCCAGCTTTCAAGTGACCACTGGCTTAGGGGCCACCTACAACAATTCCTTTCTGATATTAATCTCATTTTCAGACAATTTCTGCAGTTAGAATTCCCTGAAGCTTATCACCAGTAATATAAACAGCAGCGATGCTGACTCTGATATTTTGTACTGCTCGAGGGTCCAACAGATCTATGCAAGACTGAATTGGAAATTTATATTCAGATTTCTCTGCTTAGAAGATCCCCCACACGGCCGGGCGCGGTGGCTCACGCTTGTAATCCCAGCACTTTGGGAGGCCGAGGCGGGCAGATCACGAGGTCAGGAGATCGAGACCACGGTGAAACCCCGTCTCTACTAAAAATACAAAAAATTAGCCGGGCGTGGTGGCGGGCGCCTGTAGTCCCAGCTACTCGGAGAGGCTGAGGCAGGAGAATGGCGTGAACCCGGGAGGCGGAGCTTGCAGTGAGCCGAGATCGCGCCACTGCACTCCAGCCTGGGCGACAGAGCAAGACTCCGTCTCAAAAAAAAAAAAAAAAAAAGATCCCACACAGTTTGCCTGACTACTGTCTACCCATTGTTCGTTAAAATGTGTGATTTCAGACAGTCATTCCACCTTTCAACCACTTGATATTTCCATCTATAAAACATGGATGATTATAATAGACAATAAATGTGGATAATAGTACCTCCCTATTATCAGTTTGAGCACAAAGTACATATTACTCCTGAGTTCTCAGATTAAATATTGCTTATTCAGAGGCCCTGATCAGCATTTTTCACTTTTCTCACGATTTGTAATTATTATGAGTTTCATAGCTTAGTATCATTTTCCTTTATTAAACCATACATTTCATGAAGGAATCGTGCTTGTTTTGTGCCTATTATACTGCTTACACACAGAGAACGCTGAGTGAATGAATGAGTGATGAATGAATAATAGTGGGTTTTTTTGTTTGTTTGTTTTGTTTTGAGGCAGAGTCTCACTCTGTCACCCAGGCAGGAATGCAGTGGTATGATCTCCGCTCACTGCAACCTCTGCCTCCTGGGTTCAAGCGAGTCTGCTGCCTTAGTCTCCCAAGCAGCTGGGACTACAGGTGCACACCACCACACCTGGCTAATTATAGTAGAGACAGGATTTCATTGTGTTGGCCAGGCTGGTCTTAACCAACTGGCCCAAATGATCCGCTCACCTCAGCCTCCCAAAGTGCTAGGATTACAGGCGTGAGCCACTGCATATGACCTCCTTTGCCTTTCTTTTGCCACGACCAGATAGTGTTTTTTACAGTTGCCTGATAAATTCATTCATGCTAGAGTCCTAGAGACCCTTTGTTTAGATCACAAGAGAGACTGCATGGAAAAGAATTTTCTAAAAATAACTGCAAACTACTATGCAACTGATTGATGCTATTACTACCATCTGCGCATTAAAAGAGAGTAGACTGCCTGCAACCTACAGAAACAGAAACTCAGTGGGCTCAGGGACCAGCCCAAGGGGTGGTGAGGAAGTTTTCTGGGAGCTCAGAGCTCCTACAAAACAACCTCCTAAAATTCTGCCAGGTGTGAGGCTATGATGCCTGAGAACCAGACTTGCCCTAACCACAGGAACTTGTTCTGTTGCTACAAACATCCACTCCACGTTCTTCCCTCAGGCACCTTCTTTAGCTTGTCTCACCCTGCTGCTGCTCCTTCCTCTCCCACATTCTACTTCTATTTTAGAGTGTAGTTTAAACTACTTGCTCTGACCGTGGCTCCTTAAATCCACTTGCACCTTTTTTGCTCTTCTGTCTCTCAGAAAGAAATTAAATACAGGCGGGACCTGCTTTTAGGTACTTAGATACCCCCAACAGATCAAAATCCTGATTAATTTTTTTTTGCATGATGAAAGAGTTTTTCAATAAAATTTACAGCAGCAATTCTTTAACACCTGCTCATTAGTGCATTTTAAATCTGATTTGATGAATAAATGTTTAAGGTATGCACAAATTTGCAAAGAAACACTTATTGTACATAACCAGTACTTTCAACTACCCTGTGAATTCATATGATTGCATTAACAAAAGTCGGCTTCTACAGCTTATGGGGCAATCTAAATAGTGGAAAACAAATGAGAAAATATTGTTTTGTGTATACATCATCAAAATGAACAATCTTAAACCAATAGCACTGGTGAATTTTAAGACAGAGAGAGCCACAAAACTCAATCCAGAGAGATACTGTATTTTTCGTTCTTCCTGCTTTAAAATTCAGCAAGCTGTAGCCAATCTGCTAATCACATAGAAATCTAAATCCCTCCTGTGGAAAAAATAAACATGGGCACAACTCGAATAAGTTCCATGTGTAAAATCCCTTTGGCTAATTTACACAGGCAACTTCCCTTACACAGTTTGGGAAAAGTCAGCTATAAAACTGTCGTCTTCTCCTTCCTAACTACTCTTGTTCTAACCTTATGTAATTCTCATGAAGGCGGCTTAAATAATCAGCCTTCATTTTGATTTTAGCAAGTACAATGAGAAAACACCCATTTTCTATTTGCTACATAGTTCTGCCGTCTGCGGGTAAGAGAGCAAACTTCTCAGAGAGTCTCTTACTGAAAGGTTAGATTTTGCTGGACAACATGTGTACAGTTTCATGATCCCTTTACTTGCAAATTTTAAAGAGGTTTCTTTTTTTTTTTTCTTTTGGTCTTTAGTCTCAAGTGAATGTGCAGATTTCTGGTCTAATTCTAACATTATGCCATTGCAGAGAGGAAAGATTATTGCAGTAAGAAGAAAGTATGCTACTTACTGTCCTTAAGTATGTTCAAGTAAAACTGATTCCTTCAAAAATAATAATCTAATAAATTTGCAGTTCTAAAACTTTTGCAAGTAGTTACTAACTTGAAAGTCTGACACAAATATGAGGTAAAGATATAAGAGAAACATTTTAAGACCTGATAGAAGTGAGAGATAACCCTGCCGTGCTTAATATTTTGAACACATAGAAGTTTGTATTCTGTATTTTCCATGTTTACATTTCTTTTGAAGAAAAGGAAAATAACTTTATAAAAGCTGATGTTTAATAGTCTCTCTGGGAAGGGCACGGTGGCTCATGACTGTAATCCCAGCACTTTGGGAAGCCGAGGAGTGTCAATCACTTGTGCCCAGGAGTTCGAGACCAGCCTGGGCAACATGGTGAAACCTTGTCTCTACCAAAAATCGAAAAAAAAAAAAAAAAAAAAGCCAGGAGTGGGCATGTGCCTGTAGTCCCAGTGACTAGGGAGGCTGAGGTGGGAGAATGGCTTGAGCCTGGGAGGCGGAGGTTGCAGTGAACTGAGATGGCCCCGCTGTGCTCCAGCCTGGGTGACAGAGTGAGAGCATGTCTCAAGTAAAAAAAAAAAAAGTTTCTTTAAAACACAACTAACTTTTTCATCTTATTCTTCATATACAGTCTCCCTTTATATTCACAAAACCCTATGCATGGGTAAGACAATTATTATACAACATCCCTGTGTTTCTGATATGCAAATAGAAACTCAGTAGGCTCAGTGACCAGCCCATGGTCATCCATCCACAGCATGGGAACCGTGGGATTGATATTCGTGTCTTATACTACCCTGATTCCTTTTCAACTTCTCTACTTCTTCAACAGGGTGTTATGATGTAAGTTATATATATATAAAAAATATCATCTATAATCATGTATTATATATATATTATTTAAGTTCTGGGCTAAATGTGCAGAATGTGCAGGTTTGTTACATAGATACACATGTGTCATGATGGTTTGCTACACCTATCACCCCATCATCTAGGTTTTAAGCCCCGCATTCATTATGTATTTGTCCTAATTCTCTCTCTCCCCTTGCCCCCCACCCCCCAACTGGCCCCAGTGTGTGATGTTCCCCTCCCTGTGTCCATGTGTTGTCACTGTTCAACTCCCACTCATGAGTGAGAACATGCGGTGTTTGGTTTTCTGTTCCTGTGTTAGTTTGCTGAGAATGATGGTTTCCAGCTTCATCCATGTCCCTGCAAAGGACATGAACTCATTCTCTTTTTATGGCTGCATAGTATTCCATGGTGTATATGTGCCACATTTTCTTTATCTAGTCTATTACTGATGGGCTTTTGGGTTGGTTCCAAATCTTTGCTATAGTAAATGTGTTGCAATAAACATATGTATGCATGTGTCTTTATAGTAAAATGATTTATAATCCTTTGCGTATATAACCAGTAATGAGATTACTGGGTCAAATGGTATTTCTGGTTCTGGATCCTTGAGGAATTGACACACTGTCTTCCACAATGGTTGAACTAGAAATTAATATTTAATCAAACTGCCAGACATGGCTTCTGGAAACATATTTGAATACCTATTTCCAGAAGACAGAATTTGAAGTTTCAAATAAATATAAGCTAATGGTCCCTTTAGAAAATTTAGAAACAGGTAAAAGAAATGAAGGTAATGTGTAGCTATATTCCATTTACGTAGTAGATGGAAAGTGATGCACAAGAGAAACAGAAGATAAGGCAAGCCAGGTTATTCATAGAAAATATAAAACTGGCTAAGCAAATTTTGAATTTATGTAAAGACACAGAATACCAAAATGCACATGCAAACATGCAAAAAAAAAAACACATTGGTTCTTGAAGGAATATGAAGTGCAGAGGGTAATATGGAAACATTGAGGATGAAGAAAGTATGTGAGAACAAAATAAAGTATTTTGAGACTGTTATGGACTGAATATTTGTGTCCCCTGAATTTGCGCAGTGAATCCCTAATCTCCAAGGAGGCAGAATTTGGAGATGTGGCCGCTAAGGAAGCAATGAAAGTTAAATGGATTTATAAGGGTGGGGCCCTCATCTGATAGGATTAATGTTCTAGTGCAGTGGTCCCTAACCTTTTTGGCACCAGGGACCAGTTTCTTGGAAGACAATTTTTCCACCAACTTGTGGGGGATGGTTTTGGGATGAAACTGTTCCACCTCAGATCTTCAGGCATTAGATTCTCATAGGGAGCACACAACCTAGATCCCTTACATGTGCAGTTCACAATAGGATTTGTGCTCCTATGAGAATCTAGTGCCTCAGCTGATCTGACAGGAGGCGGAGCTCAGTGGGTAATGCTGGTTCACCTGTCACCTGCCACTTATCTCCTGCTCTGTGGTCTCATTCTTAGCAATCCATGGATTGGCACCAGTCCACAGCCAGGGTGTTGGGGACCCTGTTCGAGCATTTTTTTTTTTTTTTTTTTTTTGAGACAGAGTCTTGCTCCATCGCAAGGCTGGAGTGCAGGAGCACGATCTCAGTTCACTGCAACCTCCGCCTCCCAGGTTCAAGCGATTCTCCTGCCTCAGCCTCCTGAGTAGCTGGGATTACAGGCAGATGCGCCACAATACCCAGCTAATTTTTTTGTATTTTTAGTAGAGATGGGGTTTCACCATGTTGGCCGGGATAGTCTCGATCTCTCGATCTCGTGATCCGCCCACCTTGGCCTCCCAAAGTGCTGGTATTACAGGAGTGAGCCACTGCACCCGGCCAGTAGCATTCTTATAAGGAGAGACATGGGAGTGCTGGCTTGAATGTGCTCACGTGTTCTCTCTCTCTCTCTCTCTCTGCCCTCCCCCCTACCCTTCAGACAAACATATACACACACAAAAGAAGTCATGTGAGCACATAGTCAGAAGGTGAGAACTAGCCATCCACAAGCCAGGAAGAATGCTTTCACCAAAAACCGAATTTACCAGCATCTTAATCTTGGACTATCCAGTTTCCAGAACTGTGAGAAAATACATTTTTTTTTCATTATTTGAGTACATTAATGTGTTAGCTACAGCATATTATATAACATGTAAAACATAGTCTATAGAAGCATTGTATACTAAAATACAGATGGTATATTAGTATGTTGTAAAAAATAGTATTTTTTTCTTTTATCTTTTTTTACCTTTTTTATTTTAGTTTCGGGGGTACATGTGCAGGTTTGTTACATGGGTTTATCAGGTAATACTGGGGGGTTTGGGTTTCTGTTGAACACATCACACAAATAGTGAACCAGAAAACACATTTCTGTTTACTGATGAATTATTTATTTTTGAAACGACCCAATCTGTGGTATTTTGTTACAGCAGCCAGTGTAGACGGAGGCTGCAGTTGTATTTAATACTAAGCTTTAGGTTTACTTAAAATACAAGTTCTAACATTTTTATTTAAAAATGTGCTCAATATTTGTAACTACCAAGAAGCAAAGCTAATGATGTCTACTTAAATGTGTTTCATGCTTAAAGGATCTATTTCATTGTTAATATGTAAAACATGTTTTTTTTTCCTTATGTGTAATCTATGTGTCTCTTGAGGGGGTTCCTTGTCCACCCATTATTCCTTCATTTTGCCTTATTTCTGACCCAGAATGTATGCAGCAGATGAACTAATGTATTAATCTCTTTTACCAGACTTTGAAGATTGCTTTAATTCTAAACAGCTTCAATAAAATGGGGATAACACTTCACAAACGTGTCTCTATTATCATACCTAGCAAGCATAGCTAGTCAACGAGCTGTGCTCCGCAGATACAAACAGAAAAACTGAAATTCTACATAGAACAATAAATAAATTTTTTAAATACTGAGCCACTGAAACTCTGCCATTTCCATAAAATTATGGCATTGTGTCTGATCTTTAGTATTTGTAATAGGACAGCCTTCAGCTTATTTGACAAAGATCCTCTGAAGTGAATTTATTGTGTGCAATTTATTCTAGACCATGAATGAATTAACTTACCTTTGAGCCTTTCTTGTATATGAAGCCAAAAGGGAACAAAGCCATTTAAGGATCTTAGTTCAATAAAAGCTCCCAAATGCAAAATTCAGCATTCTGGGTCACTATGTGGATTTAAAACATCCCTTGGGGACCTTTAGATCTATAAAGCAATCAACCGATTACTCTTATCCATTTATGCTATTTTCCCTCATGCATCTGGGGTTTTAATTGGCTTTTTATCTTGTATTGACTATTTGATAGGACTGTGATTGTTATTTTTTAATTTAGTAATTATATCATAAGATTCTATTAAAAGCAAATTTCAGTTAACTGTGTGAGAACTACATAGAAAAGTGATGGGAATGAAAAGGGCATTTTAAAAAGTGGAACAAAAGATAAAGTATCAGTCATGGAACCTCTTAAGAGTGAAATTTGGAGTTCCTTCCTTTAGTGTATAGAGGCTGGTGTTTCAGCTGAATTTATCACCCAATTCCTATAACAGTTTCAAATATATTAGTCTCTTGTGAAATATGTAAATGAATATCTAGTTAAAATTCTGAAAATAATTTCACAGATACCTGGATAGAAAATATAATAAATATTCTTAGAGCTCAGACATTCTTTCACATGAATATGTTTTAAAATAGAATGATAGGTATATGGTTTAAAATACAGACTCTAACTCTCTCTTCTTTAGAAAGAGGAAATCTCCCCTCAAGCTACTTAATGACATTGAGCAATGAATATAAGTGATTAATTCTTAAAAAGAAGAAAAACTGATATCTGTTTTTTATTTCATTTATTTGGAGAGGGCAATCATTAAAATGCAAACAACTTTGGTTTAATTTGATAATATATTTAAACCATAAGATATGTGCATATTTTAAATAGCCATGCTTAAAAAGGATTAGTTGCCATATAGGCTGACATTTGCTACACAAGCATTGACCACATGTAAAATACTTTAATGGTTATGCTATTTACTTTCAGTAGTTAGTCTTTTGTAGAAATGCTGCATTTCAAAATCAAGATTGTTTTATTTTTGCCATTCAAAAAAATTCTATATTCTAGAAGTTATTTTTGCTTGACTAAGTTGGAATAATAGTTGGGCTTGTATTCCATTTTTTCTAATTCATATTAACTAAATTAATAAAATCAGACTAGCTCTAGGCAAAGGACTTTAGCATATGTGTTTTTATTCTTACTGAATATACTTAAGTTTTCTCAGTAAAATTTTGCATTTGTCCATCCTTTTACTTATTTATTCAACATTTATTCAGTGCCAGCTATGTACAAAACATAGTTCTAAAAAATCACAGGAAGACAAACTTTGTGTCTTCAAATCTACTATGGAAAATCAGGTAGTCAACAAACACCCACATTAAAAAGGAGTATGAATCAAATGGCTTAATTGGATTTGAATCTAGAGAAATATGGGAAAGATGCCCCTTATTTGGAGATTCATAAGAAATCTCACGGTGTTCTGTGGATTGTGAAGACCTACAGATTGGCAACTCAATAGTTAGATGAGAAAAAGATAGACAGAGTTGGGAAGAGGAGGAAGGGCAAGCAAGAGGTGCTAGAAAAGCTGAGTGTACTATGGCATGGACTCCAGAAAATGACCAGCAGCCCAAGGGGATGGATGGAAATTGATACTTCTTAATGTATGATGGGATTTTTACTATTCATTAGACAGTGGAGTGGACATCCATGCCAGTTACAGAGCAATAGCAAAAGGCCCAGTAAGGAAAATATCTGTGTGTTAATTCAAATGCTCAGAGTTGAAATCATCACCAGCCAGTGGCCCTGAAGATAATTACATACTCTATTTCCTGCAGATAAATTCGATGCTTCTTAGGGCCCCAGCCAAGATTGCATCTCAGATGATGGCCAGGAAAGAACTTTCCAAGGGGACCTTAGTCAAGTGTACTGGAAATATTCCCGGAGGAGATGAGAAAACTAATATCTGTAGACAGGTCATTGGAATAGCAATGGACTCAGTCCTCGCTATATTAACAATGTTAAGATTTTGAAGAGTGGGAAACAAAAGCTGGGAGAAACTAGGTTAACTGCTTAATGCACACTACCAGAAAATGATATAATTAGATCTTAAACCTGTTCTGGGCAACAAAAGGCTTGAGTTTAAAGTCTAGTTTTATCATTTCCTAGTTGTGTGACATTGAGCAATTAGATTAGACCAGGTTTGGGTCTGAGTACCATGAACATGCCCAGAAGTTAGAGGCCAGGTGATATCCATAGGACTGAAGGATTTTTCTTGCTGTGGTAGTCAGTATCTACATCGTACATCATTTCCAATCCATGTAAGCTGACTAAGCTTAAATAACTAAAGTGTGCTATTTGAATATATTGCTGCACTATTTACAATATTTTGAAAACCTCTTAATTTTTGAGTTTATACAATTCATTTTTGAGCAATTCAACCCACTGGAAATCATGTAAAAATTACACAAATTGCCTTATTTCCCAAACCTCTTCATACTTTATGACACTACTCACATCTAGTTACTAACGCAGGGTCAGGTGGAGGCTAGCATTAGGACTAGGCATCTACAATGCTTGTTTTCAGAAGTCTTTGTCCCTTAAGATCTTTATGTTTTATGAATAATTCTAATTCCATAATTTAAATATATTCATCTCTTCCGTGTTAGGATGAAAATATATGATGGGTAGTGATATGGTTTGGCTGTGTCTCCACCCAAATCTTGTCTAAATTGTAGCTCTCGCAATTCCCATGTGTTGTGGGGGGGAATTGGTGTGAGGTAATTGGATCATGGGGGCAGGTCTTTTCTGTGCTGTTCTCGTGATAGTGAATAAGTCTTAGAAGATGTGATGGTTTTATTTCCCTGCACACGCTTTCTTGCCTGCCACCATGTAAGACGTGACTTTGCTCCTCATTCACTTTCTACCATGATCGTGAGGCCTCCCCAGCCATGTAGAACTGTGAGTCAATTAACCCTCTTTCCTTTATAAGTTACCCAGTCTTGGGTGTATCTTTATGAGCAGCAAGAGAACAGACTAATACAGGTAGTATTTTAAAGGTAGTAAAAAGGAGTTTGATAGTCCTTGTCAAACTTATCTTTGAGGAGAGCACTTGATAGGAAGGAATGAATAAAGAGATTGTCTCCAAGGAAACCAAGAAAAGAACAAGATGTAAGGTTTCTTCTCCTACCACTTCAACTTTCACTTATATAATAATAGAAACACATACATGCAACCACAGCACTGTTTGGGGGAAATAAAAATATATAATTAGATAATTAAGCAAATATATAGCAGAGCTCTAAAACAGTAAAGGAATTAAAAAGTGAACCAGCTGAAGAAGGCAAGTTTTTCAAGCCACTGAGAAACATGACACCTACTTTTTGTATTTGTGGCCTTTAAAAAAATACATTATTTTCATCTTTATATGGTGACCCCCTAATTTATTAAAAAAGAAAAAAAGACACACAATTCTTTCAAATACATGTCAAGCCATATTTAAAGATGTTATTTAATCTGTTGCCAGAGTATTAAAAACTTCATTATTCTCACACCTAAAGTGTTCTGGCATAAATTAAAAATTTAACAGCTTTTCTCCAATAATTTCTTGACAGAATATTACATTTTACAAATAATACAATCCTGCCAAATATCTTTGAGGAAACAGCAAGGAGATTTAAATGTTCTACTTCTACGATTATTTGAATACGAAATGATTTTTAGTAGTAGTTGGAGATCTAATTGAGCGACGAACAGAAAAACCATTTCAGAACCACTTTCCATTAGTAGAATTGCAACTCCTTCATTGTAAAATATTACCCTCCACTTTATTTCTACATAATTTATTCGATGTAGTTTTAGCCTAGTATTTATGTTTATCCTCTTCATTATACCCACTGTCATATGTTATTTTGACCACAGTTTCACTTCGTAATTCATCAGAGTTTCCACTAATGGAGAACGGTGGTCATTAGGGACAGCCAAGAACTGGCCCTGCTGTATCTCTCTAGCTAGAGCCTTATGCTCGTGTTTTGTGCATTCCAGCCACCCTTTACTGTCCACTTAATTTCATATATGAGTGATATGGTCTTGCTAGCACATCAGAGAAGATAAGCCTAAAAATATTTTGAATGTTTACAACTTGATAATCCAAATACGTACATAAAGGACTTGACTATCTTAAGCAGATGAGCAGAGTTTGCATGACAAAGGTAAAACGCTGATAAATTGGAATGGCAGTCCTCATGTTCTTGCTCATGCAAGTCCCTCAACACCCCTCCAACCTCTGCCCCCACCACTGTCCCTTTTTATCCTCCAATATATATACTCAACATTTTTATTACAGAGACAGCAAATATTTGATGTTCTTTTAAGTTACGCATTTAAGGCACATACTGTATCTCACAGTCACTCTCTCTCTGTCTGTCACTGTCACGCATTCTCTCTTTCTCTCTCTCTCGGTCTCTCTCTGCTCTGTCCACTTTAGGCCTTAACCAGGGCTTGCCTAATAGCCACTCAGAAGTAACCAGTCTGGGAAACTCTCTTTTCCCTCAGTGCCAGCCTCCTGCATGGGCCTGTCTCCCTGTGCCCCATGCCGTGGTGCCTCCAGCACGTTTGCCTTCCTGGCAGCATTTTCTACTCAGCATTCTCCCCACCCTGTCAAAACTTACTGCTGCTGTGCTTTAATCCCCTTAAGGTGTTGTTCTTTGTTCATCTTATCCATAAATTCATATGATAGGATATAGAATCCATGACTGCTTCATATAGATAAACTATTTGTATTTTCGCAAGAGTTCACTAAATTTTATTCTCAAACGTGGATAGTTTATTTAGCTCTTCCAATCCTTTTCTCTGTAAAATTATGTTATTTGTTGAAACTAAGTATAGGCTCCCTTGAGGGAGCGCTTTTATTATTTTCCTATTTTTAGATTGCATACATTAAGCTTTATATTTTCATGCCTAAAGGCATGAAAGGTGTAAACACCTCATGTGTTCAGAAGAGAAGTAAACTTTTCCAAGAAACAACTATTGGTAATAGACTTTTGCATCTCCCACATCATATAGCGTGATACTTTGGTGTATAAGAACGAAAGAGCAATGGAGCAGGGAAAGGCTGAGCATCAGTTTCAGCTCTGCCTCTTTCTGTGTAACCCTGAACAAGCAAATCGCCCGCAGCTTCACATTCCTCATGTGCAAAGCGAGTTTAATAGTGCCTTCACTAACTAATGGTGAGGTCAGATAGTCACAAATGTTTCCCTCTGTGCTCTGAAGACACTGTGTCAACATAAGCTGAATTGATATAATAGATTTACCATAAATCATTTAAGTTTTTGGAGGATAAGGTTAGCTAGTGGAACATTACACATGTACACTACACATGTACCGCTAAGTCAACTCTTTACAGATAAGGAAAGTGTGGTCTAAAAGAGTGAAAATGTATTTCAAGACAAGATGCTAAGGCTTGACTGTGGTAGTTATTACTCTCGATTGCGTTTCATGCCCTCACGATGAAATAACATATTCCATTCTTGCCATGTTTTCACGGCCGGCAGAGTGTAGTTCTTTGCTTCTTTGGGCTTGGTCATGTGGCTTTCTTTAGCCAGTAGGATGTTAGCAAACTTAACTTCAGCACAGGATTAAATGCAATTCTCAGTTTTGGTGTGATCACTATTGCTTTTATAATGTCCATGAGTTCATCATGTCTGGTAGGCTTTGTCCCTTCAGGTCAGAACCAGAATGAAAAGATATAAGTATACCTGATGACTGGTGCCAAATCTAAAGATACTTCAATTGGATCACATTAATACACCTTAAAACATAATTTCCATTTACTTTATGATCCAAAAAACCTTAAGGCTACACTTTTGCACTTATATCATAATTCACACTGTAGAATTGTTCGTAATGTGGCTGAAAGGTAATATTGTAAGATAAGGCTATGTTTGTATTTATTTTTATTAAACATCTAATACTTTCATAGATATTAATGCCATTTACTGTATATTATGCCAGTGGCTTTTAAAGTATTGCCACCAGGCGACAAAAATCAGACTCACTTGGATATTTATAGAAATATAAAATGTTGAGCCCCATTGCAGACACACTGAGACCAGAGCACCAGGGGCGAGTTCTGTAATTTGGTTTTAGCAAGCCCTCTATGTGATTTTGATGCATGCTGTTTAAGCCTGTATTATATAACTATTTAATTATTCATTTACTACAACAAAACTGTGCCCATATGTTCCAATACAAATCATGGTTAGCACTATAATGTGTTCCTACTCCTTTTGTCTCCTGTAGATTCCTCACATAATTATTCTAACACTTCCAATTTTCTCCATTTCTCAATCTCATTCTATTACTCCATGCATCATGTGATCTCCTTTCAACTTTCATTGAGAATAAAAGGGAGTTCCTTTCTCTTCCAGGTTTGTCACTCAATATGTTACTTTTACTATACCAACTCTTTACTCTTTTCATTCAATTATAGGAAAGGATTGTCATTTTTCTTTGTAAAACTCTATCTTTCCCAAGATTATACAGTTAATGCCTCTATGCAAGTGGCTAGTATATCCTCTTTTTCTCGTCTGTTCCTCCCAATTTGCAAATGTATAAAATGGGGAAAAATGATCCAGTCTGCTAACTTTCTAGCTACCAAGTCATCAGCACCCATTGCTTTAATATTTTACCATTGACTCAAAATTCTTTGCTATATAATGTCTATCCCTATTATACTCTTGCAATTTTGAACAATCTCCACTGAGATTCCTGATGAAGATTATGGTCACTTTTAGTTTGCATTTTACTAACCTTTCCTCAGGTAATCTTAATTTAATATGGTAGATTAATATGGTAATAATTAACAAATAATATGGTAAATACCAAATAAATACCAAATAATATGGTAGATTAATATGGTAATCTATCATATTATTAGAAAATATGGTAGATTGATTCCACTGATGGTCCGAATTAATGACTTCCCTATGTTGTGTCCTATCCAATGCGACTGAGACTGCTTCCATCAAGAGCCGAAGTCCATTTTCCCATCCCTTAAATCTAGGCTGGCCTTTTGACTCACTCTGACTAATAAAAGGTGGCAGAAGTGACAGTGTGCCAGTTCTGAGTCAAAGCCTTAAGAAGCTTTGAACCCTTATACATGCTCTCTTAGAATCCTGCCTCTACCATGAGAACAAGACTGTGCTATCTTGAGTGAGAAGTATTGGAGATCATGTGGAACTGAGACTGAGATGCTACTAGACTAGCCAGCTTTCAGCACACCCTCCATTTGGTTGCAGATGTATGAGTGAGCCCAGCTGAATTATGGCAAAATGTGCCCAGACCAGTAGAGAGAGCAAGATGACTCTAGACTTTGGTAAAATAAGAAATGCGGCCAGGTGCCGTGGCTCATGCCTGTAATCCCAGCACTTTGGGAGGCTGAGGCAGGTGGATCACGAGGTCAGGAGATGGAGACCATCCTGGCCAACATGGCGAAACCCCGTCTCTACTAAAAATACTAAAATTATCTGGGCGTGGTGGCAGGTGCCTGTAATCCCAGCTACTTGGGAGGCTGAGGCAGGAGAATCACTTGAACCCGGAAAGTGGAGGTTGCAATGAGCCGAGACCACACCATTGCACTCCAGCCTGGAGACAGAGTGAAACTCCGTCTCAAAAAAAAAAGAAAGAGAAGAAAAGAAAAGAAATGCTCATTATAAGCCGTAAGTTTTAGTATAATTTACGATGCAAAAATAGCGAATATAAAAATAAAACTATTTTCTATAGCATAATTCTTGGCCATAGTTGTCACTATCACTGTTTTTCCATCCCTGTAAACTGTGGCAACTTACTCCGCATGTATTGAGCTGCCACTTCCTATATTAGTTTTGGTTTATAGCATCATCATTAGCCCTAAAGTCTTACCTAAACTCTAGCCTAGTGTAATAGAACTGCATCTAGATTACGGTCAGGGTCCAATAACAGGGCTTAAGGCAAATTTGCAGAGTCAACATCATCTTTGAAACTTTATTAGTTTTCCTACAGAAAATTCATGGTTTCATATGTAAAATGCTATATATTAATATGTAGGTATATATATATATAATTATAGTAATATGCATGTTATCAAGAGTACATATCCCAGATAAAATTTTGTACATCTTTCCAAATTTATTTGAAATGGAACTTAATATTTTCTCCAAATACTCTGACTCCCTATATCCCTACAACCATATTTTCTCATTTTTCACAATCATTTTCCAATCTTTAATCCATCCCTTATACTTACTTAGATATCTTTAATCTCCATTTCTACTGCCACCAGTCTAGTCTAACTGTTATCACCTAACACCTGAATTATTGAATCTTTCATCAGGGATGAAGATAAAGCATGATCATCAAAACAGATCTTAGATTACATTGGAGAAATAGGTAGCACTTTGAATGACACAATCAGGATGCTATACTCCATTCTCTTTTCCTGAACATTGAAAAGTTAACAATGAATTAAATCTCTCAAAAATAAACTTTATCAAGAATATATTTTTTAAAAAGTGCACTTAATTTTTATAAACCTACTGTACAACTTATAATTTAAAAATCTAGCAAGAAGAAATAGAGGTAGAAATAGTGATGAAGTTATAATGAAGGAAAAATCAATGAGTGTATCTGGCTAACATAGAATTTGTGTAGGGAAGCATTTGGAATATAAATTTTCACAGAGGTGACATGACAAGATATTCAAGAGTCTTGAAGGCTGGGCTAAAGATAGACAACTATTACATTATAATAGATGCTGCTAACTAATTTAAATAATTTTCTGGTGAAATAATCTGATAATATTGAATAAAGCTTTGAGATATAAAGTGGGACCTAATGTTTCCTAGGCTAGATACTGTTAAAAATTAAATTGAAGGTAAGTTTCTTAATAATGGTACTTTTCGTAACATTTTCTGTTAGACATTTGACCACTGAACTAAATCTCATTACAGTCTCAATTTACATCCTGAAGTTTTTGGCCAATAAGTAGTGTTTTTTGATACGATATCTATTTCCTGAAAGCAATCCCTTATTTCTGTATTTATCCTCTATTCTCAATTCCTTGTAATCAACTTTTAGTCGATTTGGAGCATAGGTGATGAGGTACGTATTTAGATGGTGGTATTTTCCAGGAGGACTTGGTACTTCAGCTGTTTTCCTCTTACACAGAATCTATCTCCTAAGAAACAAAAAGGGGAAACAGCTCTGTGGAGGATTCAAGTAACCTTCGACACCAAGGACAGTTGAAAGGGTTGATGCTAATAAACTATGGAAGATATGATTCACATTGAAAAAGAGGAGTTCTCAATGGGCTGCTGGGGAGAAAAGGAGTTACCTATTAGCAATTCAAAGAGAGCTTCCTATTATACAAATCTTTATATGTAGGTTAATTGCCTGCCAAGATTTCCTTTTAAATCAAAGTTAAAGTATGCAAGATCAATGCCATACAATGAAATGTCATTATTTTTGACTATCTGAAATGCTGCATAGAGATTTTGTACTGATTTTATTCCACTAAGGAGCTGTAAGTATTCTTTTATTTTATTGATTATTATTATTACTATTTTAATACTGAAAGGTTGATAGTAAAATGAGAAAAAAATTTCCATAAGATTTACCATGTTTAAACTGTCAAAATAAATTGTTTGATAAACATTTTTTTTTTCTGATTGAAATATAATAAGTGGCTTTGGAACAGTTAAAAGCAAAGTAAAAAATGGACCTGGAGGTGCAATTTTATTGTGATTCTTAATTTAAGGATGGTATGTTACAAACACACTCACAACAGTCAGTCTCATCTCTTTGTTCCTTTCAGTTTTGCTTTTCTTTAGGAACTGGAACGAAGCCACATTTTTTTGTTGTTCACTTCCTGCGCCACACATTCCCCAGAAAGTAACATTCTTTACTCACTATTAATCTACCAAAAAAGTAGGCATGACAGTTTCCATATCCCTGGCAAAATTCATGTACTCAGTTAACCCACGCCTCACTTGAATTTCATACCAGTAATTTTCCTTTCTTTCTTTAAGTTTCATTAGGTGAATTGCCAGCGTAGATGTCTGGGCAGGTTGGATACCTTTCCCTTTAACTGTGAACTAAGCTTTAGTTCTTTGTGATTTACAGTCAAAATGCTCAGTAATCAACCTTTGTAAAAAATCAGATAATACACCAAGGTAATAATTTGTGCCATATGCCCTAATTAATTAGTTAGTTGTTTATTTTGATAATTAACTATTGGTTTAGAGATAATTTCACTTTTTTTGCTAACAGATGGGCTGGGTATATCACATATGCAGTGTATCAAAATATCTTGTCCATTTAAAAACAAGCTATTCTGAGCAATAATCTGATGCCAAGAAGAAAATATTGATGGGTTAACTTGACATTTAACAATATTCCAGAATTAAAGAAAATATCTTATACTTTTATTATTTTGCTTTTCTTAAAGTCAATACTATATTCTATGACAGATGAATAGTTTGAATGTGTTATTATTCATTTTGTCACACTGTATCTACTAAGTTTAAAATTCTACTTTTTGAATTCTCCATCTGAATAGAAAATACAATGATCAAAACTGCTTTCTGCATTTTTTGTCTAAAATTACATAGTAAAAATAAACCTAAGATATATATAAAACCAAATATAGGCATTGAAGAAAGCAACATGTAAACAGGTATTTATCTGTTATATGTGTATATTATGGATTAAAGAGTAACTATATAAGAATTGGAAAAATTAAGAAATTAGGAGGAAGAAAGCACATAAACCCAAGAAACTCCTATAAGGCAATAAACAGAGAAGTGTTTTATAATTATTTTATTATAAGGTAGATGAGGCTTTATTTTCAAACAATAAAGTTGAGTTTAATTTTAAATGCTTCCTTTAAATGTTTACTTGCTTAATCCCTTTTAGCAAGTTAAATTATGATAAGTCCTAGATGTTGCATTACAATCTGTTTATATTATAGGAAGTTAAACATATACACACATAAGCATACATGCGTCTTTAAAAGTATCTCTGATAATATTCATAATTGCATGGGGGTAAACATTATGGATTTGTTAAACTAAGAATACTTTATCTCAAAACATTCTACTTTAAGAAAAGAATGCATAAATCTCAGTCATCACCAAGGAAATCTCCGATAAGGAAAGTTATGCATCTTCTCTTTTTTTCTTACACAGGAAGGATGACAGAAAAAACTGCTGTCTGAAATTTCACTGATAGAATATTTTCAGTTTGATGATACTAGACAAATTGCAATAATGTCTGAAACTTAAAGTTAGCTGAATTTAAAGTTTCTAAATTTAAGGGTACCATGAAAACCTTTCTTGCCTGGAGTCATATGTTCAGAAGAATCTGTCTCAAATATGAATGAGAACAATTTTCATTCTTTAGGAATTTCACTATTTGTATTTCTTAAATTTGGATGCATGAAGTTAAATTTAAAAAATTGTAAACTAATGCATACTATGTCAATATTAGATGGCTTCAGTTATTTGAATCTTTCTGTATATCTCTAATCCTGAATCCGATGTCTCCTTATGCGCAAATGTTATCACAAATGTTTGAAAATAGCTTTTTTTAGGAATGCAAATTCAAGAAGTTTATGACCATGGCGCCTGGAGCTGAAGAGTATGGTGTGGTTTGTTGGCGAAGATAAACTCTTGCTAAACAGGATTTTTTAAAAATAACTCAGTATCATCATTGTAATGTTACACTACTGCACAAAATATCTTCATGCCTTTATGTGTTATCTTTCCGCAAGACCAGCTAATCCTAAAGGCGACATAAAGCTTGCTGGATAAAAATGTGGAACCTGAGACTTTCATGCAATAATCAGTTGTGACCTTAAAACTTCTTGCTAACACCCCTAGGCTGAATGCTAGACTTCTGTAAAAGAAAGAAACTCTTAGTCTTCATGAATCAGTTGCTACCTGGTAGACATGGAATAAATAAAAATGACTTCACTGGCAGAATCACTCTCAGGGCAATGAAAGTAACAAACAAACATTTAATAAAAAAACATACCTGGGAAGAAACAGAAAAACTCAATGGAGATAGTTTCAAGAAATACAAATCTTCAAATGGTATAGGCTACAATAAAAAGTCAACTTTTATACTGCAGATTTACAAAGAACGATCTAAATGCTCTCTACACATTTAAATTATTCTCTCTTGAAAAACATTGAATAGGGACTGATATTAAATTCAATCTGAATTTTTTGCTTTTGATAGTTTTGGGAAAATAACGTAAAATTATGAAGTCATCTTTATATTAGTCCTCAATATAGTATGAAAAATAGCTCAGTATCAAAATGCCTGGACGCTACAATATTATAGTGATAGATTTCAACCAAGACTGTTTTTTACATGAACTACCTGAGTGTATTTTAATTAGAAACAGACATAATATATCAGAATACGTGATTTAAACTAAAAAAAAAAAATGGAAAACAACTTACTGTGAACGTCAGTTCGATAGAACTCTAGGGAGTTTTATTTGCCTACTAATTTATATATATAAATAATTTTTATTTTTGTACAAACTCAATGACTATGTAATGGGGAATTTAAAAACAGGGAAGAGGAAGGAAAATAAAATTTATAGATACTCTAATAATATTGAGGTTGTTCTATTCCTAAATGGGACAAGGAATAGCAAATTTGAAATTATGGAGTTTTACCATCAACTTAAAAAGTAAGGTCAAGCAATACTATGTGATTAGTTTTCAATGAGACTTGTATTCTTGGTCAGTTACTGTGCTAAATGCAAGGCAATGAAAGATGACTGAGGGATGCTTGTTGTTCTCACACTGCAGCTGACAGGGCATTCAAACAGAGGGCTAACATTGATGAAAGTGCAGATGCAAGAGAGGGCAGCCCAGCCAGCAGACGGTAAAATACCCAGGGCAGCTTGACGCATTGGTTATGAGATAAGAAACAATACTTCCAAATAAATGCTGCCTGTACTAAGATGAATAGATAAGAATTATGTCACAGATAATTTTGAAGCCAGAAGCAGGATTGTGGGCTTTATTCTTCAGTGCAGTGGAGTACTCACACTCTACAGAATATGAAAGGTGATGCAGTGGGGCATTGAAAAGAAAAAACAATCCTATCTTATTGTTATTTTGCATCAAAAAAAGAGAAGAAAATTAAGCTTCACTCTTATGTATTACACAGATTTACAGTGATTTCTTAGCCAGGGATATGTCAGAATGGTGGAGAAGGCATAGCTCACTGGGGTAGCGTCACAATTTTGAGATGTAGAAGGGATGAAAAAGTGGGCTTCTCCTTCATCTATTTGCTTTTAGCACTTTATGAACTATTATAGTTTAGAGGCATCCAGGTAAGAGAATTTTGGATTACCACATTTAGTTTTAACTAAATTAGACCTCATAAAATGGGCATGTGCATGAAAAGATTCTTACAAAGAAGGTACAGGTTGATGATAATATAAATAATGCCAGTATAAGTAAACCAGCAAATGACAGTAGCAAAAAATTTGTAGCAGTAACTATTATTAGTATTACACTGAGCCCTTTGTCAACAACATTAAAAAATGAAAAACAAATGGCTATATAAAATTTTTAAAAGATTGTGTAAAGATTGATATTTAAAAGAAGACTTCACTTGCATGCATAATTTATATATACACTATATGCATATGCTATATATAACATAAAATATATACAAATATAGTACATACTGTATATGCAAAAATTATACATATTATACATATATGCAAAAATATAATATATTTTTGAAATATTAGCTAATGTTAGTAAAATGCCATCATGGTTAGCAAGTCTTTTTAAAAAGGGCTTATTTCACGTTGATCATTGATTTTAAATTCCCAGTTACTTTTTTATATCTATTACCATACCCTTCAGTGCAAGTATACATTTACGTATTTTGTAAATAAAAAGAAAACAAATAGGTAATAAGTACTCAAATTTAAAAAATGGGTAATGAAAGGTAGTAAAAATAGTTGTTAAAGACTCTGTCTAGAAAATGGAAAGCCATTAGAGTAAAAGAACCAAATGTTTAAAACTTTGCAATAGCAATATTATTCTGGTTGCATGTGCGGGAAAAATTAGAGTAGGATAATGGCTTTGAGAGATGCTGCCAGATCCGATTCAATGTGACTTTTCATGTGGACGGCCTTATGAGCTCCTTGCAAATAAATGCTATGTTCTTTTAAAATTTGTATGCCCAGCAATTCTCACAGTGCTATATACACTGTGTGATATGGACCCATTGGAGGTGCCTGATGCATATTTGTTAAACTGAATGGAATTCTCACAAACTAATTTCTTCGTTAAGCTATTAAAAGACTATTACCAATGTCATCTTTTGACTGATCTTTTATAGTGAAACTAAGATCTTCTCTTTTCACAAAATATAATTGCTGCCATAATACTTGTACCCTTCTTTCTTACGCTAATATTATCTATGTAATACATGACATATACTTGAGGTAAACTTAGAATGTAAGTGCTATGAAAGGGGAACATTCAATATTTATTCAACTACCCAAATAGAAAATTTGTTTTATCATATAATTAAAAAGGGATAGAGATACCCTCATAAAGCCAGGAATTCTACTGTTATAGTATCTCTCTCTCTCTCTCTCTGTCTCTCTCCCACGTCCCATAATCAGCACCTCTGGGGATGGGTGTGAGGGGGGCAGGTGGAGAGGGCAATCAGTCTGTTGGAACACCTTCACTCATAATAAAATAATTCTGTGGTATAATAGAGATCATCTCTCAAGTAGAAAAAAATAATAAAATTTAAAAATAACAAATGAACTAGCATTGCAGAAAAAAAAATCACTCTGGTCAGAAGAACAGTCGGCCCTGTAGTGAACTCCATGAGGTAGGCACACTTAAGCCCACTTAAGACTGAGCTAAATGATATACATATGCACAGGTAATATAAAGAAAACTAGGCACCTAGGTTCAGAGTTTTAAACTTCTCGTCTGCTTTATGCTCTGAATATACAGAGAGAAAATATATTGTGTGGAATAATTAAGACTCTTCTCCACCTAGACTAATCCAAACATACCAGTTATAATTTCAGATACCTGAGACAGAGCAACAATAATCCCCAAACCTCATGCATGATGGGTATATATTTTGTCCCACAGTTAGAACCAAAGGCCAGATAAATCTTTAAAAATTAAAAACAACATATTTGTTAATGCCAGCATAATTTTAAAGAGGAAAAAAAGTAAACTTCATAAAGGTCTAACAATAGAATGATGTGTAAGTATGTCACTAGCTAAATTAATAATAAAATTAATTGTATATTTAGTATGATTTCAAGAATACTAGAATTTGGATGGGAGCAAGATTTCTTCAGATATAACTTTTGACTTTTGTAGGATGTAAATCTTTTCCATATTAAAAACAATGCTCAATGAAATAGAATAAAAAACTAACCCTGAATTTGAATTTAAGTAACAAACAAACCTAACTACACATAAAATGAATAACTATAAAGAAAAAAATATGTAATATGAGCACAGAATTCTGACTGTACGCTTTTCACAGTGTAGCTTCTATAGACAAAAAGAAGTGCAAAGAAATGTTAAACTTCACTTGGTAGGTTTCTTGTTGTCAGTAGTGGTTCTTTGTGTGCGTTGCAGGGTAGCACAAATAAATATATATTGGTATGGTTGAGAAACGAGATTCTCACTGTGGGAAAGGGACCTACAAATATGGAATTGAGGAAAGAGGAAATAGAAAATATTAATCAACAAGAAAACACGAAATAACTAATCTGATTTGTAATAATAAGATTCAAAAAGAGAACAAAACAGAGTTTTGCTAATACATGAGGGAGAATCAGCCATCAGGACTGGTCACTGTGAAGAGGCAAGTTTGGCAGTGAGCTCTGAATATCTAAGTGGAACCATCCATGATCCAGTGTTGGAGAATAATGCACTGGATAGAGGAAAGAGCAAATATAGGAACAAACTTGTCACATGTGAAGTTTATATGTAGCTACTTTGTTGGAAACATAGTCCCGGAAGCTGTGTTTGAAAAAAAAACAGGCGTGGTCCAGGTTAGAAAGAGTCCTATGGCCAAAGGAAGAGTTTGGAGTTTTCATCTGAGTGAAACAAGATGCTTGGGACAGATTTAAGTAGGGAAGTGATGTGATTTCATTTATGTTTTTTAAGAATCATTTTGGTTTCTGTGTGAGAAGTGGATGATACTAAGAGCACAAGTGTGGATTAGGATGATAATAATGATGATGTAAAGAGGTGAACTAATTTGGAATTATTTTAGAGATACAGTCAAATAATATCTACTGATAGATTTGATGGGACAGAATAAGAAATATCAATAAAAAATTCTATATTTTTTAACTTAAGCCAATAGATGAATGGAAGTGCTGAATACTGGCCTGGGAAAGATAAGGGGAGGACCAGATTGAGATGGAGCAGTGGGAAAATAAAATATTTTATATGGTCTGTGTAGTACTTGAATTGCCTATTTTATATTCCACTGAGATTAAATGGGATACTGGCTCTGAAACAACAACGGCAACAAAAAAAGCAAAAAAAAAAAAAAAAAAAAAAAAAAAAAGAAAAGAAAGATAAATCCAGAGCTAGGGATATAAGATTGGGAGTTAGAGATATATCAAAGACATTTATTAGCAAGTGACTCTACAAGCTCATTTAGAGAAAGATTGCAGAGGACAGAAAACAAGCTTCAAGCTCAGAGGGTACACCAACATTTAGAGACCAGGAAAAAAAAGAAGACATATGAAAAGGATATTAAAGAATAGCTGACAAGGTAGGAAGAAAACTAGATGTGTGTGTCACACTGTGGTGTGACGTCATGGAAGCCAAGAGATGAATATGTTTTAGGGAATGGACCAGTGTCCAGTGATGCTGAGCAGCCTTAGTAAGAGGCAAACAAAGAAGTGACCTGCATTCAACAATATGAAGATGGCTGAGGCTTATATGGGTGCATACACACCTAGGCAGAGGGAAAATGGTGAAGGGAGGAGATAGAGGAGCCTGAGGAGATGGAGGAGATTGGGAATGTGGGAAATCAAACTTAGGAGAAAAATGTAGTAAAAATTGGCAGCCAAATTTGAGTACATATTTACCCTACTCACAAAGCAGTATTTTTAGTTTGGGCATGAACAGGGAATGAATGAGAGCATGGTAACTGAACAGCTGTGTTATGAAGACCTAAAATAGGATATGTTTAAGAATGGAGATGAAAGAAGAATGCTTTAAGAATACCCCAAAGCACTGCTTTAACAATTATCATAGTTCTTAATGAGTTGTTAAAAATACTGGCCGAGGATGGTGGCTCATGCCTGTAATCCCAGCACTTTGGGAAGCCGAGGCTATGAGAAGATTGCTTGAGCCCCAGTCTGGGTAATATAGCAAGACCCTGGCTCTACCAAAAAAAAAAAAATTAAAAATTTGGCCAACTGTGGTGACATCTGCCTATACTCCCAGCTACCGAGAAGGCTGAGGCAGGAGGATCCCATGAGCCCAAGAGTTGGAGGCTATAGTGAGCTATGATCATACCACTGCACTCCAGTCTGGAATAAAACAAAAAACAAAACCAAAACTGAAACATAATACAGATTCCATGCTGGTCCTAACATAGACTGAACAACTCTATACAGGTTCTTTTTACAATTTTTAAAAAATCAATGTTGAACTTATTTTGTACTCTAATAAATAGTACAAAGCATGCCAGGCTCAGCAGATGGTGACTCCTAATTCAATTATAAAGTAAGAAATAGTATGTGTTTTGGCCGATCAGCAACTCCCACAAACCTCCCACTTCCCCATCTCCATCCCAACATTATCTTTTATCTCAATAGCTCAGCCTAGAAATGCAAAGATCTGAAATTTTCAGTATAACATGCAGAGATATTTATGTGAATTATATATAGTATTCCCTCTAATTTAAGGTATGCATTTTTATAGTATGAATTTTATTGCTGATTTTATTACTAGGAGATAAAAGAAACTGAAATATACTGTTATAGCCACTAGATGCAAGTAAAAATTACTTGATGAAATTATCATAATTGTTTTTCTCTGTTTTATTATATATTCATGTTGGTGCTTCAGTCTCGGTTCAAACAAAGTTGTTATGATAAGATGAAATCAACTGTCAAATGAAACTATAGTTCCCAAAAGACAAATCTACAAGTATCACTTCTCCCTCGATCTGTATCCAAATTACTGAGACTTCCGAATTGGTACGTCCAGATACAAAGACATGATGCCTTCTAGTTTAAGACAAAATCATTATAAAGCAATCAAGAACAGTGGACCAGAAGCCCAGACCTCTTTTGTTCAGAATTCCTCTTGAAAGGGGGAAAAAAGTGGAGCTGAAGGAAATGGTCCATCTCTCATTTTCACTCAAGGAACGGATCCTCTGAGAATGTGTCAGAGAAAGCAACCACAGAATGGACATTCAAACCATCTGGCACATGCCTGCCAACAACTGAAATGGGCAACCTCAATGTGTCCCTCATTGCTTCACCAAATAAGGTGGACAACCAGACCTCCTCGGTCGAGAAAACATTTTGTGTATTAGTGTTTTATTTGAAGATTACAGCTTGCAGAACAAGCTACTTTTAGTAAGAAATAAGTACCAGTTTTGAAGAGAATGTTATATGGCAAGTAATTACAAGGTCAGATTATTACAGTCTATTCCTGTAATAAAATTCTCTTGACAGCACCCACGGAGAAAAATGTTAAAGCAGGAATGAAAGGAACTACATATAGGCTTTACACACTAGATTATTTGAATGGGTTTTTACCTTCAGGGAGATCAATATTCCAAACGTGGGTAGCATTATTCTACAATAGACAATGCATTAACAATATTTTAGGTTTTAAATACAAAAATACGCTTGTGCAGCATGACTAAGTAAAAGGTCTCAGGTGAAACCCCAACCACTAGGATCTATTACATTACCCAACTAATATTTTCCTGTGGTTATTCTCTGGGGCAATAAAAGAAACTTCATTTTTTCACAAGCAGAGATAGTATATCATGAAATAAAACGATGAACGTCCTAAGAAAATACTGCAGATTATTTAAAAAGCTACAACTGGAAGAGACATTAGAAATCACTTAGCCCAAACCACTCATTTAACAAGCAAGAATATTGAGATTTCAAGAAATTAAATGAGTTGCCCAAGGTCACAAACCATGAAGAGCTGTCAGTGTTAGGCCTATCCTAGTCAAATCTGGAAAAGTCTCTTCCTTTCCCTTTGAAACATAATCCACTCCACTCTTCCAAATATACTTTGTCTCTTTCTTCTCTTTCAGTGTCTACTGTGACAAATCATTCAAGACCTTTCCTCTCTATCCAGGAATCCTCAAGTCACTGGCACATTGGGCCTGCCTTCCATACTTGTCCATCTATCATTTGGTCGTAGGTAGAACTAATAAGGCTTTTCAATGCCATTGAGCCTACTTGATGCAATAAATAAGAAATGGATGAATGCTGGTGTAGAACAATATAGCCTTTATACCGTGGGGGTTGCAAGGGTGTTGGAGGAATATTAATTTCAGCAATCTACTGAAGAGGGTATCATTCTTCAATAACTCAAAGGAGTATTCGGTAATTTGAGCCCAAGCTCTTCACCACTGTGTGCTGGTTACTACTCTTCATGGTTGAGAAATAGCCAACATTCAGTACTTAAAAGAACAGACTATAAATTAATCTGTGTAGTTTGAATCAAGGTTTTACTTTTTTCTAGAAGTGATCTTGGAAAAGGTGTTCAATGACTTTGTGCATCAGATTCTACCTCTGATTCCACATCCTGGAGTCTTCAGAAGAGAAAATATCATCAACATTTATGAGAATGGGTGAAGATCTCTATGGAGTAGACACAATAAGGAAAGAGACAGGCCCGATGACCTGCTAAGTCATTCTTCACAAATGGCAGAAACTGGAGGAGAACTGAGAAGAAAGGAGTGATTGCTATAAAGGGGGCTATGCTTCACTGCAGCCTTATTATAAAGAGCATATCTTTATAACAGGTAATAGAAGTATGTGTTAAAATATTCTATAATCAAGAAAGAGAAGGAAAAATACTAATGTCAGCTTTGATGGATGGATGCTTGATTTCGATTTTAGTAGGCAGGGAAACCGAACATCTGAATAGCATCTGTGAAGACGGGGCCAGGCTTATGATAGAAACTTAAGTGAATAGAAAAACAGAATCCTGCAGTGTGGATAAAACTGAGTGCTCCAGAATGCTGCAGGGGAAAGAAACAACATGACAGTGAATGGTGACTTTGAAGATTTAGCTTTCCCTTAGTGTCACAAGAAGAGGATTGGGAATATTTGATGAAGCAAATCAAAAGAAGTTAGTTGGCAATAAGCCCGCTGCTTTGGTATAGAATCTAGCATAAAAGAAAAAAAAAAAGATTTTGAAAAAAAAAAAAAAAACTAGCACGAGAGAAATTTTCAGGTCAGAAAAGAGTAGAATAGCTTGTATGTGAAGAGAAGCTAAGGATGTTCAGTTCAAATGCTTTCCCCATTTGATCTCACATATTCACTTAAAAATGTGGTAAGATCAATTGATTTTGACTGAAAGCACAAATAAACTAAGAAAACTTTAGTAAGTCACTTAAACATCTTCAAAATATCTACTTGTTACTACAGGGCTCCTTAAAAGAATAAAGTAAATTGAATTTAAAAAATCAAATAGGATAATGTATAATAATTACTATATATGCATTCTAAATTATATATATTTATATATAAACACAATATATAGGCAAGGGGAAAACAATAACATATATACAGAGATACAGATAAAGATATAAATATAGATACATGTATTCTTTCACATAAGTAATTTTTGAAAATATGGAAGTGACTGTATAGGAAGATATATGAGTATTGTGCTTGTATTCCATATGCATTTTTTATATTGTTGATGAGAACACAATTTAATAATCTACATATAGATTCTTCTTAATAGAGTGAATGAAACTATTATTGGACTTCCTATTCTTGATGAAAATTCAACCTGTCATCGCCTTTAAGGATGTAAATAGGCAGGTACTAGTGAGCGTTAAAACAAAATAAAATGTTTTAAAATTGGGATCACAATCCTAATTGGTTAAATCAGTTGATGATCTTCTAATAGATATGTTTTGATATATAAATTCTATTTTATTAGGGTAACGCACATAAAATGCACAGAATGTAGCTTTATGGAGGCACAAAATTTAATTTTACCTATATTAATTATTTCTAGAAGAACTTATGGGGTCTAGATCAGTAGATTATCGTTTTTAATTTTTAATAGTTAATAAGAAAGAACATTTCAGTGTCTTTTTTTTTTTTTTTTTTTTTTTTTTTTTTTTTTTTTTTTTTTTTTGAGACGGAGTCTCGCTCTGTCACCCAGGCTGGAGTGCAGTGGCGCAATCTCGGCTCACTGCAAGCTCCGCCTCCCGGGTTCACGCCATTCTCCTGCCTCAGCCTCTCCGAGTAGCTGGGACTACAGGCGCCGCCACCACGCCCGGCTAATTTTTTGTATTTTTAGTAGAGAAGGGGTTTCACCGTGGTCTCGATCTCCTGACCTCGTGATCCGCCCGCCTCGGCCTCCCAAAGTGCTGGGATTACAAGCGTGAGCCACCGCGCCCGGCCTCATTTCAGTGTCTTTTATTAGATTTTAAAAGCAGTACTCTTTGAATGCTTGGCATCCTGGGTCTTCATATTTTTTAGGACAATTTTCCCATCCAATGAAAGTGCCAATGAAACAAAATTTATATGTAGAAATTTCTGAAAAATATTTAAATATTTTTCAAGTATAACATTTACTATGGTCATTGTAGAAAGTCGGAAGATATGAAGAAGAAAATAAAAATTTCTTAAAATTCTAACTGCTATTAGTATCTACGTGTATTTACTTTGAATATTTGTATCCTACAGATACACAGATATTTCTATCATTTTATAGTGGAGATTATACTAAATACAAATTTTTCCACCTACATTTTTCATGATAACATAAGTGTTTCCTAAATTATTTTTAAAAACTTTCATAAAGACCTCTTTATTTGCTGTTAAGACACTATCTTAGTGTTATGTTCTAATTTATATAACTAACCCTCTCTCAATGGATATATAGTTTGTTTCTGATTTTCCAATATTATAAATAATATTGTGATTAACATATAAAGCTGAAGTCTACACATAACTTTGCATTGGAAATGCTATAATATTTTGGTGTCAGTTTCTAAGGAAGGACATGGAAGGGATGAATTAGCATCTGAGTGAACTATAAGAATTTGCAAAGTTTGTTTTGAGATACCTCTTTGGCAAAATGCATATAAAATCATAATAAGCTTAATAACCCTATAATTTCATATAAAAGCTCTCAAATATTTTTGTTATTAACTTGAGGAATAAACAATATTTCTATCTGAATGCAGGGGCTTTAATGTAAAACCAAGGAACAGCAGTATGGTGCTTAAAAGAAAAACTTTTAATAAAATTGGAGTACTAATGGTGAGAACAAAGAAACAAGGCACTTGTGTTACACATATTTGAGGTTTTCGATAGTAAGTGAAAGCCTTAACGATAACTAATCTTTTTTCATTTTCCAAAGAAAAATTCCCTGAATTTTAACGTCTTTTGATATATTCTATACTAGGGCGATGTTGGGAAGTAGGAGTTATTAGTGAAAACTACTCTAAAAGGACTGTATGTTAACAATTCTTTATATCATAAAAGAAACATTTTAATTAGCAAAACATTTAAAAAAATATGTGCCTTAGTCTCCATTTGTAAAATAAAGGTATTGGTCAAAATTTAGCAACATTGTTATCTTCTAGTTCAAAAGAGTATCAGATACTCTATTAGGAAAAGAAGTCATAATTACATTATGTAATGACAGTTATCTTGTTTCATATTTTAAATAAGATTATATGAAGGAAAAGTAAGGATGCACAGCCTGACATATTTTAGATCCATTGTAAATTTTAGCTGAGTACAACTGTAAAATGAGTCAAAAGTTTATTTAATCTGCAGGTTTCATCTGCTTTGCAGTTATGTATATACTTGGCCATGGTAAACCATTTAGTTTTATTCCATTACTTGAAACAGAGTGAGTTACATAGATGATTGACAGGTTGACTTTGGCTTTCTAAAATTTAAAAACTTTGCCTTTTTCAAACTTCTAAAATTATTTGTCATAAACACAGCTCATGCATACATTCACAATAAAATTACCGAGAATGTTCCTTAAGGAAAAAACAAATCAAAGCTCACAGAGAATTTATTTAAGATTTAAAAATCCTTCTATATTCAGTCTATCTGTCATTCATTGAAAATATTCCCTGGATACCAAAGTGTGAAAAATATACTCTTTGAATAATAGACTAAAATAGCTATCTAATGAAATAGCAATATATTCAAATTAGTATGTAAAAGTACTGCTAGTTTATAAAACTTTAAAAAGCATTTTGGAAGACTTGCATATATGTATATATATACTCAGTAAGTATATATATACTTAATAATGATATATATATATATATATATGCTGTTTTCTATGATTAAGTAGACTACATCTAAGACTATAGTTAAATTTGCTCTTCAGAAGCCAGACACATTGCTTAACTGTCTTGCTGCAATGATCAATACATTTTTCCAGTCAGTAAACATCTCAGCATCTGTCATATTGGACAAAGTGTTTCCAGGATGCTCTAGTTCTGGCAAAGCATCTAAAAAGAATCAGCACACTGGAGGAACAAGGTTCACGAAGAACAACTTTAATTAAGTGATGAGACACAATCTATTAGATAAAAGATCTTCACTTATTCAAGTAATAAAAATTAGCAATTTCGCCTTAAATTCAAAACAAGCAACCAAACACACAAGCAGACCATCAATCACACCAATTAACTACAACCTATGCAACGGATAAGCCTGGGATATAGTACACTTGACTAAGCAATAAAACCCCCAAAACATTTATTGAGTACAAAAGCCACATGCCAGGCAATTAATAATAACAATCTCAGCCCCTATCACTTTTAACAATGTGCCTTTGCACTAAGCCACTTAACCTCTCTGTGTCTCATATTATTCACCTATAAAATGAGAAAAACTCCTGGGTTTACTGAAAAACTAAAAACATTAAAAATAAATTGTTTGCAATAGAGCCTGGTCCAGAATAAGCACTTAAGAAAATTTTTTAAAAATCATATGTAGTTAGCTACTAGCAGTTAGTTAGAAATATTTTTATTCTTCTTTATATTAGTTTTTAATTATTAATTATCCATTGTCAAATTGCCACCTAATAGTGCTAAAATAAGATTTTTTAAACTTTTCTTCAATCATATAATTTCTGCAATTTGAAGAATCAAGAGATGTCTGCCCTGTTCTCTGATTCTTCTTCTGGTTTGGTCTCAGCACACCCTTATATTACACTCTTTATCACCCTCAAAATAAAATACATATGTAATAAGCTATCACATAATTTAATATACAGAAATATATACGTACTAATATGTTCACTGAAAAACGAAAAGAAAGTGAATTATACTAAAATCATGTCAATTTTAATATATAATTCTTAGACTTTTATATGTTGAAGACATAATGAAATAGACATTTGGACTTCCATGTGTAATCACTGCGAACACGACCTTTACAGATGGAGGCTGATACCGATATAGGTGTGTAGTATTACTGAGTCCAACACCAAAAGCCACACTTTCCCCTGTGATGTGATTTCTGAGCAAACTAAAGTATAATCTCTCTTTCATAAGGTAGTTGTATAGCAAGAATTACTATAAAAAACTGGAATTAGCTTCTAGGCTCAGTTTAATGACAGAATTTTTGCCTACATGAATTCTCAGTGGGACAGTTGGAAGTTTTCATTCAGAAGAGCCCTATGTACCACAGTACATAAAGCTTCCCTGGCCTCTACCAACTAACTGTTGGTGGCAACCTCTCTTCGGTAATTACAAAAACCAAATGACCCTGCAGGTTTCCAAAATAACCCTAAAAGTAGTGATTCTCAATTTTTTTTTTTTAAAAAGTTATTATTAGTGCCACCTCTAAGGAAACTTTTAGACATTTTTATGTTAATCACACTCTCTCAAATGTTATGTTAATGGCACAGACACACTGTGCTTTATACATAAAAAGTATGTTTTTTTTTGCACCCCACATGATCAAATTTTCTTCCTTTTGAGGGCATAAGAGAGTGAATGCCTGTCTTAAGGGGACTAGACAGCCTCCATTGAGAAACAAGGATTACGCTGAGAAATAGAATAGGTCATAGGGCCAGAGTCCTGTCCGGCATGCATAGCTGGGGGCTTCAGATCAATAGCAGATTCCTTGCTCCCTTACCATGTATGCTTGCAGCTCCTCTGAGGCAGCAGCAAATAGAGAAATGTGAGAAGTCCTAAGTCTGTGTAGATACAAAACAAGAGAGGTTCTAAAGAGTCATAGTCAGATCATTTCAGTGTTTAATCTACTAAATCAGCTCAAACTCCTGCAACTTGCTTCCCATTCCATCCAGATTAAAATCTCAATCTCTTATATTGGTCTATAAGGCCCTACATGACTGGCTGCCCCCCACCTCCCACTGACTTCTGAACAAGCTGACTTCTGGGCACCCTCCGATAATCACGCCAAGTGCACTGTTAATGTCTAACCCTTTCCCTTTACTGTGCCCACTCTTTGGAACACTTTTCCTCTGATTCCTCTGATATATCACTACTCCCTCATTTCTTACAGATTTGCTTATTTGTTCAATGGATACATATATACTAATTAAGCCTATATTTAAAAATCAAAGGTGATCATGCCCATTCTGGCACAGACATGTTTACTTATCTGCCAGAATATTTTAAACTACTTATAAACTGAAAAATGACCACATATCTCACACTCCATAAAATTTCCTTAAAAACATCAAGATTGTTTTTAATAGGAAAAAAAAACCTGATGCTTTCAGGTTGACAGAAGAGCATGGGCTCATTGCATTGAGCGTAAATGAAAGGTGTTTCATATTTTCTCACTTGTAGACATTTATATATATGCATATAAATATAACTATGAAATATACTGAGATTGTTCTTAATTCTTAAAATTGTGATAGAATTTTTATAGGTGTTTTCCAAACATGGTCCAAAAATGACATTAAAGACTGACATTGCTGATTCGCTCACACTAGACCCTTGTGTAGCAAAAGAGAACTCACAGTGCTTAGGTTTATTGGGTGCACATTTACCTCTGGTTTTATATTTAATTACTCATTCAGAAAAGCTTGCTGTGTTCTGATCAGTCCTCTGAATTATGTCACCAAATGTAAATTTAATTCAAAATATGGTAAATGTGAGTTCTCAGCCAAACTATTAAATTAGAAAAATACTGCAATCAGCTAAAATAAATTCAAAGCTGTTTGCATTATTTCCTAGACATAAAAACTAGAGTGTTCAAATATTTTTCCAAGTTTTTCTATCAATTTCCTGAGTCACTCCATAAAAGATACATATATAACAACCCCCACAACACACACACACAGACGCACACCAAGTGGCACGTTTAACAAATGCTAATATAAGGGAAACATATGTTCTAATTGCATTATTTTTGGCAGATTCATGACAAATTTAGCATATGGATTCCCAAAATTACCCTCTCATTTCGGGTTCTTCTCTATGAAAGCATTTTACATTTCCCCCGTCATGCAAATCATGTGCACTTCCACTTTGAGAGCTTCACTTTAAAAACCTAAATGCAAATTTTCATAACAAGAGTAATTTTTTTTTTTTTTTTTGAGATGGAGTCTCGCTCTGTCGCCCAGGCTGGAGTGCAGTGGCGCGATCTCGGCTCACTGCAAGCTCCGCCTCCCGGGTTCATGCCATTCTCCTGCCTCAGCCTCCGGAGTAGCTGGGACTACAGGCGCCGCCACCACGCCCGGCTAATTTTTTGTATTTTTAGTAGAGACGGGGTTTCACCGTGGTCTCGATCTCCTGACCTCGTGATTCGCCCGCCTCGGCCTCCCAAAGTGCTGGGATTACAAGCGTGAGCCACCGTGCCCGGCCAACAAGAGTAATTTTTAATTTTTCTCTTTGCATATTGATAATAAGTTAGCTGTCAAGGATGATGGTTTGAAGTCTGTGTATTAGAATGTGATATGTCATTTATACAGCAAGACTTCCATATTGAGGAAAATGTCCATTCTAAATAATACATGCTCTAAATTCATAAGTAGATTATATTAGGAGGAGATTTAAGGCTCTATTTGTTCTTTTTAAAAATCAGTATTGGAATTTTGATTAATTGGCTAATTGATGTATACATGTGTAAATGGATGGGTTTTATTAAATATGTCAATAATTTGGTAAAAACAATTCTAAGATACCCTCATATTTCTCTAGGATTTTTGGACTCATTCATCTCAAATAAACAATTTCAACTTTAGAAATTCATTTGATGTAAGGAAAGGAAACAGCACTATCAAAAATTACTAATTACTGAATATTTATTGACTTTGCAAAGCATACATAAAAGCCAAGGCAATATCAATATATATCTATATATTGATATCTATATGTATACCCATATTTAAATTTGAGATAAAGAAAATTCAAATTGGGTTATTAGTTAAAAGTTGGCCATCTGGAAATTATTATCCTTTAATTCAGTAAACCAGAGTAGGTAAATTATTCCTAAGAATTACTGATTTTTTAAAAAAATTAGCTCTAATTTCCCCAAGCTGTTTTTGGCATATCTGTCCAGTCATTCATTAGGTAATTCATTATTTATTTATTAAGGACCAGTATCTAAGATGTATGGCTAATTTGGGTTTTAATATGAAGTTGCTACAGTTAGCTAAAATTTAAAGGCCAAAATATGTAAGAATTGGTATTCAGTCCTCTACATTTTGCTGATTGAACCACTCAAAGTATTCTGAGGGTAGACATTATAAAAGTGAATTGGGTCTGCTTTTTCTCTCGTGAAGAATATTTAATAATAAAGGAGGGAAAATTAAGTCCTTTGGGAATGGCTAATGTCACATACATGATTTTAGATGATGAAGAGGAAGGGATAGGGCTTCTTAAGTTGGAAGCATTTTAATTAAGTTTTTGAAAGAGTTTAAGTGATTTGAAATACTCCTGAACATCCGATATGTATTTGTAAACACAAATTTGTAAACGCAAATGCAGAACAATCATAAATTGGCGATCAGTGTACTAACTATGCTTCTTAATCATGAATGTCAGAAAAAGGAGAAGGATTATAAATACAGGGACTCTGCCAATAAAAACCAAAGAATCTTCAAAAATTTCTAACACTTAAAATAAAAATATATTATATAACCATAAAAATAAAAAGAACTCTTGGCAAAGACAGCACTGAAATTTCTCTAGGTTTCTTCAAAATTTTATCCTGGTATTTATGAGTTGTTTAAGTGCTCTTTCAAGTTACTTTTCAGAGAGAAACAATACTTCGTGGTCATATATACAGTATTGTGTGTGCTTATGTAACATTGGTAACTGCTTACTAATTTAAATTTGTTAAATGCATTTTGATTCTTTTTTATTTTTTCGATTACTTGATATATAAGCTACTGTTGAGTGTGTTTTTTTAAGCTTTGAGAATGTAAATCTCAAAATACAAAGTAATTTTCTCTGCACTTATCATGGTATCATATGATTTATGTGAGAATTGGAAAAAATAAACACAAATAATAGATTTGTGACTCAATTTGAATTAGATTTTTTCTATTTGGAGATAATTTCTGATTCCATTAAAAATATATTCCCTAATCTTTTTCCAACCTGCTTGTTGGTAAAAGATACTTATTATTACAGACAATAATAGATACATATCATCATTCTTTCATTGCTATGTTTAAGTTACATTTCCCCATTGCATACTGTGAGGTGGATTCTGTACCAACAAAGCAATAAGCTTTCAAGAAACAGCTATTTTCCTGTTAGTAAATAATGCAGGTAAGTATATGCAATAAATAAAGAGGCATTTTGAGGGGGAGCAAAACTTAATAATTACAGCACCAATAATAGTAAGTACCCCAAACAAAGTCACCGGTATTTGAACACATGTGCTCACTCTTTATGGACACTGCAGTAAATCTTTACAACTTGTGTGAGAGAACATATTGCTATCTCCATTTAGCAGATAAAAAGAGACCCAGAGAGATCATGCCAGTTCTCACAACATATGCATGGAAGACTTGGGTTTGGATCTCAGGATTTCTGCCTCCAGGGTGCCTACTCTTATAGTCTTCATATGACAGAATGCTTTTGAAACATATTGGAAACTTTTTATTGTTTTCTCCACAATTAAATTTGGGGTTAGCTTGACCCATTACTTTTCACATAGAAATAATTTTGGTGATTATTTTTATAAAGCCTTTATTTATAGAATAAGAAATTTCTTTAGTAACCGAAGACAAAAACCACATGATTATCTCAATAGATGCAGAAAAGGCCTTTGACAAAATTCAACAACCCTTCATGCTAAAAACTCTCAATAAATTAGGTATTGATGGGACGTATCTCAAAATAATAAGAGCTATCTACGACAAACCCACAGCCAATATCATACGGAATGGGCAAAAACTGGAAGCATTCCCTCTGAAAACTGGCACAAAGACAGTGATGCCCTCTCTCACCACTCCTATTCAACACAGTGCTGGAAGTTCTGGCCAGAGCAATCAGCCAGGAGAAGGAAATAAAGGGTATTCAATTAGGAAAAGAGGAAGTCAAACTGTCCCTGTTTGCAGATGACATGATTGTATATCTAGAAAACCCCATTGTCTCAGCCCAAAATCTCCTTAAGCTGATTAGCAACTTCAGCAAAGTCTCAGGATACAAAATCAATGTACAAAAATCACAAGCATTCTTGTACACCAATCACAGACAAACAGAGAGCCAAATCATGAGTGAACTCCCATTCACACTTGCTTCAAAGAGAATAAAATACCTAGGAATCCAACTTACAAGGGACGTGAAGGACCTCTTCAAGGAGAACTACAAACCACTTGTCAATGAAATAAAAGAGGATACAAACAAATGGAAGAAATTCCATGCTCATGGGTTGGAAGAATCAATATCATGAAAATGGCCATACTGCCCAAGGTAATTTATAGATTCAATGCCATCCCCATCAAGCTACCAATGACTTTCTTCACAGAATTGGAAAAAACTACTTTAAAGTTCATATGGAATCAAAAAAGAGCCCACATCGCCAAGTCAATCCTAAGCCAAAAGAACAAAGCTGGAGGCATCACGCTACCTGACTTCAAACTATACTACAAGGCTACAGTAACCAAAACAGCATGGTACTGGTACCAGAACAGAGACATAGATCAATGGAACAGAACAGAGCCCTCAGAAATGATGCTGCATATCTACAACTATCTGATCTTTGACAAACCTGACAAAAACAAGAAATGGGGAAAGGATTCCCTATTTAATAAATGGTGCTGGGAAAACTGGCTAGCCATATGTAGAAAGCTGAAACTGGATCCCTTCCTTACACCTTATACAAAAATTAATTCAAGATGGATTAAAGACTTAAATGTTAGACCTAAAACCATTAAAATCCTACAAGAAAACCTAGGCAATACCATTCAGGACATAGGCGTGGGCAAGGACTTCATGTCTAAAACACCAAAAGCAATGGCAACAAAAGCCCAAATTGACAAATGGGATCTAATTCAACTAAAGAGCATCTGCACAGCAAAAGAAACTACCATCAGAGTGAACAGGCAACCTACAGAATGGGAGAAAATTTTTGCAACCTACTCATCTGACAAAGGGCTAATATCCAGAATCTACAATGAACTCAAACAAATTTACAAGAAAAAACAACCCCATCAAAAAGTGGGCAAAGGACATGAACAGACACTTCTCAAAAGAAGACATTTTTGCAGCCAAAAATACATGAACAAATGCTCATCATCACTGGCCATCAGAGAAATGCAAATCAAAACCACAGTGAGATACCATCTCACACCAGTTAGAATGGCCATGATTAAAAAATCAGGAAACAACAGGTGCTGGAGAGGATGTGGAGAAATAGGAACACTTTTACACTGTTGGTGGGACTGTAAACTAGTTCAACCATTGTGGAAGTCAGTGTGGCGATTCCTCAGGGATCTAGAACTAGAAATACCATTTGACCCAGCCATCCCATTACTGGGTATATACCCAAAGGACTATAAATCATGCTGCTATAAAGACACATGCACACGTATGTTTATTGCGGCACTATTCACAATAGCAAAGAGTTGGAACCAACCCAAATGTCCAACAACGATAGACTGGATTAAGAAAATGTGGCACATATACACCATGGAATACTATGCAGCCATAAAAAATGATGAGTTCATGTCCTTTGTAGGGACATGAATGAAACTGGAAAACATCATTCTCAGTAAACTATTGCAAGGACAAAAAACCAAACACCGCATGTTCTCACTCATAGGTGGGAATTGAACAATGAGAACTCACCGACACAGGACGGGGAACATCACACTTCGGGGACTGTTGTGGGGTGGGGGGAGGGGGGAGGCACAGCATTAGGAGATATACCTAATGCTAAATGACGAGTTAATGGGTGCAGGAAATCAACATGGCACATGGATACATATGTAACAAACCTGCACATTGTGCACATGTACCCTAAAACCTAAAGTATAATAAAAAAAAAAAAGAAATTTCTTTAGTAGTGAATGGTGAAATTTCTGGTGGAGATTTCTAGTGGAACTCATCGTCTTCTTCCCTACAAACTTTTTTCAGTTTATCACAGAGTAGCTACATTGCTACTGTATGGTAAACTGCTTAATTAAGTGATTCAGGATAACGGGCTGCCAAAGTGTCTTCAAATTGTCCACTCATTCTCTCTTAATCCACTTCTCTTCTCAAATATACAGTATTATATCACAAAAAACCTCCCACCCTCTGTTTCTGTTTTTCTCAGGCAAGAAAAAATGCTGTAACAAGGCTAGATATTTAAATGCTAGTAACTGTATGGATTCTTTTCTTTATGATAAAATCAAGAGATGAACCAAGACTACACTACTGTGAAGTCTGCTCAGCACTTTCTTGTATTAATTAAACAACAGCAAACCGACATAGAGTGTAAAATCTTAATGGAGAAAGTGTTAAACAGATGCAAAGAAAAAAAAAGTGGCTACTTGGGCAGGGATTTTGGACAAGTTATAGCAGTGATATATTCATCACCATATTTCCTCAGACACACTGTTCTACATCAGTATGCTGTCCAAAACTAACTGAGTTCTAACACATAAATTTTTAACAGTTCTGTAACATAGGAACAATTTCAAATGGCAAATAATAGGTAGTTCCTAAGAAGGACTAAAGAACAGTAAAATTTGACATCGTTTCTTTTTCAAAGCCATTGTATTCTTAGGTGTGGTTTTACCCTATTTTGGGGGATAAATTTTTATGAGTTCAAATCTCTAATTTTAAAATCAAAGTCAATTGGAAAATAATGATTTTCCAGAAATAAACTACATAGTCAAATTTGTTGGATTACATGACTATCGTGAGAAAACCAAACAAAACAAAATGAAAAAAACATGATATACACTCCATTTTTTCAGTATGAAAAACTTGTTAGAATCAAAAAGTTACATTGGAAATAATGATACGGGAGATGGTTGAAACCATCGTGATGGTATCATTTGGAGCCATTTCTCTATGGCAGAAGCTGGGATGAATGCTGGATTTATTTCAGTTGAGTTATGTTCATCCTATTAGATTACTCAGAGGCTCATAATATCTGTACACATTTAATTTCTATCACTCTTATAAAAATAAAATCAAAGTTGCTGTTGCTTTTCACGGTTTTGAAATCATGCTTCTGTAGAGTTTTAACCTTTCAATATGTAATGATTGAGAACGGATTACCTGAAAAATTGCTTTTCTATTCATGTGTATGACAGCTGAGTTCAGCTGTTTTCTTAAGCATCTATGGAACAGCTGAGCACTTTCTCCTGGTTCCCAGATTTGAAGCTAGGGGACTTGAGGCAACAAAGTTGCACTGGAATGTATATGATCAACAAAGTTACACTGGAATGTATATGATCAAGGCATTTACTTTTCCTTCATCTGCTGTAGCTTTAAGTTGTTTGTGGGACAGTTATGGGTAAAAATCATCTATGCCTCCTGTCCTTTGTACATATGTTAATACAACTGTATCCACCATAATTGCATATTAGAGAACCAGTGCAGTACAAAATGGGTAAGCTCCAAATTTCAATCTTGTCTTAGAAACTTGACTAACTCTAAAGTTCTTATCTGTCATCTGGCATTTGTATTCACCCTGAGACAAGAAGCATAGCAATGTGAAGAAATGCAAGAAAACAAAGTTGCTTTTATGTGTTAAGAGTAGATAAAGACGATTTGGTGCCATACACTGAAGGCCACTCATGTTCTGTCATCAGTTAAACCTGGTTTTCTGAACAATCAAGCATTAACCAAATGGAAAGAGACATAGGATGAATAAGCCTGTGTTGCTTTAGTGCAAAGGACAGTGTTAATAATAATAATTTTTTTGTCTATAATAATTTTATTGTCTATAAAGCATATACTTACCACGACCATTAAAAAACTAGATTATAATTAAATTACTGGAATTTGAAAAATATTTAGTAAATATTAAAAGGCTTCAGCTGGAATGTATCTTATTTTACAGAAATGGAGCAACAAATAGAATCAAATTCATTTTTTAAGTTATTTTCTTGCAATAACTATTACAAAGTTTCTCTGGACCCTCCTTGCATTAAAAAATAATGGTTTTAATATACTAGCTATTCTTTCTTGCCTTGAATTGAACTCACTGCCCCACTGAAATTCTGTTTTTTTAAAAAAATTTCAAGTAGATAATTTACAAATATTAATATTATAAACATTATTTATTCCCCAAATATTACGTCACAAATGATTATGGGCATGCAACACTATAGCATTCTTCATAAAAGGAAATATAGAACACTTTCCAGAGTTTCACTCTGATGTACTATGCAGTTTTAAAGTGTAATGATATGGAGATAGTCCTCTCTGGTTCTATGAACTTTTCTAAAGCAATGCCTGAGATCTCTACCCTTCTGACTGCCACTGGTGCTCAGATGATTGCAAAATAAATGTTTGCTCTACAAAGAGGTCAGTGACAATTGTATGTTATGACATGCAGTTTTGCTCTTTTATCTGCAAGGAAGCACACTATGCTTTCTCTGATAGGGCCCAGTCATCTCTGTGGCTGCTCACTGACAAATCCTGTCAACTTGTCATGTTCCCCAGTTGTCTGTATTACACTGTGAGCTTCAGCCTGTGTTTTGTGTATCTTGGTTACTAATATTTGCCTGGAGGTAATTCTTTACTTTTTATTTTACTTCATCATTAATCTATTGATTTTTGGTATTGACCCCATTATCTGATCAACATTGCAAGAATATTTTCTCAATGGATAAAAAAAAAGGATGAGAAATAATAAAGACAAATTCTTTTGTAACTTTATATTGTGGATCAAACCCAGAAACTATTTTAACTTAGTGGATGTAATGTTTCTTTGCAAAAGATATTTCTAAAAAATACATAAAATACGGTAGTTTGGGAAAGGGAGGAAAAGACAAAGAATAAAGGATGCAACAAATTGTTTTCAATAAAAAATGTATAAGCCAATAAATGGCTCCTAGATTTTCAAAACTAGTACTTTTAAAGAAGAGGAAAAAACTGTTTTGCAGTATTAAGTTCTTGGGGAATTGTGTAGTGTATGATACTGCTAATAAAATGGCAAAATGAAACACAAAATTGGAAAAATAGCAATGGTAGTTTTTTTTTTCTTTACAAATTTATTTCAAAGTATTTCAGGGCATCTCTGAAGAAACTTTCCTGAATAATTCTTATATTTCAAAGATTTCTGCAAGAAACACTTGACCTTTGGCCAGTGAGAGCAGAAAAGGAGGAGACAGTTGGAGATAAGCATAGAGGGTTCATTTGAGAATGTTGAGATGTGATGCTAAAAAAATAAAACAAGCCTGGGAACATAGTGTGCCCAATCTCGAAAAACAAAAAAAAAAAATCTCAAAAAAAAAAATTAGCCAGGCATGGTGGTACATGTCTGCATTCCCATAGTCTCAGCTATCCAGGAGGCTGAGGTGAGATCTCTTGAGCCTGGAGGTCAATGCTAGTGAGCTGGGTGGTACCACTGCACTCCAGCCTGGGTGACAGAGAGAGATTCTGTCTCAAAAAAAGATAATAATAATAATAATACATCAAAACAGCAACAAAAAATGCATCCTGGCATATTTATGGAGGGATTTATTTCCCCTAAAAGCTAGAAGTTTTGTCAAACCTATAGGGAAGATATGCACTGTGTGTGTGTGAGTGTGTGCGTGTGTGTGTGTGTGTCTGTTTAGGGGTGTTGGTAGTGGCTGCATAAATGAATGGAACAGCCTAAACATAAGGTGTTTCAGCCACTGAAAGTTATTCCTGGAAAGGTATTTAGGTTTGCAAGCTCAAGGGCAAGAATACACTTCACTTTTGGAGCATTTACATACAGGCCCTGGAAATTTCCTGATTAAATTAGAGTTTTGTTAATGTGAGCCAATTCTTTTTTCTTTATATGTAACTCTTTTTTTTTTTCCTTTCCACATAGTACAGTGGCACAATCTTGGCTCACCCAACCTCCGCCTCTTGGGTTCAAGTGATTCTTCTGCCTCAGCCTTCTGAGTAGCAGGGATTACAGGCACCAGCTACCATGCCTTGCTTTTTTTTTTTTTTTTTTTTTGTATTTTTAATAGAGATGGGGTTTCACCATGTTAGTCAGACTGGTCTCGAACTCCTGACCTCAGGTAATCCACTCACCTTGGCCTCCCAAAGTGCTGGGATTACAGGCCTAAGCCACCGCTCCCAGCCATCAACACATATCTTAAAACTTGACTTTGCAGAATAGAAGACATTGTAATAGCCATTCAGAGGTAGCAATAAATGGATGATGTACATAAACTCACAGTCTTGGGGCCTTGTCTTGTGAAAGAATACCAGAAACTTTATTTTCTGCTAATATAATCCTGTGTATAATACAATGCTGCCTCTATAAACGTTGCAAAAAGAATACATGATACAAATTTATGACACTTCTTGTGTATAGTTCCATTTGTATAAACCTGAAGAATAGATACTGCTTTCTTAGTAAAATTATCTTTAAGTCATTATTGCTTACCTTATTTTAGACAATAATTTTCTTTCTATGTTCTTCCCTGCTTAAACTCTTATTTAACAGGTGTTATTTTAGTGGGTATGAGCCCTTTTCTTAGTAGATTCTTCTTTGTACTGGGGTTGTTTTCTTAGTTTCTAAATGTGTTTGTTTAGAAAAGATAGAAGTATTAATGATTTCTTATTCATAAATATTTTATAAAGTAATGAAGTAGGTATTGGTTACAATCTCTGATTTATTGCTAAATTATTACATATTATTATATACTTTAAAAATTGAGGATGATAAAAATAAGCACATTTTACAAACCAAAATGAAATAACATAATTTGATGTATAGTGAAATTACTGTACTTCTGTAAACAATGGTCTCTTCTAAGTCTTACTTTCCTTGCCATATCATTGTGGGTTCTATAAACTAGACACTTATTTTTTCTTAACAAAATTAAATAAATCTAAAGGTTCAATTCTATGTCTATGGTCCAGTTTTTTAATTCAATTAAATATCTACCTTAAAAAATTTTTTATTAAAAAAATTGGGTTAGCCGGGAGTGGTGGTACATGCCTGTAATCCCAGCTACTCAGGAGGCTGAGAGGCAGGAGATTCACTTGAACCCGGGAGGCTGAGGTTGTGGTGAGCTGAGATCATGCATTGCACTCCAGTCTGGGCAACAAGAGTGAAACTGTCTCAAAAAAATAAATAAATAAATAAAAATAAAAATAAAAAATTGGGAGAAGCCCAGAAAAGAACGCAAAAATAAGCAGAGATTACATATAATCTCAATACTGAAGGAAAAGTTTTCTTTATTTGGTGCCTATCCTTTTAATTGAATTTCTCTTTATATATTATTTAATGAATATTCATTGAATAAATGTATTTTTTAAGAATGTTTACTAAAGCTGGGGAAAGAAACAATAACAAAATAGACACATTTCTTGCCTTCTTGGAGTTTATATTTTATCGGCGCAGAAATAAACATATAAATAAATATATGATATAAAGTTAGATACTAGTAACTGCTGTAAGAACAAGATTAGAAAATTGAGAGTGATATGGTGTGCAGCTCTTGAGAAGGTCTTTATCAGTTCTTGTCTTTGAATCATACTACACATAAATCTGTACAGCCTGTCTTTTCCCACCAGATGTTATATTTTAAGCTGTTTTCTATGCCACTGTTTTTTGAACCTTGCTTGTAATGATAGAAAATAATTAAGTTTTAAAGGGTCTACTATACTTATTTTTCTATATTTTAGATTTATAGACTTTCTTTTTTCTATAACAAATATTTCAATGGATATCTTTGTACATAAATGTTTTTCCAAGAGCAAAACCATATTCAATACCTTTTATATATTCCAAAATAACTTACTTAAATGATATACCAACTTCTCATATTTGATTGGTATTTTGAAGTGTCCATTTATTCAAGAAAATACACATCGAGTTTCTATGATGCATCAGGCATTCTAGGTTATGTTGAAAATGATACAAAAAGTCTCTTTCATGAATTCATGATTTTAAGAAACAGGAAAAATTATAAATAGATGCAAACAGTTGAATAAACATGAGAATAAATTGGTAAGCTCTAGTTATGGAAAACATGTAAGAAAATAAAATATTTGAAGACATTAAAGTGTCTCAAGAACATAAATGCAATCTATTTCGAAGTGGAAGTTTGTCTTTAATGACCAATGAAATATTTTTATGCATTCAGAATTCCATGAATAGAATATGACCAAAAAAAAAAAGATTTATAAAGTCTTTGATATAGGCAAAAAAATATATACATTCCCATAGGCATTCAGGTCTATACCAAAAGCTGTAACTTGATATTCTTTGGAAATTAAAATTTGATTGAGATTTTTACTTTGGCTTTTATTACTGCTATTTTAATTATATTCTACAACTCTCCATTCATTAGGAAATTGAAGATCTCTGTAAATATATTTCACAAATTCCCCCAAAAGAATATCTGATAAGTTGAATATGAGCTGTCCATCATAACTTCCTCATTTTTGGGAATCAATTTATCTGTGTCTCAAGCAAAATTATCTTAGTTGAGAATGTCTCAGTAAATTGCCTCAGGTTTTCTCACTGAAACTCTTCATTGCAAAGGTCTGCACCCATGACTCAATTTTGTGTTTCCCAAAGATTTATTTGAATAGGAAAAGTTTGAAACCCATGAGTCTAAGTTCCCACACAGCTCCCTATTCTGTTGCTTTTTGGCATTGGAGACCACCACAGAAATCATAACATAGGATATTTTATAGCTCAGTCACCTCTTAGAAAGTCAATTCATTTAAAACTATAAAATTGTATTTCTACATTAAGAACAACTGGTTTATCACAATTGCTGCATTCTTACCATCTCACCTCAACCTTCAATTTTTTTCCAAGCATTATTTGCATATATATATATATATATATATATATTCATTTTGAGACTTTTAAAAATATGGCCCCTAAGCTTACTGAGAAACTGAGGTATGGGATTTCCCACAGCAGGATAGTTCTCTGAGGAAGTTTTGTGCAATAGAAAGAACACTGAATTAGAAGTCTAAAAACTTTGATTATAGAACTGTTTCTGTAAATTATTAACTGAGTGAATGTTTCTGACCAAGTCATTTAACTTTTTAGCATATCAGTTTCTTCATCTTTAAATGGAAGTGGTTATGTCCATCCTTGCAATAATGGGATGTATTTTCATGTAATGGACATAAAATATAGACTTTCAGGCAAAACACGCAAAAAGTTGTAATAAATTGTATGTACTATAGTGATTAGATTCAAGCACAATGTGTGGGATAAATCTAATCAATATTGGACTTTGGAGGGTGATGAATTCCTTATTCAGTACTCTCCAAGGGGGACAAAGGTTTGGACTTCATGGTAAAAATAAAAACAAAAACAAAACAAATGAAAAAAAAAACAAAGCATTGAGGCAACCTGTATGTCCAGGGAAAATACGGTCAGTAAGACCAATCATTTATTATTTCAGAATAGTGTGTCAGACCTATAGACATGCCTTTTCTGAATCATAAGAAGGAGAAAACAAGAGATTAAAGGAGAAAGAGGAAGAAGAAAGAAAGAAAAGGAAGGAAGGAAGGAAGGAGGGACGGAGGGAGGGAGGGAAGGAAAGGGAAGGGAAGGGAAAGAAAGAAAGAAAGAAAAAGAAAGAAAGAAAGAGAAAGAAAGAAAGGAAAGGGAAAGAAGGGAAAGAAAGGAAAGAAGAAAGAGAAGCAAAAGAGGGATAAAGGTCCAGTAATAATTTGGTACTGGGAAATTCGGTTGGCAGCAGAGCAAGTGAAACCTCTGATTGTTCCAGCCTGTGCTGCTTGCAGTCCCCATTGATCTCTCCACCACAGCTTTCCAACTTCCACTCAAATCAGTAAAGCAGAACACTATCAAATAGGCCAAAGTATGACTAAAACAAAAGTCGTAAGATTAGCAATTAGCTTCAAGGTTACTTTGAATCTTCTTCTTTTACTGGAGGAATTTCCAGTAAAATAAGTTTATTGGCATGCCTTTTCTGAACATTCAGCAACATTTTAAAAGGAGGATTTCCTCTCTCTAAACTGATTCCTAGGTCCATTTCTATGTCTCTTTTTGAAGATAAATATAGATAGATATAGGACTTCTAAAGTTCTACTTTTAAAGTTCTAAGCTTTACACATGTGCACACGCACACACACACACTTCCACCTGTGATGACCTATAGGGTGATAAACTGTAGAAAAGACATTGACTATTCTTGCCAGTTAGTTCAGAGGCAGGCAAACGTCAAATTCATAATCCTATTCTGTAACACATGAGACATATTCAGTCCTAAAGACTAAAATAGTGGTTTTCGATATTTCTTAAATACACAGACATATTTAATGATCAAATTGTGGAGGTATTGCATTTCCATAAAGAGTGAATAAACAAGTTAGTGGCTCTAGACAGTAATATATTTATCAACCACCAATTGTAAAGTATCAACTTTTAAGTTATTCTAATCGGAGTCTCTGTAATATTTGCTGTTTCTAATTTTATTTTCTTGTTACCCTCAGAACAAAGTGCTAAGATGCAAGGAATTGTATTACATAGCTAGCATTTGAATATCAACAAATTTTAGCAACATATTTGAACTTCATGTTAAATTACACACATGGCCTTTGGATCTATCTGCTCAAAGTCTTTACAAGTCCCAGGAATTGTAAGAGTTAACTCGAAAAAGCCAAACAAAACTCTTGCAATAACATATAGAACAATATTGCAGATGTGTGGAGCTTACAGAATGTGGAGCCCATTTATTTTGCATTCACATTTAATGTGCAAAATTATTTTTAAGTTCTAAAGCAACGTCTTGGAAATGCTAAGAACTGCAAAGCTACGCAGACCCTGATGCATTCCTAAATATAATGAAGAAAAAACAGAAATGCACCAAGAATTAAAAACCTTGGTTACTCACGATTCTTTTCACCTTTCCACCTTGACCCAGCTTTCGTTCTGTCCGAGACACCCACAGGAGAAGCTATCTCAGCCATCGAGAGCAGCAGCATCAGTAACAGCACAGCCATGCCAGGTAAAAATAACCTCTGTCGAGAGTTCTGTCACAGACGAACCTGAAGGCTCTTACTGGGAATAGAAACCTGGAGCCAATCCTGTCATTTTATTCAGCATTAATGCAAAGATGCTGTTTTTCCCGTAAATTTTTAAAAAGCAGGTATATTATCATCAAGGCTTCTATTTGAATTATGCAGGCCACGTTAAGAAAATTAGAAAAGATGTAATATCTTCCTTTATATATAAGCACAAATGCCAGGAGAGAGAAGCTGACAGTTTTCTCTGGTCTTTCTGCAGCTACTAGTTCCTAACCTGCTCCCGCCATCTCCCACTTCTTCCATAGGTTTGTCAACATTTCGCGTAACATGATAATAAGGAAAAGCTGTGATTTCAGCATTTTCCCATCTATCCATTCTGTGCACAGATTATAGTACTTGACAAAATTGAGTATTTAATTTTGGCACTGCAAACACACCTCACTTCATTTCAAACAGAGGTGGTTGTTAAGGAAAGAAAAAAATCCCACTTGTTCACAGAGCTGTAACATCTTGGAGAAAGGATTAGATGTATAAATATCTGCTGCTAAGACATGATAAAAATGCCTCTGGAAAAGGGGGTGGTAAACAATCATCTTTCTTACTTAGCTTGTACTGTGGGATTTCTGTATTCAGAGAATACTGTATAAAGACAGTATGCCAAAAATATTCCAAATTCATGAAGCAGGCAAAATGTAATGTACATTAACATTCAAGGATCATCTGCAATGCATCATAAACACTGGTTGCCTTGTAAATACATGTTGGTATATTCCATCTCTCCTGTTTTCTGGAGAATGATTTTATTGCCTCATGAGCTGATTTTTTTTTTTTTTTTTTTTTAGCAAATCAGAATTATCTGCTTTACAATGAAGTCTACTTCCCATGGGCAAATGGAAATATTGTATTGATTATATTGGAACTATACCAGAATAACATTAGTTTACTTTCTGTTTGGGACCAAATTTATTAACTTTTTAATAAAATATTGTTATGCTTCCAAGAACATTATAGAACAATAATATATGCATATTTCTTTAACAAGCCCATAAAGTTATTTACAGATATTACTAAACACATTCTACAACCTGAGCTATTTCTACACTTAAAGAGCTCACATGGCTGCCAAAATATATTTAAAAAACATGTAACTGATAATGTGCTGTTTACTGTTAGCTCCCTGTTCTGCAGCAGAGTGAAAATAAAGTAAGGTCAAGAGCCAAACAGGTAGAATAAATGAGTGAAACAGGCTGGTTACAAGGCGAGAGGCATAGGATGGAGATTGTGGCCAGGTGCAGAGAAAGTTCTGTGAAAAGAGTAAGCTCAAGAGCCAAATAGGTAACATAAATGAGTGAAATAGGCTGGGTATAAGGCAAGAGGGATAGGAGGAGATTGTGGTCAGGTGTGGAGAATGCTCTGTGAATGGTGGCAGCTGCAAGTAGACTTCAGTTGAATGTTACCACATGGGTTACAGATTCAGGATTGCTAGATGTTTCGATTTCAAGGAGAAGCTAGAAATTGCAATTATTATGAGAAATCTCCTAATTTTTAAAGCAAAAAAGAACATAATTTCAAACTTCTTAACTAGGCATAAAAGCCAGACCATTCTGAATCTGTTTCCAACTTATTTTTTGCCAAATTTTTGATTAAAAATATGCTTTAAATGCTTATATCTGAAATTTTATTTATGGCAAAGATCCATAAAGTGAGCTTAGTGGGAGAGACATGTATAAAGAATTTTTTATCTGCCAGGATAAATTCAATGAAAACCCATATACTGTTTTTATGAAATCACAGAGGAGAAAATATCTGACTACCCAAGGGCATCAGGGAAGGCTTTTTATTTTTCTTCATTCCTTCTAGGAGCAATAAAACCTAATCACACCAAGAAACTTTCCATTTTCCAGAAAAGCATGAACTTCCAGTCTGTCAGACCTTTTTATTTACTTTCTCCTCGAAATACCTTTTTCCCATTTCTACTTTATATACTCCTAATAATGTATAATAGCTGAAGAGAGGTTTATCTTCTCAGAGTTCCCCAGGAGTTATCATTAATTTTTCTTAGGACTTATTCACCTGGAAGTAGAGAACTTCACACATTATATTGAGTCTCTCTCTCTCTCCACTCTCTTTCTCTGTCTCTTTTTCTCTGTGTGTATGTGTGTGTGTGTCTTCAACATTGGGTATACAGCTCATTGTGGGCTTCACTTTATTATATTTTCTTTATATTCCTAAATTCAGTTATGATTGCTGTATATGAAAGAAAATGGTCAAAAGTTTGTTGAACTGATGGTACATTTTACTGTTATGGATATTAATTTGAGTTGATACATTTTAACATTAAAATATGACTCTTTAAAACAACCAGGATAACTTCTTTCATCCTCTGGGTATAATATTTATTTATATGTTGTCCTTTGTTTTCCTTGTTAATTACTATTAGAAGATGTTATAGATAAAGAAACCTCATTACATTTATTCCTTTTTAGTTTGAGACAATCATAATCATCAAATAAAAGCAACACTTTAGTCTGCTATAATCCATGCTACACTAGTAAAAGCTCAAAGCTTATACTCAGTATGAATTTTAGGTCATAAGTATTGAGAGATCATAAAGAGAGAACCATTATAAATATGGGAAGCTGGATCTAGAAACACATTCTAAGACTAGCTTTCAAATCTGCAACTTTTTAAACATAAAGTACTGAAGATTATCAGCAGATGGGTGTAGTCTGATCTAAAATTATGAATTGGTTCAAAGCCAGTTATTTGGCAGTCACATCCTAAATTGCACATGTCCAAAGCTATTTCAACTTAAAACATTAAGCAGGCAAACTGCATGTCTGCACTCTCTCTTCCTTCTTGTTCCAAGTAGTTGTCCCACTTGGCTGTGCAAACTCACTCTGGTCTGAGCCCATGGAGTTGAGCAATCTCGTTCTTCCTAAGTGAAACTGATCAGTACCATCATGTCACTAACCATATAAATGCACCCTGACTCATGGAAGTTAATGTGAGTAGTCAAAAGCCTTCTGCCATTCATTCATTCAACAAATATTTTCTGAGCACCTAACATGCACATCTTTATACCATATTTTGTAGAACAACTGCAAGGAATTGCAGTGAAACAACAGATGAAGTCCCTGCCTTCACAGAGCTGATATTCTAGTGAGTAGGAATGGACACCATATAATAACATCTTACTTTTAAACACACACTTTTAAATTGCATCTGCAATAACGTTAAAGAGAAGATTTCCAGAGATTATAACCACGGGACTTAATTTAAAGGTTCTTTGAGAAAGTGATGCATAAGCAGAGAAAGGAAGAATAAATAAGTACATGTGGGGCAAAAGTGGGACAAGCAGAAAATGGGTGTAGTCGGACAGGAAGCTTATACAAAAATTCCTCAGGCATAAAAGAGCTTGTCACATATTAGGATGAAAGAATAGCTAGAAATATGGGTAGAGACCTTTTCAATTCAGGCCCTGGAAGGTATGTTAAGAATTCTGAACTTCATTCTGTGGTTTTAAGAAGCAGTAGATTTTTGCATTAAAAGGTTACTCTTCTTTCAATAGAGAGAATAAGTTAGAAAGTGTCAAAGTGGAAGCAGGAAGACCAGTTAGAAGACCATCTGATTATTTAGGTGAAAAATGTATACTGGCAATGATAGAAATAAAGAAAAAGAAATGGAAAATGAATAGATTAGAAACATTTTCTGAAGGCAGAAGCTTTGATGTTGGTTGGTGAATCACACATAGAAAATAAGTAAAAAGGGGTTTCAAGGTTGCAGCTAGGTTTCTGGGATAAACATTTATCTCGAGGTAGAAATATTTAAGCAAATTTGGAGATCAAAGATGAAAATAACTTAATGTTCCTGTCATTGGTAAATAACTAAAAAATGTCACTATCACTTCTGACTAGATAGAGAAGAAATGCTGAGTGTTGGGTAAGAAAGAAAACAAATACATACCCACAGAAAAAAATAACACTTCAAATCTAGTAAGAATCAGCCTATTTGTCTACATTCTCATGTAAGGAATATTTGAATTAAATAGAACCACAATAGCTACAAAATGGTGAATGCATTTACAGAGGTAAGAGCTGTTAACTAGAAAACTAGTTAAGGACTATTGCAGCAGTCCAGGCAAGAGATGGTAAATGGTTTAGAGTTGTAGTAGAGATACAAAGAAGTATAGATATGAAAGAGGTAAAATTGGGCAGGGTGCTATGTCTCATGCCTGTAATTCTGGCACTTTGAGGCTGAGGCAGGAGGATAGCTTGAGACTAGAAGTTCAAAACCAGCCTGGGCAACATAGTAAAACCCCATCTCTATAAAAAAATACAAAAAAGAAAAAAATTTAGCCAGGTGTGAGGGCACACACCTCTAGGGAGGCTGATGTGGGACAATTGTTTGAGCCCCAGGAGGTCACAATGCAGTGAGCCATGATCATGCCACAGCACTCCAGCCTGGGTGAGAGAGTGAAACTCGTTAAAAACAAACAAACAAACAAACAAACAAACAAAAAACCGAAAGGAAGAAAAGAAAAAAGACAAGACAAGACAAGAAAGGGGTAAAATTGATAAACTTGGTGTTGCTTTGGTTGGAAAATATGCAACCATAGCTATTATTTATAGACAGTAATGCTCATCCATGTGTGCCACTAGTTGTCACTATTTGATGTGAGGCATCTCCATACCATATTTTGTAGAATAATGTACTTGTCTGGAATATAATATTCTCAGCATAGCTACAGATGTTAAAAGGATACATTTATCCCTACGGCACTCTGCAAGTGGCTTACACAAACATTACCTCCATTAATCCTGAAATCACTTTTGTGAAGTTAGGCTGATCATTCATACTTTCTCAGTTAAAACAGTAACAATAACAAACAAACTCTGACGTTTGAGAGGATAAAATACTTTTCCAACATTAAATACCTAGATAAAAAAATTAGCAGAACTCGCATGATGGTTTTAAAATATTTCCACAAATATGTTGATACTCCCTCCTTCAAGAAGTGGATCTTAATTTCCATCCTCTTGATTGTGGACTGAGATTCTATTGAGAAGGGGGTGGAAATGATGGTGTGATTCTAAGTCTAGATTGTAAAACACATTGGGATTTTCTTTCTGCTCTCATTCTCTGTCTTTTTGATCATTCACCCTGGGGAAGCCAGCCACCACATTGTGAGAAATCCGTTGCAGCCTGTGTAGAGGCTCACATGGCAAGAAAGTGAGGGTTAGTTCACTAACCAGCAGGGAACTGAGGTTTGCTAACAATCATATGAGTGAGTCGATGGACTAAGATGACTACAGACCTGGCTTACAGCTTGACCATAACTTTAATGAAAGACCCTGAGCCAGAACCTCTCAGCTAAGCTACTTCTAGATTCCTGATCCTCTGAAACGATATGAGATAATAGATATTTGTTGTTTTAAGCTGCTGAATTTGGGGGTAATTTATTACACAGCCAAAGATAACTGCTATAGTCTGGATCACAAGTAACTACTTATTCTCTTTTCATCCCAACTACTTCCAAAACCATGGTTATAATTTCCACATCAGCTGGAGGCCATGACTGCAATTATAACTTTAATCAACATCACTGTCGAATCTCTTTTACATCAGTGAGGTCAAGTCAAAATGTATTATTATGGGGGACACAAATTTGCACAATTGCATTCTAATCAATCCTATAGATTTGTTTTGTTGGATTAGAGAAGCATTTCTGTGGGTTTTTAAGTGAGACATTTAGCTCCCAGGTCTCATAGTTCCTAATACTTCCTGATTTTCTACTCCAGCTAGGCGGTTATGCATGTTTAAGTTATGGTTCTGGTTTTAGAATGTATTATGACCAGATTATTGCAAAAATGCCATCACTATCTCACATAAAATGGCCTCTTCATAGGGTATATAACCCTATGAAGCCCCTAGCACAGCACTGGACACATTGTAGACCCTCAAGCAATGTACAAGTGATTCTCTGATATGATATTCACCTAGAATGAACATCAGCATGGTGGAATAAACACTACGAAATGTGTTTTCTTGTACTTTTACTGTTTTTACTTTCTCTAAGAAGCTCTATATTTATCTCTGGTAGCTGCACTGGCACTGGTGCATTTCTTTTTATGGCTTATGAAACAGAATTTCCCACTCCTTAGAAGTCTTCCATTGATTGTTATTTTGGTATCATAGTAGTGTAATCAATAGTATTATAGCACATTAGAGATGAACAAGAACTTAAATCTCAATTGCAATTACTTTTCTATCTCCCAAATTGGATTCAGCAGATTTGATGTATAAAGATATATGTGGCCTGAAAATAATTTTGTAAAAATGAATTTATTGTGTCCCTAATGCCATGATCAATGAAAAAATCTTCAGCCATGATTTCCTCCCACTCTTTCCACCATTCATTATAACAGCTATTTATATATAGTCTAATAATTATTTAATTGGATGAATAAATTAACAAACAAAAATAAAGCAAACTGTTTTATGCAAATAACATTAACACTGTTTATATAAATTGGGCACCAAGGTGTAAAACAGGCTACTAGCAGGCACAAAATTCTTTTAGTAACCATACACGAGAAAGATAGATACATACATAGACGGATAGATGAATTGGAACACTGTGTTGAGTGCTAAACAGATATTAGACATAACCATGCCCACAAATTCATGATCATGCTGACCAGATAGCAAGAAAACTTAGAAGGATAAATAAAATGCCAATAAGTCAGATTCTAAAAAATTAAATAAATACTGAATTCTAAGAGGGCTTGGGGGATGTATTAGATCAGAGGTGTGTGAGAAGTTCTGATTCAAGTGGAACTCAAAGTCCCCATTTGCCAAGGATGAATGATGACTAGTTTTAGGATCTTCAGTCCAGGAGTGAAAAGATCAGGAAAAAGACCTACACGTGCATTTGCAAGGCTGTGTCCAGACGGCCATGTGTGGCTGGATCAGACAGCATTTGTAGAGAAATCCGTAGTGAAAGATAGGTTAGTTTTACATATTGCAGGACAGTGATTTGAGGAGTATGGAGTTGAGTCTAAGAGCAATGGGAAAATGGTACAAGTTTTGAGCAAGTTTGAAAGAGAGGGAGAAACCAGCCACTATAATAAATGGAAAGAACAGTGCAGTATCAGCAAACTGATAGGTGCTTAATGCTTAATTAGACAAAGAAGATGATCCCTTGGTCATGTATTTAATTAGCCCCTCTTATACACTGGAGTCACTCCAGCCGGAGTATCACAGGTGTCCCTCCCTTGAGTATGACATAGTCCAGCCTCCAGAAAGTGATGAGTCAGTTTTTTAAGCAGAGCCGTGGGTTGTGTCTGTGTAAAAGAAAAGCTACACATTTGACATGTTGAGAAACTAAAGGGTGGTGATAGCTCAGCTTGTGACTGGTGAAAACCACTGTCAGGATCGCTCCCTTTTCTTCCTGCATGCAGAATTCTCTTTAATGTGAAAAAGCCTTATTTTGAATTCTAAGTCTAATTTACTACACAAAGATGCTATGAGAGGGTTTGGGCCCTCTGATTACAGGAACTGATATTCATCCTGCCACTTCCCTGAAAAAGTAGTTTGAAAAGGAGACTGCAGAGATTTGATACATAGGAGTCTCATTAACAAACCCTAGTCATAAACCATAAGCCATAAGCAAAGTATATCTAGCCTTTGGGTTTGAATATTACCGATTTGGATTTTTATTAAATAGAGTAATTTTAAGGAAAACTAACTGTTTGAAGATTAACATTTGGAATCTGACCTTAACATCATTTCATAAGGTAAAAATATGTACATAAGGTATACATACGATATACAGTGTCTCTAGGAATTTTATTTCTCATCTATGAAATTTACTTCTGGCTCTCTAATAAGCTATTGGAAAACCTGATGGCATTAACAGAAAATGAAGCCTTTTGCTAGAACTTAAATAGAAATAACTGTGATGCTAGAAAGTGCTACTTTGTCTGACATATAATTTGATTTAATCCAGTCTATGAGTATCATTATATTCCTACCTGAACAGGTGTTTCAGAATTCATGAGATTCTGCATTTTTAGAACAGTAAAAGTCAGATACCTAATTTTATCATTGACAGGAAAAATTAAAACATTTATATACAGAGGAATATTAAATAACCAGTATTTGTGAAAAAAGAATGCTTTATTCAATTTAATTTTCTGGTTAAATGAGAGTGAACTAGAGAATCTTGAATCCATGTTAGTAAAACCTTCCTCCAATACATTTCTTACCAATGAATACATAGTCTTCCATATCGAATTTAGTGTTTCATTAATAAATGTGGCTTTTGTGATATCTGAATTTCATCAACGTTATTTTCTAGGACCGTGAGTGTGGCCATTGATCAGGATAACATATCCCCGTGAAAGTGAAAGGTTTAAGGTAGTGTTTGCAAAGATGACTGCAATAGTTCCTGTCATCCCAAATGTCCATTTATGTGTGACTTTTTTTTTTTTTGAGACGGAGTCTCGCTCTGTCGCCCAGGCTGGAGTGCAATAGCGCAATCTCGGCTCACTGCAAGCTCCGCCTCCCGGGTTCCCGCCATTCTCCTGCCTCAGCCTCTCCGAGTAGCTGGGACTACAGGCGCCCGCCACCATGCCCGGCTAATTTTTCGTATTTTTAGTAGAGACGGGGTTTCACCGTGGTCTCGATCTCCTGACCTCGTGATCCGCCCGCCTCGGCCTCCCAAAGTGCTGGGATTACAAGTGTGAGACACCGCGCCCGGCCTAGGTGTGACTTTGGTGATCCTCCCATGAAGAGGTAGAGTCTCTTTCAACACTACTTGAATCTGAGTTAGCTTTATTATTTGTTTTGACCAATAGAATGCAGTGAAAGCAATGCACCTGACTTTTGAGGTTGGATCTTAAAAGAACCCATTAAAAATTAAAAAATAACAGATGCTGGTGAGCTTGCAGAGAAAAGGGAATGCTTAGTGATGAGAATGTAAATAAGTTCAGCCACTGTGGAAAGCAGTGGACAATTCCTCAAAGAACTTAAAACAGTTACCATTTGACCCAGAAATCTCATGACTGAGTATAGATCCAAAAGAATACAAATTGTTCTACCATAAAGACACATGAGTGCTTCTATTAATCACAGCACTATTCACAAGAGGAAAGAAATGGAATCAACCTAAATGTCCATCATTGGTATGCTGGATAAACAAAATGTGGTACATATACACCATGGAATACTATGCAGCCAGAAAAAAGAAACAGAGAATGTCCTTTGCAACAACCTGGACGGATCTGGAAGCTATCGTCCTTAGAAAAGTCACACAGAAATAGAAAATGAAATACATAAGTGAGAGCTTTACACTGAGTACATATGGACACAAAGAAGGGAACAGTTAACACTGTGACCCAACTGAGGTTGGAGGGTGGGAGAAGGATGAGGATTTAAAACTACCTATTGGGTACTATGCTTACTAGCTGTGTAATAAAATAATCTGTATAATAAACCCCCATGACACCCAACTTATCTATACAACAAACCTGCACATGTACCCTCATTCTAAAATAAAAGTTAAAAGAAAAAAGAGAGACTTTGCAGCATCTGCCTTTGCTCCAGTGGAAATCTGCCCAGAGACTGCCACAAAAGGAATGTGTTATATACCAGTGCAGGGTGAGAGGCCCTGTGGAGAAGAACCCAGGCACAGGAGCTGACAGCACCAGGTGCCAGATGTGAGCAAAGCAACAACGGACTTTCCAACCCAAATCATAGCAGCAGTCTGTTTTCTGCAATAGGACTACTTAGCTCAAGTCCATACAAGCTCAGCTCTGTGTCTTAGCTTCTTTTTGCCTTAGTTTCCTGCTCTGTGAAATGAGGGTAACAATACTATCTGATTTGTTGGGTAATTGACAATATTAAATGCAGGAATGCAAACATACATTAAAATATTGCTGATGGTAAAGCAAGCTCTAATAAAATGAATAAAATGTTAGTGACTAATGCTGTTGTTGTTGCTGTTGCTGCATTTTTAATTATTTATCTTTTACAGAAAAGGAAACCAAGATTCAATGAAACTGAATATTTTGCACAAAACCACATAGCTATGAAACTAGGGTTCAGGGTCATATTTATTTGTTCCCGAGTCCGAGTGATTAACCACTGTACATTTTTGTATCCACTCTGCAACTCTGATTTATTCAGGGATAGTTGTGTGGCATTAATTGTGGCCAATGAGTTAAAATGTATATTCTATATATAAAAATATATATATATAAATGTATTATATATAAAAATATTTTTGATGATATATTTTATGTATTATATAATATACAATACATAGTTTATGTATTATATACAATACATATTTTATGTATTATATTATATACAATACATATTTTATATATTATATGATATACAATACATATTTTATGTATTATGATATACAATACATATTTTATGTATTATATGATATACAATACATATTTTATGTATTATATATTATGTATTATATACAATACATATTTTATGTATTATATATTATGTATTATATTATATATTTTATGTATCATATTATATATTGTAAATATGTACAAGTGAAATAAATAATATTTTGATTAACCTAGTACAACTAAGTTAAGCACTTTAATATAACTTTGTCCAATGTGTCAGCTCCTTGCCACGTGCCTGGCGTCATCTTCTATGATTCTTTCTTACTAACCGTAAATTTCAAACCATACATCCTGTGCACCTTCTGCGAATGCTGTTAGTAATATACTACATAACATTGCAAAGGGAAATTGACAAACAGTTATTAAAACTCTGTCCTAAAGACTTCAGTTAATGTACTAATTAGTTAAACCATCTTTATGAGGATCCCTGACTGTACCATTTAATCTTTTACTACAGAAAATAAGAATGAGAAAGGGTAGAGAATGGCAAAAAGGAAACAGAGAATTTTTCCTAATGAGTTTGGAAATAAGAATGGTCTTATGAGAAATGAGGGCTTTGTTTAATTCCAAATGCATTCCTATGCTGGAATTGCAATTTACTTGAGTTTTAACAGATGTCATACCTAAGTTCTTAAACTGTTATAATCCATTTGCACATTCTTAAACAGAGCAAAAGCAAAGATGTGGTGGTGCAATATAAAAGTAGAATCAAGAGTACTTTAGCTTTGCTCATTTTTATTTCTGTGGTACTCAACTCCCACTCACACAGAATTCTTCCATCTCCTTCTCATTTGATTGCACTGTCTTGAGCTCAACTCATATTATCTCTGCAGTGCAATCCATCTTTTGATACAACTTTATTTAGTATGTTTCCACTACTATATAGAAAAAAATACCTGGTTGTGCTGGAGAGAACTATTTACTCTGCTCAAACATCTGATATATCCTGAAACAAACATGGATTATAAGGGGAAACTCAAAATCAAACAGAATTAAACTACCATGTTAAAAAGATGGCAACTATAAACATAGATTCAATTATGTAACAAACCTGAGAGTATATAAAAAAATGTTAGCAATCTGGTTTCACCATTCATAGACCAAGAGGTAGTCTGAAAATAGATGAGATTAAAATGGGGTGAGTCAACCTCACCTGTAGTAAACAGAAAGCCAACCCTCCTCAGAAATGAAAGATCTAAAGAGCTATCAAAATATTTTATTTCTTACTGCTAAGGAAACTTTGAGTTATGCATTGACAATCTTCACTTTCACATCAAACTGCAAATATTCATAGGAAGTGGTGACATGTTAAATTGTTATTACACTTTCATGAAGTGTGAAATCTCAAGAGACAGCTTTATGGTGTTATAGGCCTGCATTCCGATCCTGATAATGCCACTTACATAAATAAATAGGTCCACAGTTATCTATTGGCAGGTCAGTCCTCTGAGCTGAGCCTCTATGTTCTCACCTGTGAAATGTACAGATTGAGAATGTGTGACTCATCACATTTTTTTGGCTCAATTGACTTGATACATGGGCATATGTTTATAACTGTAAGTCAGCATATCAGTACTATTTTTATTAGTTTTTCTAACAGCAGGCCACCAAAAGATTCAGTATTTAGCATTACTGACGACAAATATAAAGTGTAGCTTTTGCGGGAAATCCAGTGGAGATTCACAGGTACATGTACAAGGAAACCTCTGGTGAGTAGAACTGCGAGGAGGACTGAAAAGGAGTAAGATAGGGATTCAGATGGAGTCAATGAGAAGCACGTACTTTTTTTTCATAATTCTCCCATCTGCCCATATTAACAGACAGTTATGTTCATCAGACTGTCCCTCTTTATTGGTGAAGGTACCACCTGGACCTTCTAAATGCATGGATTTAGAAGGGTTTGTTTCTATAAATATATGATGCCTTAGACATCATATTTACTCTTGTAGTTTCTTCTTTTAAAGACGTTGCTAAAGCAACATTTGTCGTAGCTAGATGGCTGCATGTGGGTAAAGATACGGTGTCTGAATTACAATTATTTACTTATACTCTAAGCAACTATGTTAAATGTATATTTTTAATGGTAGAAAAATAAGATTTACTTGACCTGGGGAAAGGTGACTGAGGCACTGAGCTCTCTGATTTAGATTATTCAAGGATTTCCCTAAAATTAACCATGCACAAAGTTATTCACTAGCTCTACACATAATCAAACATTCGAGACTGTTTTACACTGAATATTACCTGGACCAGGTTGAATCTCTTGCACACATAACATTCAGAAGTTATCATATACTCCTCAAGTGAATGAAAATGATCTATTAGTCATTTGTTTCTTCATGTATTCACATTCAATAAATATTCGAAGGCTCACAATATGCCAGGCACTGCTCTTAGAACAATAGACATAATAATATGTTACAAAGAGACAAAGCCCCGGTTCTCATGGAGCTTACGCTGTAATTCTTCTCTTACTTTTTCATGAAGATGGACAAAACATCCCAAATATGGTGCTCCCCAAGACCATAGCCCCTGAAAAAGGAGTAATATTAAGAAGCAATGTATTATATAATGTAACTTTCTCTGGATGTGGGAACTTGATCTAGGGGATCCCATTCCATAGGTTGCCCAATTTTCTGTTTTGTGGAGATACGTTGGGCCAGTTAGATATTAACTCTTAAAAATATGAATCAAAAATACAAACAGAATGAGGCAGAGAACACAAGAATAGAGAATGAAATCAAGTAAAGAGGAGTTCTACAGGAGAACGAAGGCATGCTAGAAGGAAGTAAAAAATGCAGAAAACCTAAACCCTGAGCTGAGAACAGTAGAATTTGAGGACATCAGCTAACAGCCACATGCCCCTGCATGCCTAGAACTGCCTGGGGTTCCAGAGCTAGGTTCCATCTGACTCACTTGTCAACATTCCTTGCAATTCTAGAGGGATGGCCTGCATGTGATTTCTCCATCTTCAATAAATGCATATGACTATTTTTTTCTATTTACATTATATGCCCCTCACATTTTATTCATTTATTAAGATGCACATTTATACAGAATTACGTGCAGGAAAAGGTCACGGATGGAAACTTGTTAGAAACGGACCATGCAGTAACCAATTGAACGACAATTTATTTCAACTGGTCTATTTAAGAAGCTAGAAAACGATTTTAAAAATAACCGTAGTTCAGGTGACAATAAGAACAGTATGCTTAGACCTCTCTGATCTTCTGAATCCTGAGAACAGATTTTGGAAATGCTATGATAGGTCAGGTTTCTACTGGATTTAGAGGCTCTTTTTATTTTCCACTTCAATCACAACAGTATAAGCCAGAAAGCAGATGAAAAGACAAGTGGCTGGCCACAGGTTCCAGAATTTTTTGGCTAGCACTAAATTAGTAGACACAAAAAACCCAAGGCAAATGTCAAATTGTATGTAGATAAAATCTACATAAAACAAAGACTAAGAATCTGTTGAAGGAGCAAAGACCATGACTCAGGAAAACATACAATGAGAGCAGAATGGGAGACACACACACACACACACACACAGAGAGAGAAATACACACATACTCAAAAAAATGTAAAATTCCGGTGATGCAGACCACACAGAAAACCGAGTGACCATTTTCCTAGCTACAAATTGGAATAAAGAGGAAATTAGAAACACAAACCTGGATTTCACACTCTCACTTGTTATTGATTGCATTGTTTTGCACTTCTGGTAACTGTATATATCTGTTCTCATTCCACATTGTGGCTTCAACTGTTCTCACATAATTTTTAAATTTTTCGCATAGATTTAAAATTGATTAAGAAATATTTACAAAAATCTGGGCAGAGTACCTCCTATCTGCTTGCATTTTTTTAGTATCCAGAAGGAACTGAAGAGGTAGGTACCTGCCACATTTGCTGTAATTCCGTCTAGATACACTGTATGTTACATAAGCACAATTCGAGAAATTCACTATTAATTTTCATTTGAAAGCAATAAGGATAAAATATTATTGCATCAATGCCTGATAAAAACATCAAACTATGAGAGGAGAAAAGATTCAATAGATGTCTTTTTGTACATCATGATGTAACATAAATAATATACATAATATACGCAAGTCCAGGTTCTTTAGAAACTAACATTACTATCACTTATTTCTCTTCTCTTACTTCCTTTCTTCATATATAATTCTTTTTTTGTTGTTGTTTGTTTGTTTGTTTGAGACGGAGTCTTGCTCTGTCGCCCAGGCTGGAGCACACTGGTGTGATCTCAGCTCACTGCAATGTCCGCCTCACAGGTTAAAGCCATTCCCCACCTCAGCCTCCCAGGTAGCTGGGATTACAGGCACCTGCCATCATGCCTGGCTAATTTTTGTATTTTTGTAGGGATGGGTTTTACAATGTTGGCCAGGCTGGTCTTGAACTCCTGACCTCAGGTGATCCACCCGCCTCGGACTTTCAAAATTCTGGGATTACAGGCGTGAGCCACCGTGCCTGGCTCCTTTATTCATGTAATTCTATCATGCCTATCTCACAGTAAGCTTTGACAGAACTAGTTTCACTGTTTTTTTTTTTCTTTGAATTCAACTAAATGACAGGAAAACCATCTAATGTAACTTGAAAAAACATTTTAAAAATTAAGTGATTTAGTGTACACTGTCAAAAAATAGGTCTTAATTTTTGAAATAATGAAAATGTAAAAACAAGTAATTCTGGGCAGTATAAAATTACCAGATTATTTATCGTCTGTTAATTGTTATGAGCAGTCTTATATAATCCACAAATAAAAACAAAAAGTCTATTAAAATTATTCAGTTAAATCCTTATCCTGGTTTTATAAAACAAAAATGGCCATATTCTATTACTGCTTCAGATTAAATAGAACTGTGTGTATTGGAGACTGACTGTTTCAACCTCTGTACTTGTTTTCCAAGATCGAAGTCATTTTTCTTTCTAATTATAAATTTAGATCTTTTACATTCAATCAAAACCTCACATCAGTTTGTAGAGATGTCTGATTTGAATAGGGATTGTGTAAAAGCAGAAAAAATAGACCAACTTGTACATATGAACAGCTATTGTACGCACAGCCTAGTGGCATTTTTTCAAGTACTCGGATGCTAACATTTTCAGTTTATGTTCTGCTCAAGATGCCTTTCAACACCCTCACTAAAAATGTGAATTTTAGAATACTCTATTTTTCTTTAGAATAGCCAGCTCTGGATTATTTCTAATGTCTATTTAACCAGCAAATGAAGAGGCAGGAGAACGTTGTGTTGAGGGGACGCAATTCTAACGCCAGCTTATCTGGGCTTGAATATCAGCTCTACCAACTGTGGGTTGAGATAACATGGGCAAGTTCTATGACATTTTTTGAGTTTCAATTTCCTCATTTTAAAAATGGAGATGCTTTGGCACTGGCATAAAATCAGACAGACCAGTGGAACAGAATAGAGAACCTTGAAATAACTCCATACATCTACAGTGAACTCATTTTTGACAAAGGTGCCAAGAACATACAATGGGGAAAGGACAGTCTCTTCAATAAGTGGTGTTGGGAAAACTGGATTTCCATACACAGAACAATGAAACTAGACTGGTATCTCTCACCACATACAAAAATAACATCAAAGTGGATTAAACATTTAAATCTAACACTTCAAACTATGAAACTACTGAAAGAAAACAATGGGGAAACTCCCCAGGACATCAGACTGGGCAAAGATTTCTTGAGTAATACCCCATGATCACAGGCAACCAAGCAACAATGAACAAATGGGATCCTATCAAGTTAAAAAGCTTCTGCACAGCAGAGGAAACAAGCAACAAAATGAAAAGACAACCCATAGAACGAGAGAAAATATTTGCAAACTACTCTTCTGACAAGGGATTAATAACCAGAATACATGAGGAATTTATAAGGAGCTCAAACAACTCTATAGGAAAAACATCTAATAATCTGATTAAAAATGGGCAAAATATCTAAATAGCCATTTATCAAAAAAGACATACAAGTGGCAAACAGGTATATAAAAAGGTGTCCATTAGAGGTATCAGAGATACCAACAGAGGTATCAAAATATCTCATGTAACTTATATACACCTACTATGTACCCACAAAAATTAAAAAGAAATATTAATAAAATATATAAAAATAAACAAAATGGAGATTCTAGTGTTAGCATCTACGTTATGCATTCTTTTGATAATGCAATAAATTAAAAATATGTCGAGTGCTTAGCACAGAGCCTGTGACATTGGAGGTGCTGAAATTCTCAACAATATAGTTATCACTTCAGTTATTGCACCCATTGTTATCATCCTCAGTATTTATTTGGCAGTATATTCTCTGGTATATTGTTGGTGGGAATGCAAAATGCTAAAGCCAGCATGCTAAAACAATGTACCAGTTTCTTATGAAGTTTGCTTATCTGTTATCATAGACTCAGCAATTCTGCTCTTAGCAGTTTTACCCAAGAGAAAAGAAAAACATATGCCCACATGAAGAGTGTTTATATCAGCTTTATTCATAATCACCCCCAACTGGTAACAACCAATTGTCCACCAAATGGTGAGTAGGTGAGAAAATTGTGGTACCAACATACAATGGAATATTAACCAATAATTTTAAAAAATAAATATTGATACATGCAACACCATGGATGGTTTCAAATACACTATGTTAAGTGAAAAAAAAAATCAGAAAGAAAAAGCTGCCGATTGAAAAATTTAATTGATATGATGTTCTAGAAAAGGCCAAGTTATAAGAACAGAAACCTGATCAAAGTTTGCTAAGAGGATGGACTACAAAGGGACATAAAGGAACCTTTGGGAATGATAGAAATATTCTATGTCTTAATTATGGTGGTGGTTACATCACTTTATGTATTTTCCAAAATTCATAGAAATATACAGCTATAAAGAGTAACTTTTACTGTATGTAAATTGTATCTAGATAACCTGACTTTAAAGATTAAACCAGAAATACGTGCATATCAAGTCACTATGGAGGAATATGTGAAAATAGTAACAAGTTACCTTCCAAGGGCCGTACATACACTCCTTTGAACAAAACTTAAGCTGTGATTGGAGTTGCTGGTTCATCCTAAAGGATTATGTCAGAACCCAGTTATGTCCACAAAGTTCATGGGTATTCCTGAGATATTGCTTTTTGAGCTGGACCGTAAAGCCAGGAAAACGTGGAAATAAATATTCAAGATCCAGGGTCCACAAGTGTTCAGTTCTGCTCAAAGTCTGACCCTCCCTTGCACTCAGACTCTGGGTCAGCAAATACAACTCCTAAGGAAGGGCCCGCAAACACACAAAGCCTAATCCGGGTTATAGAGTTATTAACAGGAATCAGTTCAGTGAAGTGAAGGGACAAAAAACAAAATAAACAAACAAAAAACCTGATTAACTGGCACTGAGCTAAACAAGAAAGCTCCTGGCAGCAAGTGAAAAAACACCCAATTCTTAAGCTAGTCAGGCTTGAAGCCAGATAATTTTGTTGTAGTAGTAATCCAAAGACAATCAATTCTAATGTCTGACACGTCTTTGAACTAGCTACTCCATATCCCACCAATTAAGTCTTCTTACTGAATAAAGCCCATTAGTTTATCTTTTTATTTGAAAATTCTGTTTTACAAGCAAGTAGCAAACTGTAGAGCATTCTTTTGATTTAATTGGTTCTTATTTTATTTTTTCTTCTTAAATACAAGATATGTCTGATTACTATTATTATTATATAATAGATGCTCTCATATTTGCTATTATAAATTGTCTGAATTGTTATACCTTCTTCTTTCCAACTAACTTTTCTCTCTCTCCTTTTTTAACCTTTTTATTGGTATTTGGTTTTCAAATTTAGCCATGGTCTAATATTTATGATATAATTTTAAAATTGATGATCATAATTTTTAAGGATTGAAAATGTTTTAAGATTTTACAAAATAAATAAAAATTAAAGACTTTAATTAAATCAACTTATTAAGGTACTATAGGCCATGCAAGTTACAAAAACTGGTCTTTTCAAATATCTTAAACATGTAAGTGTAAGCAATATTTATAATTCGTAAATTTTCAGAAATTAAGCTCAATAAAAATAATAATTTACTTTGCTTAATTCATGTTTAGTTTGTCCAACTCTTAATATAGTGTAATTTCAAACATTTATAAGGATGCAGACAAACTATGCCAACAAATGAATAAACAAACCAAAAATTCTTGGAAGTCCTGAAGGACTATTGCCACCTTTTAAACTTAAATTGATTTCATTTTTGAGAAAATGATGTTTCTCTCAATTGATTAGATACCTAAGAAATGAATGGTTGGGCCGCCCTACCATATAGAAAGCCCCAAATAGCTGAAGTGCTAACTGGGGACAAAAGGTGCACAGAAAGAATGCTAGAGTTGTACAAAACAATCACAATTCAGTGAATGGTTGCAGAAATGAAAGGCTGTAGAGTCCCATAGTTTTTTCCTTTCTTGGCCTTGAATGTATTTGTATATAGTAACCAATTTCCATTTTTCCTCTTGTTCCTGTTCTCTACATTTTTTGAAGATTTTACAGAATGACAAATTGGGATTGCAACTGAATGAGAAAAGCCTGAATACATCCCAACGTCTTATTCAGTTAAAATGAGATTATAATCAAATAAGTTATTGATGGGATTTTGAGTTTCCATTTTTGGGAAGAGAATGAAGACATCTGCATACGGTTTAGTGCATTATGTTAGACTGGACCAGATTTTTATTGTTATTGCTGTGTTTGGAAGTATAATTATTTGTAGAAGGATGTAAATGGATGTTTACATGAAAGTTCTGGATATGAATAGGTTCTGCCATGTAGGTGTAATTGCATGAGCTTTGGAGGGCAAAAGGAGGTAGTGGTTATTATTCTGCTGTTGTGGGTATTACAAAAACAGAGTAGAGATCAGTGTTTGCTGACCCCTGTACTGCATATGTCAGTGTCTTGTCACCAGCAACTTGGCATGAGGACCAGTTGCATTAGAGACAGAGCACCAGTTTCCTAATGTACTACAACTAGTATCATATGCAAATGTCTTCATTCTGTTCCCCAAAATGGAAACTCAAAATCCCATCAATAACTTACTTGGTTCTAATCCCATTATAATCCCATTATAACCAAATGAGACTTTGGAATGTATATACCAACTACAGTGGTGATCTTCATTCCCACCGTCCAAGTGGGCCCCTAAGTTTCTCGGTTGAAATTCATCCAGCAAGTTTGTAAAGTACTGTATTCCATGCATACCATCCCTTTCTTCTAAAATAACACTAGTATCTTCTGTTTTTTCCAATTATCCCTGACTGTGATACAACCATAATGCAGACTTTTCAGAAGAGAATAAAAGGTGGAAATTAGATTCAGAAGACAAAAACATGGTACAGAAAAAAAGTACAAATCATTTACTAGGCAATGTAATCAGGATTATTTCACAGATGTAATTATTTGCATAGATGTTTCTTTTATTTAAACAAAATGTTTAATTGCAAGGAAATATAGGAAATAAAAAATATACCCAATAAAGCCAAAGCACTGTGCAGGCATCTTCTAGCAAAACACTCAGACAAGAAAAATAATTTGACGTTTTTATGTCAATGAATTCAAAATGTCTGAATCCTTTAAAAATGAGTCCAACAAAACTTTATTAGCTGAAGCTAAAATGTGTCATGCAATTACCAAATCACTCGTTTTTCTAGCCTGCACTGGTTGGGACTAAGGACAAAGTAAATAGAAAAGGTGCCACTTTTGAGTAACACTCTTAGTAGATAAAATGACAATGTGCAAAATGAGATAATCTAATTACTAAATTGGAAATGTTTCCACCGAAGTCTGATGCATTTACAGACATTATAAATGTGTTCAGCTGATAGTCCTAACTAGAAGAAATTATTTCTTTTTGTTTTTAGATTTAGCAAAATGTTTTCATTGTAAAGAAAGATACAGAGGCTGCCTACTCCTTAATGCCACTTACTTCAGCAAAACAGGCATCTCTCAGAGTGTCAAGACAAGGCCCAGGTATAATAGCAAGACAATGTAATGAGTTATATTTCTTGCCCAAACTGCACACAGACACCTCATATTTATTCCAGTTTACTTATTTGTGCCATACAAATATTTTTATGTTTTCCATGTGAAATGGGTTGAGACAATTTGGTTCAAAGGGGAGGGAATAAACGTGAGACCATTACATCCCTCATAGCAATTTCAAACCCAAACAGAGATCAAACTATCTTGTTAATAGATTTCTATGTCGAAAAATTGTATTTCACATCCTTAGAGTCCTAATCATGAGGCATTTAAAAATATATTAGGAAATAATACAGGTAACATGAGAAAAGCATGATAACATTTTGAATGACTTAATTCTTTTGCACAGAATTATCTAATGCTTACTAAGCATCTCTGCCACCTCCAATCTCAGCCTAAGTAAGAGAGAGACAGAGAGCATGAGAACTTGTATTAATGTCTGTCCCCCAAAATACACATTTCACCCTACCCCACTCAGGGTTCTCATCAGTTTCAGGCTGCTTACTGAATCATGCTGTTTTAAGAAAAATCAGTGCCACAATATTTCTTTTTACTCAGGGGTCATTAATAGCATCCTTGCTGATTAAATATTACCAACACATGTATAAATTATTTAGGCCACGTATTATTATTGACTTGGAAATAATGGAAAATTCTATCCTCAATATTAGTCCAAAGTTTTTTCCTAAGGGTTAATATATTTCAAAAATAAAAGCTAAAGTAAATTATAGTTATTTTTAAAATGTCATTTTAGAAAACATTTTTTAAATATCCAACTTCTATTTTAAGTTCAGGGGTACATGTGTTGATGTGCAGGTATGTTACATAGTTAAATGTGTTACATGGTGCCTTGCTGCACAGATCATCCTATCACCTAGGTATTAAGCCCAGTATCTATTAGCTATTCTTCCTGATGCTCTTCCTCTTCTATTAGCTATTCTTCCTGATGCTCTTCCTCTGACAGGCCTTAGTGTGTGTTTTACTCCCTCCTCATGTGTCCATATGTTCTCATTATTCAGCTCCCACTTAAAAGTAGAAGATGCGGTATTTGGTTTTATGTTCTTGTGTTAGTTTGCTGGGAATAATGACATCCAGCTCCATCTATGCATCTACATCCCTGCAAATGACATGATCTTGTAAAACATGTGTTTTTTTTTAGAGACAAAGTCTAGCTCTGTTGCCCAGACTGGACTACAGTGGTGTGATTATAGCTCACATCCTCACATCAGACTTGCACTCCTAGACTCAAGCAATCCTTCTGCCTCAGCCTCCAGAGTAGCTGGCTACAAGTGTGCACCACCAGACCCGCCTAATTAAAACAAGGTTCCATGTTCATGGATAGGAAGAATCAATACCGTGTAAATGGACATACTGCCCATGGTAATTTATAGATTCAATGCCATCCCCATCAAGCTACCAATGACTTTCTTCACAGAATTGGAAAAAACTACTTTAAAGTTCATATGGAACCAAAAAAGAGCCCACATTGCCAAGACAATCCGAAGCCAAAAGAACAAAGCTGGAGGCATCACACTATCTGACTTCAAACTATGCTACAAGGCCACAGTAACCAAAACAGCATGGTACTGGTACCAAAACAGAGATATAGACCAATGGAACAGAACAGGGCCCTCAGAAATTAACACCACACATCTACAACCATCTGATCTTTGACAAAAACAAGAAATGGAGAAAGGATTCCCTGTTTAATAAATGGTGCTGGGAAAACTGGCTAGCCATATGTGGAAAGCTAAAACTGGATCCCTTCCTTACACCTTATCCAAAAATTAATTCAAGATGGATTAAAGACTTAAATGTTAGACCTAAAACCATAAAAACCCTAGAAGTTGCCTAGGTTTAGGCAATACCATTCAGGACATAGGCACGGACAAGGACTTCATGTCTAAAACACCAAAAGCAATGGCAACAAAAGCCAAAATTGACAAATGGGATCTATTTAAACTAAAGAGCTTCTGTGCAGCAAAAGAAACTACCATCAGAGTGAACAGGCAACCTACAGAATGGGAGAAAATTTTTGCAATCTATTCATCTGACAAAGGGCTAATATCCAGAATCTACAAAGAACTCAAACAAATTTACAAGAAAAAAACAAACAACACCTTCAAAAAGTGGGCAAAGGATATGAACAGACACGCCTCAAAAGAAGACATTTATGCAGCCAAAAGACACAAGAAAAAATGCTCATCATCACTGGCCATCAGAGAAATGCAGATCAAAACCACAATGAGAGACCATCTCACACTAGTTACAATGGCGATCATTAAAAAGTCAGGAAACAACAGTGCTGGAGAAGATGTGGAGAAATAGCAACACTGTTACACTGTTGGTGGGACTGTAAACTATTTCAACCATTGTGGAAGACAGTGTGTTGATTCCTCAAGGATCTAGATCTAGAAATACCATTTGACCCAGCCATCCTATTACTGGGTATATACCCAAAGGATTATAAATCATGCTGCTATAAAGACACATGCACACGTATGCTTATTGTGGCACTATTCCCAATAGCAAAGACTTGGAACCAACCCAAATGTCCATCAATGATAGACTGAATTAAGAAAATGTGGCACATATACACCATGGAATACTATGCAGCCATAAAAAAGGATGAGTTCATGTCCTTTGTAGGGACATGGATGAAGCTGGAAACCATCATTCTCAGGAAACTATCGCAAGGACAAAAAACCAAACACCACATGTTCTCACTCATAGGTGAGAACTGAACAACGAGAACACTTGGACACAGGAAGGAGAACATCACATACTGGGGCCTGTAGTGGGGTGGGGGGAGGGGGGAGGCATAGCATTAGGAAATATATCTGATGCAAATGACGAATTAATGGGTGCAGCACACCAACATGGCACATGTATACATATGTAACAAACCTGCATGTTATGCACATGTACCCTAGAACTTAAAGTATAATAAAAATAAATAAAAAAAAATAAAACAAGGTTCTTTTAGAGACGATGGGGGGTGGGTGAGAGGTGGTCTTGCTATGTTGTTCAGGCTGGTCTTGCGTTCCTGGCTTCAAGCGATCCTCCCACCTCAGCATCCTGTGTAGCTGGGATTACAGGTGCAAGCCACTGGGCCTGGCTCTAACAAACGTTTTGAATCATATTTATTTCCACATGCAGCACTTTTCTCTGAAAATCTGCACTGTATGCACGGTATTCATTTTGAGCCTACCAGAGCGGCAGTCATATTATTTTTTAAGTTTATTCTTCTCTCTGAAGTAGGTAATAAAGAGCAATCTCTATAGCATTTTAGGCTGAGTCTATGTTGGAATTACCGTATGTGCACATTTCTAGACACAAACATTACTGAGATTCTTGTAGGAACCACCAGAACTCAGGATTTGTAAAGTATTAATCAAATTGAGTAAAGGAATTTGTTTCAGAATAGTTTAGGACATCCATTATAAAATTCTGGTTTTCTGACATTGGGTATTCTCTTAATTTGAGCAAACTTCCTGTTGAACTTGTATCAGAGGGTTGCCCTTCCTTTCATAGCTCCTCACTAGACCAAGAGCAAAGTGAATGTATGATAATTGAGCTATCCCTAAAATAAACATTTTCTACTCTTCTGCGTTTATTTCTCTGAGGGGAGAATATGTTTCCTTCAATTTTCCTATAAAAAGCTGATTAACCCTAAAATTTGAAGCCTAAGAAAAGAAACTATTGTGAGAATCAGAGTCACTCATGAGGAATTTAAATCACTGCAGAGGTAAAACCCTGTGTAACAGTTAATAGCTCTATATGCCAGGAAAACATTGGACCCTTGTAAAGAAAGAATAATAAGTTCCCAGTACAAAAGAAAGCTACTTTAGTTTTTAATCCTATAGATCATGGTTTCATTTAAACTAAATTTTAATAATATGTGCTAATGAATAAAATGCCATTTTAAAAATAATAAATGAAACTTAACAAATTGCATATGGTTAGTTTGCATTTAAAAGACTGAAGTATTTTTCCATTGCAATGTTTGCATTTCTAAAGGATGGACAAAGCCTTTTATTTTTAGCCGGCCAATCTGTACCGTGTTTGATTTGTATTTTTTTTTTTTTTTTTTTTTTTTGGTGAACACTAAAATTCTACATTAAAAATTCTAATTCCCCTTTACCAGGGACCTCAACTTTCCGTCTTATTTCACCACAGATAGTTTTAGTGTCTTCAGTCTTTCATTTCAAAGTGCTTATATTTAATATTTATTACCAAAGAAATAGAAGGCTTAGTCAACTCAATGTTATTTATTTATTTTGCTTTGATCCGTAGGTTGTCATGTAAACTAAGCAGTATATTTCTTTCTCACTTACATATGGGCTTGCTGACTGACAGAGCTCTCAGATTTCTTTGTGGCTAAGGAAAGTTATTTTTGATACAGTGTGAGATATTTTAAAAGAGTGTTTGAAGTGTTAAAGCAGATATCTGGGCCAACAAAAATGAAGATCATGTTCTTAATTTTGATCATTCCAAAAACTTCAGGCTGAGCTTCCTTATATCAAAAAAAACATTGTAAAAAGTGAAGGTGGTTATAAAAAGATGGCTTTTAGCTTTTCGGGTTATAGAAATTAGCTTTAAAAATTCATCCCACGCCCTTAACATGATTTTTAGAGTGATTATTTTTTCTCTCAAATCATGTATATATATAGGATTCATCTCTTTTGTCATGCCTTTATTCCCTGATCAGGCAAATCTCTGAATTTTCTTATTCTGTGTTCTTGATTGTTGCCTTTCTGCAAATAAATTAATTTTGTGCGTTTAAAGCATGCATCATAATGGTTAATCCACATGTCATTATTAATCGCTAAATCATAATATTGGCACAGACTGTACCTCTCATCTTAGTCAATGCTAATGGAAGTATTGAGAATCAAGAAAGGCTGATCTACCTTAAAATGATACAGATAAAAGACCATAGCTTTATTCAACTTTACCAAGAAAGCAAGAACCAATAAAAGCTGAGATAACTGGTAAATCAGGGGTCGATGACCAGTTAATATTGCCCAAGTTAATATGAATATCAAGCTGGTCACCATATCTAGTCAATTCTGGCCCTTCTCTTCCTCTCCGTTCCTTTCTGTCCATTCCTTCTTGCTGGAAAAGACATAATACCTGCAATATCTACCAAAGGTGGGCATCTGTGTATCCTACAACCCAACGTCTATACTCTCTTTTGAAATTTATACATATATTAAGCAAAGTATATTGGCAGGAATGTTTATAGAAGTTATATTGGTAATAGCCAAAAGCTGAAAACTACATAAATGATAATCAACAATAAAATGTGCAAGTTGAGACATATTAATACAATGAAATATTATACAAAACAATGTGAATAACTCTCACGTAGACAATACTGAGTAAAAGCAGCTAAACATCCTACATATGTACTGTATGGTTCTATGTGTATAGAGTGCAATGACCGCAAAGCTAGTCTACTGTGATAGATATTAGCATAAAGGTTGTGTTTAGCGGGAGTTGGTGATGAGAGTGGGGCAGAGGAAACACTTCTAAGGGGAAGAGACATTCTATTCCTTGAAAACACACATGCAGGTGCGTTTAATGTGGAAAAATTCAAATTCTACATTTGGTATTTGTCTACCTTCCAATATAGATTACACTTCAATAAAAAAAAGTTCTGGCCCTTATGGAAAACTTAGATAATATAACTGTGAAAGTAAAAACAAAACAAGAAAAATCAGAACTTCATAAACATAATTAATATTAATCTCGGTTTTTTTCTTTTCAATCTTTAAAATAAAATCAGTGCTAATATAATGAGGAAACAGAAATTGGAAAATTTATCTGTTGATCCACCTATCTATCCCTCACTGTTTTTTAACTTAATGTCATACAAATTACTTATACTTCATTTATATGTGATTTTTAATATTCTCTCATATGAATTTATAATAATTTAAATACCTGCATTTTTATTTGTATAGTCTTAGAAGCATAATGAGTCAAAGCCATACAGTTTTGAAAGTCTTGATCTTGTAGGACTCTTGATACTGCCAACCAAAATGTCTACTCCAATTTATATTAACACTAACATTATGGGTTGTTATTATTACCAAAAAAAGTCATAACAATACAAATCTTTCATGCCCAAGTGCACTTTTGTAAAGTCAAATGTGTAATATTAAGATGTACTATTCCTTACATCAAATATGGATGAGAAAAAAGTAGGTGTGCCAACGAGTTAAAAACTGGAATATTTATATTTTAAAATATTCTTATCCACGGAATAAATTATTCTGGCATATGGCCATTGATACTTATAAGTAACATGTCAAATTACTTGGTGTGAGTTCTTAAGTACCCTCATAGAAACTAAGAAAGAACACTCCATAGTTTATTTTCTATTTCATGAAGAGGAATGACAGCAAATTGGTTTTATCCCTTCAAAATTATCACCACGTGTTGATGCACACTATGTTAAAAGAATCCTTCATTTCTATTTACATAACAATAAAATATGTGGCCATAAACATTTTAAACCAATTAGGTCATTTTTATTTTTTCTTTTCTTCCACCAGAGTCTTGGTTCTTGTGTTTGCTCCCTGAGTGAAAACTCTTGCTTCAAATTGATTCATAGATCTGGCAAATACCACTGATGCTAGCAGCTGTTTGCTAATATTCTGAATGGGTATGAAATCCTTCCCTTTAAGCATCAGTTCATTTGCTCATTGTCACCACAATCTTTGGGAGCTTAGAAACCTGGAAAGTATGTTTCTCAATGTTTGGATGAGTGATAAAAACAAATGCATTTTCTCTCTGTTAAATATTTTTGAGACAGAACATTTAGTTATGTTTCTCAGGGTTGATGTGTTCATAAAATAATTTTCATCAATACTAATTACTTCTAAGTCCTGAAGATAATACCACTAATAAATATATGTCTAAAATGCTTATATAAAGGTATAATTCTGTTTACAAAGTGAAGACAGGCAAATTTTGTATTGTGGAATATTATAACTGACCATCAACTCAACAGAAGCCAATGAGGATGTATATAACAATCTTTTCCCTCAATTTTAGGGGAAAAATGCTTCACAGTAAAGAAGCCTTTTGTGCAGGATCTAGTTTTGGCATAAAATTTACATTTCCCCCACCATCTCAAGACAAAAGTTAATTTAAATAACTCACATAAATGAATTTACCAAAAACTATTATTATCTAAATTATTTTTAGGCATGCTTTGGTTGTTCTTCATGTGCTAAGTTGAGAGGACACATATATTTTGTCTTTGCCTTCTAAAATTAACATTTATTTGATATGAAAGGGATTTCCATTACCAACTGGCATACACTAGAAAACCGAAGAAGCAACAAGATAAATAAATTTAATAGTTAAATATAAATATGATTTAAATGGAATTTCACACACACAGTTTTCAAATTTATCTCTTTTACCTCAATACATCATTTTCAGATTTTAATGTAAATCTATTTTCTTTGAAAAGTAATAAAAATTTCAAGATCTGCAAATATTTGGTGAGTGATTACCCTCTTTTTATGTTCATTATTAGTTGGAGAGAAACCTCAGATAAATCAACACTAAAGCAAGAGCTAGAATGAAGATGAGAGAGAGCCACAGCTAGGGAGGAAGAGAGAGCTATAGGAATAATCAGGGAAGAGAGTGACAATATTTTAATGGAGGAAAGATCTGAGAAGGCTTCATTGAGGGGTGACATTTGAGCCAGACCTTGAAAGAAATCTAAGACTCTAACAGATAGAACTAAAAGGCAGAGGGCATGCCAGTCACAGAAGAGTGAAAGAGGAAATCTGTCCAATATTCTCTCGTTACCTACACATCTAGAGTCTTAATTCTGAACCTGCCATGAAGCCAGTCTTCACGCTGCTGAGAGAGTCTATCTTTTGAACAGGCAAATAGCATCACATCACATTCCCCTCCCCACTGGTTTAAAGTACAATAAACTTTTAGTTTACTGTATAGCCGTGAAAGTATGCATGAAAAGGTTTCTGATCATCTCGACTAAGTTTATCTCACCGCCCCTCTCTCTCATTACCTGCACTTTTACCACTCACTGCCACTTACCCGTCATACCAAACTATTTGTACTTTCCTAAATACATCATGATCTTGCATAAGCTTCATCCTCTGTCTGGAATAAGCTTTTGTTCATAATTTATGTAGCTGATTTTACACTCACATATGACAGCCAGCTCGAATAAGATGGCAAACGTTAGACAACTCTTACTTTAACCCCTGATCTATTTGCCTTATGTAGCTGTCCCCTGCAAGAACCAGGATAGTCCTTGTCCTCAAACAAGCTCCCCTTGTTTATATGTGTGTTCCCTACATGCACTTCTTTGTTCTGGTGACAATTTCAGTTGTCTGCGCATTTGCTTCTCCCTTGCACCATAGATACTGTGGGATTAAGTTTTCTATCCTTAGAACCAAATACAAAATAGAGGCACATTTGTTTTGGTTGTTAAATTACACAGAATGGAGCAAAGGCAAGATGAGAGAGTACAGACACTGTTTGGGGAAGAAAAGAGAGAAGCAAAAAGGCCTTAAAATAATGAGAAAAATTGTTGGTGGAAATAAGGGAGTCATGTGGAGGGCTTCGAATGCCATCAAACGGATTCAGATCTCTATTCTATTTTCTTAGGCAGGCAAGCAAATATTTTCAACAGATGAATGACTCAGTTTGAACTTTGAAACCATAAATAAAAAGACATTAATATCAAGTTAAAGTTTGACATAGGGAGCAATTCATATCAATTTTAACTAAAGTCATGCTTATATTTTTATTGTTATCCAAAAAACATATATGCTAAATGAAAGTCTTGTTAATTATGATTGTTATTGTTTATAATAAAAGATGCTAAGGTTGAGTTTCAAATGTGTATAAACACATTTAGAGTATATTACATTTATTAGTAACAGAGAGCTTCAACCATATTTTGAGAGAAAACTGTTAGCAATAATACTTAACATAGTAAAATGCTATTCAATGAGTCTTGACAATTGTAACTTCACATAGACTCCTAAATAATGGGTCAGTGAATTTTAGTTTCTTAGGTATTGAACTCTAAGCCACATTCTGTCCTTTGTTCTGATGTATTATGTATGCTTGTCTGTGTCTGTGTGATTTCAAACTATGTATTTCTGTATGGCGGCGCTATTAGCATTTCTTGCCATCATGGCCAGTCGGTTTTTAAGTAAATAACTTAATATTGTTTTTGCAATGTCTTTTGGTGATGTTCCATTGGCTAGAACACGGAGCTTGAATAGATCTGTTTTATACATTTTACAGTGAGAAAATAGAATACGAACATATGAAAAATTCATCATTACTCTCCTTAGTCCTTCAAATAACTTCATCTTGAATTTCTCTCCTCAGAAAAAGCAATTGGTCATCTTCAATATAATGATACGACTCAGGGGCACTTCCACAAACAGTGCGTCAAGGAAAAAAATGAATCTAATTTTCTAGAGTCTGCAGAGTGTTAGCATAAGGAAAGGTTAAAAGAAAACTAAAATGATTTAGAAGTCATAATAGGCAGGACACTCTAAAGGCATGAATCTGTGCTCCAGAGATTACTTCAGAATTGATGGACCTTATAACCACAACATAAAATGATTTTGTATTCAGCATAGCCATAGTTCTGTAAATTAATCTGCTATAGATATATCAGAAGTTGATTAAACAAGTAAGTTATACTGATCTCAGTGACTAGCGATGTTGACTTCTAAGAACATAAGGGGACCAATATTTCCAAGAAAGAAAAAAAACGTAAAAGAATATAATCTCTCAGCTCCTCAATTCTTATTTTTGATTTTGCCCAGATGCAAATAAATAAATAATAAAATTCACAGAAGACTGCCTTAAATGTAAGCAATCTGTCCTTAGCTTTATATTCAAGATGACATCCTTGGATCAAGTCAAACTATTACTTTATTCATATGCAATTCTTTTGGCCTCTCATAGATTTTTTCCTCTGAATTGTGTTTGGTTGGAATATTATCAGCCTGTATTGAGCAGAGATAGAAGAAAACTCATCTATAATATATCACCGTACTTACTGTGGAGATAATATAAAAACATAGTCCCATATATTTCAGAATTTCTTTTTATGAGGAATTTTTTGGTGGAAATTAGACTTTTCTGTAGTATCCGTTTTCCATTTCTTTCATAGATTTAGAGATTAATGTAACTATCTTATTTCTCTTCATACATTAATATAAGATTACTAAGAAATTAAGTTGGACTTATGGAAGGCATTCTGGTGGCCCCATCTGAATCTTTTTGCCTCAGGTGCATCCATAGTCTAGTGACAGAGAGGGTTGTGGCTGTGGAAGTCTCACTTCTGTTGTCTCTGAAAATTACACTTCACAGAATGGAAAGTGCCTCAGTTGGCTGCCAACCACGAACGACTGTTTAAAGAGATATAAAAGGACCACCTCCTTTCCTCATGGTGGAACCAACTTTTGATACAAATCAGCTTCAGAGCTTTCAGTAACACCAGGCTGAAGGGAACCTCCAAGGGGAGACCTCCCCACTCTGGCTTACAATTCTTCCCTGAACCATCCTGCTTCTCAGGATGTATCATAGAAAATTTTTTTTCTAAGGGAAAATATGCAGGGTACTTTTTATTGTAGACAAGTTTTGATTGCAAAGTAAAGAAGGCCTATTGAGATACTCAAAACTCATCTGAATACCTGGAATAATAATCCTGTCCTAAGAATTTGAAACAAACATTCTATTAAGTTCAGACGTCCTTGTCATTAGATGAAAATCATGCTTTTACATTCCTTAGAATCTTATCAAATTCAAATGTCCTTAGAGTTAGACATTTCCATCTCTGTACATATGTATATTTTTTAAAAGGAAAAGAAGTGCAAAATACAGCCAGGTGATCACTGGAGTAGGATAACAATATTTCTGTGACTAGAGGAGAAAAATTATGTACCTTAAAACCAGAGGTTTAAGCCACATGAAATATGAAAGCAACCAATGGATAAGCCTTGAACTTTGCAATAGAACAACTTCAGAGTTGTCATAAGAATTCACTCAGAGCTCCAGCTGAAATACTCGGTCCTTCATAACCCCACTTAACAGGGATTGTAGTTGTTTATTGGTGAATTAACTATCTCAGTTAAATGGGCTGACTTCATTAACTTGAGTTGCATCTTTCAACATCCAAAATATTTAGAATTACATATAAGCCATTATAGATTTTGGATCTCAACAGTGGCAGTAGTACCTCTCAGGGATGGGTGCTTCTTGAAAATTTTGCTTTATAGAAATATATTAAATAATACCTAAATGAATTGAGAAATATAACACTTTTGTTAAAACAACAAATATTACAATGATATCTCAACAAATGAATTTAAGATTCAGTACAATATGAATGAAAACCCCCTAAGTTTTCCATTAAACTTGACAACCATATTCTAAAATCCACATGGACAAAGGGATAAGAATAGTACAAAGGTGGATAATTTATTCTATCAAATATAAAAATGTATTTAATCTTAAAACAATTTGCGTAATTTATTAATGAAACAGAAAAACTGACCTATAGAATGAGATAGAGCACACAGGGAAAAAAAACAAAGCATATATGGAATCTTGACAGTGGGCATTACAAGTCAGTGAAGGAAAAGACAGATTTTCTGGTAACTGAAGGCAGAAAAACCGGGAGTGCACATGAAAAGAAAAAAAAAAAAGAATTCTAAGTTTATACCAGTCACAAAAATTTATTTGACAGATTAACAATTTTGTTACAAATCTAAATGATCTTTCAGAATATCTTTACCACCTTGGAAGGAGTTTTTTTAGAACAAACCTCACAGTTAAAAACTACATAAATATATTGTTAATTTCAATGATATTGAGAATTTCTTTTCATGAAAACATATCTTTGAAGGAAGGAAAAAATAAATCACAAACTGAGAGAAGACATTACAGGCATTAAATTAACACTAATGCTGTATAAAGAACTCCCAATGTGAAGGAAAACAGCAAACAAAATGGGTTTTTTGAACGGGCAAAAGTCATAAACAGACATTTAATTTAAAAAAATCCAAAATGGCTCCAATAATGATAAGAGCAGTAAATGAAATACACAGTAAAACGATATAATAGGATAGTTATTTCAAATTGACCAGTTTGGCAAAAATGTAAAAGCCAGTTAATATTCAAGTGTTTGCAAGGATACTGAGAAGTCGACATTTCCTCTTCTGCTAGTAAGAGTGGAAATTTAAACAACTTTAGAAAACATTTTTTCACTGCATATTGAATTGAACATTCATATGTCCTACAACCAAGCAATTCAACTCCTAGATTTCTATCCTGAAGAGTCTCTTGGACTTGAGCACCAGTAGATAAATATATTAAGAATTCAAGAAGCTTGGTCTAAACTATTTTCTTGAAATAATGGCAAATTAAATGTACATGAATAGTAAGATGGATACATAAAATGTAGTATTTTCAGTTGACAACACAGCAATGACGAAATTTAAATAACGCTATATGCATGAACATAAATAAATATCACTAATAATGTTGAAAGGGAGAAGTTACGGAAGAACATATACAAAGATTCCTTTCATGTTATGTTCTACAACTGATAACAATGCAAATATGTTAAAGCTCTGGGGAAAGGGAGGAGAGAGGTTAATACAATAGAAGTGATGAGATTAAGATGGCAGGGGTGAATGAAGAAGATGTTATCCAAGAGAGTCGCAAGCAGAAGTTGGATCCTAAATCACTGGTAATCATTTTTTTAAACATTAGTTGATAAACTTTATTAGTGTCTATTTTATGACAGTCAGTCCAATTGTATCCTCTTTGTCTCATTCCAGTTGTTTGCATACACATAAATATCCATCTTACCTAGCTAGTTCAGGTTTTAACTCCCATTCACTATTTTTTTGGGGTCATAATGTACATATTTCAGTACATCATATCCACATCAATGCATATATTACTGAATATCATACATATATGTATATATTCAGTCTTATTATTTAACCCCAGACCGAACATTTAAAGTTTTTACTTTATAAGAATGAAGTTGATGAAAACTATAACAATTGATCACACCAGTGATCAGGTTTATTATTAGAATATCATGAGTAGAACTATATATGTAGTAATGTTCACAGATTTTATGACATTTCTGTAGTTTTTTTTGTAAACAATACAGAATTTTTTTTTTGGCGTTTTGTTTTATTGAGACAGGGTCTTGCTCTATCATCCAGGCTGGAGTGTAGTGTGTGATCACGGCTCACCACAGCCTCAAATTCCTGGGCTCAAGCAATCCTACCTCACCCTCCCGAGTAGCTGGGACTGCAGGTGCACACCATCAGGCCTGGCAATTTGTTTTTTTTTTTGAGACGGAGTCTTGCTCTGTCGCCCAGGCTGGAGTGCAGTGGCACGATCTCGGCTCACTGCAAGCTCCGCCTCCCGGGTTCATACCATTCTCCTGCCTCAGCCTCTCCGAGTAGCTGGGACTACAAGCGCCCGCCACCACGCCCGGCTAATTTTTTTGTATTTTTAGTAGAGACGGGGTTTCACCGTGTTAGCCAGGATGGTCTAGATCTCCTGACCTCATGATCCACCCGCCTCGGCCTCCCAAAGTGCTGGGATTACAGGCGTGAACCACCCCGCCCGGCCAGGCCTGGCAAATTTTTAAACTTTTTCATAGACACAGCGTTTCACTCTGTCATCCAGGCTGGTCTCAAACTCCTGGCTTCAAGTAATCCCCTTGCCTCAGCCTCCCCTTGTGCTAGGATTACAGACGTGAGTCACTATGCCCAGCCCAGAAATTATTTTCTCTCTTAATACTTTTGCTTTTCCCCTATTACAACAAGGATATGAATATTCATTTTGCTTCTTATTTTACCATTCGTATCCCTTTAATTTATACAAACCTTTAGTCAAAATAAGCGATAAATTCAAACTTTTACTTCTGTGGGTAACATCAAAATAAATTATTCAAATCCCCAGATCCTCTAAAATTGTATTTATCATAAATCAAATTATAGGAGTCTATAATTGCAAATCATCTTTCCTAAATGTCTGAAAGGTTATTATGCAACATGTTTTGTATAATAATATTTCAGTACATTATTTGGGGGCACTTTGTCACCATATGCATTACAGCTATTTTTTAGTGTTTTGAAATAAATAAGATCATGCTGCAATTAGTGTTGCTTATAATAGATATGTACAAAACTTAATTAAAATATGATAAATGGAGGATTTTTCCCACTAAGCTGTCACATTATTTTTGGGGAACATCTGTTTATTTTTAAACCATGTTATACAGCTTGTTCTTGATGTGCATGCTAATGATATTATTACAATATACCTCAGTGCACTTTCAAAAGATCAGAAGTGGGTATGAAATGATATATTTGGGGCCATATCAGTATCTTTGACATTATGTTCTACTCTCTTAGTCTTGTCTTCTTCGCTTAAGAATAAAAATCCAACATTTTCTTCATAGCTGTTTTACATTTCAAAGTTTTAAAATGCACACTTTATTTATTTTTTTGAGATGGAGACTTCCTCTGTCACCTAGGCTGGAGTGCAGTGGTATGATCTCGGCTCACTGTGACCTCTGCCTCCTGGGTTCAAGCAATTCTCCTGACTCAGCCTCCCGCATAGCTGGGATTACAGGCGCACGCCACCATGCCCAGCTAATTTTTGTACTTTTTTTTTTTTTTTTTAGTAGAGACAGGGTTTCACCATGTTGGCCAGGCTGGTCTCGAACTCCTGATCTTGTGATCCATCCACCTGGGCCTCCCAAAGTGCTGGGATTACAGGTGTGAGCCACCACGCCGGCCCAAAATGTAAACTTTAAATCAACAGAGAAATATATTTAATTCAATAAGATACTTCATAATTTAAAATTCTATTACGATAAGTCTAACATGATTCTGCAGTGACAAGCTGATTGGAGGCAAATAGCACCTCTTAGGTACCCTGAACTATTGAGCTGGCCAACATGACAGGAGGTAAGAGGAAAAGTAAGTTGGAAATGGAAATGTGGAATCCTAAAAATGTATCTCATGCATTAATTGTCTAACTACAGAAGAGGATAAAATGCATATTAAGCCAGCCCAAGGGAGAAGAAATATAAGGAATTGCTGACTATAAATTTAAATTTTGTGAACAATATAACATAAATACAAAACAAAATTAAATACACAAAATTAAACAAATGATTGTAGCTTAATTAGCTAATTAAACTAAATGTTAATTAGTGGACTAAAAATATCTTAGTGATCTTTCATTTTATTAACAGGAAGAAATACAGTCTAGAACAAGAGTTGAAGTTTACAGTTTAATAGTAACACACACAATTTTTTTTTTTTTTTTTTTTTTTTTTTTGAGACAGAGTCTTGCTCTGTTGCCAAGGCTGGAGTGCAGTGGTGTGATCTCCACTCACTGCAACCTCCGCCTTTCAGGTTCAAGTGATTTTGGCTAATTTTGTATTTTTACTAGAGAAGGAGTTTCACCATGTTGACCAGGCTGGTCTCAAACTCCTGACCTCAGGTGTCCGCCTGCCTCGGCCTCCCAAAGTGCTAGGATTACAGGTGTGAGCCACTGCACCTGGCCCTAACACAGACAGACTCGATTGCTTCTAAAAAGAAAGACAAGATACAAGCAATAACATGACATCATGTGAGGCTCATTGAAGAAACTGAGACTGTATGGTCTGGACCACAGAGAGATGGGAGGGACAATCATGGAAGGCCTCTCCCACAGCACTTGTTTTAAGTGGTTCTATAGGACAAATTCAACAGAAGCAAAGGATTTTTACAAAACAAATGTCCGAAAATGGAATGGATCATGAGATCTTCACCAATGCATATTTAGCTTCTACCTGAATGAAACAAGTGATATTGAAAAAAGGATTCAAGTGCTGGATAGAGATTTAACGAAACAAACTCTTCGCCTTCCTTCAGACTTTAAATTCCTTGCTTTATATCTTAGATTGTTACATCATGCTTATAAAATCTAGGTAATTAAAGACTTTAAAAATTAAATTGATTTGACTACAGCATGAATTAATTTGAACCTGATGATTATACAGTACTTGAGGATTATAAATATAAAAGTGTCAAAACTAGTCGCTAAACAAAAACCCGCCCATAAGTGTGCTAATGTTATAGATACACTAGATAGAGTTATTTATTTTTCTATTCCTAACCAGTATGTAATATTAATTATAATGTATGAATTAGAAGAGACATAGCCTATGAAGCTATTTCTACTTCTGTTAAATGTAAAATAATTTACCTGGGTGGTGGCATTAACCTACCCATCTATTACTGATGCTACTGTTACTAGTACTACACCTACTAACTCACTTCTACTACTGCTCCTGCTCCGACTACCTACTATTGTTGATACTAATAATACTAACACTGCTAAGAAATAACGTTTACTGAATTGTTATAATGTAATCTGTTAGTACACTTTTTGGTATGTTATATAAGTTGAGAAATTTATCCCTTAAGCAACCTTACAAATAATAGTAGGTGCTATTATTAGCTAAATCTTAAAGATAACTATATTGTGGCAAATTTAGGTTGATAAATATGCTCAAGATCATGCAGGTTTAAAGTGGCAGGACCAGCATTTCATATCAGGCAATGATTTCAAAATTTGTGATCCTATCATGGTATGCTTAGTCAAGGGAAAGATTCACATGTATTCCAACATAAGCATAATTTCTAAACACAAAAGTAATATTCATTTATAGCAAGAAGTTTTCTCTAAACATAGCACATAATTCTAATCACATCTTTACACTATTCTTAAATGTAAACTCAGTCTCTTTGGTAATTCTATTCATTTATCTTTCTTATGCTTTGTAAGGGTCCTCTATAAAACCTAATATTTTTATAGCATTAGTACTTATCATTAATTAGCTGTTTATTTGTTGATAATGTCTGCTATTTATCCTCCATTATATTGAAATATTCTCGCCTATGATAGGGTAATCCCTGCACTCCACCTCAGAACCCACATTTATATTTCTGGAGAGAGTAGCTTTCCTCACCGTGATATGAGCTTGATGTCATTTAAACACCAAAGTTGGTATATATACTTTTTCTTCTTTTAGTAATATCAAGAAGAAAGATTAATAATTTAAAATATCTGTCATTGTTATATAATTAGGTTAAAATGGAACAGATTCCATAAGTATCAACATGTTGCAGCCTGAGAAATTGTATCATTGTAAAAGAAATTCTGCTTGAGTGAATTACCCATCATTAACTACGTTCATTGATACCTCCATTATTGGTGGTTTTCACATATTTCTATCCAAGCCTTTGAAGGGATGATAATTTCTACCTGCAAGATTCAGTAATTGGGCAGACATCGTGGCTTATGCCTGTAATCCCAGCACTTTGAGAGGCTGAAGCAGGAGGATTGCTTGAGATCAGAAGTTTGAGACCAGCTGGGCACCATAGGGAGATCCCTGTCTCTACAGAATAAAAAAAAAAAAAAACACTAGCCGGGTGTGGTGCTACACATCTATAAACCCAGATACTCAGGAAGACGAAGTGGGAGGCTTGCTTGAAGCCAAGGTTGTTGCTTTAGTGAGCCGTGATCGGGCCACTACACTCCAGCCTGGGCCACAGAACAGACTCTATCTCAAAAAAAAAAAAAAAAAAAAAAGATTCAGTAATATATGTGTAGGGAGCTCCTCAGATACAATAAAATAGCAAAACTCCTGCATTTCCTCAAATATTTTATGAAATTGAAAAAACACCAACATGAGTTCTCTAATTTACAAAATAATTTGGTAGAAGAACATCCATTTCACTAGGGGAACAAAAATAAAATTTACTAAATACTAATTCAGGAACAGGAGATTATTAAAAAAGAATATATTTATAGATGTGCTCTGATGACAAAATAAAAACAACCCTGTGTACATTTTGAATATTCTCAGTAAAAGGGCTAAATCAGATAAATGAATACATTAATGATGAACAGAAATCTTCAAACAGATTAGTTTCTTAAATCAAGGTGTTCAACAGTGTCTTCATAAATATTTATAAAATCTACTTAAAATATTTGAGTTTTTTTTTCTGGAAGGAGTCAGTAAAACGAAAGTCATGTTATAGTTTGATGATAAATACCTAAATAGTTAATACATTTAGCCTATAAGCTATGGTTTTAAAAAAGGAAAGTTTTAAAAAAAATGTTTATGGTGCCAATAGATTTAAGCTCTTCATTAACAGCACACACATATGTGATAGCCATAGTGTGTCAGGTACTAAACACTCATGTCACCTTCACAACAATCATATAGAATATAATTATCATCCTTATTGTACATATGAGGAACTTAGGCAGAGACAGGTTAAGAAACATACCCAAGAGTGACTTCAACATCTGGGCTGTGAATAGGTACCTAAAATAGATGATTCTACAGTTTTCCCCTTAAATTTCTTTGCAGGGATGCAAACATTTTGTTTTTCAAGATTGAGCTTATGACCCAGTTCTTAGCAATGGATGTGTCACTAGTTATTGGAAAAAAATGAAAAAAAAAAAAAAGACTGGGGTAAGGATAGGCATATGATTCAATACAGACCAAGCTAAGCTAATAAATCTAATTTTAGAGACTTTTACTGATACTGATGAAAGAGTCAAATTCCTTTTACTGAGTCTTTGAAGAGAAGTGACTGTAAATTCGGGGAGAATGTGCCTGAGAACAGAATAGGCAGAGACAGACAGACAGGGGGCTGGGGAGAGAGAGGGAGGGACGAAGGGAGAAAGGAAGGAAGAGAAAGAAAAAAGAAAGGGAAAGTAAGAAAAAAATAATAATAATACTGAGAGGTGAAGACAAGTTATCTGAATATATCCAGTCTGAATAAATAAATACCCAGAGACTTTTCAATTATATGAATAACGTATTAGTTTTATGAAAAATGAGATAGATTTCTATTACATACAAATAGAATTCATCAGTGAATTAATTTGTTTAAGATACAAAACTAAATAGAGCACTTTGATGGCTGATTTGATACTGAGATTTTCATATTGATTGTTTCTGTTATGAAAATGCTATTCTTAATCTCTTTTATATAGTGGCATTTTATAAGATTTATATAAGAAAGATGAACAACTAAAAATGCTTGAAAAACTACAATTTTGAACAATTTCTTATATTATTTAACACTAACATTATATAATACTCTGAATTTCATTTTTTGACAACTAAATGATAAAAATATATCCAATGATTATCAGGAAGTACTTTTTCACATTGCAGTAAGGGGAAATGAAAATAGTAATTACTCAATTCTGATTTTATTTCAGACACTATGCTAGCTAGGTCTTTTGTATAAATTAACTTGTATTTTCTATTAATCATTTTTTACAGATTATTTTCCATTAGATATATTGAATTTATTCCAACAATATTAAAGTTGTGAATTCTAAGTTTGTATTTTCTCCTATCTTTTTATTTTTCAATTCTTGTCTTTTTAGATTATTACTACACTTTATATGACATATTTTACTATAGACTTAAAATGAATAGCAGACATTTGAAAAATTGTAAGATGTGTACAGTATCTAAAGTTGATATAGAATTTCATTAAGGTAAAGAATTTTCATTAAAAGCATAATATATTTACAATTATTTAAAATGCTGGAAACTTCACAAAAAACGTGCAAAGATCATTAATAAGCAGCTTGACTTAGGGAGATGAAGCTCAAATGAATAATAGCTATATGAAGAGATGCTTCAGGTCTCTAGTAATCAGGGAATTGTAAATTTGAACAAGAGATACTACTTAACCATCTGAATGGTGAACTTGCAAAAATGGAAGAGCCTTACCACCTGTAGGTGAGGTATAGGTTGACTAGGACTCTCATGAACTGCTAATAGGAGTGTAGACTGGTAAAGTTATATAAAGCACTCTGGTAATAATAAGTTAAATTAATTATGCACATGCTTTAAATCTAGCTATTTTACCAGAGAAAAACTCTCACATCAATTTGTAAAACAAAATGTGTGGTAATATATACTGCAACTGTGTTCGGTTTAGTGGATTGATTGTATGATCTATGTATTCATCCAGGGAAGTGAATAATTAAAATATGATGAAGGTTACTATCAACCAACCAGTGTATGGTATTTTGTTATAGCATCTCAGACTGACTAAGACAGGGTATTAGCGGGAGTACCTATAGGAGGTGTAAAGGAAACATAGAGAAAGGGAAAAATAAGTAAATTAAGAGAGAGGTCTTGCTGTAAACAATGATATTGGCTTACATTTAACAGAGGAGGATGCTTAACACAACTTTCTGCTGTTAGGTCAGTCCAGAAAAAAAAATGTTAAGCAATAAAATGATTGGGCATTCAATTCTCATCATGCTATTATTATTCACTTATTTACCAATTTCTAATTCCTTACGAAAGTTTTTTTATTTTAAGACTCTTAAACTTCTTTACAATTTTTCTGCTTCATCTCATTTTCAGGAACATTGTACATGTCCCAGTTATCATTGTCCTTAATGACACATGTCTCCAAATCCACCTTTGTATCACTCCAATTTATTTTCCACAACTGCATTCACATTAGTTTATCAAATAAAAACCTATAATCATCTCACTATACATGTCTTTAATGTTTTTCCACTGCTCTTAAATAAATACAAAGTATTAACTTTTTTTAATAACCCACATGGGGCCCATCAACCCTTGTATCTTCATATCACACCACTCATACCCACTTTCAGCTCTTTCTTCCCCCATCTGGAGCATCACTTTTTGAGAGAAGCCTTCTTTTATCTCCTAGAATGTGCCATATCTCCATATTGCATACTCTCAGGGCATTAGATATCACCCTCCAATAGAACGTATATTGGACTTTCGTTTTGCATATTTCATAATTGATTACTATGCATGTCACTATTAAATCTAAACTCCACAAAGACATGAGTTGTGTCTGCTTGTTGCTGATTTTCTCGCTGTACTTGGTTCACAGTAGGTATTGAATAGGAACGACTGAATTAGTCAATTACCTAAATTAAAAACAAAAGCACTTAGTTTAGTATTTCTAAAATTGGTGTATTAATAAGTATGTAGATTTTATATACCTGAAGAGTTTTATTTAGAATGCAACTTAGATTTTTACTTGAAATATATATATTAATATGTATTTTATTCAGTTTATTTTTCCTCCCATATTTTCTCCAGACATATATCCAGCATATGTTTCTCTAGTCTTGGGGGACAGACTTTTGCTGTGGGGCATAAAGCAGAAGTTATGAGTTGATAATATGCATTTGTGGCTGTGGTTTTCTAGAATCTTGAAGGTTTGTACAAAAAGGGAAATGATATAAAAACCAGAGGAACAAGAGAGTAACAGAGGGTACAGCCAGAATATACATACATATTGTACATAAAGAATGTATATACATATTGAAGGAAAGAGGCTAAAGTTGATTTCCAAAGAATGGCAGGAAGAGTGTGGTGGGTAGGTATCTTGAGTAGCCAAATCTAGAGTCCACGGGCTCAAATCTGTGCCCATCTCCCAGGCAGTACAAGGAAAGAAGGCAAGACTTCAGTGAATAGAGGCTGCATGGTGCTCTGAGTGAAAGTAGATTCTGACTACAGGGCTTTCAGACTAAGCAACACCTGTGCCATCAAATGCAAAAGACCATTTAGCATTGCCAAGTAGGACATTATTGGTCACCATGATTAACTGAAAAACCAAAGCCCTTCTTCCATTTTCCTTATATAAGTTAATAGAGGATAAATAGAAAGAGAGTGATGCTTGTCAAACAGTGGCTTTTAGACCACAGAACTATTCAGTACTATGAAAATGAAGATTTCTGGGACTTAACTCTGACAAATTAAGACAAAATCCTAGGGGTTATAGGTCTAACTTATGTATTTTCACAAAGCCTCACTTACGCATACTGAGATTAAAAATTACTGAAAAAGAGCAGGTTGGGCAGTCACAAGGTAGAGAGCCAGGAACTCTGCTAAAATTAGTAGCTTTGGAGAGTTGTTCATAATTCTAACTGAATGTAGGTCTCAGTAAAGACTCACATCAAAAGCAGAGTGCTGAAAACTTGGGAAAATGAGATGCAGTTTGACTAGAATAAATCACAGCATGAGACCTCAGATAGTCAAAAGGCCAGACCAGAATAGGAAACTTGGAAAAAACACTACCCAAGCACGAGACAAGGTAGCTATCCAAGAGACTGCACTGAATCTCACTAATTAGTCCATTGTCCTGTAATGAGTGAAGTCACGGGAGAATAAGGCTCTGACAACAGCAACAAGGAAAGATTGATTTTGCAGTAAATGTTGATTCCAGGTGCTGAGCCTCTTCTAGACTTTTCTGTTGTGATAGGAACTCCTCCTCATACTTGCTCAGCCTAAGCAAATAAGTAGGAGTGTGTTACTGAAGTCAGATACGAGTTTGTAAAGAAAGAAGACTCTTATCTATAGTCTAATTGGCTTCTCAAAAATTAGGTATTTTGGTGAGGAATGTTCTAGATTAATTAATTTTAGTCCTTTTTTTTTTCTCCAAAACATTACCCAGAGCTTGCCATAGAGAGTTCACAGATTTAAGACATACTTGAAAAAAATTTGAAATGATTTCATTACATGAAGAAAAAAATAGGTATTGCAGCATGCTGTTAGCAAGAAATAAAGATAGAAAAATAAACGCTGTAACGTTCATTTTTATTTATTTGTCAAGGCATGTTTCCTTCACTCAAGTTATACTATTTTTAAATGAGCGTTCATTCAGTTACTCTACTTCATGATAACATGGGACACCTACCACATTTGACATGAGCATTGATTTACAGGCATAAACTGAAGAAAAACATAAAAATGCAAGCATCAGACACACAGAAGCAATTTATTTACCCTGCCTTTCAATTGACAGACCAGCTTAAAATTTCTAGTGATGTGTTTTAGCATGAGTTACAAAGATGTCATTCAATGGTAAAGAAAGAATAGAAAGTGAGGCCAAAAACAGTGATGAGAAACTAAAATCTCTTAAAAACTAGTGCCCAATAAAATTTCAAAGTACCTCTGTGGATACTTTGTTCTTAAACTATAATTTTCCTTTCACTTATTCAATCCTCTTCTTTTTTGTTTCAAATTCAGATTATTTTATATCCATGCATCTCATCTTTACATTTGTTTCTTCAGAATCATTTGAAAATCTTCAACTAAAACACATACCTGACGCCCAGATTGCTCTGACAGGGTATTGGAAATGAGGTAAAACACAGAATTTGTTATCTAACAAATGGAAGATCAGCATAGCTCTTCTTTCTGCTTGGACTATTTAGCTGGCTGAATAGACCCCTGCAGGCAAAGTCAGCAAAACTAGTTTTTAGAGGTTGGCAAGAGTTTCTTAGGGAACATTCTAAGTACCTTACTTCTCAAGAGAGATTACGGTTTAATATGCTCACTCTGAATATCTGTTCTTATTACCTAATTGGTTAAAGTTATTAAAAACTTCTCAGTGAGTTTAGTTTCAATTCACACCTTGTAAAAAAAGGCTAAAATACGCACACAGAAGACTCTTGTAACAGAAAGAGCAGTGTTGCTCTTTGGAATGACACATTAGAACACAAAAAGGAGGGCCTGAAGCTAGACTATGAGATTTAACACGTACCTCTGTGGAATGGGTGAAATGCCACATTTAACATCAATCTTTAGTTTTTGGTTAATACAGCTCATTATGGACCAGATGGCTTAACTGTTCTGCCATTTCCTGCCTAGTTTTTTATAGGACAAGAAATTTGCCTTTTTTTTTTTTTTTTAAAGAAGTTAAATGTCGTAATTGCGAGGTGTGTAATTTTAAGAAGAGATGCTAAAGGTAATTTTGGATTCACTTTAAACGTTTCTAAAATTCAGGTGAAATATTTCAGCAATGAAGTCTTTAAAGGAGACATTTAAATACTCGCCTATAATTCCTTCATGTGTGCCATTATAATTACCTCAGTTGTAGTGCTCTGAGTCATTTTCTGCATTTTGATTGTAGATACAGGGAAGAACTATTGGATTCGTGGGTTGTTCAAATTAAACCTCCAAAGTCTGTGCCTAGAGATGCATGCACTGGCTGTTTCTTCATGCCTTCCACATATTTTTTGAAGTATTTAGTCCTATACTGAACGTTTCTGCTATGAAGTCTAAGTGGTAACAACTGTTAAGTTTTAATTATTAAAAAAGAACTAGCATTTGAGCATGGCACATATATAGCTCTAAGAATGATTACCGAATATGAAACATGACACTCTGTAAAATGTCCAGAGACTGCATATAACTAAGCTTCCATCTGTATAATAGAAATAAAGAAACGAAGTAGCTCTACATTTAGCTTTCTGTCTTTTCTATGTATCCTGTGGGCACCATCTGTGGAGCACCTCTGGTTGATATTAAGCTTCTCATGCCTAAAGCTGCTTTTGGTGTTCATGCTCAAGCATTACTTAAGTACATGCTGAAATCTTCCTGACCATACGTGTTAGTTTGATTCTCTTGATATAATGTCCTTCATTTCTACCACCTTCACTGAAATGAGAGATTTTAATTAGAAGTTCAAATATCTAATGGAAAAGTAAGATGGCCTTGCAAATTAACACAATCTGTCAAGCATTTGGTACTTTGTAACAGTTTAATCAAAAGATTTTTGGTCATGAAATCTTCAGTATTTCTCAGAAGCTGTTGGAGCAATATGTTCACCTAACATCAAGCCTAACTCACATCAGTGAAAACATCAAAATATTACTGAGAATCAAGAAAGTCAGTATTTTACTCAAATATAAAGTGTATCAAATAAAAGTTCTGTGTGTTAGCAATAGAGTATTTTCTGGAGGCAGAGACACTGCATGACACGTGATTGGATAGCTTAAAGCCCATTTCTGTAGAAGGAAAAGCTATGGATCAATAGTTTTATTCTATTATCTCCTATTTTTATTTTGAGTTGATTGCTGTACAAAGTACAGTGATTACAAAACATACAGTAAGAACCAACATGAAGTTTTCTCTATCTGAATCAATTACAACTTCTTCTTATACTCATTTAGTTTTGCTTCATATTTCTTGCGTCAGACCTAGAATATTAGGTCTAGCCCCTAGTAAATATTCAACAAATATTTAATAAATAGCTATTTTTTCTTTAGAGACTTTTAATATAAAATTTACATGTCATTTTAATCCTAATAATATTCTTTCCTCCAAATATTTAAAATCCTCAAACTTCTAAATCTTACACCAAATTTGCCCCTAAATACAGACATTTCTCCAGCAAAGGTCTTGCTGTGTTCTAGATAACCTTTTGCTATTTGTGCATCTTTCTTTCAAGATGAATATATCCCTACACTCCAGAGCTAATTTTTTTTTCTCAAGACCTACAAATAACGGCTTAAAACATTTGTACTCCAAAAACTTTAACTTCAAGTAATTTAATACTGGACACTTAAGTTCTCAAAGCATAAACTCACAGACTCCAAAACGAATGATGAATTTTACTTTGTAAGAATCAGTAGGAAGCAATTGATTTTACTGATGAGATTCAAGGCATACAATCACAGAAAATTAAAATTTGAGAGCACATAGTCATTAGTATAAACAAACTGAAAATAATCAGCATTCATCAACTGAACTTTTTTGCAAAACAATTTTTAAAGTTAACATGAATTACTAAATTATATAATCTGTTTTATCGTACTGTTATTAGTTATAAATGTTGCTTTCATTTAATAAATATTATTTGTATGAAGGTTACTCCAAGATAAGATGAATGAAACAGTGTGTGTGTGTGTGTGTATGTTTGTGTGTGTGTGTGTGGGGGGGTCTATGGGAGTGCATCACTGAGTCATTTTCTCCTTTGTTTCCCCAGGTCAGATGTTTGGTACAGATGCTGCCATCACAATCCTAGAAGACTCACCATTGCTTCACAGAGTGGAGGGTAATATGGTTTGACTGTCCCCACCCAAATCTCATCTCGAGATCCCATAATCCCCACGTGTCATGAGAGAAACCTGGTGGGAGGTAATTGAATCATGAGGGCAGGTATTTCCCATGCTGCTGTCATGATCTTGAATAAGTCTCACGAGATCTGATGGTTAAACAGCAGTTCCCCTGCACATGCTCTTTCGCCTGCCACCATGTGAGACATGACTTTGTTCCTCCTTTGCTTTCTGCCATGATTGTGAGGCCTCCCCAGCCAGGTGGAGCTCTGAGTCCATTAAACCTCTTTTTCTTTACAAATTACCCGGCCTCGGGTATTTCTTCATAGCAATATGACAATGAACTAATACAGAAGGAAAGAAAGAATGATACAGGGAAAGAAGATGGAGGTGTAGGTCAGCTCTGATCTGGCTCACAGTTTGGGGAGTAATTACAAAATTTTAATTAGGGCCTTGAGAAACAACTCAATTAGAGTTTTCTATCACCCAATTCCACATGAAGGAAAGAAAGCAGCTTAATGATTCTAGGTGTTAAGAGGCTTTGGGGCAAAAAAGAAAAGCATCCTCACAGATTATTTCTCATTTTAAATAGCAAGAAAAAAATTGTTGATTATGCCTAGAAGATGAAATAAATGGGAGGAAGTCAGTCAAAGCGGCATAATAAAGATAGACTTATTTTCAGCACGATGAGATTTAATCAGCAGTAGAGGTAAGGGAATGTTAATGGGCAGAGAAGGTAGACCTCACAAGAACTCAGCCTAGGTGTGGCAGTAAGGCAGGGCAGGAATGTTTGCCAAACAATGATCTTTATTCCAAGATACCAAGACAAGTGTTACCTTTTTTTTTTTTTTTTTCGAGATGGAGTCTCGCTCTGTCACCCAGGCTAGAGGGCAGTGGCGCAATCTCGGCTCACTGCAAGCTCCGTCTCCCGGGTTCACGCCATTCTCCTGCCTCAGCCTCCTGAGTAGCTGGGACTACAGGCGCCCGCCACCACACCAGGCTAATTTTTTGTATTTTTAGTAGAGACGGGGTTTCACCGTGTTAGCCAGGATGGTCTCGATCTCCTGACCTCGTGATCTGCCCGCCTCGGCCTCCCAAAGTGCTGGGATTACAGACGTGAGCCACCACGCCCGGCCAAGACAATTGTTTTCTTCTTCTTATGAAACACAATGCTTTCTCCCCAGCATGTCTTGTTCTACAACAGTGAGTATGAAGGATTTGGAAGAATGGGCCACTCAGAAGAGTTGCTGGTAAAGGATGCATGAGGGGATGAACACCCAACAGTATCTTCACGCTGACATTTTTTATCATGTGTTCACAGGACTAGAAAGACGCCACTCTAGGATTTAAGATTTACTGTGTTAAAAGGAAAAAAAAGAAGAGAAAAAAGCAAAAATATGAATCTAAGAAAAAACTATATGGAGATGAAGACTTTCTAAGCATGAAAACAAAGATAGAAATATTAAAACGAAACACTATCATTTTCCATAGGAAAAAAATAAAAAACTGGTGAAAAGGAGTGGGGGGCATTTCCAACCTAACAAAATGTTAATACTCTTTAGCATAAAGCAAAACAAACAAAACATATTTCAGCATCAAATCATGCAAATAAAATGACCCCAACAGAAACCAGAAGAATAGGTACATATCCAATTTGCCAGAGTAATACTTAAAAAGGAAAAAAAAAAAATCAAATTTAAACCCAAACAAAACTTTCTTTACTATGTTTACTAGGAAAGCAATAAATTTAAACTAAAAAATATATAAAAACTGAAAATTTATACTATCATGACCCTATAAAACGGTATCCAACTGTATGCTAACTTATTAAATGTTTTTAAGTGGTGACATTGAATTATTTTAACTATGATTATGTTGGTAATTTCCTGAAGTACAATATCAATATGCATCATATTTATACTTTACTACTCAGGAAAAAAATATATACCTTGCTTACAATGAACATGTTCCTATGCTGAATTTTCCTCTAAAAATTTCTTCCTATGGTTTACTCATTTTATGGTTGCTTAATATGAACACAATTCTCTTTAAAATGTAATCAATCAATTGATAGGTATCATGCTTTGACTTGTGGTCACACAAAAAGTGCTAAAAATAGTTATTCTCTACAGAAAATCATAACATTTGTATTCTAAGTGTTAAGTGGCCCAGATGTTCATTTGTATTTGCATGTAATTTACCACAGGCATTGCCAACAGATTAAGAGAATTAGTTTTGATAAGGATTATATAAGGAGGACAAGGAGAGAGTATATAGAACCAATAATATTTTCATTGAGATTAACCAAACCTTTTGATTTTACTTTTCCCCAATGACTTATTAATTCTCCACATGCATTTTTTTCTCTGAAAATGTTACCATTTAAAAGTAATCTTTCAATTAGAAAAAAGAATATATTGAAGTCTATATTCACTAAAATGTCTTTTCAGACAATGGAAGACTGTACAAATTTCCATAATAAAACCAGAATAAAATGATCTATATTTTAAGAATAATGTATATGTAATTCATTTTTACATTAATTCACTATTTTAAAAAGCAGTAAAAAGCACTTTCACAAGGTGTTACTATGAATAAAATAAAAAAATAAGGTACTTTGACCCGGAATCTGGCAGCCAGGCAAAGCAAATGTTGGTGAATTCTTTTTTTTTCCCATTACAAATGGTGATTACAAATGGTGAACAAATATAAATATCTGAAGTTGAATAAAGCTGCATTAGTAGTAATCTTAGGATTTTATAATTTTTCTTTGAAGTGATAAATAATATGTAAGTTATGGGATGTATTACAGAAAAAATAAAACAAAGCATCAGTTTTGATTCAAAAATTCATGACTATCATCAAGACATCAGTTCCTTTTATAAATTCTAATTCTTACCTCATAAAACAATATATCTATTACTCTGGCCAATTATCTTTCACTTAAAAGAAGTGCCTGGTTAGAAGGAAAGAGGAAAGTTGGTAATTTTGACTTAAATTGATAAATGTAATGTACACTTCCCATTTGCTGAGAGGCATTGCCATCAATATATGGAGATTGCAGTAACACTGATTGTAAATACCCAAATGTGTTTTAAATTTACCATGTAACATGTGGCCCAATTTACAAAATCTATTACCTTTCTAACACACTTTCTCCAAACTGGAAGAAAAGCTTTTCATAAGTTGAATATATTTTAAGTAGTATTCTGATGTGAGTGCATAATAATTTTATACCAGTAAAGCAAGTGCTTATACAAAGAAAATAGCCACAGTGAGGAATAAACCAGATGCCTTTCTATTAAAATCTAATGATCCTTGTCAAGAGTATTTATAGATCTGAGAGAGAAATCAGAATATAGCATCAGATAAAACACTTAAAATCATGCCAATTTTTCTGACCCATCCAGAAAATTAAAATTTAGCCTTCTATAACCCTAATGGAAACAATCCGCTAATACCAAACATACAAAAATATAATAGCAATTTCACCTGCTTTGATTTCCCTAGCATGTTTAAGTAGTATTTTTTTCTTTTTCTTTTTTTTTTCGAGACGGAGTCTTGCCCTGTCCCCCAGGCTGGAGTGCGGTGGCACGATCTCAGCTCACTGCAAGCTCCACCTCCCGGGTTCACGCCATTCTTCTGCCTCAACCTCCCCAGTAGCTGGGACTACAGATGCCCACCACCAAGCCTGGCTAATTTTTTTGTATTTTTAGTAGAGACGGGGTTTCACCTTGTCAGCCAGAAGTAGTATTTTTATTAAAAAAAAAAAAAACCATTAATTGCACATCTGCTTGGTTTAGCTATATTAAAATCAATCAAGAATTAATAAAATTTTAATTGAGTTTATCAGAGATACAAAGCATTGTAAGAAATTACTTCACTGAAATTAAAATATTAGAAAGAATTTTAGTCTGACCACAACTTTCATCAAGCTAAATTTTAACCAAAAGTCTGTCTTATTGACAGTTATTGAATCATCATTTGGTGGACTCATAGGGTCACATTCTTTGACACTCTAACAGAAGAAGGGGTTTATTTCTGCCCCGTTGCATCTGGGCTTGCCTGTGGTCCTTTAACCAACACAGTAGGCAGAAATGACAAGTTGTGAAATCTGGGACTACTCCTGAGGTGAATGGGTGTTCCCATCTTGGCCTTTTGCATCTTGAGCTACCACATAAAATGACTGACAACTCTGCTGAGGGATTACAAGAAGTGGCCCTGAAAATACAGGAAGAAGGAGAGGGGCACAGCTGAACACACCCTTCTAGAGGTCTCCCCTAAGGCATCAAGCATGAGAGTGAAGCTGTCTGGATTGTCATCCATACACATTGTATCAGCCAAGTTGCCAACTGAATACCATCCTGACTCTAATTGGTACCACATGGACTAGAAGAATCACCCAGGCATGTCCTGCCTGAATTCCTCACTCACAAAGTATGACACATAATGAAATGTTTGTTGCTTTCAGTCCCTAAGTTTTAGAGCAGTTTATTACACAGCAATAACTAACCAGAAAACAGAGGATCTTAGAACTAAGATGCTATGCAACAACAGCAAGCATATTCTAATACCGGCACTTCTCTATCATTTTGACATAATGTTTGAAAAGAAGCATGGCAAAATAGGAAATGTTTCCAGAGCCATAAAAATTCTCCTATCATTTGTCAAAAGAAAGTTGTGTAAAGAATTTTTCCTAAAAAACAATCCAAACTAAGCAAAAATGTTGTTGTCCAGTCTATCAATCTATTTATATCATTTACATATTAAGTTAATACTGGCAAATCTAATAGTAAAAATAAGGTTATAATTAAATAAATTATGATATATCAGTCAAGGTAGTATTATTATGTGGTAATATAAAGTTGAAGATTATAGCCAAATGAAAGATATTTATGGATTTTACGGATTGTAGGGTAGAAAAAGCTGACACTTTTTTTCCAAGATGAGAACCCCCATTCACCTCAGGAGTAGTCCCAGATTTCACAAGTTGTCATTTCTGTCCTACTGTGTTGGTTAAAGCACCACAGGCAAGCCCAGATGCAATGGAGCAGAAAGTTTCTAAACACTTGTATCTATTTTGTCATTAAAAATATGTGCAAGTTATACGAACTACACTGGACGATAACTTTGAAAAATGGAAACGACACACTTTCAAAGGCATGTTGGAGAATGTAAAGTTTTTATTTTGTTCTATTACTTGTGTAGTAGATTTTAAGAAATCATTGTTTGACAATAGAATATGAGGTGACACATCAAATGACAACGGAGAGTAGGGACTATATGTGTAACCTTTTAAAAGACACGTAAATTTTTAAAAGTTTTGTGGAATTACTAGACCATGAAGCACTTTTGTGTAGAATTACTAGACAATGAAGCACTTTTGGAAAGAAAATAAAGTTACCTATGAAATAATATAAAGAATATAAAGCTTTTCAAACAAGTCTCCTTCAGTGCACCATTAGGGAATCAGACATAACTTTGAAGTTTGTTGGCAGTGTGAAAACAATATCTACACTCTAATCAACTTGTATTTTTTGTACCTGTCTGATTTTATCATGTAGTTAGTGTTCAGAGTTTTATGAATAAACAAGTGAGTAGAAGAATTAATGAAAATCTGTGGTGTATTGTTACCTTTGAAATAGAAATCAATGTTACTATTTACACAAACTGCATATAGTATACGTAGATACACTACTGCTATACTTTAGACATGATTCCTGATTTATCTAACAATTTAAAGATACAGAATGTTTTTATGTCAAGTTATTTAATGTTCATGTTAATTTTAGTTTGCTGAAAACTATTTCTGAATTTTCCTGCTATGTTAACTTTCTTTCCTATTGTCTATTCACTGTCAAAACCTTTTCAAGGCCGGGTGAGGTGGCTTATGCCTGTAATCCCAGCACTTTGGGAAGCCGAGGCCGGTGGATCACGAGGTCAGGAGATCTAGACCATCCTGGCTAACACGGTGAAACTCCGTCTCTACTAAAAATACAAAAAAAATTAGCCGGGCGTGGTGGTGGGCGCCTGTGGTCCCAGCTACTCGGGAGGCTGAGGCAGGAGAATGGCGTGAACCCGGGAGGCGGAGCTTGCAGTGAGCCAAGATCCCGCCACTGCACTCCAGCTTGGGTGACAGAGTGAGACTCCGTCTCAAAAAAAAAAAAAAAAAAAAACTTTTTAAAGCAACTGTAATAAAATGTATCATTACTCAAGTGATGTGACCCTCTCCTGCAATTTAAGAAATGTAGACAGTTAAAAGAAAAAGGAAGGAAGTTGTTTTTAAAATTTGATTATTTTTCTCCTGGATTATTTCCACATAGATTAGCTTGAAGCCAACTTTAGATGGTAACTTTATTGTAGCATAGCATTTGGAAGAATCTGCTAACCAAAAAAGATAGTACAAACCAAACAGTGAATAATCCTTCAGCCCATATTAATAATTGTTCTCATTAAAGGAATACTGAAATAGTTGAACTGATGGTTGTCTTGAAATGTATGATATAACATTTTTACAATTAAAATGTTTTATTCTTATATAATTCACAAACCTCTCAATTCACCTAAAGTATACAACCCAATGGTTTTTATTATATTAAATAAGTGTACAATCATCACCATGATCAATTTTTGATCACTTTCACATGCTAAAACGAAACTCAAACTCATTAACACTCATTGCTCATTCATAGCCACTCCCACTAGACCTAAGCAACCAGTCATCTCCTTTCCATCTCTATAGATTTGCCTTTTCCGAACATTTCATATAAATGGAATTATACAGTGTGAGGTCTTTATGTGAGTCGCTTCATTCACTTAATCTAATATTTTCAAGGTTCTTCCATGTTGTAGCATGCATCAGATCTTAATTCCCTTTAATTGGCCCAAAAATACAGTATACATATATGATATTTGTCCATTCACCAGTTAATTGATACTTGTTTTCACTTTTTGACTATTATGAATAATTCTGTCACAAACATCTGTGTAAAAGTTTTTTGTGTGTTAACACATATTTTCATTTAGCTTGAATATATAACTAGGAGTGGAATTGCTGGGTCACATGGCAACTCTATATTTAATCAAGGAACTGCCAAACAGTTTTCCAAAGTGGTTGCACTACTTTAAATTTCTACCAGCACTGCATAAGTATTCAAATTTCTCCACCTCTTGCTAACTATTGTTATTATCTGCCTTTTCCATTATAGTCATCCTAGTGGATGTGAAGAGACACCTCGTTTGGGTTTGGAATTGCAATTCCCTAATGACATTAAACATCGTTTCATGTGCTTATCAGCCATTGTATATATCTTCTTTAGAAAAACGTGTATTCAGATCCTTTGTGCATTTAAAAAAATTATTTGTGTTTTAAGTATTTTTTATATTGTTTGGATACAAGTTCTATATCAGTTACAGATTTGCATATATTTTTCCCATTATTTGTCATCTTTTACTTTGTTGATGATGTCCATTATTACACAAATTTTATAATTTCGATAAATTATCATCTACTTTTTGTCACTTACGTGCTATGGCTTTTGAAGAAAGGATTATGATCAATACTCTCTGTGAAAAATTTTACACAAGCAGGCATTAATTCTTTCATAGGTGCAGGTACTCTACACATGACTCTAATCTTCCAGCAGCTCTTCTGGCTTTAATCACATAGCAAAGCCTTTGGGCAGCTGTAGACTCATGGCACCTCCTCGGGATTAGAAAGCAAAGAGGAGAGAGGGCCCTAATCCTTAAAGAATAATTGAAGAAATTAAAAAAAATTATAACTAAAATACAAGGACAAATAATCGTACCACACAAATAGAAATGACATGAGTTTTTCAACTAAGATTCATATGGTGTTAACTTTTTGAATTCTCAAATAATATAATGGTTTTATATCAAATTGAATATTTACTTTATTGTTGGATATAATATACCTGTCCAATAATTTGGGATTCGTTTTAGTCAATTCTCTGAAGTATTTTCACTATTTATCAGTAGATTTGGAGTATGATGGTTTACTAATTTCACTGTGACCCTGACTGCTTCTAAAATATTTTTAAAGTAGTTTGCCCATTGCAATGTGGAGGGTCTTTTGTTAAAGTTACTTACCTGACTAAATTCTCCAGTCACAAGAAATGTTTTTTCATATACATAAATTTTCTTACACGAGCAGGGTTAAATTCCTGGAATGTTTCTTAATGGAATGGAAGACTCTCATTATTTATCATATAAAAGTTTATCTTTTTACTCCTTTGTTAATGTTTCCCTCAGAAAATGATCGGCTTCCAAGAATAAACTACAACAATGATCTTTAGAATGCTCTTTCATTTTTCTTAGGGTCATTTTTAAACAATCTTAACTCTAGGCAGCTTTTATATATGATAATGAATTAGTATTAGTATTTTCAATCTCCTTGAAAAAAAAACAGTGTCTAAATTTAAAATGTTGAGATCCACGCCAAACCTCCCTGAAAGTGACAATTATTTATTTTCTCTGTGACCAAAAGATTGTCTTTACTGCTGAAGGATATGAATTTATATTTGACAAAATTTATCTCCTTAATATACATACATATTTTTGAAAGAATACAGGCTATAATTAGTGATACTTAAAATAATGTATGGCTTCCTTTAAAAAATAATGTTTTCAATGGTATTGTCTAAATGACCATATGAATCTTAGTTGAAAAACTCATGTCATTTCTATTTGTGTGGTACGATTATTTGTCCTTGTATTTTAGTTATAATTTTTTTTTAATTTCTTCAAAGACAAATAGCACCTACAAAGCCTAGAAAGATTGTCCCTTTTAATTCAAATGACAAAGAGATCGATATAGCTCATTTCACAAGTTAAATGAGCTAGCTTTTTATTTAAGGGTAAAATGAAGCTCAATAATTATTGTTTAATTACAAGGAAAGTTCTTTCAGGCAATATATTAAATCTAGAGGCAAGGAGCCTGATGTATCCACCTAATTAGTAGATTCAAGTGGATCTTAGAGGTTTTTTTCAATAGGGCAGGTACTAGAATAAAAAAGCATCTCAGACATGAGCCATTTAAGAGAAACTGGTGGCATAATGTGTGACTATATGCTATCTTTTAGTGTTTGCCAGAAAAATGTTAATTCACTTAAAAATGATTTATTAATTTACTTAGAGAAATCAATTCGTGCAATTCATAATACTTTGGTGTCAATATCTACCTTTGCAAAAGGGTATCGAAAATAGTGTTCTCTGTATTCTTCAGGAGCAGGACTATTTCAGGAACTGATTGGAATATATCCAGAGGAAGCTTGGTCGAAATGACTAAGAGGATGGAAATTATGATACTAGTAAAGGTTAAGGGGTGAGAATCAGTTCATCTAAAAAAGAACACAAAATGAAGGCTAGTAATACCAACCCAATATTGGAAGACATGGCTCCGGAAGAGACACGTGGCACTAGTGGGAAAATGCAGTAATTCCCTAAAAGCAAATGTTTGCCTTTTGTAGGGAAGTTAGAGCCTCTTAGTCATGAAAGACACATCTCTGCAACAGCATAGTCCCAAGAAGCATGCAAGAAAATCCAAGGGGCAAGGGGTTTGATAATGGATATTGGCCTGAATAATGTACATTAGACCACGATTCTAAACTGTTCTTGGTTTACTTTGGCACCAGTGATATAGACAGAAGACAGAAATACTGATTAGAAGAGGGCGGTTCCCTGGCAAAGGCCCCACCCTCAAGCCTGGAGACCCATAGCCCTAAATTAGAAGAGACATTCCTGTTTTTGTGCCCAAATATTGTCTTTTGGCCCTCCACAAACCCCTCTCCCATACCCACATAAACCCCAAACACCAGGCTCCACGAGCAGACAAGAAGAAGAGCAAAGGAACAGAAGGGCAGCATGATAGAGAAGGAGAGAAGAGAAGGAGTGTTTGAATGTCAAGAGGATGGTTGGAGAGGAGATCGGCTGTGGGACAGCCAAACTCCAGAGAAAGATCATCTTCCCACTCCATCCCCTTTTGGGCTCACCACCCATCCCTCTGAGAGCCAACTCCATCTGGCAATAAAATCCCTCACATTTACCATCCTTCCATTTGTCCCTGTGACCTGATTCTTCCTGGACGCCAGACAAGAACCTGGGTAGCAAGTGGGCACTGAGCTTAACACTTAAGCTGTTCCTGGCTGGCAGGGCTAAAGGAACATTGTAACACCCCTAGACACCGCCGTGGGGCTACAGCTGGAAAGCACTCACCCTGGCTCACCTGCCTGCTCCCCCTCCTGTAAGGAGTTTGAGCACACAGACAGAAAAACAGATGAACACATGAGTCACACCCCTGTGGCACATCCTGTGAGTGAAGGTTAGGGAACTCTCCCATCTCACCAGCACAAACAGCCAAAGGGTTCACTGAATTCCTGTAATATACCTCCTACTGTGCTTAAGCACAGGTGGGAGCAAAGTCTGGACTAGTTTACTACTTCTAGAAGCTTAAAACATTGATAGAAAGACAAGCTGGACTCATAAAACAAATATATAATGACACAAACGAGTAACATTTAAGTGGCAGACTAAAAGTTCCATCAAAATAAGAATGCTACCGATTTCATTCACTGTCATAGCCCCAATACCTAAAGTGCCTGATGCTGAGTACATCCTTTGTTATACTATGTGAGACTTCATTCTAAGCCTCTTAGAGATCATTACTGCTTGGTTAATCTTTTTAACAATTGAAAAGTATACTACAATTATCCATATTCTACGCATGAGGATACTGAGGCACAGGGAAGTTAAGTGGCTTTTTCAAGTCACATGGCACAACAAGATTTGAACAATCGGGTCAGAGGCCATGCTCTTAATAGCTACCTACTCTGCCCTATAATTCATAGTAATTAAATATGTTAATTATTAGAGGTAAGTCGTATGTAATCAAGAGAAAGATACCTCTGTTTAAGTGGCAAGCTTAATCAAAGAAATAGAACTTGAAACTAGAGAGAATTTGAACAATGGAAAGAGCATGAAGAAAAACAGCAATCATTCATTTTTTTTTATTGAGCACCTAAAATAAACATATACTGTATGAAGCAATGAGAAAATATGAGAATGACCAGTTCCTGCCTCCAAGGAGAAAATATGAAATGAGAAGAACCTGGAATTGGATTTGTACAGACCTTCATTAAACCAAACTCAGTCTTTCACTGATTGCTTAGGGAAGCTCTTAAACTTCTCGGAGTTTTAGTTTGGGTCATATTGAGGATTGAAAGAGATAATTTTAGTTTCTCTTAATTTTAAAAGGTAAATATAAGAGTATAATAAATGTTAATTACCTTGACCTTTTCCTTTGTTTCATAGAAGTGTTGTGAAGACTAAATGAGATTATGCATGCAAATTTCATAAAAACATGTATTTGGCACTCAGCAAGTACTTAAAATCTACTTAACAACCTACTAACAAGACAAAATGGGAAAGTAAAACAGCTCAGTGAATGTGGACAGGTCAAAGTAGAAATCAGTTTGATTATCAGTGGCAAATTTCTATTGGAAAATAATGGGGCATACATTTAGTTGAGGGAGAAAGAATGGTTTATAAAGAATTTAGAAAGACTAAAGAGTGAGTATATAAGTTATCAAGAAAGTTATTAGAAATTATAGAATCAGAAAATTAATTAGCAAAAAATCAATATGTAGGTTAATCTGGAAGCAATATACAGAATGAATTGAGACTAGTATAAACTGAAATAATGAGAAGTAATTGGAAATTATGATTAGGTTAGAAGCCATGATGGTGGTGGAACCATAGGAAATAAAAAGCAAAACACCAAACAAAAACAAAACTTAAAAGGAGGGATTGCTATGGGTTTGCCTTTAAAATGGAATGACCTGAAAAAATTGACTTTAAAATTAAGAAGAAATGTAGGTACAACATTCATGTATATCATGAGCTTTGAGTAGAAATCAGCAGCTGGATTTAAATCTCAACCCTGCCACACAACTGTGCTTGCCTGGGCAGCTTTCTTGGCTACTCTATTTAATTTTCTTTTCTATAAAATGAAGAAAATCATTTCACATGACTTGTGAGGAGGAAATGACTGAAATAACATACAACCAACACTAAGATAGTTAGCACCTAATAAATGTTGGTAATATGTATTATATTTTGGCAAATCTAGTTTATTTTAAAATAGAAGTGCTTTTAAAACAAAGTTACAACAATCTGAACTAAGGAGAATTTTTTCTTCTTTTATACAGGTTAAAAAAAAAAAAGTGTCAGTACCAGGATCGAAGCCAACTACTGGTCATTTAAAAATACAGTATTTTGGAATAGGACATCCATATAAAGTATCCAGAATGGAGAAGTGGCTGAGAAGGAGCAACAATGAACTATAAGAGAGAGTTTTCAAAAACTGTTAAATTTTTTTTTATTATTATTATACTTTAAGTTCTAGGGTACATGTGCACAATGTGCAGGTTTATTACATATGTATACTAAATCATGCTGCTATAAAGACACATGCACACGTATGTTTATTGAGGCACTATTCACAATAGCAAAGACTTGGAACTACCCCAAATGTCCATCTGTTAGAGACTGGATTAAGAAAATGTGGCACATATACACCATGGAATACTATGCAGCCATAAAAAAGGATGAGTTCATGTCCTTTGTAGGGACATGGATGAAGCTGGAAACCATCATTCTCAGCAAACTATCGCAAGGACAGAAAACCAAACACCACATGTTCTCATTCATAGATGGGAAGTGAACAATGAGAACCCTTGGACAGAGAAAAGGGAACATCACACACCAGGGCCTATCCTGGGGTGTGGGGAGGGGGGAGGGATAGCATTAGGAGATATACCTAATGTTAAACGATGAGTTAATGGGTGCAACACACCAACAAGGCACATGTATACATATGTAACAAAAACTGTTAAATGTTTTTAAGGGAATTGATGTGGTTAGGCTGTGTCCCCACCCAAATCTCACCTTGAATTGTAATAATCCCCATGTGTCAAAGATGGGGCCAGGTGGACATAATTTAATCATGGGGGCAGTTTCCCCCATACTGTTCTTGTGGTAGTGAATAAGTCTCAAGAGATCTGATGGTTTTATAAGTGGTAAAAGAGAGCTTGTCCCCTATACAAGCTCTCTTGCCTGCCACCATGAAAGATGTGACTTTGCTCCTCATTCACCTTCCGCCAGGAAGCACCACCCCCCCGCCATGTGGAACTGTGAGTCAATTAAACCTCTTTCCTTTGTAAATTACCCAGTCTTGCGTGTGTCTTTATTAGCAGCATGAGAACAGTTTAATACAGTAAGTATTTTTTAAAATTCTGAGGATAGTTGTCTTCAAGAATTTAATGAACAATTATAATAAAATGATATTAATTTATTGTATATACACTGTAGAGTGGAATCAGCAGCCAGTTGATTTTCAACAAATGTGATAAGAATACACATTTGGGAAAGAACAGTGTCTTCAATAAATGGTGCTGGGAAAGGTGGATACCCACAGGCAGAAGAAGGAAACTGCACCTTTATCTTTCACCATATACAAAAATCAAATCAAAAGTATCAAAGACTCAAATGTAAGACCCAAAGCTATACAACCACTGGAAAAAAATCATAGGGGAAATGCTTTATGACATTACACTGGGCAACAATTTTCTTGGATAAGACCTCAAAATCACAGGCAATAACATAAAAAATAGATAAATGGGATTATATTAAACTAAAAAGCTTCTGCACAGCAAAGAAAACAGTCAATAGTGCAAAGAGACAACTTATAAAATGGGAAAAAATATTTGCGGACTGTACCACATGCTTCAGCATATAATATTAATTTCTATCAATATCAGATATATTATTAATTCATTGATTTAATAAACTAAAAATATATCTTTTTTCTCTCTATATTATGTTAAAGAATTATCATATAGGTTTGCATTAGTGGTGCTTTGTTAAAGGAACAAACTGGAGGTTTGTTATTAATGACTAAAATGGTTTACTCCTATAAAAAATTGTTTTTAAAAATTTTAAATTTTCTTTGACCAATCTTCTGAATTTAGACAAAATTTTGATTCCTTTTTGTCACACTTAAAAATATCCATCAATGATACACTGGATAAAGAAAATGTAGCACATATACAACATGGAATACTATGCAGCCATAAAAAAGGATGAGTTCATGTCCTTTGCAGGGACATGGATGAACCTGGAAACCATCATTCTCAGCAAACTGTCACTGGAACAGAAAACCAAACACTGCATGTTCTCCCTCGTAAGTGGGAGTTAAACAGTGAGAACACATTGACATACGGAGAGGAACATCACACACTGGGGCCTGTTGGGGATTGGGGGGCTAGGGGAGGGATAACATTAGGAGAAATACCCAATGTAGATGACGGGTTGACGGGTGCAGCAAACCACCAAGGCACGTGTATACCTATGTAACAAAACTGCATGTCCTGCATGTGTACCCCAGAACTTAAAGTATAATAAAAAATAATATTAATAATAAAAAATTTATCCAGGAAGAAACACTGAGTAGAAAATTTGTGCCCAAATGAACGCATGGGAGTGTTTTTTAAAGAGAAAACCTATTAATCAGAAATCACCTGATTGATATGGATTTCTCTCCCTCCAACTTCATGGGCAATTTCCCACAATCCTGCCCAATGTCATACTTCCTAGTGTTTAGGATTAGAAATTCCGAGGGGGCCAAGAAATGGACAATTTTAGAACAACCCAGAAGTCAGATGTCCCTCTTTAGGCCTAGCCAAGAATCTAGGGTCAATCCTTAAATATATCCAATAATAAATATGACTTTTGGTGTATGTCTGAGTAAATTATTCTTCTAAGTGGAACTCACCTATTTTATCATACTAGGATATATCATACAGACATATTAAAAGTAGTCATTGAACCAGAGCTAAGGACTTCAGGCATTGACGAGAGAAGATGTATTACTTTGAGACATTTCAAACTTTAGGAGTTGGTGAGCAACTTAAGCAAAAAAGGAGAGAAAAACCAAAATGCAACTTTATTATTTTAACTCTAAAACTAATTTTTTGGGGAAATTCAAAACCCAATTTTATTTGAGTTTCATTAAATTATTATGGACAGAGCCCTTGCTTCGTGCTTGGCTTTCAGCTATCACAAGGAATATAGATGTGAGATGGTTCTTGGCCAACCAAAGCTTCTTTCAGGTGAAGACAATCATTAAAAAAGGAATATTATAATAATTAAGGTTTGATGGCTTAGAATTTACTATCGTCAGTTACCTAATCTAATCTGGAGGTTAGAAAGTTCTTCTTGAAAGAGGAGCTTTTAAACTAAGAACTAAAGGAAAATTAGGTATTAGCTAGGTGAGGGGAAGGTGCTAGGGAGTGAGAGTGGATGTGGGAGAGTGTTCAAGGCATAAGTGGACACACTTAATTAAAAACACAAGTGGGTTGAAATGATTCCTCCAAAAAGATATACCCAAGTCTAACCTCTAGTACCTGTGAATGAAACCCTGTTTGGAAGTAAAGTCTTTGCAGACATAATTAACATACAGGTGTCTTGTGTTTAAGTTGGGGCCTAACTCCAATGACTGGTGTCCTTTATTAGAGAAAGTAGGAGATTGGAGAGACACATGCATACGACAGATACAGAGAGAAGACCATGTGAAGACTGAGGCAGAGATTGAAGCTATGCAGCCCAAGCCAAAGAATGTGAAGGGCTGCCAGCAGCCACTGGAAACTAGGAGACAACCATGAAGTAAATTGTCTCTCAGAGACTCTGGAGGGAACCAACCCTACCTAGGGTTGTATTAGCATGTTCGGTAAAAACAAGAACACTAGCCTAGAAATCGTATTTGTTTTTTTGTTAAGTTCTGTTCCTTAATTGCTAGGTGATTTTGGACAAGGTCTCACCATCTAGGAAAACTCGGAGAAATAATACCTGCTGAAATGGTCTCAGCATGATACATCTTATATTTGAGATCCAAAATGAATCATTTTTAATACCTCCTACAGTATACAACAAAATTATTTTCAGTGATAGTCATGGAATGAATAAATACTCCAACACAATAACAGCATTAACATAATTTAATTCCTTTTTGAACTTCTGGCCTTCAGAACTCTGAGAAAATAATTTTCAATTGTTTTAAGATACAAAGGTTGTTTTAATTTGTAATGACAGCCCTAGGATACTAATACATTCTTGATTTAGAAAAAAAATCCTAGATAGTTTAATAAGAATACCCTTAATAAACAGAAAAAAATTACTCTTTATATCAAGGACTGCATTATGCATTTGATACCGAATACCAGCTTCCCATTAGCCAGAGAGCAATAAATTATGTCTAAGAAATATGTGAGTTCTGAAAACAGTAAAATGAGTAAAGCACAGCTCATATGTGTGAAGTGTTTAATAGTTAAGTATTTTTATCTTACAATTATTAATATGAACAAACATATTATGAATTATTTCATTTTACAGATAAGGACAGTGACCTGTTCAAGCTTCTCTAGTTGCAGAAGCTAGATACATGTTAGTCAAAAACAGATGACCTCATGCTCTTTCAGGCTTTATACAAGATCCCATTTAGATGTCTGTAGTAAAGACAATTCCTCAAGTGTGTATAAATTCCAAAGTGTTGTGAGTCACTCATGTGCTAAGTGAATCTCTAAGTGACTGTATACCACAAGAAAAAGTTTACACAGTAACAAGTCAGACATCATACATTTTGAAACAATAATTGAAAATCTGTGAAGCATGCTGGCGTTTTAGGCTGCAATCTTGTTTTCACTTTTATTTTTTCTCTGGCATTGGACAAGTCCTATTACTTTGATATGCCTCAGTTCCTTCCTTTTTAAAAATTGAGGTAATAATAGCATCAATTGCAGATGGTTAGGTGAGGGTTGAATGGAAACATAAATGCAAAGTTCTCAAAAGAGTACATGGTAAGTGCTCATTGAATGTTAGGCAGCATTAGCTATTAAAACATTTCCCTACTTTGTGCTTTAGGAAGGCCATACATAAATTTTAAAAAATATTTTGTTTATTTGTTTCATGAATGGTGCTAAATTAGATTTAGGAAATTATTATTATTATTATTTTAAATGTTTAACAAGCCTTTTCATGAAAACCAGTATCCCCTGCCACATTCATCCCCACCATCATTCTTCTCAGAATAAACATTTACTTGCTTCAACTAGGTCTTCAGGTATTTATTTCCAAATGTCTAATAACATGTTCATACTGTTTCTTATTTTTTTGAATTTTATGTATTCCACATTGCTTCCTGTAGTTTAACCATTTTGCACTTCCAAAGCCTCCACTCCAAACTTGCCATCTTCTACCCTCTATCCTCCCAATATAGCTATAGGATATTTTTACTTAATAAACACTCACGGTTTACATTTTATGACTATATAAGCATTATTTACAAGTAAGCCATATATCATCCTATATTTTCTTTTTTTATTTTCTAAAAGTCATAGTTTTTTTATTATTATTATACTATAAGTTTTAGGGTACATGTGCACAATGTGCAGGTCTGTTACATCTGTATACATGTGCCATGTTGGTGTGCTGCACCCATTAACTCATCGTTTGGCATTAGGTATATCTCCTAATGCTATCCCTCCCCCCTCCCCCTACCCCACAACAGTCCCTGGTATGTGATGTTCCCCTTCCTGTGTCCATGTGTTCCCATTGTTCAATTCCCACCTATGGGTGAGAACATGCAGTGTTTGGTTTTTTTGTCCTTGTGATAGTTTGCTGAGAATGATGGTTTCCAGCTTCATCCATGTCCCTACAAAGGACATGAACTCATCCTTTTTTATGGCTGCATAGTATTCCATGGTGTATATGTGCCACATTTTCTTAATCCAGTCTATCATCGTTGGACATTTGGGTTGGTTCCAAGTCTTTGCTATTGTGAATAGTGCTGCAATAAACATACGTGTGCATGTGTCTTTATAGCAGCATGATTTATAATCCTTTGGGTATATACCCGGTAATGGGATGGCTGGGTCAAATGGTATTTCTAGTTCTATCTCACTGAGGAATTGTCACACCAACTTCCACAATGGTTAAACTAGTTTACAGTCTCACCAACAGTGTAAAAGTGTTCCTATTTCTCCACATCCTCTCCAGCACTTGTTGTTTCCTGACTTTTTAATCCTTAGCCAAAAGAACAAAGCTAGACGCATCACACTACCTGACTTCAAACTACACTACAAGGCTACAGTAAAAAACAGCATGGTACTGGTACCAAAACAGAGATATAGACCAATGGAACAGAACAGATCCCTCAGAAATAATGCTGCATATCTACAACTATCTGATCTTTGACAAACCTAACAAAAATAAGAAATGGGGAAAGGATTCCCTATTTAATAAATGGTGCTGGGAAAACTGGCTAGCCATATGTAGAAAGCTGAAACTGGATCCCTTCCTTACACCTTATACAAAAACTAATTCAAGATGGATTAAAGACTTACATGTTAGACATAAAACCATAAAAACCCTAGAAGAAAACCTAGGCAATACCATTCAGGACACAGGCATGGGCACGGACTTCATGTCTAAAACACCAAAAGCAATGACAACAAAAGCCAAAATTGACAAATGGGATCTCATTAAACTAAAGAGCTTCTGCACAGCAAAAGAAACCACCATCAGAGTGAACAGGCAACCTACAGAATGGGAGAAAATTTTTGCAACCAACTCATGTGACAAAGGGCTAATACCCACAATCTACAATGAACTCCAACAAATTTACAAGAAAAAAAAACAACCCCATCAAAAAGTGGGCGAAGGATATGAACAGACACTTCTCAAAAGAAGACATTTATGCAGCCAACAGACACATGAAAAAATGCTCATCATCACTGGCCATCAGAGAAATGCAAATCAAAACCATAATGAGATACCATCTCACACCAGTTAGAAAGGAAATTATTTTTGAAAAAAAGAAAGTGATTCAAATAAGTTGGTGAAACACCAATCTACTCCTTGAAGATTTAGGATGTATAATATAATACATTTAAAGACTCCTTAAACTTCATTGTAAATAAATTTGTTTAACCTTGTATTTTCCTAATTTATTTGACAACAAAGTGCATTTTCTATGAAAGATCTATTAGCACGTTGTGTAAAAATAAGAACACTAGCCTACCAAATCAGATTTGTTTTTTGTTAATTTCTGTTCCTTAATTGCTAGGTGATTTTGGAAAAGGTAATGCTATCTAGGAAAACTGGGAGAAATAAAACCTGCTGAAATTGTCTCAGAAGGATACATCTTATATTTGACATCCCAAATGAATCATTTTAATATATCCTACTGTATACAAAAAAATTGTTTTCAGTAATAGTCATGAAATTAATAGATACTCCAAAGGAATGATAGTATTAAGGTAACTCAATTGCTTTTTTAAAAAAAATCTTTATTCTCACTGAGTTACAATTGTTTACATCAAATCAACTTTTAAATGCAGGTATGTTTTGAATCGTAAGGGTCAGAATCACAAACTACAACCAAAGTGAGCTTGGAAATTTCTGAACTATTACATTCTTTATCTCAAAATGAACACATATTGTTTAGTCTACATGTAGGTAAGTCTGGGTGAGGTTCTGCTTCTGTAACTGGGAGTTCTTTGTATTACTGTTCATGTTGAGTACATTGCTTATTAAAGGGTAAGAAATAAAAATGCTCTCATTTTCTGCTTCCAAATATATTATTACAACTCAATAAAGTCTGAATAACTTAGAGAAAATTCCTCAGTTATGCACTAAACTATAATGGCAATCATAGAAGAAATTATAACCACAAATATTGATTAGAATAGAAAAAAACTTGGATGAGAGTATTTTAGAATATTTTATTACTATATTATTTAAAATGGTCAAGGTATGGTGACAGTAGTAAGGAGGATGATTTTTAGTAGGTTTTATTATTGTGTTTAAATTCTCTACAGAAAATGCCCTTTATTGCTTGCACCCTATGGTCCTCCCCACTAGTTTGAACAAACAGTTTTAGTAACAAAGGCATAAAATGTACATACAGTTCTTTGTAAACCCCTAAGTACAACAAAACAGTAAGGTATCTTTAAGAGTTTAGTAATTGGACTTTACTAGGGAGCTTGTTCCATTAGCAGAGGTTTTCTTACATGTCTTTTTAACCTACAGACTCTTTGGAAGACTAGTGAAGCCTTTGGATCTCCTTTTTGGAATTATTAATGGATAAAATAAAATAAATGGAGTTAAAATGATGTTAAAAATCTGTTGAAGGACTAATCCACAAGGAACTCAAACAAATAGGCAAGAAAAAAAAAACCCATCAAAAAGTGGGCTAAGGACACGTATAGATAATTCTCCAAAGAAGATATACAAACGACCAATAAACATATGAAAAAATGCTCAACATCACTAACGATCAGGGAAGTGCAAATCAAAACCACAATGTGATACCAGTTTACTTCTGCAAGAACGGCCATAATTAAAAAATAATAGATGTCGGCATGGGTGTGGTGAAAAGGGAACACTTTTACACTGCTGGTGGGAATGAAAACTAGTACAACCACTATGGAAAACAGCGTAGAGATTCCTTAAACAACTAAAAGTAGAACTAACATTTGATCCAGCAGTCTCACTATCCGATCCAGATACTACTGAATATCTACTCAGAGGAAAAGAAGTCATTATACGAAAAAGATACTTGCACACGCATGTTTACAGCAGCAAAATTCACAATTGCAAAAATATGGAACCAGCCCAAATACCCATCAATCAATGAGTGGATAAAGAAATTGTGAGATATATATATATACACCATGGAATACTACTCAGCCATAAAAAAGAATGACATAATGGCATTTGTAGCAACCCGGATGGAATTGGAGACCATTCTTTTAAGTGAAGTAACTCAGGAATGGAAAATCAAACATCATTTGTTCTCACTCATAAGTGGAAGCTAAGCTATGAGGATGCAAAGGCATAAGAATGATACAATGGACTTGGAGAATTCAGGGGAAAGGGTGGGAAGGGTGTGAGGGATAAAAGACTACACATTGGGTAAGGGGTACACTGCTCGGGTGATGAGTGAACCAAAATTTCAGAAATCACCATCAAAGAATTTATTCGTGTAACCAAACACCACCTGTTCCCCAATAACCTATGTAAATTTAAAAATAATAATAATAAATAATTTTTTAAGTTGAAGAAAAATAATTTGGTAATTAAAATATCTTGTCTGTTATGTAAATATGTGCTTTTTTATTAACACATTAATATGTGGCAGAACGTCAAATTTCCATGATATTTTGAAATATCTACAGCAACTGTAACGTAATAAAAAAAATCCGTGATTTTGATTGGCAACGAAGTCTCTGGTACTGCTAATACTACTGTGGTTTATTGTTATGCTCATAATTGGAAAATGCTATATACTTCAAGCAAGGCAAGTGGTAATACAGGCATATCATTACTTTTATTCAAGTACTCAAATTCACTGCATTGCATTCCAATACCTTCTGAGGATCTGTGGATTCCAGGTAAATCACCCTGAGAAGCTTAAAATGGACTTAAAAGTATCTAAACATCTCATCTCAACCCTTGAATCTGCTTTTTGCTTGGGAAATTCCCACCAACGAGCTTGTAAATCTCTCAGGTTTGAAGAGGTCTAATGAGGATTTATGAGTGGTCAACAGTCAGTCCTTGAACATTATGTTTTCTTTTTTATTAGGTGCAGATGAGAGGGATGGTTTATGATATGCAAGAAGATGCTTTTAAAAACATTTTCCCTGAAGAAACTAAAAAAAAAAACAAAAAACAAAAACAAGTGGGAAAGTGCACAAAGATGAACATATATGTTTACCACATTGGGTAAAGGAGGAGAAAAGCTGTTTTAAGCAGAATTTACCATAGGATTTGGGTATAATTTTTCATTTTGAATTTGAGATTTTACAGGCAAATGAAATATATAATATTTAGATCTAAATAACCAGACAACTTTAAAACACACTTTTCTTTAAAAATCAAGTTTAGGTACATTATATAATTATTAAACAAGATTCATAATTATACATTTACCAGTTTAAGGTCCGTGGATTCAATTTCCTTACTGATTTAGGATTATCTGGAATATTCTTTTCCAAAGGCCTATGCATGCTTTTAACATTAACGAATTAGTTAAACAATCAATCTATATTAAATTATTAATCTATATGTGACTCTACCTTGATCTAAATAATTAAGTATAATTTTAAAGATATTAGTGCATGTTTTCCCTTCTTCATTTTGTATATGTCATAACCTTACCCTTTATGCTACAGAGAATACCTATAATAACTCGGTTGGCTGTATTTCAGTCTACAGTAACCAGGAAGTGAAAGCAAATGGAAGCACCAAATATGGCTGCAAGTGCCCTGGGATCTATAGAAGAAAATAATCAAGTGAAGGTCTAAAACTAGGATTTTTGATTAGGAAAGGTGAGTTGCCGAACGATCGACTTGGAGTACTAGAGAAATGCCTCGATGTTCTTATGGGGCCCAAATCCTGATAAAGCTACCTTTGATTCTAGATGGAAAGTACTCAGCAATAACCAAGGGTTGAGAAATATAGCTTACTCAACCTGGAACTGAATCTGCAGACCCCCGCCCCCCCCATGCCCCGCCACAAAAAAAAGACTGACATGTTAAGCTTGTTAATATAAGACGGTTACTGAACTATGTGCCTGTAGGATTTCAACATGTGTAGTTTGACCTTCTCCCACCCCATTTTTTATATGTCAATTGTGCAAAAAGCACCTTTCCAATCCCATGTGCTGTTCAATTCCCAGAAAGCCTGAGCTGCTTGGGGGAATTATTTAAATTTTTCAGAATGTAATGTGTACTTCCAGTTTCCGTCTTTTTATTTTATTCATTTTTCTTCCCTTCATCCCCATACCACCTTCCAAATTATTTCCAATGTTACCTGTCTTTATGAAGCCTTCTTCATTACTGTTCTCTACCTGCCGGTAGAACTGATGAGCCATTCTTCAGCTCTCCCAGAAAGCTTTGCTTAGTGCTTTATAACAGCCTTTCTCTGACCCATGCGTGACTGTGTAACACCACAGAAACTTGAGATTTTTTAACTGCTAGGTATGCAATGGAGCAATTTCTGACCTGGCAACTATTGCTGAATTAACTAAAATCCAGAATAAACTACAAATAAATAACAACAACAAAAACAGAAGAGTATAAGATGTACTCCACTAAGGTGAGGAAAATGCAGAGTGCTCTAGAGGCACATGGGGAAAGAATCTTAGAGTCACGCTGTATTGTAACACTTACACATCTGTATTATTTCCCTTTTTAGCATAGGCTCTAAGCAGAACTTAATAAACAATTACTGCACAAATCAAGAAATAAATGATAATGGAATGTAAATCAAACGCTGTAAATAATCTATGATCTAGAGCAGTGGAACCCAACCTTTTTGGCACCTGGGGCGGATTTCGTGGAAGACAATTTTTCCACGGATGGGGGGATGGGGGGAAATGGTTTCGGGATGAAACTGTTCCACCTCAGATCATCAGGCATTAGTTGCATTCTCATAAGGAGTATGCAGCCTAGATCCCTCGCATGCGCACTTCACAATAGGGTTCACATTCCTATGAAAATTGAATGTCCCGTCTATCTGACAGGAGGCGGAGCTCAGGCGGTCATACTTGCCCTGCTCACCTCCTACTACGTGGCCATATTCCTAACAGGCCACGGACCTGTACTGGTCCACAGCCCAGGGGCTGGAGAACTCTGATCTACAGTAGGAACGATGCATAGGAGAATGGCCCAAAGCTGGTATCTGGAAGTCACTCTGGTAGAACTTAAATATCTGTCGAACCTTTGGAAAGTTACCTCACCATGATGGGTAATGGATATAGGAAATCTACAATATCAAAAAAGCCTTAATTTTTAATGGACCTGCAAATAACTCACTGATTAATTCCTATTACTTTAGTTAAGAGGATGTTATCCCTTAAAATTTATAAAAATATTATGTCAGTTAAATGGTAATTGGTCTTCTGGAACTAGATCTTTCATCAACAATATTTTAGAACCTGAGCATAAGTAGCATAAGACCTTCCATGATGTTATTGTGCTATATTTAGTCCAATACACCTATACCAACTCAGGCCACCTTAACATGGAAGTTCACATTCCCTAGTTTTCCTTTTAAAAATTCAATAGAAAATTTGCATTTACCTTAGTCATTTTGACTACTTTGGCACCAAAATCTAAGCAAGCCATAATGAGAAAGGAAAAATAAATCTAAAAACATACACAATACCAAATACCGAAAAGGCTTTTTGTGCAAAATTACAACTGATCTTCATAGTCAGCGTTACCTGGTTTTAACTACAATTGTTTTACAAAGTTTTGAAAGGGGATTTTATTGCCAGAATGCCAAATACTCTCTTATTAAAGAAACATTACAAATATTTAAAAGAGAGGAATCATTTTCAAAGTATTTTGATATAATTGGGCACATTTTATATACACATTTTGATTCTTTGATGCAGCCAACTGGGTCTTATAGAATATGTTAGAATATATTATTCAAATGAATTTAGTCCTTGGTTTAACCTTTATATTACTATTTCTCAAGTATATCTATAGGGATATATTGAAATCAGTATGGGTCTGAAGAGTTTTTCCTTTCTAGATGGGCACACTTCATATGCATTGCTTCCCCTGATTATGATCAAGCTCTGCTAGATGGGCTAGGTAAATTTTTTTTGTCTCACTTAACGCATCTTATTGTACACACTAGGATTACCTTTTGTTTAATATTGCTCTAATTTCTCTATAGAGATTTCCAGCAAATATACCAAAGAATTTGTGTGTATGAGTGTGTCTGTGTGTGCCCACGTTGTTGGTTTAACAAATACAAATTATTAAGATTCTCAATGTCATTTTCAAAACTTAAAACTGCAAAAGCTAGCTGTGGAAATCAATGCATATTCAAGAAATTGGAGCTTGCTTTAGTTTATGTGTGGGGATATTATCAGCTTTACTTTAACAAAAGAACCATTTACCTTCATGGGACTATGGTTCTTTTGTCTTTAGATCATTCTAAATCACCACCATTACATATGATTTTATTTTATTTCTAATAGGCTATACACATGCTATTACAGGGCGAAGCATAATATAGCAATTTCTTTCCAGCACAGAGACGACATGTGAGATCAATTTTTTTTCCTCCATATATTTCCTATTTTAACACACAGTAACTAATTTTACTTGCCAGATTTTATGGCCTTTTATTGGTAATGCAGTTTTATTTATATTCTTGCTTGCTACTAATTATCACATTCTGCATAATTTATAATGTATTCTACTGACGGTGAAGCCTGAATAATGAAACCCATCTATAGAAAGAAATCGACTGCCTTGCAACAAAAATGCTAAGGAGAGTATGAACAGAAATTGTAAAAGACTGAGGAATTTATATTTAAAGTGAACTCACTTCCTTTGTTCTGCAAGCGAAAAATAAAGATATTAGTAGAATGGAGCTCAGCTGAATTTTGTCCAACACAATTTTATCTACCTTTTGTAAACTATGTGATTTCTTGCACCAGCTAATTAAAAAAATAAAAAATAAAAACCAGGTATAAGTGGACAATTTATCAATGACTACATCTGTAGAGATGATTCTGTGAATAGTCTAGGAGCTCTTTTGTGACTATTATTCACATTACAAAACACTGGCCTGCTCCAAAGAGGTAGAATTAGTCTATTAATGCATTCCTTTCCCATGTCTATCAACTAGCTTGAGCCACCAATATGGGAATATGCCTTATAAACAAATGTTTCTCATACCTAATGGTCAAGTTTCTTGAACTGGCCACTCTGTGCTATTGGTATTTAAAATTTTCAAACCATTTTTAGTGCCAACGTTGATCTTTATTAATCTCTAGTTGTCATTTTGTCCCCTGGCAACCTTATTCATTTTGCCACTTCGACCTTGCTTTTAATCTTAGAGAAGTTGAACACAGTTCAGAAGAAATTTTGGTATTATTTCTATCAACTTAAAAGGAATGTGCTATATTGCCTTTTCTTATGAAAATCTGGACACTTTGCTGAATAATAAAAATTATGTGAAACAAGAGATTTACAGAAATGGAAAATAAACTGATGGTTAAGTGAACTTAACATAGAAAATATATATCCTATGCTTTTTCCTACCACTGCCTTAAAAGTTTTCATATCTTTGTAATCTGGATTCTGATAAATTTCAGTTTATAAATAGTTGCGAATTATGCATACATTCATTTATTCAAATACGTATTATATTTACGTCTCGTGTACTTTGTAAGGACACTGACAAAAATATTGATTCTATCAATATGATAAGCAAAACTAAGTTTTGTGCATAATTTCATTACTTATTTTGGATAATACACAGATAGGCTCTACCTATGTGAAGATGTAGAAGATGTACTCCCTGTTACAAGAAACTTAATATTTGTTTGGGAATTGATATGGGTTGGCTGTGTCCCCACCCAGATTTTATCTTGAATTGTAGCTCCCATAATTCCTATGTGTTGTGGGAGGGACCTGGTGGGAGATAATTGAATAATTGGGGCAGTTTCCCCCATACTGTTCTCGTGGTAGTGAGTAAGTCTCACCAGATCTAATGGTTTCTTAAGGGCAAACCCCTTTCGCTTGGTTCTCATTCTCTCTTGCCTGTTGCCATCTAAGATACCACTTACTCTTCTGCCATGACTGTGAGGCCTCCCCAGACACGTGGATCTGTGAGTCAATTAAACTTCTTTCCTTTATAAATTACCCGGTCTCCAGTATGTCTTCGATAGCAGCATAAAAACGTACTAATACAGGAATGCATATAAATAATAATAAGGATCACTTATAAAGAATCTCACAGCTGCTAAGTAAGACAGTATAAAATAAGTGCAAAATAAATGGGTAAACAAATGCTAAAAAACAGAGCTTCTAAGGACCGTGATAACCTTAGAGGGATGTAGAATTGGATTTGACCTTGAAACCTCAAAATAAAGATAGGCTATAACATTTATGTCTACTTAGGAAATAGCGTTTGACCAGTGGGATAAATAGTTAATGTTATCCTCAAGTCCATTTTCCTCTTCTTCTATAATAATTGTTGTAGCTGTGCCATCAGCTGCCCAGCTGGAGATTTGCAACACGGCCGAGCCAAGCTCCTCAACAACAACAGGGTGTGTTCAAACAGCAGAAGGGAATTACATGGAGAACTCTTGTGGAATAGAGCGACTTCTCCACCCTGCTCTGCCCACTGACCACAGTTGTGTCATGGAAAATATATAAACTTCCACTTTGTTTGAACCAATATTTATTTTTATTTTTCTTTCTGTCATGGTATTATAATTTTTGCCCTATCTAATGTAACTTCTTACACAGATAACAAAGACCTCATCCAGAGACATTGTGAAAAATGGCAGATGGCTGAAGTGAAACAAAAAATGAAAGATGGTTAATTCCGTCATGATACAGAGCAAGGTAAAGGGGAAAGCGAAAGAAAAGGGTTAGAGTGTACTAACTGTGATCCCATTGAATGGGGGTCAAAGTGAGTTTTCAGTAAGCCTTGCTTTGGGAAAAGCTAAAGAGTTTAGTTTTTGATAAATTGCCCCTGAAGAAATGACTGCATTCGGATGAAAATGCAGTCATGTATCTCTGAATACCAAGGATACATTCTGAGAAATGTGTCATTAGGCGATTAAGTCCTGGGAACATCACAAAGGGTACTTTCACAAACCTAGATGCTATAGCCTACTACATACTTGGGCTATACGATGTAACCTATTGCTCGTAGGCTACAAACCTGTAAATCATGTTACTGTACTAAATGCTGCAAGGAATTGTAACAAAATGGTAAGTATTTGTGTACCTAAACATAGAAAATGTGCAGGAAAATTGTGATATTATGAAGAATCTTATGGGACCACTGTCATATATGTGGTCTATCATTGACGGAAGCATTGCTAAGATGAACACGACTGTGCCTAGCAGACAATCACGGATCTGGGATGGGGTGAGGGGTGGGGGAACCAAAAAGAAGCCAGTAGAGAAATCTCTAATATGGGAGCAGTTTATGTAGAAGACAGAGTGCAAAACTGGGGAAGGAAAGCTTTCTCAGTGGGAGGGTTGAAAAGTGAGGGTCTGACTGAGGATTAAGCCTTGAGGTACAAGGCATTTAAGCATCAGGAGACCTAACTGCTTTCAAGGACATAACCACAACAGACAGGAACATTTAATATACCACTTGTTAGCCAAGGTCACTCTTTCCTCTAAGGATAGAAACAGCACTGACCTTGATCAGATGACCTAAATGTTTGCTTTGTCTTAGAGATCCCCCGCGGGGATCAATCAAGTTCCCAGTCTTTCTGAGCCTTAAAATTTTTGTCTGTAAAGTGGGGTGATACATGTTTAAAGTGATCCTGAGGTGCTAGACTGTACATTTCTCTGCTCTCTGCTTGACAAAAGGTCTAGTCAGTTTTCAAGAAAACTTTCAGATGTCAGCAGTTCTGTGAAGCCAGAACCCTGTGGAAAAATTCATATCTTTTGATTCTGGTATACTTAAAGCTTCAGTGTTGTGGGAAAGATGCTATTTGTTCTTGTAGATTTAAAGTCATTCTGTTACATACTCACTACAATAACAAAGCTTACTTATTAAATAAATGCCACAAATAAGGATTTCAGGTATATATATATATATATATATATATATATATGGTGATAAAATGATTGAAATATTTTAATAATTGGCTGAGATTTAGAAATAAGAATGCTTTTATAATTTAGAAGCCATAATTTGGTATGTTGTCTGCTGCTAATTTGAAAAGCCATAATATGCATGTAATAGTTCTCTCCTATGCTCTAATATATTTGAGGGCCAATGGATAAATATGGGTTAAGTATATTATGATAAATCACATGGTTTATACACCACTATCATTGCACTATCTTGTTTTTTTTTTTTTTTTGAGACAGAGTCTTGCTCTGTCGCCAGGCTGGGGTGCAGTGGCGTGATCTCGGCTCACTGCAAGCTCCATCTCCTAGGTTCAAGGAATTCTCCTGCCCCAGCCTCCTGAGTAGCTGGGACTACAGGCACGCACCATCATGCCCAGCTAATTTTTGTATTTTTAGTACAGATGGGGTTTCACCATATTGTCCAGAATGATCTCGATCTCTTGACCTCCCAAAGTGCTGGGATTACAGGCGTGAGCCACCACGCCCAGCCAACTATCTTTACTCTTAGAAAAGACTCTGAACTCTCTCAGGGAGGAGATTTTCCTATATTAATTGTACTAATCTTACTATAGTGCTGAGCTGTGTAGCTGCTATACAGTAGACATCAATAAATATTTGTTGAATAAAAGGATGTTTGTATGCATGAGTGCTTTGGATAAAGACATTGTATTAATTATTTTGTTAGTATAGTCGGTATTAAAATGTACACATTAATTCAAAACATTGAATTACTTAAAATAATGTATCATTCTATCTAGTATTTCTCTGATCAGTCTAAGTTGGTGATATTTATTATAACTTTAAATTGATAATCACAATCATATATATATGAAAACAGAATAAGTAATGACATTATTGTGAAAGATTAAATAAAAACCATACACAGTTCCTACACTAAATGTTAACAAAGTATTTTCAAGTTTGAAAATGGCCTTTCATAATACAAAATTTACTGTTCACTTCTGTTCTTTTTAGAGGCAGTTTAAGGCTCATATCTGTCGTTTTTTTGTTAACCCACAATCATAATAGATACCATGAGTCAGATACTGTTCTCAGTGCTTTAAAATTATTAACTCATTTAATCCTTACAACAACTCCATCCCCATTTTGCAGATACAGAAAGTAAGGCACAGAGAGGTCTTGGGTTCTACTCAGGGGCCAACTGCCACCACATATTGTCAACTGCAGACACATGTTAGCACTTAACATGTCCCCAATTTAGTGCATACTCTTCTCTCTAACACCTTATGTCCGATTCTTTATACTACATTAAATAAAGTACCAACTGTACCTATCTTTGAAGATGGGAGTTTGGAAGTCATTTTCAGGCTCTTTCCTATGTCCCATATCCGAATGTTTTCCTGTCTTCAAAGGTTTTCCATTATTCTTTCCCACCTGGTTTTCACCACATTCACAACCTTATGTACAGACTTTGGAACCACTTAAGCTGAATTTCAATTCCAGTTCTGATGCTAATAATCACATGTCCTTGAAAACATGTTATTCTTTATTATTATCTCAATGGCTGTTTCTTCATCTATAAAACAAGGATAACCTTGAAGATTCAATAAAAGCTCTCAGAAGAGTGAGTAGCATAGTAAAGTCTCACAAAGTATTGTCTGTTTTTGTAAGTTTATAATCACATTTTGTTGTATTATTATTTTATATTTTATTATATTTTTATAGTTCCTAGTATATAATCCTCTTATATAAAAGCAATTTTGATCTCCTTGTGGTTTATTAAACACATGTCTTCTTTAACGGACAAAGGTAAACATAAAGAGATTCCTTTATATATACCGATTTATTTGCCCTGCAAGACCTTTCTTGGCCATCCCAGAGAGTGTTAAACTTTTATTCTCTACTTTCCCAGAATAAGTACCTCTATTTTAGTACGTATCATGATATATTGTAGTTACTTGCTTATTTTCTGACGTGAACTACTTCCGTCTCTCTATCCCCAAGAAAATGCCTACTTTTCTAATATAGCTTAATGGGGAAAAATGTTACATGAACAAATTAACAGCAGAATATCTCTTTATTCTATATAAATCAGTTCTTCAATTAAGTGCTAATATTGGGTTGCCCAGCAAAATTTTAGTTAGGGTTCAGGGGCATATCTATATTCACAGTAGTTTCAAATATGTTTTTACCAGTGAAGGGCAGCAGAATATGCCTCCCCAAGATATGCTGCTTTGGCAAAAGAACATTTTGAGGTGAAGGCAAATAAAAAGCAGCAGATATCCAAAAATGCTCTCTGCCCTCTCCCTATCTGCCCAAAAGTAAGACAAAATTTACAAAGCTATCCCTCCTCCCCTTTCTACTAGGAAGGACAAAGGTTGATGAGCAAAGACAACTTTAGACCTTTATCATCCAGAAGACAGTACCAGAGGGATCGACATAACAAACTCTACTAACTGGCCTTTATCTGCCATTTGTTTCCCATATATTTGCCATCCCACAATGTCCCACCCCTAGAGACTCAAGGTCCTTTTCCTTTGTCTTGTCACTCCTCTAAAAGTGTATTGTTCTTTGTTGAAAATGATAAAGAGAGGTCCCAGGAACCTCTTGGAGAATTACTAATTCCCTGGGTATTGCCTATGTAATATACATAAAATGTATAAGAAGTTAAAAAACTCGTTTTTTAACAAAATATGTTAAAAAACTTCTGTTTGATTTCTCTGGTTTAATTAATTTAATTTTTTGTTGTTATAGAGGTTCCACCTGAGAAATCAGATGGGGTAGAGGGAAAATTATTTTTTCTTTCCCTGTAACAGCATGTGCAACATTTTTGATTGAATGGATATTATAGATAATGACCACAGTACTGTTGCAATGGCTTTCTGTTTTTTTTTTTTTTTTTTTTTTTTTTTTTTTTTTTTTTTTTTTTTTTTTTTTAGTAGAGACGGGGTTTCACCATGTTGGTCAGGCTGGTCTTCAACTCCTGACCTCATGATTCACCTGCCTGGGACTCCCAAAATGCTGGGATTACAGGCAGGAACCACTGCGCCGGGCCAACTTCCTGTTTTATAAAGCCCCTTTACTCTATTTTATCTTACCCTTGAAGAGTATAGACCAGTGGTATAGCTAAGGTTTGAATTGACTTTTTAATTTTCATTCTCCTAACACTATGTTTAGGTTCTATGTTATTAAGACAGCTTTAACTCTTAGCTTTCACCTCAGCCTTTTCTCGTGTCACCTCGCCTACAGGCTTCTGAAGCTTTTCTAAGCCCATAAATAAATATGGGAACGTACCATTACTCTATTAAATTAACTTATGAGGTCAAAATTATTTTAACATATACAACTCATTTCTCAAGACTTAACAGTGGAGGACTTTTATTAATGTGAAATGATTATTTATATGTTTCCCTAGACAGAAACAGAAAATGAGAACAATAACTTTCCAGGTGTTATAAAAGCAATACAATTTAAAATTGAAGAAAAATTATGAAGATATTAAAAAGTTAGCCAATGAAAACATGAGGCAATTGTGAGGTTAAAATGAGTCATCTAAGATGGATTATTACATTTTATTGAACTGAAAGATATACATTTAGACTCTGTTAGCTGTTCCTGAATAAAAACAATAATTAATGCTTTCTTTTTAACTGAAAGAAAAATGTAAATAAAAACATTGTCAAATAAACTTAAAGAAATCATGAGACTTATTCTGAATCTGAATGAAAATGACCAAAATCAATCTTTGAGAGGTAAAATTGTAATAACTTTAAATATAATTTGCATGAAATAAATGAATTAATATCCGATATTCTCTGTCTCTTCCCCTGTTTGCCCAACAAATGGAGGGGGAATTTTTTTTCTTCAAAATATCATCAGATCATTTGAATACTTAAAGAGCACTTTAATGGGTCATAACACATTGGACTGCTTATTGCTCAGGCTAACTTTGTACCAAATTGTGCAAAAGAAAATGTGCATATGAAGATAGAGACTGAGAATGACATCAAGAACAAGTCTTCTTGTGGTGAATATTATTAAATGCCATATGTCATAATTTCCATTGTGTGATAAAACAACTGTGACCAATAAAAAGAATAGAAATCATAAAAACCAAAGTACTCGTCTATGGTATGCTTTTTAAAAATCTGAATTGCTGTCTCAGAATTATACCATACAATATTTTCAAACTCAGGAAAATTGACATATTTTTCACTTATAAATACTCTCTGACATTAATATTCTTGGGTTGTTTTATGGTTATATGAGTACAATGGACATACACTGCAAGTTAGGAAAAAAGCAAATGCTGAAACCCGGCGCCATGTACTTTCGGCAAAATGTATTTCTTAGTGTGGACCAACGTCTACATGTATGTGTAAAGTGACAAGGAATTAAGTTCTAATTTGTTGTGGGTCAACTTCTGCCCTTGGATGCTTTATTTATAACTTTTGATGAACTCAAATAAGATTTGGCCTTGAGTCTCCAAAGTCAGAACTGATTCTCCCCTCTCCTCCACAGTAGACAATAACAAAAAACAAATGACTAAACATCTCACTTAATATTCAATTTAGATGGGTCATTTAAAATGATTTTATAATATTATTAGTGAATAAAAAATTAAAATTGAAAATATACATAAATAAGTACATAAATACATAAAATGTGTGGTAAGAATATAAACTGATTTTTCTGATAAGACTTCAGACTAATCAATTTAAGATAAAAAACTGGCAATTACAATTGTGGAATTAGAAACTACTTAGCTATTCCTTAACATGAATGTGAAGGTATGGCATAAACATTTGAAAAAATGGAATGGCATTAATGAAAAGTTCAAACACGTGTCTAAAATTACAATTATTCATCATAAACAGTCACTTAATGTTAAGAAAATAGGTAATTATTGGCCAGGCGCAGTGGCTAACACCTGTAATCTCAGCACTTTGGGAGGCCGAGGTGGGCGGATCATGAGGTCAAGAGATCGAGACCATCCTGGCCAACATGGTGAAACCTCGTCTCTGCTAGAAATTACAAAAATTAGCTGGGTGAGGTGGTGCATGCCTGTAGTCCCAGCTACTTGGGAGGCTGAGGCAGGAGAATCGCTTGAACCCAAGAGGCAGAGGTTGCAGTGAGCCGAGAACACGCCACTGCACTCCAGCCTGGGGACAGAGTAAGACTTCGTCTCAAAAAAAAAAAAAAAAAAAAAGAAATAAGTACTAATTTCCGTTTTAGAAAAAAAGGTAATTTTCCACTCTACAAACACCATACAAACAAACAAAATATGAAGAGGTTTCTTTAGGCTACTTGCAGGCTCTTTTTTTCCCTGATATTAGCAACATATTTTCCTCACCCACCATTTTCCCAAGTCACCAATCCCAGTGTGTGCAGCTGCAATACAGTATTCATAAGTGTATTTTTACATATGAAGATTTCATATAATATGTATTTCAAAGGAACTATTCACACACTAATGAAGAACTTGGCATCTCTTCTGAGGATACATTTGTTGATCTTTGAAATAGACTCCTTTAGGGACAAATCCAAATAACCATTTTTGCCTTGGAGCCAAGCACTTTGAATACTACTTAAAAATTGAGATGCCTTGTTATTTGTGTCGTATAAATTCCTCGTCTCTGTACTAGCCTTGGCGCGGATGCTTTCCTATAATTTCTGTGGTTATATTATTCACTGCTTTTTATCTCTTACTAGAAAAAAAAGTTAAAAATTGTGTATCGTATATGTGGCTCTTCCTATTTTGGCCTCTTCAAGGCACCCCTTGCCTGTCCTTGCCTTATACTCTGGGCTTCAGTCAAACCTTAGCCTTTGTCATCCCCATGGACTCAGCCCCTTTGTATATGCTGTACTGGAAATCCACTCATTTCCTCTACCCTCCATCTTTGCATAAAAAACACTTTTTACCTCCTGGCCTTAAATCTTCTCTGAACTATTCCAGTTGTTTTGACCAGTCTCTGCCCAATAACATATACATTTAAAAAGGAACAGCCAGAAAACAGGTGCAGAAGAAGCCGGGAAGGAGGAAATGGGAAGGGCTAGAATAAAGGAGAATGAGCTAACTGGGTGAAGAGTTCGGCTTCTAGTTAAAAACCTAAGTGTGATTTTTCAAGCCTGACCATAGGCAATTTCAAAGTGTTGCTTGGCAGGCCTCCCAGGAGAAAGTTGCCTTCCCTGCAGCTGACTTGGTGCACAGCCAATGAATGCACTGCAGTCTCTGAAGGAAGTGCAGTCAAGGACTCAAGCCCCTCTGATTGGCCTTGTGCTTATGCATATTTGCATTCCTAGCTGAGACTCCTTTATTCAGAGACCTCTTTATCTGGGGTCTTTAGCTGAGACCTTCTTAGGGAGGGTGACTCGAGGGGGACGCCTTGAAGATGTATTTTTCACTCTGACCTACTATTCAGTAATTTTAAACTCCCAGTCTTTTTCCCTCCCCCTTCCCTTCTCTCTCTCCCTGGATCCCAAGTACATAGAACTGCAGGAGCCTTTAAAAAAAGTTTTTTCTATGGTAAATTTATTTATTTCCTATTTTATTATTTTTTAAACTGAAAAATAAAATTGTATGTGTTTACTGTGTTGTGCAGGAGCCTTTTGTTAAAGGGCTTCAACAGTGAAATAACCGCCTCCAAGTCTACGCTAAACTACCTGGTCCTAGATAGAGCAGTGCCATTGCTTGGGGGAAAAATGGAAGGAAAGTGGTGGACAGGGAGCGGCACTTCATTTTTATTTATTTATTATTATTATTTTTTCAGTTTTTAACTTCTTGCCTATACTACTAAAGTAAGTGATTAAATACTTGACTACGAACTTTCATTTTTGGCTTGTTGCTTTAATTGATTACTCCAGCATCTGGAAGCCAGGTTCTCTTGAGCTCAGCTGAGCTGCTGACAGTCGGGTTGTAAGAGTAGTGAGCTCCAGAGAGCTTCCCTGAGACTTGCAGATGCTAACAAATGGGGGAGCAGAAATAGAACTGTCAGTGAAATACGACCCTGGCTCTAGCTGTCATGAATCACTGTTGTCAGGAACAGATTTGTTAAATTCATGAAATTCTACAGTGTTCAGCATGTACATAAAATCTTTGAGAGCAAAGTTGAGAGATGACAAAAATTTGATTAAACTGCTTATTCTTTTATCTTCTAGAGTAAAAGAATTCTGTAGCCGCATTTATTCGGGCCATCCTTAGAGTAGTACATTTTGAATTCTGATTGCATCTTTCTACCACAAGAGAATTGAGGTAGGAAGACGGGAAGAATTCAATGGTTACATTTTCTTAGAAAATGATTTAATCTGACTTTTTTTTTTTTAATTTTGTGGGCAAAATGAAATCTGAGTGGACCAATGACCCCACCATGTCCAGTGTTTGGTTGCTAGTTTGAGATTTGGAAATGGCTGTTCAGGTGAAGAGGTAAATGGATCCAAATGCCTTGTTATAAGGCATTTGACAATGCCTACAGCAGTAGTGTGAATAGAGGGCCATTACATTCTAGCATAAACATTCCGGGCTACTGGTTATTTTTTGGTTGTAACTGACAGTTGAGGTTTTCACAAGAGACAGGCTCTACAAGATACCCTGCATGTCTAAAGGACTAAGAATTGGAGATCCCTGACATTGAATTAGGACATAGTTTTGCACCACAAGAGGCAGTAGGTCAGGCACAGTGGCTCACGCCTGTAATCCCAGCACTTTGGGAGGCCGAGGCAGGCGGATCACCTGAGGTCATGAGTTTGATACCAGCCTGATCAACGTGGTGAAACCCAGTCTCTACTAAAAATGCAAAAATTGGCCAGGCTTGGTGGCTGGTGCCTGTCATCCTAGCTACTTGGGAGGCTGCAGCAGGAGAATCGCTTGAACCCAGGAGGCAGAGGTTGTGGTGAGCTGAGATAGCACCATTGCACTCCAGCCTGGGTCATAAGAGTGAGACTCTGTTTCAAAAAAAAAAAAAAAAAGAGGCTGTAGAGAGTAACATAGAACTATATATTTTAAATTATGAAAATCATTTATGAGTTATTTCCTCATAAACTTAAAGATATAATATATAAACATACACACATAGGCACATGTATTATGTATATACATCTATAAATAAATGTATTATGGGAATACTATAAAAATGGCATTAGCTCAAAGCCAAAGAAATAACCCTACTAAGAAATTCATAAATTAAGCTAGATCCTATAAACACAAGAAAAATTACAGATTCAGAAATATGCACTAAATACATATCTTACATATAATGCATTAGCATTGCATGAATTTGTATGAGATCCACAACTTTAAATTTTCTAATTCTACTGGAATTAATGTACACATTTGTGAAATTGATAGAATAATTTCAAAATAATTTCTTGCTAAAAAGACACACAACTAAGGCCTTAACATTATCATTCTTATTAAAATTCCCATAGCAGTCATTTCCAATTAGAAATCGAGCGCACAAGTCAATACTGTATTACTTTTATTAACTGAATAAAATCTAATTTAAGATTTTTAAACTATAAAAGAGAGTCAAAATACAAATAATAAGCAAAAATACAAAATATATTGGAAGACAAAATGTATCAGGCTTTATTAAGAGATTTGGCAAATCAGTCTAATATGAATGTTTAAGATAAAATATAGCTATTTAACAGATAAAAAAGGTAAGATATTATAATTTTTAAAACATATTATCCTTGGTTTTAATAGCTGTTCACACTTCCCATTTTTATTGCCTAAATTTTAAAAATGCCCTTGCCACAAAAACATAATTTTTGATTTGCAATTTTATAAACTCTAAAAATAGTAATTATTAACATATGTTAGAATTTATAATATGTGATGAATTTCTATGGTGGATGTATCCAGAACAGAAAAACTGATAGGTATTAACTAAAATTAAAAATGATTCATTTATTTAACAATTATTTTATGCTCATTTATGCTGTTAGACACTGTGCTAAGACCTAGGGATATCAAAATAAACAAAGTATGTAATTTTTCAAGGATTACATTGAAATGGAAATTGACTAGTTTTGTTTTGTTTTTTGTTTTGGTTAGTTAGGTGTTCATTTTTATTGAAAATATTTAAAAGCTTGTTGAAAAAAGGTTTTTTATTTATTAATTTGATAAATACTTTAAAAAATCAAAATAATTATGAATTTTATACCAAAGGTAAGCTTTTAAATTTTTTATTTTTTATTTTTATGGGTACATATTAAGCATATATATTTATGGAGTACTGGAGATATTTTGATACAGGTATCCAATGTGTAATAATCACATCAAGGTAAATAGGGGTATCCACCACCTCAAGTATGCATCATTTCTTTTGTTAGAAACATTCCAGTGATACTGCCTCAGTTATTCTAAAATTTAAAACAAATTATTACTAACTATAGTCACCCTGCTGTACTATCAAATACTAGATCGTATTCATTGTATAAAACTATATTATCGAAGATAAGTTTGAAGATCATGGCAGAAATCACAAAATTCCTAGTTTTGCTTACAATGGCTTTTTGAATTATTTGCTCTAAAAGCCATGTAAGAATAAGACTGTTAGAAAGCTCCTGAAGAATGCGTGCCAAGTACCATGAGATGTGGACTTTGGACTGCTCCACTGTCTCCATCTCCACACTTTTTTTCTCCCAACGCCCCATACTCCATAATTTTTTCAGCAAAAAAGGTGAATTCATCTTTTTTGAATCCACATCCAAAGGCAAATTTTAAACATTAATAATTCAGCATGAGACTTATAGAAAAAACCTGTAAAACACACAAACAATGAAGGAATAAGCTACAATAAAAAGTCATGTAAAGGTCAAATATCAGACAAAATTACATAAAAATAGGTTATTTAGATAATTGTCCTTAACCTCAATGAAGTTTTACAATTTTGTTTAAAACACAAGGAAACAAATAAAAGGGCTATCTGCAAAAAAATACAATTTTTTAAAAGTAAGGAAACTAGCAAGGAACAGACTTGGAAGACAAAGGATGAAAAGTGAACTACAGAGTTCAGAGAAACAAATGAAGGTAAAATAAAACAGAAGAAATACACATTAACAGATTCAGAATCCAGAGATGTGAGGAATTCACATAAAACAAATTCAAAAAGAGCAAAGGCAATTGCACAGAACACAATAGAGGAGAATAGTAAAGAAAGCACTTTTGGCATTAACATAATTGGTTTTCACAAAAAAAGTGTACAAAACGAAGAACGAATAGAAAACAATTTCAAGATATAACAGAAAAAAATAGTAAATGAGTATTTGAATCTACAAGTTGAAAAGAAACAGTTACTGCAGGAAAAACTGATGCAAAATGATCACTGAGTCAGATATTCTCAAGACTAATTTATTCATATGACCCCTAATAGGGAGGCTTCTGATAACGATCCTACCTGAAAATGTGTCAGCATTTACACCTAATCCAATGTTTCTACACTTTGTTTCACTTTCCTTTAAAGAACGGATCACCATCTGACATAGATTGATAGATAGGTAGATAGATAGATAGATAGATAGATAGATAGATAGATAGATGATAGATAGATAGACAGATAGACGGACAGATAGATAATTTGTTTACTGTCTCTTACCCTGATTAGAATGTATACTCTGAAAGCCAGATTTTTAAAAGCATGATTATATCTCTGGATACTACATTTAGTAGGTGAGTATTTAATAAGCATTTTTGAATAAATAAATGTAATTTAATAAAGAATCATATGATAATTGGGACAAAGAAAGAGCAGATCTCATTGAAGAGGGCAATTCTTACCTATCAGAATTCTCCAGAGTAACAATCACTGAAAGATGGGCGAACAATAACAACAGTAATTCAAAGTGTACTCTGACAATTGGCTTCAAAGTATAAAAAATAATAGACAAAAGTCACAAGAATACTTGGGGAATATGTAATTCCTTCTTTAAAAGAACATTTTTAAAATACATAAAAAACCCAGAAATGAAAATAAATGTTTCAAAAATGACATCCTGAAAAAGATCTATTTAAGTACATAGCTAAGGCTAAGGAACCATATGGATTATGGTTACAAAATTAAATAGAAAGTCTTAAACTTTGACATTAAAATATTTATAAAACTGATATAATTAAGACATAAGGGGAAAGTGTTATGTGGAAGGGTGCTGATTCCTGCCATTCATTGCTGAGAGTTGATATTATCTGACTTTGATACATGAGGTTAAAATGATACTTTCCAAAACTTCTTCATAATCTTATATATTAATTTTAGAAGTATTATTGAAAATGAACATTTCTTCCTGTATCTCTTTCTCCTTATATCTGTTTATAAATCAATATATTCTTCTAATTTTCTATTTTGCTAACATCAATATCTATTTTGCTAACATCAATACCTCAGTTTCCTCACTTATGAATGGGGATAAAATAATACACTTATTGCATAGGGAAATAGGAATGTTAAAAAATGACATAGGTAGGCCAGGCGCAGTGGCTTACAGCTGTAATACCAGCACTTTGGGAGGCCAAGGCAGGCGGATCACCTGAGTTTAGGAGTTGGAGACCAGTCTGGCCAACATGGTGAAGCCCCGTCTCTACTAAAAATACAAGTACTAGCCAGGTGTGGCGGTACGTGCCTGGAATCTCAGCTACTTGGGAGACAGAGGAATGAGAGTATCTTGAACCTGGGAGTTGGAGGTTGCAGTGAGCCAAGATCATACCAATGCACTCCAAACTAGGTGACAGAGCAAGATTGTCTCAAAAAAAAAAACACGTAAAGCACTTAAAACCTCTTATAGGTATATTCTTTCTATGTATATAATATGTAGGTAAAAACGATAGTTTATCTGGATGGTGATTTGACAATAAAAAAACAAATCTTTGCTGGTTACATTTTTGGTATAATGCGCACCCATCATTTTTATACCTATCAAAATAGCCTTTAAATATAATATTATTAACTCAGTAAAAATTACGGAGAAAATGTTACTATTTCATTGCAATAGGTGACAATTATGTCCATTACTGTATAATATCTGTCATAGGGAATTAAAGTATACTATCACATTTGTAATTTTGTCATTGTTTCTAAATATGATTGCATTAAAATGTACATTTTCATTTTCCAAAGCTGGTTGTGTATCTCTTCCCAACCTATCAATGTTGCTTTGCTCTCTTAAGGAAAAGTTATTTGCAAACAAAAGAAGACAAAACATTATGCTCTCTCTAACATCGCTGTCTTAGTGACAGCTACTCATATTTAGATTTCTTTAAAGTGTAAATATTAAAGAATCTGAGGAGAAGCAGACGGTAAGAGAGGACAGGCTGTAGTTAGAGTGATGATGCTTGGGAAGACTTAAAATGGTGATGCTGCAAGTTTGAAGCAGACTCTATTTCTCAGAAAAGATTGAGAATTGTTCATCCGATGCACACTATTTCACCAGTTTTTCTTTTCAAAATGGTCTCTGAGAACGTGTAATGAATAAATGCCTTTATTTTGTCAAAATTGAATTTCAAATTTACTACCAACATCTCCCAAGATTTTTTATTTTATTTTTCATTAACCTGTAACTCCTTAACATATTTATACTTTAAAACACATATGAAATTATTTGATTTAAAAACTCATTACATATAAAATAACATCTTTTTTGTTTGGTGTTTTGTCTTGTAATTATGGTAACTGGAAAAGTATTGCTTAATTGAAATCAGATAGAGTAACATTCACAATATTCTTTTATAAGTGAGATAGTATTCACTAAGAACCATATGTGCATCATAAAGATAGCAATTAATGCTGACTGATGCTAAATATTAAGTAAATGACATTTATTCATGAAAAAAGATTAAAATTTGATTATCCCCCTTGAAACTGCAAAGGGACAAAAATCTTGGTACATGTTGCCCTCTAGTGGAAATTTAAAGATAGGCAGTTGAATTATATTTTGGTGCTTTCAATATCTGCAATTCAGTTTACTATTACAATTTTAAAAACAAATTAATATTTTTCTTCTAAAACGGTAAGTACTATAAAATCTTTTCAATAAATTTGTTGTAGTTGATGGATTTGGTATTTTTAAAAATCAAAAATTTGAAAATAAAAATAAAGTCTCTCATAGCCATTAAAGGCCAAGAAGGTATTGTTAGTCACATATCATATAACAAGAAGTAGAAATAATAAATAGCTCAGGAATATAATTTTATTTGCTTTGAATTTCTGCTGAGCAATGTTACCCAACCTGATTTTATAAAACTATCATCAAATCTCATCTCTCTACAATTAGAATGACCAACACAGTATTTTATGAAAAATGACAATTTGAAAAGCTTTTACTATCAATAAATAAGAACTAGTGTTGACAGAAATATGGAAAAATAATTTTTCAAAAGCATTTTTGTCATCTTTTGATTTGCTTTTCAAAGAAAACATTGTATTGTATTATATCTGTTATTTTTTATTTTATAATTTCAATACATATTGATGTAGATCGATTTTCCTAATTTATACCGCCATATGGAAGAGGTGTGAATGTGCAATATTGTACCAAATACAAAATATATTCTATTTATTGTAGGCATTTAAAACTATGTTATTATAAATTCAACATTTTGCATCATTTGTTGATTCTTACTTTAACATTACTGTTGCTTATCTTTTACAATACCTAATTTAAGCATATATAGGTTTAAGATGAGAATCTTATTTCTGGAATTGAACAGTATACCCTGTCCTAAAAAACAGTTTAAAAATATGGTAGCTCAACTAATAGTATAAAAAATATGATTTGTGGCCAGACACGGTGGCTCATGCCTGTAATCCCAGCACTTTGGGAGGCCGAGGCGGGTGGATTACCTGAGGCCAGAAGTTCAAGACCAGCCTGGTCAACATGGTGAAACCCTGTCTCTACTAAATATACAAAAATTTTGTATAAAAAAAAAAAAAAAAAGTGGGCGTGGAGGTGGGCACCTGCAATCCCAGCTACTCGGGAGGCTGAGGCAGGAGAATCACTTGAACCCTGGAGGCAGAGGTTGCAGTGATTAAGCCATTGCACACCAGCCTAGGCAGCAAGAGCGAAATTTCACCTTCACCTCAAAAAAAAAAAAGATTTGTGATTCCACTTACTGTATGAAAAATTATAAAATGAATATTTAGTCAACTATATCCCTTGTTTACTCATTAACAAATGCTTATATTTCAAAACCATTCTTTAATTTTTTTCATTTTTATTAACTTTTGTGTGTGTGATGGAATTTTGCTTTTGTCACCCAGGCTGGAGTGCAATGGCGCAATCTCAGCTCACTGCAACCTCTGCCTCTCCAGTTCAAGCGATTCCCTTGCCTCAGCCTCCCTAGTACCTGAGATTACAGGCACGCACCACCACGCTCAGCTAATTTTTGAATTTTTTAGTAGAGATGGGGTTTCGCCATGTTGGCCAGGCTGGTCTCAAACTCCTGACCTCAGGTGATCCACCCACCTCGGCCTCCCAAAGTGCTGGTATTACAGCCTTGAGTCACCGCGCCCGGCTCAAAACCAGTCTTTAAAAACAATTTAAGCTGGCTAAGTCTATCAGAAATTATAAAGTAATTAAAAATAGTCCTAGGCTATTTAAAGAATGCTAAATACATCTGTAAAGCAAACTAAAGCGAAATGAGCTAAAATAATACATAAGAAAATTTGTCCAACCTGTAGGCTATTTTTGTTATTTCTTGTAAATATTTCAATTTCATATTTTAAATTGTGGTATACTGTCTATGGATTAAACAGTCACAACCTTTCCCCTTATTCAATTTTTCCCTTATTCCTTCAAAACAATGACCACAAGCAGATCATTAAACACAGAATAGGATTCGAAACTTCTTTTAAAATTAAAACATTAACAGAATAAGAAAATAAATATTGTGTTACGGTAATGTGAGTTTTGTCATTGGACATATCAGATAATTTACACCAGGTACAAGAGGCAGCTTTCGTAGCTACCAGTATCTCCCAAGATTGGGAGATCTTTATTAAGACCTTCATTAAGATCAATGACTGGGCAAGTTTTAATTTATTAATTAATTGATTGATTTTTTCTGTCACCCGAGAGTGATGGGGCGCAATCTCGGCTCACTGCAACCTCTGCCTCCCGGGTTCAAGCGATTCTCATGCCTCAGCCTCCCAAGTACCTGGGATTGCAGGCGTGTGCCACTATGCCTGGCTAATTTTTGTATTTTTTACTAGAGACGGGGTTACACCGTATTAGTCAGGCTGGTTTCAAACTCCTGACCTCAGGTGATCCACCCACCTCGGCCTCTCAAAGTGCTGGGATTACAGTTGTGAGTCATCGCACGTGGCAGTAAGTTTTCTCTCTTTTTTTTTTTTTTTGGAGATGAAGTCTCCCTCTGTCACCCAGGCTGGAGTGCAATGGTGCTATCTCAGCTCGCTGCAACCTCCGCCTCTGGGTTCAAGCGATTTTCCTGCCTCAGTCTCTGGAATAGCTGGGATTACAGGCATGTGCCACCACACCTGGCTAATTTTTGTATTTTTAGTAGAGACAGGGTTTCGCCATGTTGGCCAGGCTGGTCTCGAACTCCTGACCTCAGGTGATCCACCTGCCTCGGCTTCCCAAAGTGCTGGGATAACAGGCGTGAGCCACCGGGCTCAGCCCCAGTCGCAAGTTTTAATTTGTCCTCAGTGAGGTGCTGAGCTCCATGTTGCTGATGTCTTTCTTGTTTTCCTCTTTCATTGCTCCTGTGACGCTCCTGCCCTTCCAAGACTGTCACTGTGCTTCTCCCTCTATCATCCTGTCCGTGAATACCTGATGACTCCACTTTACTAATGAAAATTCAAGGTCTACTCTTCAAAGCAACTTTTAGGAAACGCTTTTTTCATTAATTAGTTTCAAGTTGAGGAGGACAGAAAGGAATATTAGTGAAGTACATGGTCAAATAAGCTTGAGAACCCTGGGTGCTTTCTATACTTTTCTACTTACCGCTTTTTCAGAAAGGCTAAATTTAAATGGGGGATAATGGGCTAATATATCATCTATTCCAAGACCCTATGCATTTTAGCAAGGGGGACCTAGCAACAGAATAAAGGTGTGATGTGAAATGTCTTTGTTACATTGGCATATTCAGAATATAACCTAACTCTTTCTCTCTCTCTCTTCTCTCAACACCCTTTCCTCCCCCACCGTTACTCTTCCACCTCAGATGAGCCTTCCACACCCCTCACCACTCACTCACACATTTAGCAAGCTCTTGGCTGGTCAAGTTTTGGCAACACCATACCTCTAAGGCAGGGTATGGCAAACCATGGCATGGACCTTCAACTGTTTTTTTTTAAGTAATTTTTAATTGGAAAACTATCACACTCATTTGTTTATCTATTGACTGTGGCTGTATTATTTTCAAAATGTTGCTGTTCTATGGTTTCTGAGATGTAGTGACAGAGAATGGATGGTCCTCAAAGTCTAGCCAATGTTTGCCTACCTCTGCCCTACAGAATTTTTATTTTCTTAACTACTTCACAAAGCACCACCTCAATGACTTTTTCACTGACCCGGCACAGTTCTAGTGACCCTGCTTTTCATCTTTCAGAACAGAGCAGAGCAAAAAGCTATTTCTTGGCATCGATGTCTTCTGAGGGACTAAAATATTAAATGCAAATGTGGTACCATGACTACTAAAGCTAATAATGGTGATGACCCTTAGAAAATGAGTGTCTCTATGCCAATTTGTTCATTCTTTCAGTGGAGAGAGCAGCTCTGCAGATCAAACTGAGGTGAAAGAGAATTCTTCAACAGGATTGTCTTCCCAGCTATCAAAGCTTTTAGAATAAACCAGAAAAAACTTTGTCATGCATCTGTCAAATTCAGTTAAACGATTAGTTTTTAATCCTGTACTTATTAAATTATTTTTGAAGTTACGCAAGAAATCTTCGTAATCCCATCATTACGTCCACAAAAGGCTTTTTTTTTTTAAACAAATCTATGTCAAACCAATTCCTACTATTCTTAAATCCATCAACATACAAGCTTCCAAAGCCACGTGATTTCCACTTACGAATAATGGCCAGTATCAGTTTTGACTGAATTGAACAATGTCCCTCTTTATTTTAGTCTAGGAAACGTGTAGAATTGTTTTTGTTAACAATAACACTATACTGAGATTAAAAGCTAAGGCTGGACACAGTCGTTTGAGTAAGACGGCTCTTAACTGTAACATGTATCCGTGTAGAGAAAGCTTCGGCCTTTCCTTACCTTAGTGGCATGAGGCTAGCAAAGCCCACAGGAATACGAAGTGAGAGGTGACAGCTGCTGGCAGCCCTGCATCCCTCACTCGCTCTCCTCGGCCATGGCGCCCACTCTGGCGGCGCTCCAGGAGCCCTTCAGCCCGCCGCCGCACTGTGGGAGCCCCTTCCTGGGCTGGCCAAGGCCGGAGCCCGCTCCCTCAGCTTGCGGGAGGTGTGGAGGGAGAGGCACGCGCGGGAACCGGGGCTGCGCACGGCGCCGGCGCGAGTTCCGGGTGGGCGGGGGCTCGGCGGGCCCGGCACTCGGAGCAGACGGCCGGCCCCGCTGCGGGCAGTGAGGGGCTTAGCACCTGGGCCAGCAGCTGCTGCGCTCGATTTCTCGCCGAACCTTAGCTGCTTCCCCGCGGGGCAGGGCTCCGGACCTGCAGCCCGCCATGCCTGAGTCTCTCCTCACCGCCCCACCACCCTGGGCTCCTGCGCGGCCGGAGCCTCCCCGACGAGCGCCGCCCCCTGCTCCACGGCGCCCAGTCCCATCGACCACCCAAAGGCTGAGGAGTGCGGGCACACGGCGCGGGACTGGGGGGCAGCTCCACCTGTGGCCCCGGTGCGGGATCCACTGGGTGAGGCCAGGGGGGCTCCTGAGTCTAGTGGGGACTTGGAGAACCTTTATGTCTAGCTAAGGGATTGTAAATACACCAATCAGCACTCTGTATCTAGCTCAAGGTTTGTAAACACACCAATCAGCACCCTGTGTCTAGCGCAGGGTTTGTGAATGCACCAATCAGCGCTCTGTATCTACCTCAGGGTTTGTAAATACACCAGTTAAGACTCTGTATCTAGCTAATCTAGTGCAGAGGTGGAGAACTTTTGTGTCTAGCCCAGGGATTGTAAATACACCAATCAGCACCCTGTCAAAACAGACCAATCAGCTCTCTGTAAAATGGACCAATCAGCTCTCTTTAAAATGGAACAATCAGCAGGACATGGGTGGGGCCAGATAAGAGAATAAAAGCAGGCTGCAGGGGCCAGCAGTGGCAACCTGCGTGGGTGCCTTTCTACACTGTGGAAGCTTTGTTCTTTCGCTCATTGCAATAAGTCTTGCTGCTGCTCACTCTTTGGGTTCACACTGCGTTTATGAGCTGTAACACTCACCCCGAAGGTCTGCAGCTTCAGTCCTGAGCCGGCGAGACCACGAACCCACCAGAAGGAAGAAACGCCGAACACATCCTAACATCAGAAGGAACGAACTCCGGACACTCCGCCTTTAAGAACTGTAACACTCACTGCGAGGGTCCGCGGCTTCATTGTTGAAGTCAGTGAGACCAAGAACCCACCAATTCCGGACACAAAAGCACAATGTTATGCAGTGATATGGCAGCTCCCAGAAAACTCTTAGGTAAATTGATGTTGTGCACCCTCGGGTAAGTCACTTTAATGTGTCTTTTCATCTCGTCTCTGTAAACAACAAAACCACACAGCCCCCGTGGTGGAGGATAGCTCTGTGTCAAAGGAGCAAGATGATACAGGAAGATGAAGAAATAAATGAAGAAGCAGCAACTCCCAAAGTCTGTTTAGACTTCATAATTGTCTCTGAGAAATCTGTTTTCAGTCTACTATATAAAATGATGATAAATGGAACCGTGTTTTTCCCATCGTATTTTAAGACAATGGCTATTGTCTGGATTTGACTATAAAAACTTCTCAGAAATTGCTGCAATCCATTCAACAAAGACTCCTTTCAATTAGGATAAACTTTGGCAAAACGGCCATCTTATGGTTTAGAAAGGAAGTTTCATATTCTTATTATCTACATTTATCAGCCTTACTTTACAAGGCACAGAAGAAATTTACTCATGGTTGACAGAACTCCCAAGGTCTGGACTCTGAGTTTCAATAAAACTGTCTTTTTATAAACTCACATGCAATAGTACTCTAAAAATTTTCAACCTAGGCCATATTTTTAATATTAAAAAAATTAACAAAAATTATAACAATAACATTTTAAAGTCTATAAGTTAAATTTAGATGTAATACTATATGTAGCATTGGTTACATTAAATCAAGTGTGTTATATTTGAAAATAAGTTTCTACATGTATCTAATTTGCCCTCTGATTTGGAAGATACATTTTTATTATCTTCAAGGCATAACCTGTTGTGGAAACATTTTTGGTTTAATAAATGCCTATTGATAAAGTTGAAAATGTTAGTAAATCTCCAGACTAATATAAATGTATATATATTCATACTTTTATTAGAAACATAATTTGCATTGTTAAAATGCTGAGAATAAAAGACCTATTTTTTCTGATGTTTTCCTAAGAAGAATGTATTAAAGGTAGAATCTTAAGCCAAATATAAAATTATGAAAAATAAATTGAAAGGTATATTTTTTAAGCTTGATAATTGGATAGACAACTAAATACATGATTCCCGCATTTTCCAATGAAGAGTTTAAGTGAATTAATTTAACAATTATTTTAGATAGCTCATATTTCAGTATTGTTTTAGGTAACCATTGACAGACTCATAATTTGAACTAATACTTATCTCTTAATTACTTTAGTGTATTGGAATGGAAAATGCAAATTTTGTATTTCATGCTATCTTCCGAGGTTTGTTTGATTTTTTTCTTACTTCCTACTTACCAGGCAGATATCCATAACTGCAACAATTTTACCAATAATACATACTGTTTCACAAAAAGGAGAAGCCATAGTTGGGCATATGTGTGTGTATCTTTCTATGTGTGTCTCTGTGTGTGTGTATGTATGTGGAGATACTTAGTAGAGCATCTGAAGTTCTGGCATAATTTTCTTCACTCAATAAGGCAAATTGTTATATGATTGTAATAGAAGGTATATCCCATTTTGCAGCTCTTAAAATACTTTATAGATGCTAAGAATACCTCCCTGAAAAAAACTTTTTGAATATTCAATCCCTTAACAATTATGTTCTTACTTATATTGAAATGAACTCCTGTATAATTTATCATGGAGGTGAAACTGGTGTGAATTTGCTGCATTGAAAGACAGCATTAACTGAAGAATTCAGCTCTAAACAAAGACATTTTAATTTATTAAACTTCTTTCTATATATGTTTTTTCTTCTTAAATTGACTTTCTACTTCTGTTCAGACCATTTTCAGTCTTCCAGCGAAGAAAAAAAAGAGACAAAGAAAAAGAAGAGGAAGCAGGATGAGGAAGGATAGAGGGAGAAAGAAAGAGAGAAAGAGAAAGATTTCACCTCTTCTAAATTGCCAAATTGTGACAATGATATAAGAAAGACAGCTTAGGTTGAACAAAGCAGAAGTCTAAAACTAAATGTCATACTGTCAGAGTTCAGGAAAGCAAGGTATATGTTCTCCAAAGCTCAGCAGGCAGCCTGAAGTGTTTCCTGATTTAAGGACCATGGTGAGAGAGAAGAGAGGAGTCTATTTTAGCATCTGAAAACCAATGATTTGGAGAGAAAGGGGACATGGCTGCCTAATACCAGGGAAAGCTTACAATACTTTGCAGTAACTTGGTCATTGGCTTGACAGTCTCTCCACTAGAGAAGAGGTGTAAGAAGGACAATCAAGATGAAGAGTAGACGTAGATTACTGTCTTGTAGGGTAGGTAATACAGGTAGACAAATAATGATAACACAAGGTAGAATGTTGCAAGCAATGTATACAGTGGTAGGTCTACAGAGCAGTGAAGTTATTACAGTTGTAATTTTAAGATTTAGCTTCACGGAAGAATTAATATGTGAGGTATGCTTTGAATGATGGGTATGATAGACATGGGTAAGGGAGAATTATAGGCCATGACCACAGTGTATGTAGATGCACAGAGGGATGATCCTATCACTGGCATTTGTGGAAAAGCAACTAACTCAAGTAAACCAAAATGCTAAATATATTAAGAGGGTTAGTGTTAAGCCTGGACTGGAAATACACCTAGACAACATCTTATCTGAATGAATAAAGAGTGTGCAGTTTATTAAATTGAAAGATCACAGAAGTTTTTTATTAATTATTATTACATTAATTATTTTTAATATGGTGTTTTGAGATTTTATGATGAGAAATATGCTTTACAAAAAAAAAGCCTTTCGTAGAAGTGAGGAATAACTGAAATACATAGGAAGTGGAGGCAGCAATATCAATTAGAAGATTTTTAAGGATATGAATGTCAAATTGTAAGATGCCTAACCAGCAAGAGGGTGGAATAGAAGTAAGAGATACTGAAATGACAAATAATTAGAATTTATCTGTTAATTGAAGTGGGAACAGAAAAAGTTACTCATAGGATGCCAACAGTAAGTTTCAAAGAAAAGAAAGAGAAAAACAATGAGATGAAGCAATTTTGGGTTTTTTTGTTTTTTTGGGGGTTTTTTTTGAGACGGAGTCTCGCTCTGTTTCCAGGCTGGAGGGATCTCGGCTCACTGCAATCTCCGCCACACGGCTTCAAGCGATTCTCCTGCCTCAGCCTCCTGCATAGCTGGGACTACAGGCATGCACCACCATGCCCAGCTAATTTTTGTATTTTTAATAGAGATGGAGTTTCACCATGTTGGCCAGGATAGTCTTGATCTCCTCACCTCCTGATCCACCCGCCTTGGCCTCCCAAAGTGCTGGGATTATAGGCGTGAGCCACTATGCCCAGCTGAGACAAAGCAATTTTTAAAACAAGTGGATGAGTTTGGTGTTAAGTACGTTGAGTGTCAAGTGTCATAAAAGCATAAGTGCAACTTATATTTTAGGTATGTGAAAGGTTTAAACTGGCAAGTAGGAAAGAGCGTGAATTTGTTATCCATTAACCAAATATCCAAACCCCAACTGAAAGGTTACAGAGTTCATAGGAGGTTACTGGAAGGCAATTTGTGTCAGGCTACAACACATTGCCAGTGCTTTATGCAGCCACATCACCTAGATTCTGGAAGTGTCAGTTGCCCAATCAATCAACATACCTAATAGAGATCCTCTTGAGCCCTCGCACTGTTTTACATAAGGGGATCAAAGCTGAAGATAGATCATGATTCCTATTATAATGCTTAGAGCACGTTAGCCGGTTTATTAAAAGCAGGAGAGTGAGGAGCATGATGATGTACAAAACAAGAACTACATCCGTCATGACCTAATGGGACAGCTAGGAAGCGGGTTCTTCGATAAAAATGTAGACCAGAAGTAAATGCCTACCAAGGTCTCTACAGACTCTGAGAACAACTATATATGAGTCCCCAGCATACACAGACTATCTAGACCATTAAAAATAAGTGGGGGGGCAGGGGTTTGTGTTCACTTACTTTCCTCTCTATTGAAATAGCTGAATAGCAATACTGCAATGTACTACAACAAAAGGCCATATCAAGAGGATGTAAATTTTTTGTGGAGGTTCTTCAGAGCCTTTCAGTAATCTTTCCAAGCATGCGTTCCTTTCTTTTGGGAATGAGAAGTGTAGGAGAGGTTTTCGGTGGTCCTTCTATGCACTTTGTCATTTTATTGTATTGTTCATCATAGAGAATAATTGATCTCTTAATTTTCTAATTTTGCAAGTCTGTGTATAGCCACATTTTACTTGGAAACAACCTGCGTGTGTTTGTGTGGTGTATGCTGGCGGCGTCATGGACTCACCAGGCTTTAATTTTTCTTCACAATATATTATTTAGCAATATTCAGGAAGGTATCCATGATTTTGTGAGCTAAATGGTCCCTTCAAAATTCATATGTTGAAGTCCTCATATTCAGTACCTCAGAATATGACTGTGTTTGGGTATCAGGTGTTGAAAGAGATAATTCGGCTAATGTAAGTCTGGTAGAGTGAGCCCTAATCCAATATTACTAGTTTCCTCTTCTTATAAAGAAACTAGTAATATTGGATTAGGGCTCACTCTACTATTCTCAGCAAAATATCATAAGGACAGAAAACCAAACAACGCATGTTCTCACTCATAAGTGGGAGTTGAACAATGAGAACACATGGACACAGGGGAACATCACACACCGGGGCCTGTTGAGGGGTGGGGAGCTAGGGGAGGGATAGCATTAGGACAAATACCGAATGTAAATGATGAGTTGATGGGTACAGCAAACCAACGTGGCACATGCACACCTATGTAACAAACCTGCACGTTGTGCACATGTACTCTAGAACTTAAAGTATAACAATAAAAAACAAAAAGAAGAGGAGATTAGGACAGAGACAAACACAAAAGGAAGACCATGTGAAGACCCATGGAAGAAGACAGCTATCTACAAGCCAAACAGTGAGGCCAGAGAAGAAACCAATCCTGCCTAAACGTTGATCTCAAACTTCTAGCCTCGAAAATTGTGAGAAAATAAATTTCTTTGGCTTAGAACCCTCAATCTGTGGAGCTTTGTTATGGCAGCCCTAGCAAACTAATACACTCAGTAACAAAGATCTTTGAACTACCATTGCTCAATAGAATGTAAGCAATTTCATTAACACTTTTATATTGCTTAAATAAAAACAATTTCCACCAAAAACCTTACGGCTTTTCATTCCCCCAAAAAGGAATTCTTAGAAATTATGTTTTGATTAAAATTTGCATTAGTATTGTAAAACAGAATGCAGGATCTGGCATCAGTTTTCTAATTATCTCTGAAAAAAAATATCAAAAATATAAATGAAGCAATTGGAGTCTGCTCATCAAAATAAGTGACCTTCTTCTGTTTAGCATGGGTTTTGTTGGAGGCTGGTCAAGTTAATTACACATTATTCTCTTATTCTGTAGACAAACATTTATAATATATGGGCTTTATTGGCATATAATTGTTTAGTTTACTTTTCTTAGAATCATGTATTTCACTTAAGATACAATCTGACAAAACAAAGTATAAGTCTTACAGAAATAACACAGTTGAAAAGAATTCATAGTTGAAGACAAGATTAACTTTTTTTCAAGGTATAGGATAAGCATATTGGATGACACATTAGTAAGTCCTTAGCAAAAACAATTTTTATAATGTAGGAGCACATAGTTAATTAATTGCAAAAAGATAAAACACTATTTTTGGGCAGGGGTATAATTTCCAAAATGAATTCAGATCTATTATGTACCTAAAGGAATCACCTAGACTTGTCTTTTTCCTCTGAAGAAAACAACATATTCTGGGATTATAGCTGGTTCTACTTTATTATTTTTTTTTCTGGAAGGCAGCCAAATTTCAGTGCTTAGCAATATTTATGGCTGAATTAAATCACACTTGCTGTAGTTTAAACACCTCTCTTTTTAATGTTCCTGCCTATGCTCATTTTAAAATGTTTATGTCAAGCTTAAAGACTGTATCCTGTCTAAAAAAGCTGCTGGGATATGGGGTTAGGTATTCAGAGAAATTGGGGAAATTCAGAACATCACTATTTTAAAACTTCATCCCTTGCATTGTCACATTCTATAATTCTAGGAACAGTCTTGAATTTATCATTTTAAAAATATTTCCCCCTTAATACATGTGTCAATGTGTAACTAAATATTCATTTGTGTGTTCATTTGATTGAATTTTATCTTCCTTATATATATTACCAAATCATGCATATTTCTGTTTAACATTACCCAGCACTTAACACAAGCTGGATGTGTGACAAACACTCAATACATCTTGGTTTCTGAAAGGTACTGCAGCTTCATGAATAATGTCAGACTCCTCCTTGATCTTAACCCCCCTCCATGAAACATATGAATGTGATTCTGTGAAATAATGAATAATATTTGAATATTGGATAATATTTTGATACTTCTGCTTCTTATTAATAATAAATTATCTGACTTCCATTGTCAGGCATACTTACCAGTGTAATATTACTCTTCCCAGTCATTAAATATTTACCATATATGAGGCATGATGCAAAGTCTTTATCATCACATGCAACTTCTGAGATATGAACTACTATAATCAGAAAAAAAAACCAACCATTCATATAAACAAGTAAATAAATTGGAAATGCTATTGACGCTTACAAAGAATATGTAATCCTTAAGAATGTATATCTAGGAAATGGGGGCATCAAGATGGTGTGACATGGTTTGGCTGTGTCCTCCCCCCAATCTCATCTTGAATTGTAGTTACCATAATCCCCATATGTCATGGGAGGCACCGGATAGGAGGTAATTGAATCATGAGGGTGCTCACCCTCCTGCTGTTCTCATGACAGTGAGTGAGTTCTCACAAGATCTGACAGTATTATGAGGGGCTTTGCCCCCTTTACTCGGCACTCATTCTTTCCATGAAGAGGTGCCTTCTGCCATGATTGTAAGTTTCCTGAGGCCTTCCCAGTTATATGCAACTAGGAGTCAATTAAACTTCTTTTCTTTGTAAATTACCCATTCTCTGGCATTTCTTCATCATACCATGAGAACGGACTAATACATGGTAATACATACACATCCTTGCAATCCACACCAGATTTTCATATTGGAGTACATGGTTATTTTGAACATCCTTTCTTCTTTTTTTTGAAAGGGTCAATTTGGAGGATATTTTAAACTACTTTATGATTCTAGCCATCTCATAAAATGTTGCAGTGATTAGGTCATTTTATCCTAGGGAAAAATTATCTACACTAATTTGGGAGAAAAAAATCTGTGTAAGGTATGAAATGTCTATGCGACAAGAGAAGTCATGAAAAAGAAAGTGAAAATTATACAAGTTATTCTTGGCTCAATACAAAGATTCCAAGATTTGGGGGATACTGTATTCTGACATTTTTGGATTTTAAGACCATCATTCCAACACTTCCTAGAAAATAACATCATGTATTTACTTTGGAATGAAAATGAATTAAAATTAAATGATGCTTAGAAGTTTCTGTGGTCTCCTTGAGACACTAGAGTGCCTGAGTTCCTCAAAATCATAATCGAGATGCATGATTTTCAATCAAAGCATTTAATAAATCCGCACATTTTTTAATTTCACAAATTTGTGTTATGTGCCCACTATATATCAGTGACTCTTCAAGATACTCGGGATGACCATCAGCACAACACACAAGATTTCTTAGAGCTTTCACATTATAGAGCAGAGGTAAAAGAAGAGTATAATCAGGAAAACACACAGCCAGTTAATTGTGGTATTGGACTTCTTAATGGGCTCACACAAACTTAAGTTAGAAATTTGGCCTAATGTGCTGCTGACTTAGAAATAATGGAAAATTAAAAGATCTCAAATTTTTCAACTTCATCAGTAAATTGAAAATAATTTTAAATACTACCCAACATTATTTTTCAGATTAAATAAGATACTCTACTCACTCAAGGAAGAAAATCTGGATTCCTTTGGATGGATATATTAGTAAATTTCTCTACTTACTTTCTACTATTCTCGGAGGATATGCATTTTCAAATAACTGGTTGTCTAATTCAGTTCTCTCTGTAATTTTCATCATCTTGTTTCCACCCATTCATACACTCAGTCTGTAGATAGGACACCTAGCTCAACAGGATGGCCATAGCAGTTTAAATATAAAAGTTTATTTAAGCTTCAATACTGGGCAGATTATATCAAAATTCAACTGGCAAAGCTAGCTCAAGACCAGAGAAATGTCAGAAGCTAGAAGGAAATCAACCTAAATGCCCATCAATGATCAACTGAGTAAAGAAAATATTGTACATATACACCATGGAATACTATACAGCCATAAAAAAGAACAAGATCATGTCTTTTGCAGGGACATGGATGGAGCTGGAGGCCATTATCCTTAGCAAACTAATGCAGGAACAGAAAACCAAATACTGCATGTTCACACTTAGAAATGGGAGCTAAATGATGAGAACACATGGACACACAGAGGGGAACAACACACACTGGGGCCTATCAGAGGGTAAAAGGTGAGAGGAGGGAGAGAATCAGGAAAAATAACTAATGGATACTGGGCTTTATACCTGGATGATGAAATAATCTGCACAACAAATCCCTATAATGCATGTTTACCTTTGTAACTGAAATGCACATCCTACACATGTACCCCTGAACTTAAAATAAGTTAATAAAGAAAACTGATAGTAATGTCCACACATCATTTTGTGCAACCTACTTTTTCAAGAAGATATTGAGGCCCAGAGAAATTAAATAATCTGTTTATATCACACAGAATTATTAAAAAGAGATAACTCAAAGTGATTCTACTTTATATGTGATTATAGCTAGCATGAGCTGAATTCCCACCAATATTTTATTAACTATGAAAAAAGACCCAGTATTATGCTGTATTTAGAAATCAATTATAAGTCTTATGCTATATTGAATTTACCTTTTTTTTTTGTGATTATGCCTTACTTCTAAAATTAGAAGAGCTTATCTATTTACTTTAGTTTACAGTTTGCCAAGGGCCTTACATACAGTAACCAATTTGGTTCTCCCAAACCTGCGAACTAGTTAAATTCTGTGTAACTAGACTTCTGCTGCTAGAATTCTTTATGCTTTATCTAATTCCTTTCTACATATTTGAGTTGTTACCATTTATTGATCTTAAAAAAGGAATAAACCAGACATATCCTAGAGATAATTTCCTTTTTCTAAACAGGAAATATTTATCACATAGACTTTAATTACCATCATCACAATAGAATAATATATTCCAAAACAAAGAACTGGCATTGCACTGAAGGAACAGAAACAAAAGATTGAGAACTTACAGCGAAAACCTGGTGTTAGACATTCAGAGATGAACAATTCTAAACATAAATAATATCATGGAAATAAAATACACAGTGTAGGATTTTAATGCAAGCCTTTGAAAAATATGAATTGCTTTTCTTCCATAATGCAGAAAGCAGATCTTCTAAGTTAAAGTGCCTATTATGCATAAAAGGAGAAAGAGAAAAAATAAAGTCATGATTTAAAGGGACTGAAGGCTGCTGTTTGTATCAAGCACAATGAATCAATCCTAACCTGACCTTCACATGGAATATTTAATATCTAGCAGAGAACCTGAGGTTTGAACATCAAAATCTCATTTCAGATTACTGATCCGTGAAATTCTAGGAGACGATAGAAAACCCCACGGAAGATAACAAATAGCCAAAAGGAAATACCAGCAAACAAACCAACAGTATATTTAATGGAGTGTAGGAAGCCATTTTTAACTGTTCTGACGGATCTGTGGAACTTTCAGTCGCATATTTTATGAGAAAACATTAATGTAATAAAATGCAACATATTCTATCATAGGAAACTAGTAGATGACTTAAAATAACTAAACTATGTAATAATACATCTATATATCTATATATAAATAGAAATAGGTTAATCTATTTTTTAAGGAGAAAAAAAATACGCTCAACCATGTTTTAAAAAGCAATCTTTATGTTCCAAGGAGCAGCAAGAGGGGAAAAAAAAACTTTCAGATGATGACCATGAACTCACACTATACCTTCAGTTACAGGAAAAGTAATTAAATTACTCTTCTCATGAAAGTTCCCTCTTTCACCTCCCCCTACACCCTAGTAAATTCACAAGACTCACTACATAACTGAGAAGTAATTCAATTTATAATGACATCTTTATAGAGCGATTAAGTCACTTTTTGACCTACATAAGCCAAGGAGAATGTTGCCTTGTAAGAGCCAGCATTTACATTGAAGAAAAGTTAATAAAAATAACCTGAATTTTCCATGGTAAAAAAAAAAAAAAAGAAATCCCATTCTCTGTGCACACAGACTATTGTTTGATTTATTGATAGACCAACTTCATTATAACAGTGATTTTAAAGGTATTGTTATTGCTCAATCTATATGAAACTTAAAAGCAAAATTCAACACTGCTCTTGCAAAGTGATATTGCTATAATATCCCCAAGAAATGAACATTTTTATCCTTTTATTTCCAAAGCTTTAGGAGAAAATAATTTTGGTATAACACAATTATATGTATGAATCACTCAGAACTTCTTCTGACTGTTTTCGCTGATGAAAAGCACTGTGATTGAAAGCCTTTTGTTCTCTAGACTTTAGTCACCATTTCTATGATCCCAAAACACTCGCCCCAATGTTGGGGGGCAGCACGGTCATTAGGAAAATGAACCAGAGAATGTGGGGAACACAGAGAAAGAAAAGCTTTCTAGAGGAGGAGCAGGAATGAGGCAGGTTGAAGCTGAGGACCGCATTCACAGAGAAAACTCAACTATTTGTTTGGAAAGCCAGGGGAAGATTACAGAGCTTAACTTTTATTTGTGGCCTCAATTTCAAAAGGCACATTTCACTCAGAGATCCACATGGTGTGTGGGGGTGGAGGAGTCAAATGAATTTCTCTCTTATTTTTACAGCCTGGATTGCAGCCTCTTCTTTTCAAAATACTTCTTAAAGAATGTAGATAAGGTGCAATGTGATAGCACATTGGTGGACAGGATTGAACTGTTGAAAATTTCTTTTGGTCAATATCATTTTTTTTCGTTTTAAAACTTAAAACCTTTGGGCTGGACACAGTCTCTGGTTCTGTGGGGTCCAACGCACTTTTAAAATAATCTATACTGGTCCTTGTCTATATTAGGGTTTGAAGGCTGTGAGTTTTTAATCCCTTTTGGAAAGTACTGGACAAGGAGTGAACTGTTACAGTGTATTAACACCATAAACACTATTATCACCAAAAAACCTTTTAACCTATTGGGGTGTGTGTGTGTGTGTGTGTGTGTGTGTGTGTGTTTATGAAACTGTAATGTTTTCCATAAAATTGTAGCTTAATGTGTACATTCAGCAAATTCAAACACAGACACTAAAATGAACCCATTTAAAATAAACACTTAAGTATTATGAACTACTCATTGCATTTTTATGGAATCTAAGGAAACATGCTTTTGTTCTTAAAGTACCTTTGCTATCAAAAGAATTTCAACATTTAGAAAATTTTACAAATACGGAATCACATCTTTTACTGCATTTTCCCATTTTAGAGAAATGTTTCTGTGTAATTCAAATGAATGATTGGACACAATTATACTATTTTTTTTACTTGAGTGTTTTTGGTTGCAATAGAGCTTGGCTCTACTAAATGTAAAATTCTCCAAGCCTTGTTTCCTGATTTCCCCTTCCAAACTCCTGGAGAGGAGTGGCTTCATGGCTCCTGGCAGCGTGCATGCAGTCAACCCAAGAGGCTGAAAAATAGCCCAAACCAGTCCTCATGCATTATGAAAGCCAGCAAAGCTTCCTGCACTGTTGAACAATGCTCACTGTCCTCCACCAATGAATTCAATCCTCAGACTTTCTGAATGTTCGCCAATGCTCTGCGTTGCCTGCACATGGCAGATATAATTGCCAAAATGAATGAAGAATTTCCTATTCTTACTAGGCAGTATTCCAGATAGAAGATAAGAATAGCTTGAATAGCTGAGCTGGCATGTGAAAGGAGCTCTGCTTTTCATATAACACTTATTATAAAGATGCAAATTTCCTCTCAACCAGCAACAATGTTTGTGGCTGCTGAGCAGACGCTCCCTTAAATGTTAACAATTCGTATCCTTAGTGTCTTATTTTTCCATAATATCCAATGCCATTTTGAAACGATCTAACACTATCTCAGGATTCTCTCTATATATAGATTTACAAATATTCATAAATAATATTCTCAGTGTTGTACAATTTATATGTTCAAAACACTGTATCCAAGTATTTGTCCTATTCAATATTGATTTGACTGAAACGTAGGTTCGTGAACATGAATATAGTCATTGGGTTGAAACAACATTTTGCTTGGGTAATATCCCATAAAAAGAATCATAAAATGTTCATGCAATGTTCTAGCTAGTTGGCATGTAGTTATTTTAAAGGTATTTGGTTGATGTGTTCACATTTTCACATCTTTTACAACTTTGTTTGCATCAGTATATTTTACTTGATGAATAAAATATACTGGGTCATATATACTGTGCATATATAGCCTGAAATAATTACAAAGCTTTAACAAGCAAAAGGAAGTTTCTGTCCCACACTTGACTTTCAGTCTACAAGTTTCTTTCCTCCAGTATTAACATATCCTTCGCTTTCCTTCTAGAAATGATCAATGCATATGAAGAAAAAAATAAGGTTTCCGTACCTTAAATTTTTCACTGCAACCACTTTTGAAACCTGGCAATTGACGATTGAGTTTATAAAGAGGTTTACTATTAGTATAATTAAAATAATTCAAAAATAATTTTAAATAAAGATAACATAAGTTCTACTTGTCAGAAAGCTCAGTACTCCTTCCACTAGATTAAATACTTTAAAAAATATACAACTACACTCTTACTTCTTCATTCACAGCTCTCAATTTACCTATATGTATGTTTAACAAAATGCATATTTTCACATTTTTGAAAAGGAAGCATATATAATTTCAAAAGAGAATAAAAAGTTATGCAGTGGAAGGTCTCCTATTCACCCCTCTTCCCCTCTACTCCAATTTTCACACAATCCTCCCTACTGCCACACTGATACACAGATTGCCATTATTTTTAGTTACTTTTTAACTTTGCCATAGTCTCTTTGTTTATACACAAGCAAACATGGATATATATTCTGATTCCCTTTTTATTACACATAGTATATTATACATATTATTATGTAGTATTTAAAACTTTAATATGTAGAGACCTTTCCAAAGTTGTTTCTAAAAGCTGCATGCTATTTAATTGTATGTGTATCAGAATTAATTAAATCATTGACCATTGGTGGATATGCCAGTTGTGTTTGGGTACAATCTTGGATATATATTAATTCACATATATTTGAATTTACAGGATAAATTTCTAGAAATGGAAATGATTGACACAGGTTTTTGTGCATTTTTTACAAGAAAGATAGATAATGCACTATTGCCTTCCTGTAAGGCAATACCAATTTATACTCCCATAAGCAATGCATGAGTAGGTGTTGCCCACAGTCTAGTCAAGAGGATGTGTCATCAGACAAAATGTGTCATTCCAATGAGTGAAAAACTGCATCATAGTGTATTACCCTCTCTTTTTACCATACCATAAGACTCTTCCTGTTGAGTTCTTTCCCTTAGTGTAAAAATCATGTGCAGTCATTCCTCACCTTAAACAAAAGAAAATATTTTCCTAACCTTTTGATTCCTGGTTATTACTCTTTCTCATTTTTCTTCACTTTCTCACATCCTGTCACCCCTGGGTTTATTTCAATTTGACTAGTACTCCATTATGCCATAGTTAATGCCTCAAGTTACCAATAACCGAATTTCCAGCGAGTGCTTCCCGTCTGTATCTTACTCGATCTTTCTGGAACAATCGACACTGACCATCACTCTCCCTGCAGAAATTTCCTTGCCATTGGCCTTTGGGTGTGAGGAGAACTTATTTTTTCTTATTGTTCTATAAACTCTTGGCTGGCTCTGCATCAGTCTCTCTGCTAGGCTCCTTTCAGCCTATTAACCTTTAAATATTAGTAGGTCCTAGGATTTATTCTTGGTTTTCTTCTTATTTTAACATTCTTTCTGGTCCACCTCCTTTATATCTGTGACTTTCAAAGTACTAATGTAATAGCACTAAATGGCTCCTAAATCTTTATCTCCAGCCCAGATCATCTTTGTTTACCCTCTGTTCTGGGTATAAGTAACATATAAAGAGAAAGGCAAGACACTGAAAATATTCTTTTAGAATGTTCATGTATGGCCCAAGGTAGCTAATTATAGGTGACACTTATTGAATACTTGCTATGTGGCAGGGGCTAAAGTAATAGTTGTAGACATTTTATTACTCTACTATGAAATAAACTCTGTGGCAGTCTCATTCAAACCTTCCGTTGCTGATGGATTTAATGAGGGAACAATGATTGAATGAATGGATATGTGGTATTCCAAGAAATAATCATTTAATCCCTTTCAGGAAAAGATCTGGTATTATACTGACATCTTCCATGGTGTTAGGGTTTATTGGCCACGTTGGCTTGGAGAGCCATCTGGTGGTAAGAGAGTGGAAGGAATGTGTGAAGAATCCTTGAGCTTGCATTACTGTAAAATCGCAAGATAGGAGAGGCCTTCTAATTTACCTACAATGATTAGGGTCAGAACGATTAGGAGCTGACTAGATTTCATATAAGGTTCCACTCTTACAACCTATTTGGTTTTGAATGTACATTTCTACAAAAGTATGCTAATTTTCCTATAAGTGTATTTAGTTTATCAATAAACTAATACTCAGATATTCTGTCTCTGAGTAGATACTCAGATTTGGGAGAAAAATTGCATAGGGTAAGGCATGTTAAGAAGAAGGAGAAGGAGGAAAGGAAGGGCAAGGGAGGAAGACAAAAATGATGGCGGAGCTTATCTACAACAGGAAATAGAGATGTAATGGCACATGCTGCTCCTACCAGCCTCCCTCCCTCCCCCTTCTTTTCTTTCCCCTTCTTTCAATTCTTTCAGGTAGTTTTAGAGTTACTACTTCTTAAAAGGCCTAGCTTCTCGGTATATATGTGAGCAATAGCTTTAGAATTGTCCGTGAAACAACAGTAAGTTAGAAGACCTAGGAGGATTGCTTTTTAGAATTACGAATGGGGAGAAGGGGTGATAACAGAACATAAAAATGTAAAGCTTTTTCTATATTATGCATAGATAATAAACATTCTCCAAATCTTTTATTATTATTATTATTATTTTTAGACGGAATTTTGCTCTTGTTGCCCAGGCTGGAGTGCAATGGTGGGATCTCGGCTCACTTCCTCCCGGATTCAAGCAATTCTCCTGCCTCAGACTCCAAAGTAGCTGGGATTACAGGTGTGTGTCACCACGTCCAGCTAATTCTGTATTTTTTTTTTCTTTTTTAGTAGAGAGGGGGTTTCACCATATTGGTCAAGCTGGTCTCGAACTACTGACCTCAGGTGATCCACCTGCCTCGGCCTCCCAAAGTCCTGGGATTACAGGTGTGAGCCATCACGCATGGCCAAATGGTCTCCAAATCTTGCTGTTTCTTAACAGTATGCATTTGTCATTCATTTTGCATGGTGGCCAGTTATTAATAGCTTCTATTCTGCTTTCTTCCTGAATGCTTCTCGTTCCAGAACCCAGGCTGAAGAGAAATCCCCAGTGTTTCCTCAGCCGGGATTCTGGAATGAGCCCCAAGAGCAAGAAGCATGCTATTCTTGTGGTAGAGGGAAGAGATGATAAGATCTCTAAGAAACTCTCAATGGCGCTGAAAGCTTCTGCCTCAGAACACATATTGATCTTTTTCTTTCATCTTTTACTGGTCAAAGCATGTCACATGGCCAAACCTGATATTGATGGAGACAGAAATAGTTCTCACTATAAGAAGTGTGGCCGGGCGCGGTGGCTCACGCCTGTAATCCCAGCACTTTGGGAGGCCGAAAAGGGGGGATCACGAGGTCAGGAGATCGAGACCATCCTGGCCAACATGGTGAAACCGCGTCTCTGCTAAAATACAAAAAATTAGCCGGGCGTGGTGGCGGGCGCCTGTAGTTTCAGCTACTCGGGAGGCAGAGGCAGGAGAATGGCGTGAACCTGGGAGACAGAGGTTATAGTGCTCCGAGATCGCACCACTGCATTCCAGCCCGGGTGACAGAGCCAGACTCTGGCTCAAAAAAATAAAATAAAATAAATGTATGCTAAGTATAACATAATATGTTGTCCCAGCCAGGAGAAGGTTGAGAGTGAAAGTGTTTTTAAATAATTAAGCCAGAATAACGGGTCTAATGTCTTGGCAAAATTAGATGCATTATCACTTTCTTACAATCCTCCTCTAGGCAAAGGTAGGCAGGTGCTTGAGAAGAATGATTAAATTGATCTTATACTTCAATTAAGAGATGTTGCAGCTGGGCACCGTGGCTCACATCTGTAATCCCAGTACTTTGGGAGACTGAGACAGGAAGATTGCTTGAGCCCGGGAGTTTGAGGCTATTCTGGGCAACACAGGAAGAGCCCCGCTGTGTACAAAAAATTTTAAAAAAGGAAAAATCAGTTAGGAGTGGTGGCACAAGCCTGTAGTCTCAGCTACTTAGAAGGTAGGAGGATTGCTTGAGCCCAGGGGGTCGAGGCTGTGATGAGCCCTGTTTGCACCACTGCACTGCAGCCTGAGTGACTGCGAGATTCTATAAAAAAAAAAAAAAAAAAAAAAAAGAGAGAGAGAGTCGTTGTATACCCCCAGGATGCATGCACATATGCCGAAGAAAGCAAAGTGGAACAGGCAGAAGGAAAACTAGATCGGGTGTCAGGAAGTCAGCTATTAACCTTAGGCTGTCAGATCTCTTCTAAAACACAAGTAAAGACAAATGATAAGCAATTAAGAGTAGTTCAATTCAGTGATGTCCTTCATCTAAGAATGGTAAGAAAAAGGAGAGTCTAGAGTACAAATTTTCTGGCCTCAGTAGTTGACTGGTAAGCTCTGGGTCTTAAGGCATTAATGAGTATAGAACTCAGGAGATAATATGATATCCAGATTTGTTCCTTCAGCCATGGCAAATGTTTAATATGCAACACGAAGTTTTATTCAGCTATATTTCCATATGGGGAAAATTTGAGTAGTTTATGAATAAGACATATTGTAAAATTAAGACAAAGATAGAAAAACTCACATTGTATGAGACTAAGCTTTTTAAAAATTAGGAATGCAAACTATAACAGAGATTACACAGATGACATAAAAGTGGAATAGTAGCTAAGAACTACCTGAAGGAAAAGAAGCTGACAAAAGAATTGGGAAAGTTAATTTATATTTGTATCCAACATATGATAATGAAACTAATTTTTCTTGGTTCAAAAATAGTTTTGAAACACTAACCTAGAAGCAAACCAGAGCCAAAAAAAAAAAACAACTTTTATTTATGACAAAAATACTTTGAGAGATTAAAATCAATTTTTAAAAGAAATTTAAAGTACAAGACAAAACACGTGATTCAACGAAGAGACAGACAATATTTAGTGCAATTATCTAGACCACAACTCAGTGTTAAAGGGAAAATGTGCATTTTAGATAGTCTGTAGACATTAGCTACTTTCATTGAATAATCTTTGAGACCCCATTCAAAGTGCAAGCCTACAGATGGTGGCTGGAACCCCTTGTGAAAACAATCATCTCCTCTCCCCACAACTGCTCCTTTTCTGATTGGAGTACTTAATTATACTGGTTTCCTGTCTTTAAATGTGTTCCAGGACTATAAACATTATTTTTTCCCCATCACTTGCTTTTAACTAAAGTTAAGCAATTCAAAGAAAGCATCATCTTGTCTTAAATTTCTGAATATTTATCAAGAAAATATATACACAACTCCAATTTTCTTAGGGGTTCCTGTTTAGGAAACACGGGGATTAATTTCCTTGAGGTAAAGGATACACACTTGTTACATTATTGGTGTGATGGAAATTTGTGTTTTAACCACAAGGTGGCAGAATAAGCTAGAAGCTTCATGCGCCCCTTCAAAAATCACTGGTTACTTCCGACATCGAACTAATTCAGAAGAAAAATGCTGTAATAGGTGTGTCTTTGTTAGCCTATATGCATGTGTAAGACAAGTGACTACATAAGTAACACTATCGAAAAAAGGTTAAAATGACCGAAGCCTCTTTCCTACCCTCAAGACAAATCCCACACAAAAGGTATTCTGAAGTTGACTTGTAGTGAATACTTATTTAGCTTCAAATAAACACTTTCTTTTAGCAGATGTTTGTTTTGAAAATGAAGTGGCCATATTTGCCACCCCCCCCACACACACACACACTTCCCGCATTGTGAACCCTGAGACTTGTCCCATCCACGGTCTGCTCCTGAGATTAAGGGGAACATGTGTGGGGAAGCACCCAGATGCTGGTTCCAGGATGCTACCTTGAATGTGCCTTGGATATCTGTGTCAGTAGAGAGAGGTGATGACCTTTCCCTCTTCTCCTATCCAACATTACATGGTTGGTTTACGTAGATAGGTAAAATATATGCTTAACTGTACGCTATAATCCAAAGGAAGTAGGATTGTCATGTTAAGACAATAAAATAAGCTACACTTTATTATGACTGCCAATATGGCCAAATATATGAAGTTAATAACAACAACACAGATTCAAGATTTCATCTATTTGTATTATAATTTAGTGTATCTGTGGCTGTGCAACTCCAAAGACATCATATTTGATAACTGTTTTGGTATAATAAATTCTATATTTTAATAACTTACTGGTAATTGTATTGCTACAATGCAACCCAAACTTCTGAGGATGGCCTTGGAGACCCTTTGTTATCTGTTGTTTTTTGGCAATAGTCCCCTATTATTATCTAAACAGACCATGGTCTTTTATACCACTGTCTTTCCCAAGACTGTAACTTTTTTTTTTTTTTTGGAATGTGCTCTCTGCCTCTGTTCCTGCAACTGGCAAGCTGCTATTCTTCCTTCAAGAAGTGACTGAGAGACCACCTCTCTGAAATCTATTCTTCTGAATTCTGCCTTGAAAGGAGAAGTAATCATTGCCTTGTCTGAAATCCTGGAATCATCATTCCTGTTTTCATCACTTTGATCACTGATTTCCACTTGCTTTTGTGCATTTCCATCCACCCAAGGAGAGGAACCTCATTTCATTACTTTTGTATCCTTGATACCTACTGGGGAGCTTTAAATGGAAAGGGTACTTAATAAACCCCTTTTGGAAGGAGGAAATAACACAAATAGATTTCCACAGTGCATATAGTAATGTATCGATACATCATTACTTCTGTTTAAAGATGGCATTTATATTCAAAGATGAGTGTGGTTTTAGAGTTTAAATTTAATTGATATATTTTATATTAAATTCAGAAAAAACTTCAAGTTATGTTTAATTGTAGAGCACGAACTATGCGACTATCAGCTTTCAACTCCACTCATTGTCTGGGAGGTCATAGCTATAAAAGGATTCAGCCTTGTAAAATTGGAACCTAAATAACATATTTTTGAGGACTATTTCTCTTAAGGTAATTCCTTAATATTTGAATTAGACAAAGCATTTATGAAGTGCATGTTAAAGGTCTGTGTCAAGTGTACTTTACAATCAGATAGATGACAGTTATAATTATCTAATAAACAACAAGCTGATCTAGTTGTTTTAAAAACAAATTATCTGATCAGTATTGATGGGCTTAAAACAATAGAATCAGCTCAACCATTATAAGAGGCTTCATAAACCACACACACACACACACACACACAAATTAGTACATAGTGATACAAGTATACAATTCTCAATCCTTTAGTTAAAGAAACTACAACAGCATGCATACTAAGATATCTATGTGAGGTAATATATTTGTTAATTGGTTAGACTTAATCATTCTACATGCATATATACTTCAAAATAACAGGTTCTACATGATAAATATATACAATTTTATACGTCAATTTTAACAAATAAATTTGAAAAAAAAAGTTGTTCACCAAAAAAGCCCACAAAAAATAGACTTTGCTTCTTTCTTTCTTTCTTTCTTTTTTTCTTTCTTTCTCTCTTTCTTTCTTTCTTTTTTTAGAAGAAGAAGTTTTGCTCTTGTTGTCCGGGCTTGAGTACAGTGGCACAATCTCAGCTCACTGCAACCTTCGCCTCCTGGGTTCAAGCTATTCTCCTGCCTCAGCCTCCCAGGTACCTGGGATTACAGGCGCCCACCACCACACCCAGCTAACTTTTTCTATTTTTAATAGAGATGGGGTTTCACCACGTTGGTCAGGCTGGTCTTGAACTCTTGACTTCAGATGATCCACTCTCCTTGGCCTCCCAAAGTGCTGGGATTACAGGCATGAGCCACTGCACCTGGCCTAGACTTTGCATTTTTCATGCAAAATGCATCTAAAAGAGAGACTACCAAGAAAATGATAGAACACTGATTTTGTGCAAACAGAAAATTATTCAGTATTGTTTCAGAATTATGTAGTAGACATGACTGCCCAGAAGAATTATGCTTTTCATAAGCTTATTACTGTATTTATGGATATGTGGTGTGCTTATTTTAGATTTTGTGGGTGGAATTTATCGTTATGAGAAAGTAATCTACACCATGAATGGCATCAACTACTTGCATGAAAAAACATTTTGATGTTAAGAAGGAAAATATACCTAAAGACGCATAATGGGATAGGAGTTTGGGACCAGTATAAAGAGTCTTGGTAAAAGAAAGTTCAAATACTCCCACTATTCTCCTTCATTTGAAGTAAGAGTGTATGTGTGTGTGTGTGTGTGTGTGTGACAGAGACAGAGAGAACCACTATTTAGAGCTTTTTAATAATATAAATAAAATTGTAATCATTAAATTTGAACTGTAAACATCATAGAATTTTAAAATACCATTTAGAAAGCATATTCATAAAATTTAATACTTTAAATATATAAAGATCTAAACCATCTCAAATGAGCCTTTCTTTAATTTTTGGTAAGCCTTAAATTAAGCATATCTAGAAAGAGTTAGTGATAGTTTCTACTTGAATCAGATAAAATTCTATCATAAAATCGAAAAATCCAAATTTTTGTTATGTATGTGCACATGTCTACAATTTGTTAAAGGTTAATTCTTTTCTATATTACACTTGATAAACATAATTATTCAAGTAGCAATTCCAAGGGGCTTTCAGATTTTTAAAGCTCAGTATTGCATTTTTTTTTTTTTTTTTTTTTTTTTTTTTTTGAGACGGAGTCTCGCTCTGTCGCCCAGGCTGGAGTGCAGTGGCGCGATCTCGGCTCGCTGCAAGCTCCGCCTCCCGGGTTCACGCCATTCTCCTGCCTCAGCCTCTCCGAGTAGCTGGGACTACAGGCGCCCGCCACCATGCCCGGCTAATTTTTTTGTATTTTTTAGTAGAGACGGGGTTTCACCATGGTCTCGATCTCCTGACCTCGTGATCCGCCCGCCTTGGCCTCCCAAAGTGCTGGGATTACAAGCGTGAGCCACCGCGCCCGGCCTCAGTATTGCATTTGTCTAAACAACTCCAAACTTATTTAAGAACTGTGAAAGAAAGAGAAGAAACTGGATTCTTAAGTAAACCATATTTAATTGAATTGATCAATGTATGTGTGTTTGTATCTCCCATGCCAGACTTGAATGGTCTTCAAAAACAGAGCAAATGACATTCATATTGTACCATAATGCTTGATCATAAAAGTTTACATTTCTAATTTTAATTGAATTGAAACAAAATTTGTTCCTCCAATGACAACAAGTTAGAAAGCTTTATTATTTCTCTGGTCCTAGCAATAAAATACTTGAAAATTATATGTGTGTGTGTGTGTTTGTATACATGTAAATATAAATATATACACAGACATACATATACATATATAGAGAGAGAGAAAGAGAGAGACAGAAAGAGCAAGAGAAAGAGAGAAGTTTCGGACTTATCTATGAAATACTTGGAAATCTGCCATAAAAATTCTCAAACTTTGAATAGTATACTTTCTTATGTTATATTCTCCGTTCTGTTCCAATTTCTTTAATGAAAAAGATCCACATTATCACATTATTCTGTTTATCAAACAAAAAAATTGGAGAAAGCTATAATAAATGTAGAAATAGTTTATTAAAATGTCTACTAGAATAAGGTTATGGTTATCTTTTAGTCTTATTACACTATATGTATAATGTATGTATAATTACATATATATTAATCATGTAATACATATCTCTAATATATGTAAAATGGTTCTGATAAAATATTAAAATAATTTTTAAAACACTCATTGTACTGATCGTTATTGAAAATATTATGAGAAATAATAAGAATTTCCAGCTCCCACCATACCAATATGATATTAATCTCAAATGTATATGTATATTTTCTGACAATTTTCTACGTGGATAATTTTATTTTACATGTATATTTTATCCATAATTTAAACATTTATTTTTTCATCAGTTTATACTTCAGATACATATATATATATATTTTTTATAACTGAAAAGATTAGTTTTTTTGGTATGTGTTTAGTGTCCTTAGAACTTTACACTTTTTTTTTTTTTGAGGCGGAATCTTGCTCTGTCGCCCAGGCTGGAGTGCAGTGGTGCGATCTCGGCTCACTGCAACCTCCGCCTCCCGGGTTCAAGCAATTCTCCTGCCTCAGTCTCCTGAGTGGCTGGGATTACAGGCATGTGCCATCACACCCGGCTAATTTTTGTATTTTTAGTAGAGACGGGGTTTCACCATATGTTTTTCAGGCTTGGCCTTGAACTCCTGAGCTCCTTGTGTTCCACCCGCCTCAGCCTCCCAAAGTGCTGGGATTACAGGCATGAGCCACAGCGCCCGACCCCAAAACTCTACACTTATTTAAGGATCTTATTATCTAAGTTAATTTTCTCTCTTAAAGATAAGAGTATGCAACTAATAATAAAATTGCCTCCAGATGTGTTCCATTAGACCCGATGAACTCTTAGAGATAATTCCCAAAAGCACATTCACTAAAATTCAAGTCCCTTAGACAATTTCAAATGCCAGAAACTTAAACAGGGTAGCTAGTCTTATCTTCTCATAGGAAGAATTTATGTAATTGCAAAATGTTTTAAAGTATTTTGAATCTTATTGTTTCCTTAACTAAAAAGAAATTATGAAATGTTTAAAGTTAACATTTTGCTCGTATATGTGTTGCAGAATGAACCTAACAAATTTGGAAATAAATATTGTTTATAGATTTTGCTGCTGAGCAATAGGGCACGGGAAAAGTTCGACATGGGTTCTAAAATCTGTCTCTGTTACTAGTTTTGTTACCAGATGACAAGTCCTTACATTAGGTAACAGAGCTATGTCCTGAATTGAGGGCAATTATTCTTACCTTGTAGGGATTGTTAGCTTCAAAGAGTATGAGTAAACCAACAGCACAGTGCTTACCATAGAGCAAATATTTGTTTAAATGGCACCATGCATCATACATTTTCTGTGACCTGAATACATACGTCATTTGACTTCCACAATTCTGTGAAGAAACAAAAGTTCTGGCTTATTTACATCTTGTAACAGGTGGATATAGGCTTTGAGTCCAAGAATTTGTGAAGTTCACATCGCTAACTTCTCCACAATTCATGAGAACTGGATTTTTGTCTAAGTATTCACTGATCCAGTGATTTAGCTTTTTCTGCTTTTAAGGGCTTTAATTTGGAAAACAATAAGACTCAATTCTATAATCTTTTTGCAATTATGATTCTAAGAGACAAATACATTTAAAAGATAAATAAAATCAGTTGTTAATAAAAATGTGTCAAACAAGACAACATTTTTGCCTATTCTGTATTCTAACAAGTTGTCTAAATGGTAACAGAAATTTGAAGCCATTTAGTAATATAAATTAGGGTTTATCATTATTCCTATACAGATAAATCATATTTTTCTGAATACACATTAGGCTTCCATGCAAAACTTACATGAAACCTAATGACAATTATTTGAATAAATGAGCTTTATGGTTGTCTGGGAATATATTTCCAAACCAATGTGAGTAGATATTACGTTATTTAATTTTATTCAAAGAAACCCATTCAATAGGAAGCAGATTTTTCCAATAGAGGTAAAATGATATCAATAACTCAATGTTTATTTGATCATTTGCTTTTTATTTCAATGTAAGATTTACTTTTCAAAAAAATTTTGGAAAGTCTACACTAATAATTAAAAAGAACATTTTGGTTAAAGTACTGTAAAATATGTTGTTATATTTTGATTCAGATTTATTACTAGGATAACCCCAAATAATCCAGCGCTAAATAATTTGCTAACTTTTCTAATAAATGAAGTTGTTCAAATTCCTTTAAAAATCCTGCACATGTACCTCCTGAATCTAAAATAAAAGTTAAAAATAAAGGACAAGTGTTCAAATTTTCTATGGTTAATATTCTCTATACAATATCAGGATCTACAGCACCACTTTAATTTATCTCTAGATAGAAAAAGAAAATTCTTCCTTTCTTACGCATTCGATTCATTTGTATTTCAAGGAGGTATTGATTATTTCAATGACAAAAGGAGATAATTACAATATCTTTGGAATTACCAAGGCCTTTTCAGACAGCTAAACTCAGCAAAAGTACTAGTGACATTTTTAGAAACATTAGCAAATTTCAAACTAGATGTTTTTAAAAAGGACAATTGGACTTGAACATCTCAGTAAAATGTGTGCAACTTTTTTAAACAGCTAAATGTTTCTTTATATTCATAAATAACTAATATGCTCACATGCACAATTAAGTCACCTCTCTTGTTTTAAATCTGGTCTTTGATACTCTATTGACAGATCCCATGAAAGGATATTGTACCAATTTAATGCAAATATGCATTAAAATGCTGGAATATAAGGTGGCGGTATATTACAGTTCACAAACACTAGTGCTAGATGCAATATATGCAGTAGAAAGGAGTTTTGCCTTTGTTGTGCCCTGGAAAATTATCCATTCCTTTTTCTATAAAAAAAAATCAGGTTTATTGTAATAGAACTCTGTTGTAAAGGAGCTCAGTGCAGATGAATTGAGTGGTATCTCTCCAGGTATACTGCCCATGCCAGAAGAAAACAAAGCAAAGCAAAGCAAACCGATAAAAAAGAGAACCATGTGACATGGACGGCTGAGTCAATACTGTTTGATTTCTCTCATTCAATTTTATTTGCTTACATCTTCTTATCTCTAAAATAGACTCACAAAAGTTATCATCCTAGACTAGGAGAGAGTGGTTACTCTACCTCTCAGCAGGAAAATACTCTTGAAAATAGCCTTGGGTTTTTGATGGGAGGAGTTGTTACATTTATTTTCTTCACTAGATCAGGGGACAAACCTGGAGAACTAAGGTCAAAATAATCTACCTAGTGTAAAGAGAAGACACCGACTTTTAGCTAGGACCAAGAAAAAAGAAAGAGAATGTAATGTTGGGGATGGAAATGAAAATGCAACCTCTTTTCTGTCCCTGGGATTTTGTTGTTAACAAGAGGGAGAGGGAGGAGCAAAATAAACAACCAGACATGATTCCATAGTTTATCTCATTCAAGATAATCTTAGAGTAAACAGAGGTGCATAAAATAACTGGAAAGAAATTTGGTTGTATATTATAAAGTTGTAGGACAGGCACTTCAAAGTAAGACATTTTCAGGTAAAGGAAGAGCCCTAAGTTTAACTTTCCTAGCTGTCCTCAATCTCTCTTGACATGGACACTGAGTTGAGAATTTGTGGGTTTGCTTTGCATCCAGTTGAAGTTCAGCAGGAAGGTCGGTGATGGGCTGGAATGGAAGATGTGGCAGATATTGACACTTACGTATGAAAAAAATAATCGGGCCCCTCTGCAAGGTGTGTGTGAGAATACTGACTCTCAGTAACCAAATTGAGAAGTTATTTTACTGCTCCAAGTGTAAAAATAATTTTCTGAATGTGAGAGTTCAAATTTTGCTTCTGAAGTTTTTGCTTGATGATTTGGTAGAGAATTAAATTATATGGCTCTTTTCATCACCACATATGAATACACATCCAATTACTTATATCTTAGAGCAGATTAATGAAGTGTAAAAAGCATTTTTGTCAATTATATTAAAACAAATGAATAGCAAAAATCAATTATGCGAAATCACAAAGCTCATTTGATTACTGTTTAGAAAGCAGAAATCATATTGACCTGACATCTCTTGCTCTTTCCTTTTCTTTTCTCCCTTGATTTACTTTGCAAAAAAATGCTTTCTGGGTTATCATAAAACCCTTTGTTTTCATTACATTGCAATGAGATTTGTATCGGATGGAAATGTATTGACTCATTTTCCTGGCAATGTAAAACACCATTACATTTGCTTTATCTACATTTTTCACTATTTGAAATACCTTAGGTGGATGGCAAAATAAATATGCATACACAAATATATGTGATTTTATCAAAATATTGCACATTGAAACCCTTCAATCTCACCACTGAGAATCTTTCATGTCTTTAATGAGAATTTGAGACTCAAAGTTTAGTGCTTACTAGTGTCTGTGCAATATTGGAACCATCTCAACAGTAAGTGTCTGTTGAAATAAACAAGGCTGTGACTTCTAGATCATTTCTTAGACCAAATGGCAAGGCTTAAAATGATTCTCATTCATAACCATGTAATTTTAAAACCTGTTAAAAGTAAACAGTTTCACATGGTGCCTAATAGAATTTAATGTCTAGAATTTAATGTCTCTTGGAAATACGGTCAGCGATGCAGCTGAATGGCTCAACCATAGAAATTTGAGGAAATATCTCAGTGTCATAAAGAACAAACAATTCATCTTTCTAGAAGATTCTGTGTTTAAAGACAATTTATGATAAGCCTTCTTGACACATCATTGCATCTATAGACACATAATGCCTCTATTCTGCATAATTAAATGCATAAAATTATTTTTACAGCATGTACTTGAAGTCAATGACAGTAATCTCAATTTTGCAATACCTTTTGTTGGTTTATAGACAATGCCTTGTAAGACTTTTATTTACTGCTTAATTAATATTCCATAGTCTCTACTAGTTACAAACAATAATGTCTTGCCATAACAATGGTTTGAAAAAAGTTACTTCTTATTAAGGATGTTATTTTAAACAAGAAAAATTCAGGCCAGGTACAGTGGCTCATGCTTGTAATACCAGCATTTTCTGAGGCTGAGGGTGGCAAATTGTTGAGCCCAGAATTTCCAGGCTAGCCTAGGTAGCATGGCAAGACCCTGTCTCTAAAAAACTAAACAAAAAAAATTAGCTGGGCCTTTAATGGTGCATCCCAGTAGTCCCAGCTATTTGGGAGGCTGAGATGGGAGAATCCTTTGAGTCCTGGAGGTCTCGTCTAGATCGTGCCACTGCACTCCAGCCTGGGCGACAGAGTGAGACCCTGTCTCAAACAAACAAACAAACAACAACAAAAAGAAAGAAAGAAAGAAAGAATTGAAGAATTCAAAGATTTAATTAGGTTTTAAGTTATTAAGTAAAATAAGGGTTATCTGAGCATAAGCACTGCAATTCTGTGACAGCAGACCTGATAACAGAGACAGCTAATAAGTGATAAACAGGTGGGTAGTGGTAGTGTACACATGCTGGAATAAGGGATGATTCACAATTTTAGACTTCTAAAGTATTTATTTATGGAATTTTCCATTTAATATTCTCAAACCACTGTTGACTGCAGGTAAGATATACAGAGGGGACTACTGTATTGAACCAAAATGTGAGAATTGAAAAGCAGCCTTCAACATTTCTATGAAATCAGAACAAAGTAGTGAAAATGTATTGTTTAATTAGAATGTAATAAATAAATGTATTAAAATATTTTGGTATGTAACTTAAAAAAATGGATCCACAGGCACCTGTTTCTTTGTATTCATAGAACAAATTCTGTTGTTAACCTTTTTAAGGTAAAATAGTTAAGAGCATGATATGGCTACTTGGAGAACCTTTCCTTCTTCACCAACCTAATAGGAGAGATGTCTTTGATGATCAAAAGTTGAAACTCTCAGGTTATAATTTGCTTTAAAATAATAGCAAAAATAACATGATAACAGATAATAAAACTTATTTAACAAAAATAACATAGCAATCTTCATAATCACGTACTTTTTCTAAAACAGAACTATTCTAATATTACATTTTATTTCTGCCAAAGAGCTCATAGCAATGACAAATTTTTTTCTTCTAATTTTATACTTTCTCCCTGGTGATTGCATCAATAGGTATGGCATGAGGTACTACCTACAAACAATGACCCTCAAATACATATCATCAGCCAATAACTCTCTACTGAGTTCGAGAGAGATTTTTTTTCCCGTCTGCTAGTTTGACATTACTACCTCGATTTGACATTCAGAACTCAACACAGCCAAAATGAAACTCAAGATCTGTCAAAGTGGACATTGAGAGAAAGGCATTGCTATCTATCCTGTAATACAGGTATATTCCTTTAAGTCATATTAGCTCTTCGTTGATCTTCGCATTCCATATTCAACCATAACCAAGTCTGCTCAATTGTGCCTACTAATCCCTTTCAAATCTATCCATTGTTAAAAAACCTAGCCATGGCTACTCTTGTCAAAATTGCTCAGTGGCTATCGCTTCCTAGCTGACTTGGCCTCTACTCTACCCCACTAAGAGCAGCCTGAATGATGTTTTTGAATTGCAAATATTTAACTCACCCACACCTTGTAACCATACACACACACACACACACATACATCCTTCCCTGGATTTCCAGTGTTCTTAGAATAAAGATGGAAGTCCCTTAAATGACATACAAGACCCTGCATGATCCGCCCCCAGTTGTTCTCTAGTCTCATCTTGCGGGACGTGACCCCTTGCTCTGTGCTGGATACATCATTCTTCCTCCAGCTAAGTATTTTCTGTGTGTGTGTTTCTTCCTTTGCCTGGACGTTTTTTCCGCCAGCACTCACACACTATTTTTCTCAGGAGTCAAGTCAGACTTCATTTCTCCTGGAAACCCTTCCTTGAAATCTTTGACTTGTTTGGTATCTACTGTTTTTCACTTGCATATCCCCTGACACTTGCCTCCGTGGTACGTAGCATGCCTCCATTTGAATCAATTTGAGTGATTTGTTGATTAATTACTATTTACTTATATGTCCTAAATTCCTTAAAACAGCCATAGTAGGTGCTCAATAAATATACTGAATAAAATTAATAATATATTACTCAGCAGCTATGTAAATATTTGGCACATAACATTACATTGGCCAGGCATGGCGGCTCACGCCTGTAATCCCCAGCACTTTGGGAGGCCGAGGTGGGTGGATCACTTGAGGTCGGATTTCAAGACCAGGGTGGGCAACATGTCAAAACCCCATCTCTACTAAAAATACAAACAATTAACCAGGCTTGGTGGTGCGCACCTGTAATCCCAGCTACTCAGGATGCTGAGGCATGAAAAAAATTGGTTGAGCCTGGGAGATGGAGGTTCAAATAACGTAAACTTTTTTCTGTCTTAATATTTAAACATACACATGGCTTGAATTTTAAGGTAGTATACTAGAAACATTGGCAAAAATAGCAAATTGATACTTGACCTCTGTTTCTTGTTTTTCACAGGCATTAATAATCTCTATGCTTATCTCAGTAGCCTAGCAGAATGAGACACTCAATGTTGATTCAGTATGCAAACACATTTGTTAAATTTGGTATTTGCTTTAAGGATGACACATTGCTTAAGGAATATCAGACCAACTCCAAGCATGAAGTCCGAATCTCAGTATGAATTTAAAAGCATAAATCAAAATTATTACCAGGAAAGACCTGTGTAATTAGGAAATAAATTGTAGAGATAGTAGAAACAGGAGAATTAAGAGGGAGTAGAGAGCTTAGAATTTGGGAATACGACCTGTTTGAGAGAGAATTTGAGCTATTTCCTGAAACATCAAGTTGCTTGACTGGAGTGGATCATTTAGTCAAGGTAAATGGTATGGCAAGAGCAGGTCTGACCAGAGCAAAGGGAAGGCGATGTTGGTTAACTCTGAAAGGAAGTTTGAGTAATGTAATTTGACCTAGTCCTAGATAGATTGAACATTTTTCAGGGATTTTTGATTTGGATAGCACAAATTAGATATGGAAATGACTGACATGAGGCTATTTCAGTATCACTAAGTCCACGTAAAGAAGCGACGCTGCTTATTGTTTGTCAGTAGGAATAAAAAGGAGAAAATAAAGGGAAGAGATTAGAATCAATAGGAGAAAGGACTGACCCCGAATTCTACCTTAACACACAAGTTGACTCCAAAGTTTTATGATGTTTATATTTTTCTAAACATAGAAGGAAAATAAATTTAAATTCAATTATGAATGTATTATAAAATGACAAGTTATGCCATCACTAGAAAAAATAAGTCAAAAATTTAGTTAAATAGGTCAGGCGTGGATGTGCTAATGAATATAAAAGAGTCATTCGGAATCCAGAATTTCTCAAACTATAGAACTGGTACAGAGGAAGAGCATCAGGCAACACATATTTAAACTACTGATCTTTTCTCACATATTATTAAAAAAATTCAAATACAAATGCGCATCTCTGACCTTCTCTGAATCTTGAATCACAGGAATCCCTTTTGCTATTGTCAAAAAGCAAACAGACAAACTTGGGGGTTTTAAACAATCTAGGGATTCAGAGATAGAGTGAGGGAAGTACATATCAGGAGCAGTTCAGACAAGAGCTGGCTTCCAAACAGAGAGGCCTCCTAGTTTTCCCTCACTCCAGAAGCCACTGCACTTCACATCCTACGCTGCGAGCAATTCCACCATGTATGGTTTCACTTGGATTAATCCTTCAACACTGAATCATGTTTAGGGGACTGTCAGTTAGGCATTATATGTAATAGTTAAATTAATCATCTGCTTTAAAAAAGTATCTTGTAATTAAGTGCTTTGGAGAAGAACTGATCCTTTAAACCATTAATAAGGGTGAAGCGGAATTTTATTGTATTACAGAATTTTTCTTGGTTCTTTAGTAGGCTTGAGCCCTGGAGGGAGAATAGGGAGAGGGCACTTTTATAATATGGAGGCTGCAGAAAAGGGAAGGGAATACAATATAAACTCTATGATTTAGATCTTTGAGGACTACATTAATGGTTTCTCCTGGTGAATACCTAAAATACTTTTTACATCATCCATTGCATCATTAAGGAGTACCTAGTATTTTCTTTTGATTTACTATGTAAAATTATTTTTAAACATTTGTCTCATCATTATTTCACTTTCTACAGAACTCCTAAATCAATATGATGACCTGATGGGATATGAGTATTTAATTTTTTCTTTCTTTAAGTACGTTCCTCTTTTAGTTAGCCAATAGCTGAGGTGACATCAAATTAGTAGTAAATATTTCACTTTATTTACTAGACTAATATTCTAATGACTTCCTTTTATCAAACTTCTATAGGTGATTGGAAATGCGATACTTTTGTGGGCTCTAGAAAGATGAGGATCAGGATTGGGTCAATTCTGAACTTCCTTTCTGCCCTTTAAGTGTGTAAAATGATTCTGAAAATAGAGCATGCCCTCAGTATATGCAAGCTTTGTTGAACTAAATGTTTTTGCCTCTGCCCCAATCATTAATATATTTTAATCAATTTACAAGCTCTTTTGAAATGCAGAAAAGTGTTTTAAGTATTAGGACTGTACTGTGTTTACTATCTTCTATCCAAGCTTCAAATCCATGTGTAATAGAGGCTTTGCTATACTGATAGTTTTTTAGTGGTAAGCAGAAAGATGTCCATATCCCAATTCCTGGAACCTGTGAAGATATTTCCTTACAGGGCAGAAGAGAATTAAGGTAGCAGATGAAATTAAGGTTATTAATCAGCTGAATCTATTATAGGGAAATTGTCCTGGATAACCAAGGTTAGTCCAGTGTGCTCACAAGGGTCCTGAAATGTAGAAGAGGAAGCAGATGAGTGAGCAGCAGAGTGATACGATGTGAGAAAGACTCAAATAGGTATTGTTGGATTTAAAGATTTAGATAAGTAGCCAATAGTACCTAGGAGCCTCTAGATGCTGGGGAAGGCAAAAAAAAAAAAAAAAAAAATGAATTCTTCACCAGAGCATCCAGAAAAGAAGAACAGTCCTGCTGACACTCTCTGATTTTGGCCTATCGAGAGTTATTTTAGAATTATGACCTACATGACTTTAATATACTTGTGGTTTTAAGTCACTAAATCTGTGATAATTTTATACTATTGAAATAGAAAACGAATATGCGACCATTTCTATGTAGAGAGCATAGTTGTCGCTGTCTAGCCTAAATTAGTTAATGTCTTTCCTAGTTTCTCTCTGGTTTATTAGTTTCATGGTTCTAGAAGAAACTGTTCCATTTCTTAGCTAATATCATGAAAGTCAAACCTTCTGAGTATGTTGTTAGATTCAATTCTCAGACAAAGCCTGAAAATCTCTGTAACGCTGTTTTAAAGAATGGGTGAATATATGTTACTTCCTGTTGCTTTCTCCAAGGTAGGAAATCTTAATCATTTCTTTTATACCAATGCTTTTCTTTTGGGTGGGTTTCAAAAGAACTAAATGTATAGCACATTCAAGGTTCAGTCCTCAGCCTCCAGGGCTGTTGTTCCCTCATCAAACTGCCAATCCATCTATTGGCAGATTTATTAAGGCTATTTTAAAAATTAAGCCTCCTAGATTTCTTGTCTCCAAATAGAATTTGAATCTGATCCTGCAGGCACTCACCTGACCTTCCCTTGAACCTCCATCCAGGGCTTCTTATACTCTCTGCATTTGACTTCTTGGGTGATGCATACTAATGACTGCAGCTTTACCTCTGACACTGGCTTAGTCAGTTCTCCGCTTGGTTTGATGTTTGCAAATCATGATCCACTGCAGTGCTTGTTTGTGCTTTCCATAGTTTAATGTTAAGTCATCTTTTATACGATCTCTCCTGGAAAACAATTTGTAGGTCTAATCCCCAAATTCCTTATATTTTTTAGTTCACTATTTTTCATAATTAAGAAACAGTTACAGAAGAATTATCCCGAGTCTTCAATTCTGATTCAAAAGGGAAACATTCCCTTTCAACAACAAATCTTCTGGGGATACAGTGGGAATCTAATTTGTATCCATTTAGAAATACTAGGATGTTAACACACATGAATGGGGACACATTTTTTATAAGTCCAAGAAGACATATTATAGTAGAGCCCATGTCAGATTTTCCACAGCACTCTGCAGATGTCCCTCCTCTAAATGTGCCTGTAACTAATGCACCACTGACAATTAGGACACTATTTTTTAGCATGAGCTACTGAGTTCATGAGAAGAAAGAGAACTGTGGTACATCTTCCTCTCAAAGTTTATGTTAAAGTAATGAAAATGTGGTAGGCACTGCTAGTGGCCTATGTAACAATCATGATCCACTTCTTTCTTGGTTACAGAGCTTGTCTGCAATAACAAAGATAGGAGTTTTCAGCTACTTTCTTTTCTGCTGTTATTTTGGCAGCAAAGTTATGAGCATGATGTCAATCCTAACCAATGGGATTTTAGGAAAAGTGTGTTGGACACTTCTCAGAAATGTATTTTTTTACGTAATAAAATAGATTGAGGAGATTTACTCCCTGCCATTTCTTACATGAATGTTGACATGCTAGGATGTGATGACGAGCTGTGGCAAAAATCTTTGACCATGAAAGAAAGTTACGAGACCAGAGAGGCAGGCACTCACACCCTTGATTTCCTCCTCTCTCGATCCCATTCCTTTTACCAGTATGAGGATTTTGTTTGTTTGTTTGTTTTTGGTCTATATTTGTATGCATTTATTGCATACGCACACATAATTTTTAATATACTGAGATTAAATAAATATCTGCCTTTCCCTGGATCTATGCCTGGATCTTCCCATTAACAATGTATCTTGGAGATCTGTCTATCATAACAAACACAAAAAACACTTTTTAAACAGCTACATAATGTCTCTAAATAATTTGTACAAGTTTGTAGATGCAGCAAAATGGGTGAAATTTTAAATTTTCTGAGGATTGCTCTAAAATGCTCTTCACATTTCAGACTATATATACATATATATATATATATATATCCCATATATCCCAGATATCTTTCCAAATTTATATTAGGTTATATATACACACAAATACACACTATATATACAGCCAAATACACAAATGCACACACATATGATCACATATACATGCAAATAGTGATCTAGTTGATTCCAAGTCCTATTTGTGTATTTGTTCATCCCAGCGTATCATGCACTGCAGCCTTACCAAATGTTTCTAGAAGAGCAAATTATATTCCATCGCTTTCTCTCTGTCAATAGGTTGACAATTTCTGCATTTCTTCATGAAAATAAATTAGAAAATCAGCTTGTAACATTTCATTTAAAATTTCTATTGGGATTTCAATTTGGATCTGATCAAATTTATGTATTAATTTGATCTCACACAGATGTTTAGAAGAAGAATTTTCCAAAGCATTTGTTGTAAAATAATAATAGCCCGCTAACTAATCAAGTACAGTAAAAGTTTATATCTATATTAGTGATATTCATGAAACAATATAAATCATCAACAAATCTGATATAATTTTTTTCTCAGTTGCTGCAAATAATGAATCTTTGCTGCAATCTTAAGATACTTAAAATTCTATGATAAAACTGTAGACTAATGGAAAAAGTATAGGACATAAGGTCAAAATACTTGCTGCAAAATTTGACTTTGCTCTTACCTCCCTTGAGATCTCAGATAACATTCTTAAAGTCTGTGTCACTTTTTTCTTCCAATGTGTAGTGAGGAAGACTATTTCTAATTTTACAGGGTTGCTATGGGATCTAGCAAATCTATTTAAGCATTTTGGCATTTAAGTAAGCATTCAATAAATAAACCGGCATGTGTACCCTTTAACTTATAGGTACAGTAAAAGAAATAACATTTTTTTTTTTTTGAAGAGGAAAACCTAGACTTTTGCGTTAGTGGTCTTCATTTAATTTATCTTTCCTTCTTTTTTCCTTTTTTTTTTTTTTGACTCAACACTTTTATTTCCAAAGATACAGGGAACCTGAGAGATTAAGTGATTTTGGAAAATGACAAATACAGTTAGTGGTAGAGCTGGAACTTGAACTCTAGCTTCTAGGGGAAGAAGGTTGTCTCGGGTTAGATTCCTCCAAAAATAGATCCTGAGCAAAAGATTTGGGAACAAATGGTTTATTTGGAAGGGGAACTCACGAGGAATCATGAGAGCGTGGGAACGTGCAGGAAGTTACCCTGTGGATATCTGGAGCTCAGTCTTGCTGGGGAATCTCTGAGAGACTGTGGATAACACACCTTAGAAATGTGCCACTATGGGACAAAGATTCTATGGAATTTCTCTATCAACTTTTACTCCCCATTGGCTATGGCAGCTCTGTCGCGACTACTTCCACTTCCTGTCCATCTTCAAAATGGCTGAAATATTTCTGCACCACAAATGCCCTCAGAGAGAAACCTTGGGTGTACATCAAGCTTGTCCAATCCACCACCTAGCAACTAACACAGGAACAGAAAACCAAACACCGCATGTTCTCACTCGTAAGTGGGAGCTGAACAACGAGAACACGAGGACATAGGGAGGGGAATATCACACACCGGGTCCTGTTGGGGGAGGGAGGAGGGGAGGGAGAGCATCAGGACAAATAGCTAATGCATGTGGGGCTTAAAACCAGGTGATGGGTTGGCAGGTGCAGCAAACCACCATGGCATACATAAGCTATGTAACAAACCTGCATGTTCTACACGTGTATCCCGGAACTTAAAGTAAAAAACAAAAATAAAAAATAAAATAAAAAAATACACAAAAAATGATAGCTGATGAACTGAAAAAAATAATTCCAAAAATGTTTTAAGAAAGTTTACAAATTTGTGTTGGCCCAATTTCGAAGCCATCCTGGGTTGCGAATTAGACAAGCTTGATGTATCTTTCTTTTTATCTAAATATAGCCAATTTATTAATTGTATAAACTCTCACCAGAACCAAAACCGTGAATAATAGCCAGACATTACACATGCTATATAATTTTAGGTAACATTATTACATGTGTGGCTGCTAGCCTTTGGATTTTGGATATGTAACAATTTTGTGTCTGAAGAGTTAATACAGATTTAATATATCTTTCCAATCATGAGAGAGAAGTAGCACAATGACCAATATTGTATAGTTCATTTTCCAAGAGATACCCTTCCTTTGAGGATGTTAAATGTTTAAGGCAATGAAAAAATACTTAACAAAAAAACAGTACAAGGAGATTTTAAAAAACAGTATCTTATATGATAGTGCTAATAAAAACCCCAGAGATTTTGTTTAGTTGTAAATGTTGGGCATGTTATTATTGATACTATCACAAAAATGAATGCCCCAAATATTGGGTTGTGTCAGCTGTGCTTGCTTAGTCACTTGCCTCTCAGCTACTCTTTACTGTTGGTTACCTGCAACCCAAAAGGTACATGGCAGACCCTGGCACATCAACAACAGCAAGGCCACCCATGGTATTACTAAATGTTTATTTGATAGCTTTCTAGGATCTGACTTTTCAAACTGGTGACATTTATATGATTGTTTTCTATATTTTCCTACTGCTGTTTGGTTACAATGTTGCCTTGTTTTAGAAATTGTTATTCCTAGTGCTAAAAAATCTTGCATCTCTTAAATGCCTAAACCTTATTAATAATGCTTCCTTTTAGAGTTGTATGTAAACGTCACGTTAAATTTTATTTTTTGTAATCACTTTAATCAGAAACAAGGGAATTAGCCAGCTGTTTGGAACTCATGTTAAGATGTAATTAAACATCTGATTGAATTTCTGTGCATAGCAAATAGCAGAGGCTAGAGTTTGTACAGAAAATAGACCCCACTCAGTAGAAAAAAATAAGGTCCTACAAGATGACAATCGTAAGGGTGATACTGAGGGGTTTGTTCCAATACTTTGTGTCTGTCATAACTTTCCCCAAAAAGAAAATCCCATAGATTCCCAAATAACTTAGCATAACTTGTAAATCATGGCAAATTCCTTATCGACTGAAACATTACTTTAAACCTCACTATCAATATATTCATGCAATCTGTTCAAAGGAGTAGTGCACATTTAATACATTTTACAAGCTGGAATTATCAGATATTTTGTTACGGGATACTCCTTAATACTTCCTGCCCTTTAGGGTAGATAAATAGGAACATACACATAAACGTTATTTGAAAATAAGTTTAAGTTACATAAATGCAACATGGAAGCACACACATAAGTTGTTTTACAAAAGAAATGTGTGTTTTAAAAAAGACTTTTGGGTAAATAGGCTATATCCAGAATAATTATGAAATGACTTATATAACTTTAGATCTTTTGCTGTACAAATATTCCTCAATATTACTTTCATTTTCAATTATATATATTGAAACATGCATATGAAGAAATGGAAAATTAAAACTTCATTTTAATATTATAGTACTAACATTAAGTCTTTGCTTAACTGACATCATGCTCTGAAAAGTCAATGGTGTTTATTCAAATCTCTTGCAGTTTAGAAAAACAATTAAAAACTTTCAATCTTTGAACTTCGTATTAAAATTTGTGTATACTATTACACTGTTAATCCTTTTCATCCAACATCACAGAGTGGACAATTTTTCATGCTTAAGAAGAAGATAAAATCCTCCATAACACATATGCCCAATCATGCAGTGGAATTTTATTTCCTGGACTTCTTCTGCATAAAAATTGTCTATTAATCATTATGTTGATTTTATGATGTAGACTATTGCCCAGAGGAATTCTGCAGTGATCCAAAGATTAATTTTATATGTGACCCCAAGTTGGACTTGAATCTAGACTTTGAAAATTATAATAATTCACTCACTAATATGATTATTTTTCATAATTCCTTGGAGGTTACAGTGATTCTGGTATATTAGTTAACATTGTTTGATAAGTTGCAGAAGTGCTACATTTCAGGGCACTGAAATTTGGCACACTATAACAAGAGTTCTCAAAGTCTAATATTACACCGTTAGAAAAAGTTATTGTAATAGAGCAGTTCAAAAAGTTCCCATCTTACATTTGCATCATATAAGATCATGGAACCAAGAGTTCAACAGTACTCTGCAACGTTTTCAAAAAATATGATTTTGTTTCTAGCCTAGAATTTAGAAGGGCATTTATAGTCACCAATTATAAGTTCAAAAGGTTGTCCAAAGACTGTCTTGTAGGTTCAGTTGATAAAATCCCCTGTACACATTAAGTGAAATTATCTTTTAGGTTTATAGGTTACATTCAGTCCAAACTAATGGTGAATGTTTTGCAGGGTTTTGGCATTTTCTGACTCTCTGACTGTGTAATTATATCCAATCTTATTAATATGCTTTCAACATCAGCTCGTAACCCAAGCTCCAACTCCACTCCCCATCACGAATCTCATGTTCTACCGATAATAATCTACTCTGTTTCATAAAAAAAACACATGCATTTCGCTTTCCTTCTAATAATCTCTTTCCTGATATGCTTTTAACATCTGAGTTCTTCATTCCCAGTTCAACAAACTCCACTGTCCAATTTCACTTTTATCTGCTTTGAGAAATGTGATCTGAAACTAGGTTTCTTCTTTAATCTGTTCCCACAACATTTTGAAGTTATTTCATTATCTTTTAAATTATACTTTTGTGCGCACCTATACGCTCTCATTAGGTGGAGACTACTTAAGGCCATGAAGACTGTCTTGTCTATGTAATATTTTTTACGTCCTGTTTATAATCTTAGATTTTAAAAGTATTTGAGCAAATACTACCACAACTATTCAACATATGATTATTGCATTTTGCAAAATAATGCACATGAAATTTCTACTACTTTTTTTAGACTTAATAGATGAGATGAAGTCTTATTTGAGTAAATTTCTATTAAGTAATGTTAGTATTTTTAACCTCAATATCCTGGATGGAATGAAATTCTTAAAGTGTTGACTTCATACTGATTATAAAAACACACAGGTAACCAAATGCATACTGGTCTCATGTAAATCAAAGTTTATGTGTGGAAATTGTACTAAATCTAAAAATTTATCAGCAACACCAGTTACAGAAAACAATCATATTAATCCACACTCATTCACCGACATTTCAACATCTGGTTCATAGGATTATTGAATTTTTCTTACAATTTACGTGAAGTGACAGGCCAATTCACGCCACTGATTTGACCTTGTTTCTGTTACTGACTTTTATTGAAATTACCCACAACAACCAGTGTTTTGACACTGTATTAACATGCCCGCCCACCCAGTGGTGTGTTTGGCACAGCACAGGGACAGAAATTCAGAGGGATTTTTGAGAAGGGAATGAGGATAGAAGCACAGTCTTTCACAATTCCAAGAGAGAGACAGTATTTCTTTAAGGAAAGAAATATGGTTGCAGTTGCATATATGCATATAAAATATTCCTCTCTTCTTAAGGTAACTTGTCAAATTTTAAAAGTAAAGTTGAAAACCCCACCAAAATATTTTGTTAAAATCTGTCAACTTTCTGTTGCCCTACCCAAAATTTTAGTTGTGCATTCTATAGATGAATTGTATCTTTATATGTGACATCTATAAGATAGTTATAAGATATAGGCCATCAACTTAAATATTACACACATGTATGTGTGTGTGTCTGTATATGTGTGTGTATATATATGTGTGTGTGTGTATATATATATATATAAATGGAGAGAGAGAGAGAGAGGTAATACAGTAGTTCAAAATGTTCCTTATATTTGCATCATATAAGATCATTTTATATATATAGTAAATATATATAGTATATATAATTTAACCAAAACAATGATGGTTTTCAGTGGTTGGATTTATAAATTACATTTTACTCTAATAGAATTACTAGGGACATTAATCAACTAGATCATCAACTCTGATTTTATAGACTTTGCTTTTTAGTTAAATTAGATCATCCACTGGTGAGGAATAATATTTTTTCACAGCCATTGGGGCAAACCTGAAAATATAATGATCTTTCATCTCCAAAGGACTGTCAGTAGCAATTAACGGGATTTATTATTAAAATGTCTAAAATCACAGACTCTAATTTTCTGCTTCAGTGTATGAGTCCGTACCATTATATTTGCTAAGAAAATCTACACAATTTCCAAGTTTAAAGTATACATGAACTTCAAGTATTTATTCTCTATTAGGGCAAATGTACAATCACATTTTTTGTAATATGTTTTTCCAGGTTATAAAATTGTGGCAAGAAAAAGTATAATTGTAGCTTTCTAAATAAAGTTATTTTTTCAGAAATGCACTAGAAAAACTGACATATTTTATTTTTAAGCTAACTTCAGCTAATTAGCCTTAAAGAAACTCTTTCAAGCTTCACCTACAATACATAATATATATTCAAAGGTTTGTAGCAGATTCACATTTTAAAAATAAATAACAGTAGTAATAGAAAAGCATGATTTTGATTTAAAATTAAAATATCTTCCTAGCAATTAAATGGAATGCCTCATTTAATCCTCAGGAAACTGGTATTATTTGCATTTAATGAATGTGATAACTGAGATTTAAAGTGATTGAGTCTGTAATCACTCAGCTAGTAAGCGGTTGAGCCAAGAGTTACAGGTTGATCTGCTGAATTCCATAACTCAGTTCCTTTCCTACTTCTTTATTTTTTAGTTGTCAGGAAGATGTGTGATTTGCTCTTTAAGGTAGTAATATCTGCCACATTATTAGCATAAATTTCCCTTTAATATAGCAATATATTTTAATTAACAAAATTTCTTTAAACATAATGGAATTTCACAAGAATATCACATTTTATTATAAAATATAACACTTCATAATGATTGCATATGACAAGGATGTAAAATGGGATTTAAAAGTTTTTAACATTATTTGATTAAAATATGTGCATTTATCTCATACAGTGAACTGAATAATGTCTGACTTTCTTGGAAAAGCATTTGTTCATCACACATGCAAGAGGGAGAGAAGCTATTCATTAGCTGTCAACCTCCCAAGTAATTATGAACTACAGAACATGCCTGGAATCACTTTGGGGAATATTTTTGGAAGGGAAAAAATAGACAAATGTGTTTGTAATAGCTAAGCAATTGTAAAGGGTAAGATTCCAGATTCGCTTTTTTCAAAGCTCTAGGTTTGGTCTTAGAAACGGACATTTTTCTTGTTCTGCATAATCTATGGCATTAAACCAGACATACTCTTCCTTTCAAGTTGATTTGTGTTCCCTTGCACAGGGGTATAAAATTACTATGGGGTACCTCCAGCCCTTGATTGCCTGGGAGAATAAAATTGGTAAAGAGACAGTGCATCACTAGAGAGCCCAATGGAAAGAAAGCACAGTGCAAAATCATTGGTTATACCTGATAAACGGATCATCTGAGCAGCATAGAAAATTTTCTCATATTTTTAACATGTCACTGAATTGATTTATGATTAATGCTGGGTGAATAGTTCAGAATAATAAATCTGAACTTAATCCATACAAAAGCATACATATATTTTTTTTTCCTCCAACAGAGGCAAGCCCTTTTTATTAGCTGTATTCAGATCTCACTTGTGAAATCCTTCACTCTAAACAACTTACAATTCAAACAGAGAACTCATCTAGCTCTGACTATATTCATTGGCAGTCCCCATGAGATTTTCTAAATGCCTATGTAGAAATACTCTGGAATGCAAGGTAGTTATGTGTATGCAAATGTGTGGTATCCTCTACAGTTTCATCACCTAGTTCCTCTGTATATTTGTTGTATTTCCTGTTAAGCTTAATGAAAGCAGAAATAAGCAAAAATGTATAGACTAAACAAAAAATGAGAAATGATTTCAGAAAGCATGGTAATTTCACACCATAAAAGTGACACCCTGGGGTACAGGCTGAATTGAAGAATTTTTAATACAGTACAATACAGCATTCAACTGAGTTTTCATTAGGCTTATCCAACAGAAGACTGAAAAAAGAAAACAAAGGTTTTCATATTTAATATAAAGCCTTTTTTCTTTAGCCCACTTAAAGGCTATTTTTAAGTCGCGAGCATATAAAGAAATGTTTTCATTATTAGATTATCTTTCAGGGCCCCTAATCTAGATTAATATATATATTTTCTAGGATGAATATTTTATATCTCACATTATGGTTTTAATTTTTATAATAACTTATTTTTTCTTGTTATGTTTCTAATCATTAGATTAATTTCCATGAAATCTGAATATTTGCACTTAAAATTTAATATATCAGCCACAGTTTATAATTACTGAAATTTAGATAACTTTTAAACTTTCATGTATATTAAATTGTCTTCTAAATTGATTTGAAACTAAAGTGTTTTCAAATAACAGTATATTCTAACTTTGAATGACACTGCAGATATTAATACAAGAATAGTGGCAGGCATATTCACAAAATGATTGTACATGCCCTGGAAAATTTTTGTAATATTATCCATTGTTTATATTGGGTAGAAATGATAGGATATAGGCTTATAAAAATTTCTGTATATATATTTTTTCTGATTAAAAGTCTTCCTAATGAATATTTTCAAGTTTGCTGAAATTTAAACATTAAAAAATCTTAGATATTGCAAATTGCATTTTCTTTATCAGAAGATATGCATCTACATAACCATCTGTGTTAATGTACAGAATGAATATTAAGGTAGGAGTCATGGCCTAATTAATTAGGCTTGGAAATTGTATTGTTATTTGACGTGAACTTAAAGTTTCTTTTTTCTCTAAAAATGATAAAATATCCATCCAACTTACCTAACAGGCTTTCCTGAAACACAAAGGAAACTCAAGGAGATGAAATAATATATGTTCATTCATTTTCTAACCTCTAAAATGCTATTTGATGATGATTTCTTAGAAATTGATATTTAATATTTTTCTACCTTACATAGATACTTAAATAGTATCCCTGTAAAAAATGGATAGATAAAAAAAAACAGTGTTACTCAATGAGCTGCTTGTGATCAGAAGATTAAATAAACTGCAGGGTTCCAAGGAAATTGCATGTGGACACATCGTGAATTCACTGCTACGTCGATGAAGGCAATAGCAACAGAAAAACGTGATGGATGAGGAGAAAAGTATTCATCAAATAAAAGTCAAGTCCCGAAAACCATATCCATATACTCTCCCAGTCTATAACCACCTTCTCAATCACTAAAGCAGACAATGTGAGAATACCATTTTCCATTTACTTACAAATGAATGGTTTGTGTAGTATAGACACCAAGTAGACAGTCCCTGCATTTCGACATGACCACTCTTGCTAATCTTGCCAGAAGGTGACACAGTGGCTTGAATCCCAACTCAGCCACTTACTGATTCTATGAAATCTTCCTGAACAAATTTCTTCATCTGTGAAATGGAAGTTTTATCTTGGGAAATAACCCTAATGAGTTTTAAGCCCAATGCTTTGCAGTATTAAAGATGTGATAATTATTTTTAAAAATATTTAGTAAATTCACTGATAAAGAGTGGAGAAATAGGCCTGCACTACTTGAGACGGTAGGTAGGCTTTTTTCTTTATTTTAATAGCAATTATACAGCTGATGCTGATATTAAAATGTGGGGTATCTCTTTACTTTGTGAAAAGATTTTAATTCATTAAATCAAAGCAGAGTCTGGTAATAAAGTCTAAAGAATGTTTGCATGGGTGGCCTAGGAGGGTTTAGAGTTAAGCATAAGATAGAAACATCCTAGGATTATATGCAGGTGATTCTTGATGAACATGGGTTTGAACTGCATGGGTCCACTTATTCACAGTTTCTTCCACCTTTGCCATCCTTGAGAGAGCAAGACCAACACCTTCTTTTTCTCCTCCTCCTGGCCCTCTTCAACATGAATATCATGAGGATGGAGACCTTTATTATGATCTACTTCCACTTAATGTATAGTAAATACATTTTTTCTTTCTCATGACTTTCTTAATAGCACTTTCTTTCCTCTAGCTTACTTTATTGCAAGAATACAGGATACAATACATATACAAAATACGTGTTAAGTTGACTGTTCACATTATTGGTAAGGCTTCCAGTCAACAGTAGACTATTAGTAGTTAGGTTTCTGGGGAGTCAAATGGTATATGCAGATTTTTGACTCTGCGTGGAGTTGGTGCCTATAACATTCATGTTGTTCAAAGGTTAAACGTAGAGTGAAAGAGTACAGTGTTGAGACAAAGAGATGGAACGTTAAAAAAATTCATTGACTTTTTTGTCAAAACGAATATACATGATTTATAAGAGTTATGTGCTTTGGATTGGCTACATGTTTAGAAAGCCCTGCTGCTGTGCAGGATACACTCCACTTTTCTCAGAAAAAGAAAGATGACTGAAAATCTCACTGACAATGGCAACTTCTCTTTGAAGCAAGTTCCAGGACAATCATTACAGACCGTGTCCACTCAGCATTATGTCTTGCTTCACGGGCAGCACTTTACTGTAACTGGTTATTTAACGATGGCCTCCAGTACTTGCAAACTGGTTATATTTGGCATGCTCTATTTAGAATAATTATGTTCATAAATGCTTATCAAAGGCAGTTAACATAAAAAAAAAGTGCTGATTCTTTAAGTTGAATACTTAGCTATCTGTAATCTTGCAAGATTTTACTACAGTGTAAAAAATATAGACTTGAGGCCGGGCGCGGTGGCTCACTCCTGTAATCCCAGCACCTTGGGAGGCCAAGGTGGGTGGATCGTGAGGTCAGGAGATCGAGACCATCCTGGCTAACACGGTGAAAACCCGTCTGTACTAAAAATACGAAAACAAAATTATCCGGGCGTGGTGGCGGGCACCTGTAGTCCCAGCTACTCGGGAGGCTGAGGCAGGAGAATGGCGGGAACCCGGGAGGCGGAGCTTGCAGTGAGTTGAGATAGCACCACTGCGCTCCAGCCTGGGCGACAGAGCAACGAGAATTCATCTCGAAAAAAAAAAGACTTGATTTTGACAAAAAAACTGAAGCTGTTTAGAATATAAGGTAAGAAACACAATCAGTTAATTATGGCAGATATTAATGTGGATTTAGAAATAAATGAAACAATCACAGCTGGACTTTTTGGAGGAGTTTGCAGATTTTATATGAACATAAGGAGGAAAATGAGAACTAAGATGATTGAACATAGAACTAGCTTTCTCTGCAAGTTTTTACATTTAATTTCTGTTCATTCTGATATAGTTAACTATAATTTTAACTTCTAGATGATGCAAATCAGATTGTAAAGTTTTAGGAATTTTCCAAATATATATAATTGAGCCTGACTGCAAAGATCATTCTCTACTGTGCTATTCTACAGTTCAGTATAACTAAAATATTTGGAGATGATGTTTAGGTGTGGGAATGTATGTGATACTTGTGCAGACACGAGCAGAGAGGATGGTACTTATTCAAGTTACAACATAATCCTTAATGATTTGGGAGGATTCTGGAAAACCTTATAAACATTAAGATTTCTAGAAAAATTCTGGTTAGGATAGTGGGAATCTAAGAAAATAGAAATTTATCTCTTTAGTTTGTTCTTCTAACTAATGCTATCTAATGAAAACAGGATGTCCTAGGACTACACAGACATTTTAACAGGGGTAAAGTGGAATAATAATAATACACTAAAAACTCAAGAAGATAAATGCCACATGATGTGACTTATTTTTTCTATTCTCCTTTTCTGATAAAGACATCTATAGAAAAAATGCATGGCAATTTTACTGATGTTGAGGACATATGAGCAAGGTTCCCCCACGTCAGGCGTTGGGTGTGTGCAGAAACGGTTTTAAGCACCCATCGTCATTCCTGGTTGAATCAATAGCAAAATGCAGAAAGTGTGGCCAGCAAATCATCTGAGAGAAAAATACTTGTTAGGAGATAGTAGCAGATAACTTTCTCACCCAAGGAGACATTCCCTGACCCTTACTGTGCAAGTTCGTGAGCCTGTGATGCTGAGTGAAAGTCAATCACCAGGTATATCATTGATACTTATTGATACTTTTGGAAAAATTCCATTAATTCAATCTCTTAAACAAATGCTATGTTGAGTAATTATAAGAGGGAAGGATCTCACTCTGCAATCATTTCCCTTACTCCATGGATACCCATGCTAGAGCATGCATAAATAATTGTTCGTGTAAGAGAAATCTACCAACATGGCTTACATAAAATTAGATAGTCAAAGTGGAACCACACTGATAAGTGGATTGTAAGGATTAGAAGAACAGCATTCAACATGAATAGAACAGTTGCTTATTATATAGTTATGGTCACATTAGTCTAGTAGGACATAATAAATTGAAATGGGCACTTATTTCATTAATAATTTTCAGTGCATAAAATAAAACACAAAAGATATTAAGACTTCTTTCGCAATGAATAGGTTCAAGGTTTATTTGATGTGAACAGAACTATGTAGTATATTATATGCACCTATCAACACTAGATGGTGTGAAAAGAAGTATGTTCTCCAAATCCAATGTATTTGCTCCTGAGTGTGAGTTCCTGATGCTCTGGGAGAAGCGACCAATGATAGATACAAATAGATACTCTCTCTTGGCAGCAGAAGGGTTTTTGAATCATTGCTTGCCTCCATCACTGAGCAGCAAGTAATCAGTGCACTGAGAGTACCAGTTAGTGCACAGGCAAGAGAAAATGCTTCCAAAAGGGCTCTTGCTACTTGCTCTTCTCCTCAGTAGAGAATCTGGGGTCATTGCCAGTGGATGAAGACATAGGTTTTTATACTCATTGCTAGTGACTGAATTGTTCCTTCAACGGATGTGCACTTTAGGTAGGATTTTGGTCTTCCATTGGCTGAAAAGTCCTGTTAAATAATCATGGTCTATCAAAATGTTTGAAGGGGAAAGTTGAGATTTCAAGCAGAGTAATTTTTAGCAGATTAATTTTACTTGCATTAAATTGTTAATTCACTGCACATCTACTGAGTACCATTTATGTTTCAGATAGAAAAACAATGGGAGCTGTGACAGAAAAATCATATGGCCTTCAAGGGGCTTATGATAGATAATGTGATATATGACATAAAATAAATACACATGTATGTGCATATATATGATACACAAACAATAAACATATATAAATGGGGACATGGCATCTTATGAGAACACTTAGAAAACACAACCAACCCACACTAGGGAGATCTGGGTAGCACAGTCGGCCCTCCATATCTATGAGTTTTACATCTATGAATTTAACCAACTGCAGATTGAAAGTATTTTTTAAGAATTGTGCCTGTATTAAACACGTACAGCCTTTTTTTCCTTGTCATTATCCCAGAAGAATATAGTACAACAACAACTTACATAGCATTTCTATTATATTAGGTATTATAAGTAATCTAGAAAAGATTTAAAGTATACGTGAGGAACTGTGTAGGTTATATGCAAATACTATGTTATTTTTCTATCAAGAACTTGAGCATCCACAGATCTTGGTATCCAAAGGACATTCTGGAATCCATCCTCCATAGACACAGAGGGATGACCACCTCCGCAGAAAAAGAGGGTAGCCTTTATTGTTTACCTTTAAAAGTAAGGGGAATCTCAGTTTGGTGCAGCGGTTCACCCAGCTGAGGTGGCTCACCCGGGAAAGGTGACCTCATCTTTGGGAGGTTAAGATGGCAAGATCGCTTGAGGCCAGGAGTTTGTGACCAGCCTGGGCAACATAGTAAGACACCATCTCTATAAAAAAATTAAAAATTAGCTGGACTAGATGACTTGAGCCTGTAGTCCTAGCTACTCAGGAGGCTAAGGCAGGAGGATCACTTAAGCATGGGACTTCAAGGTTGCAGTGAGCTGTTATCAAACTACTGTACTGCAGCCAGGGTGACAGAGCAAGACTCCATCTCCAAAGGAAAATAAAAATAAAGAAAAAAAGAAAAGGGTATCTTAAAGTTAAGGATATATAAGCAGTTTTCTTTCTCTCATTTTTATAAGAAGCACTACTCCTCAATTAACACTAACACCTTTCTAATGGCAATCTAACTTCACTGAAAGGCTATTCCTCTTAGCAGCCATGATAAGTCAAGGCACATGGTAAGCCAGGATTATAGAGAGCTCTCTCAAAATCTAAGGAGCATGTGATGCACTTTAGCAAATAGCTCTAGCAAGTCATATGACAACACTTAGAAAGGAAACATTTTAACTTTTGTTCAATAGCCAAATTTAAACCCAGTAACATGAACGGATTTAATTCTTTTGGAAAATACAAACCACTTTCTTCCTAAGACGGGCTTATGCTTCAACATATGCTTGCAATGGTGAATTATTAGGGAGAAATAATTCCCAGCAAATACCAAAGCAAATAATTCAATCACTTTAAAACAATCACCTTTGCAATAAGAATGAGTGGGACGCATAAGAAGATACTTCTAATGGGGTTGACGGTATATGAATAACTTCTAAGGAAGAACTGGAATTGGGGATACTGTGACAAAATGGGGATTAACTTTGCTATAGTTTGAATGTGTCCTCCAAAGCCTTAATCCCCAATGCAATCTTGTTAAGAAGTAGGACCTTTAAGATGTGATTAGGCTATAAGGACCATAATCTCGTGAATGAATAAACGTTACTGTCAAGGGAGTGAGTTACCTATAAAATAACCATTTGATGCCCTCTTGCTCTTGCTCAGCCTTTCCATGCCCTTCCAACATGGTGTCAGGCAGCAAAAAGGACTTTGCCAGATGTTGGCCTCTGGATTTTGGGCTCGTCAGCCTCCAAAACCATAAGGCAATAATTTAAGTTTATTATAAACTACCCAGTCTGTGATATACTGTTAAAGCAGCACAAAATGAACTAAGACACACCTAATAAAATATATATTTACTTTACAGTTAAATAACGAAAGTTGTTCTGGATTTAAATCACTGTAAGTTTTGTAAAATAAAATTTGTTGTGAAAATTTCCTTACTGGGCACTTTCATTCAAGAGTGAAAAGTGTGAAGACATTTTTGACAGACAAAACAGCAAAGCTTTGATGTTGGTGGGGGCTGTGAATGGGAAGAAAGAAAATATTAATCTAGGCAAAGAGAAAGCTCTCAACTGTTCAAGATTTATGCTCCTATCCCTGATGTATCTAGCAAATGTCAGCACAGCAAGTTCCTAGTGACTGTGGTATCCCTGGGGTGGTACTTCATCATGTCATTTATGTGACAAAGTAAATGTAGAATTTTATGTGAACAGGGAGAAAAAGGACCTTTCAAAGGATGATCTTATCAAGCCTCTCCCTTCAGGCACATAAGGTAGAATCACCCTATTTTATAGATAAGTAAACTGAGCACAGTCAGGAATTAAAGTATTTTCCTTTTTTTGCACTTTAATGCTGACAGTATAAGAATATGCAGACCTCTTCATCTCATGGCCTTTGATCTCTCTATAGAGTTGAAAAAAAAAAAAAAAAAAGAGCTCGAGACATTTTGCTACAGGAAAAAAAAAAAAGTAAGAAACAAAGAAGTCTTCTTTCATCTTAAAACTGTAGTCTAGCTCAAAAGGCTACCTGCTGTAGTGAGGAAGTTATTAGACAGTGTTACCCAAAACGTGTTCTGCAGAACAATAATCACACACGTGGGAACACAGGCGACCTCTGCTGTCAAATATGCTTGGACAACAACACATACTATATCTCTTGAATATTCATTCTGAATATTAACATATTAAAGATGTGGAAAAGATGCACGCATTTTCTTATATGATTCAAGGTTTTTTTCAGTTTCATATGTTAGATTCAATGTAGCATTCACATAAATTAAGGCAATGATTTTTCCTTCCAGTGACTTGTGCAATAAAAGCGTTCATCTCATTACTGTCAGGTCATTTCTTATGCATTTTATCTTTTTAAATTGAATGTGGACACAGAGGGAAGACTTTCATGAAACTGAATTTTATAGAAGCAACCTTCATTTTCTTGCAGAATAGTAAATTCATAAATTCAATAATAGAAAAATATGCCTGAATTTCTAATATGCTAAGTATAACCATGTGGAAAGACTTTAATGTTCATTCCCAACTGACGTTCTCTGAACCAATAAAAATTATTTTCCAATTTAATAGTTCAGGCTACACAATTATTAGCCTGGCATTGGCAGATAGATGGCAGTTTATATAGGGAATAAGAAGCAGATAATTTCTGTTTATTAGGCTTCAGTTCCTGTCTGGAAGTGTTAAATCCCAAGAAAATGCAGCACTGCTCATATGCGCATTTTGTAAACTTTCACATTGCAATTCCTTATGGGTTCAGGTGTTTATTACCGCAACAATCCATACTTAGTTACTGTGATAACACAACTTATAGGGGTATTAAATACATAAATTGAAAATTTGCTATTGCTAAGGCTATTATGGCTCATGTAAACAAATGGAAATATAATCTTGTGCATTATTTTTCTAACCTCTATAACCAAAGAAACATACTGCTAGTTCAGTAGGTGTGAAATTCTACTTTAGGTACAAGCTACTCTAATTTCACAGTTGATTCGTAGTTGTCAGAGAGCCTTATTCAGTAAATTTCACATTTGCATGCATTCAAGATCATTACTGAATGTGATCACAATGAGATGCGACACCTCCATTTCTTTGTTGTCAGGGAGTGGATTTTTAATTTGAACAAACTCTAATTGTGCTTATTCCATAAGCAAGCTAGGGTGATTTCAGCCCTGTCTTGCCTTGTCATAACAAAATTTCCACTTCTAAAACAGCACTTTCAATGATTCTACTCTTTGAACACATTTCTGACTCTATTCTGATGCAGATACTGAATGTATATTATTTCACATAAATACACAGGATACAGTTTCATCATTTTAAGTGATTTCTCTCTGAAAAGGTAATAATACGAGTTTTCTCCACAGAGTATGCATAAAATTCTCATTCAAGAGAATTTCAATATCAACTTCCAAGAATATGGAACACAATATGAGAAAAGCGTTTACTGTGTGGTCATAAATGACATACACATTATGTACAGATAGGTATCAGATAGGTACCAAATGTCATTTTTTAGAATAGTATGAATGATTATGTAAACAACATTTTCAGTAAGAAAGTAAATATCATTGGAAATTTTATTAAATCCAACATTGTTACTAAATACCATAAAATTTTAAATAATAGTTTCCTTTTGAGTGTTAAAAAATTAAAAACCTGCTACTTCCTTATAATGTATTTGGTCCAACTTAATTTTACATATTATAATATTAATTGCAAAAAAAATTTTCAAACAATGCAGAATGCATCTGTAATGGGTACTATCAACACAGAAATACTGATAATTGCTCTTTCAATTATCATTGGCCACAGGCCCATGTTGAAAATTCAGTTCAGAAACTAAGAGATCTGTCCAGATCCAGCACAGATCCTGTTTTGAGGAGGAGAATGGCTGTTGATTTCTGGCTTTTTAAATATAAATTAGTTCTTATTCCAGGTAGTTATAAAACAAAACCAAAATATGGATTGACTTTCTCTCTCATTATAAAGTTTTATGTGGAACTGCACAAAGAGTGAGCTGATGGAGATAATTAATAAATTTAATGTCTTTTAGCATTTTGGGTATAACAGGTGAGTAATAATAATGGTTATATGTCATTTCTTACCAACATAATTCAAGATTCGCTTTACTCTAGTTCAGTACTTTTTAAAATTAAATAATCTAAGGTATCATTATCTCTCAATGTCTTAATACATAAATTTATTTTCAGATAAACTTTCTATGCCTTATATATGTATTAGTTCTATGCAATTTCATGATACTGAGCTAGAGACCATGGGCCCTAGAAAAGGGAATAAGACTGATACTTAAAGGGCTTATAATTCTATGAGTGGTAATTTATCAATATCAAAAGTGTAATTCTTTCTAAATAATATAGCATTAAGTTTCGTAAGCAAAGCACAAATAAAATGTTTTGGAACCACAAAAAATAAAATATTACTACCTGTTTGCAACAGATTGCAAAGAGAGTGAATATTTAGGAATTGCATGAAAGGATGGTTAAAATTGATACACGAGGAAATGGAAATGTACAGTAGGTGATCTCAGGTAATGAAAGTGACCTTGGAACGATAGTGGCAACAGAAGGCTATGACACATATCTTGGCAATCACGTGTATCCAAAGCTTGGAATGTGCAGTAAGAGATAAATTTTTAAGGTATGTTGAACAAACTCCTGAAAAACTGGAATGACAAAGTAGGGAGACTCCTATCATTCATAATGCCAAAGAGCTGAAAGAGGAAAGATGTTAGGAAGATATTTGATAGAGTGGAATGGGCATTTTAGTTGGAATCAGAAGATATACATGTTAATCATCTTGGAGATACGGACAAGTCCCTTAAACTTTTGCACGTTGCTTTCTAATCTGTGAAGTAATCAATAACTAACTCAGAACTTACTGTGAGAAGTAACATAGAATAAAGATTGACAATTCTAACGTCAGTCTGGCGTGTAGAAGATAAATATTTGTTGAAAATATCTAAGAGCTTAGCCTGAGAACAAGTAAACTAGCAGGATACATGTAATGACTGAATTTGGGTAGAGGAAAATGTTGAGGTGAGGTGGTCCTAAGCTTTGGAGTGACAACGGGAAAGGAAAATGAAAACACTACTGAGTGTCTGCAAAGACTTTTAGTCGCCTGGTTTCATGAGGAGTTTGAAGACAGGTAATTTGCTACTAATTATATTTAATATATTGTTATTTGCAGTGCTTTACATGATTTACAACTATAAATTGGACTATATTTGAGATTGCCACTCATATTATTTGGTCCAGTCTCAGATTGCTTGCTGCACTCCTAATCTTAGCTGAGTGAAATGCTAAGTTTGGCCATGTTCTTGCTGAACCTGGCCAAAGCTCTTTGAACCGGGAAAGTTACCGGTTCCTGAAAAGCCAAACTGCAAGAAGCATATGATTAATTAGAATAGTCATTCTATTTATTTAATTTTCAGTGTGATACATAGATCATGTTAGCTGGTAGAGGGAGAAGCAGCAGAAAAACATAGAGAAGAAAGAGAAGGGAAAGTTGCCAATTTACATTTATGGAACAGTAGAGTGGAGATGAATGAAATTCTGGTAGTAACATAAATTAACTTCCAAAACTGTGTTGGATCGAGACAGATCTCCTAGTTTCTGAACTGCATTTTCATGGGTGGGTGGCCAATAAAAACTGAGATTTCTGCTTTGTTATGGAGCTTTTGCTAGTTTCCTGTGAGGCTTGGTTACACAGCTAAGATTACTGCCTATTGCCGTGGGTTTCTTTTCTGTAAAACTTTAAAGATTTCATATAGAATCTGAATCATCTCCTTAGCAAAAGAGCCTAACCAAGAGTAAAATTATGACTCTCAGCAAAAGTCATTCTATTATGCCATCTTGAATGACAGAATGGTGGTGATAGAGCTAATGTACTGGGAATTGCAAATATCCTTCAATTTATCTCATCAATGGGTATATCCATTGGAGTGTGCCATGCATGCTTATGTGATTTGCCATGTGTGTTGAAGCAGATCTAAATATGTGCTTCTTTGTTATATAATTCTCTAAGAATTAATACTGTTGTTTGATGAATTCATGCAAGAGAATGTATTATAAATTTACTTTTATAAAATTACATATTGAGTCAAAATGCCTTTAGGTTAGTAAACTATACCTGTAACCTTTTATCTTTTATTCTTTAAATATATAGGATTATAAAACTTTAGTTCTTAGAGAAATTTTAAAATGCCATATTTCATCAAATCTAAGTTAACACTATTTGTAAGATACATTATTTTATGTATGCCCTTTGACGAATGATAATGCCAAATATGATTGTAAAAGTCCACTGATTTAAGGAATGCTAATACATTAATAAAAATGTTTTTATTTTAATTAATAAAAATAATTGTTTAAAAGTATATAAATAGATCCTCTAGTTGTTCATTTTCATTTTGATAATTATAGAAGAAAACAGCATAAAGTATGTACTGTTTTGCTAGTTATTGGTAATTAGGACTCACACTTGAGTCTCTGAACCATAGACCATTCCAATTTCCACTCACCATACTGCATGAAATTGTATGTAACCTACAGTCCAAAGTGAAGGAAATTACTTTTTAGAACGTACTCCAATAAATTGAGCTGTATTCATCCATTTATTTATTCATTCAATAGACATTGACAAATTATTTTATTGTATATATGTATTATATTGTATATACATGTATGCACATATATTTATATATACTCATGTATACTGATAAAAAATTAGTAAAACTATCATTTCATCATTTAATGGCAGCTACTTCTCATATCTGTTGATAGTTTTTGTTTCAGATTATTCATATTTTAATGAATAAATTTCACAAAAGGTAATTCCATTAAAGTAGTAATCAACTTTTTACTTTGCTCTATAGAGGTAACATTTAGCAACATTTTCTTCTATACTTACTCTCACGTGCAATTTTTATTTTTTAAAATAAAAATTTTTTACTTTTATTTTTTATTTTTATTTTTTATCTCATTTTATATTACTATGGACTTCATCTCCCACCAATGACGTTTTCTCTCTTATACTCTGAATTCCTTTTTTTGTTATTTTTAATTTTTTTTTATTTTTGTGGCAGACTATGACTTTTAATTCAAATAATTTTAATGATATGGTTCCCATACATTTTTAGAGAATAAAATAAGTTCCTAGAGTTGAGTTTAAGCTATTTTGTGTTTAAAATTATTAAAATAATCTTAAAACTTAGTAAAGTTCTTGCCTGTCTCGATACCCATTATTTTATCTGCAGATATCAAATATTTGATCAAGTAATAAATTAAGAAGTAACAAAGAACCTAAAGTTTGACTTTTTAATTAATTTAATGTCTGTTATCTGTGTAAATACAGAAAAAATGATGTAGATTTTTAAAACATTAGTTTGACTATCATCTTCATTCACTTCATTTTAAATTTCTTTTTCAGATAGGAATTTGTGACTATAAAGAATTTAAGATATATAATTAAAAAGGATAATTTAGGCCAGGCACGGTGGCTCATGCCTGTAATCCCACCACTTCAGAGCTTGAGGCAGGTGGATCACTTGAGCCCAGGAGTTTGGGGCCAGCCTGGCCAACAAGGCAAAACCCCGTCTGTACTAAAAATACAAAAATTAGCCAGGGTTTGTAGTAAACACCTGTAATCCTAGCTACTCAGGAGGCTGAGGAATAAGAATTGCTTGACCCTAGAAGGTAGATGTTCAGTGACCCAAGATCGCGCCACTGCACTCCAGCCTGGGCAACAGAGCAAGACTGTCTTTAAAAAAAAAAAAGGAATATTTTTTATTGCAATTGTGTCTGTATTTCCCATTACATTTATAAATGTAGTATTGCTTTTTTGCTGTGAAAGATTGCTTTCCAGAGCATGACATCATGGCAAATGAGGAAAAGAGAAACATGTCTATTAAATATCATCTTTGATAAGTAGTCTATGGAGCTCATACATTGAATCTATATAGTCAACAGACATTGAGTGCTTCATTCAAGCATCCAGTCAATGTTTGTTTCATTGTTATATGGTTACTGTATAATAATCAGCCTGAATAGAAAAGCCTGTCAAATTTGTAAAAATATTTTAGATAATTTGTATCTAATTCATTCTAGTACAGTTGATCCTTGAAAAATAGGAGTTTGAACTGGGCATGTCAGCTCATTTGCAGATTTTTGTTTAATGAAGTTTACAGCAAGTGTGCCTGCCTCTCCTGCCTTCCCCTTCCAACTTCTCTACTTCGAGTTTTCTTCCATCTCTGCCACCCCTGAGACAGCAAAGCCAACCCTCTTCTTCTTCCTCTTCAGTCTACTCAACGTGAAGGTGATGAAGGAACACTTTTATGATAATCCAGTTACACTTAATGAACAGTAAATATGTTTTTTCTTATGACATTCTTAATAACATTGTCTTTTCTCTAGTTTACTTATTGTAAGAATACAGTGTATAATACTTATACAAAGTATGTATGAATCGAATGTTTGTTAGTTATTGATAAGTCTTCTGGCCAACAGTTGGCTATTAATAATTAAGTCTTTGGGAAGTCAACAGTAATACACAGATTTTTGACTATGTAGGAGAGTGGTCAGCACTCTTTTTTCCTCCATTTTTCATGGGTAAACTGTATTAGTTTTAAGTTAACTGGTACTTGGAGATAATGTTGGATTTTAAGATCTGGACTATATTAGGTATATTAAACTAATATTTATTTTATTCTGCTATGAATGTTGTCTTGGATTAAATTAAAACTGTGTGATATAGTTACTTAAACATTATTTTAAAAACAAAATCTAATCACAATAGCAGAGTATGTGCAGAAAAAAATCACATAGTAATTTTTTGACATAGCTGAATAATATATCTTTATAAATAGCTGTTTTTTACTTTTCCTTGAGTAAAACATTTGTTTGGGACACAGCATAGGAACTTCAAATTCAACCACAGATTATGAATATACCAATTAAATAAAATAAACAGGAGACATTAGCTTGTGGCTTTTTCGATAATTGAATCCCCATGTAACAAACCTAACTTAGTATGCAAACAAGCTGCAACTTAACCTAGTAGTATATTTTTGTGACAAATAGCTGAGGCTTAGCAATCACAGGAAGCCAACCGATCAGACCATGCCCAGATAAGGGAAATGCCTCATCACAGCATGCTGAAATAAAGCAAACGTCTAGCTCTAGCCAGTCAGCTGACGTACCGACTTAGCTTTCATGATAAGCCTATGAAAGCTCACTGCCTATGCTTCATGGTAGAGCTCTCTGACCCTTATCTGGTTCTGAGTGCTGCCTGATTCATGAATTATTTTTTGCTCAAGTAAACTCTGTTAGATATAATCTGTTTAAAGTTTTTCTTTTAACATACCTGTTGTTCATATTTTAATATAAATATTGGCATTCCACAAAACTATAATATATCTTAGACAAAAACCTACTATAGGGAAAAAAGAAGATGAAGTTAAATGCTCTTGGGCAAAGATTCAGTTTATCCTTGCTGCACCATGTCTGTAATCGGTAACTCACAGGTGGAAACACTTGTTCTTTCGATTTTAGAATTTTTGTGAAAATCAAAGGGTAAACACCTGTGCCTTCGCTATTAACACACTTGTCAAACACAGTACCTTGTGTACTGCAAGCTTTAACAAATATTTGCTGGCTGGGTGCGGTGGCTCACACCTGTAATCCCAGAACTTTGGGAGGCTGAGGCGGGCAGATTACGAGGTCAGGAGTTCGAGACTAGCCTGACTAACATGGTGAAACCTGTCTGTACTAAAAACACAAAAATTAGCCAGGCGTGGTGGTGTGCACCTGTTATCCCAGCTACTTAGGAGACTGAGGCAGGAGAATCGCTTGAACCCAGGAGGTGGAGGTTGCAGTGAGCTGGGATCGCACCATTGCACTGCAGCCTGGGTGACAGAGTGAGACTCCATCTTAAAAAAAATAAAAAATTGCTGATATTTTATGTAAGTAATTTCAGAGGGCAAAATGTACACTAATATTAATGTTTTCTAAAACTCTCAGATAAGAATATACTTTATGTTAAAAACAAGGATACTAAAACTCTCAGATAAGAATATACTGTATGTTAAAAACAAGGATACTTTATGTTAAAAACAAGGATACATTCAGTAATGGCAAGTAGTTTTTAATCTTTTTATGATTTTATTAACACTTACGTTAAGTGATTAATAGAGACTTTCTATATCAAGGAGAGAACAAATGTCAGGACACATTAGAAATACTTGCCACAAGTACACCAGTTTAGTAGTGACAGTGAATTAGTCATCCTAGGCCTAGTGGCCCCCCTCATCTTCACACCGTGGATCTCACAGGATTAGGCATTAGAATTATAAAATCACATTTAGTCAGTCATCAGCAACAAGAAATTTCAAGTGTCTATAAGGACTTCAAGTGTCTATAAGGAATTTCATGTGTCTATAACATGTCTTTTGCAAAGCAAAAATGTACAAAGGAAAGAAAAACTAAGTGCTTTGTTATTATGTCAATTTTAGCAAAGGAATATTAGCTTGTTATTTAAGTTGTCATGTAAGAAAAGATGCCAACAATTGCTATGATATGTATATGCAATTCACTGTCATTGCTTTGTAACTCCAACTGCATTCAACATTGTTCACAAATGACTTTCAATCTTTTTTTTTTTCCAACTGATATTTGACTAATAGCAGTTTTTTTTTGTAATGGAACAGAACTTCTCATCTAGTTTGCCTGAAAGCCTTCTTTAAGTGATTTCTAGACTGCACCGTGGCTACTGTCTCCACCAGAAAAAAAATATATGACCTTCTTTCCATCCATTCCTTTACTTGACTTTTCCATTTCCTCTGAGTCTTTCTACTAAAATACCACCTAAAAGAGAAGTTAGCCATGACACTTATCCTTAAGTAGTTCTGAACCAGTAAAAAACGTACACTTTGAGCAAATAGAGAGATTTCAGAGTATTAAAGGGAAATACTTGGCGTGGCCTCCTAAAAGGAGTTAAGATAATGCTGGGAGGAAGATTTCCTACAATGAAAGTAGTCAAACCTGAGTCTTGTGACACTGGGAGCGTGGGTAAGATGTTCTAGGCAGAGTCTAAGCACCTATGTGTGCCCTAAAAATTGATAAACAGAAAGTTGGGTCTTGGAGCTTTCAACAAGATGCTGCGGTTGGAGCTGGAATTGAGGGACAAGAGTAGATTTAAACGTGGACCAAATAATAAAACACACTGGATGCCATGCTTGCCACACTGTAGATTGCAAATTTTATCTAAGGCTCTGGAAAGCCATGAAGTCTTTTTAAACAGGAAGGCAACTTGGTCAGATTTATAGTATTAGAATATTAACTGTGATGTTTGGAGAATGAGTTAAAGTTAAAGAAAGTGGGTGGTGCGTTGCTGCATCTTCCAACTAAAAAATGATAGAGGAGTTAAACAAATTAACAACACTATGGATAAAGAGAATTGGACAGGTAACTGCTATGTTTAATAATGGCAAGATGAAGACTGCACTGTGGACGCGTAATACGAATCACTGGGTTCAGAAAAATTCTACATGTCTATTATACGTAAAATGCCTGAGGTGAGAAGAAAGAAGAGACAGGATTGGTAGCACAAGGATGATTTCTATCACCTTATAGTTATTTGCTGTTCTCCTGAGGACAAATGTCACTTCTGTATGATTTGAATTAATAACCCTTAGGTGACAACTGATAGCTGGTTTTACTTCTTAAATTCTCACTCTAAGGTTTTATACATGTGGCCTTTGTGGATTAATTCAGCAATTCATCTTATTTTTTGACAAATGGCTATTTTTTGTGAGGAAGTTCAACAACAAAGTTCAGATGCCAGAATGATCTGTCTATACAGTCTGTGAACTATGTCATGCACTATTGTTGTAAAGATATCACTTAACACTAAATACGACTTACTTTGGCGGCTTTATTTTTCCTAAAATCATGCCTACTTTAATATTATAAACACTATGTGCACACACACACACACACAAAGAAGAAGAAAATGAAATAGTAAAATAGTAAAAGTAGTAGTACAGCAGAAAGCACAAATATTTGGATATTAACCATTATTTATTATACTTTAAGTTCTGGGGTACATGTGCGTAACTTATGAAAAAATGCTCATCATCACTGGTCATTAGAGAAATGCAAATCAAAACCATTATTTCTTTGTATATATCATTGGGAAATCAGCTGCCAAAGGATAGTATGACTTTCTCTATCATAAACTTCAAGCAAGATTTAGGTTGAAATGTGCGCAAGAGAATGAATTGAAGACTAGAGAAATGCTTTACTGAACTGAGGGATGAATATATTCAATTCATACTCAGTTTAATTAAATAATAAGGAGATGAAATTGAAGTAAATACATAGTCATACAACCAAAACAACAACTTGCTGTTTTATCATATTATTAAGTTCGTTATTTTTACCTTGCCAAATTTATTTCTTATTGTTTTTCTCAATATCCCACATTTTCCTTTAAGTTTTTATACTAAAATAAGGTGATATCCATTCAAAAACCAAAGCAAATGAAAACAAAACCTCCAGTAAATTCTGCCCTCTCAATGTACCTCAGATAATTTATTTTTGTGAAAATACCTAAAGCATATTGATCATAAATGAAGTAAAGACACTTTGACATATTTGAAGAAATTCATTTTAAAAAATAACAAAGTTATAAAAATGTTTGAGATTGCATTCCCAGTATCCAATTTATTTCATCAATACGTGGTATCTAATATTTCATACACTTTATCCTTGGAACACACATATGGCTAGGGGTGAAATACTATATAAAGTGTCAAAGCATGATCATCGATGAGTAAAAACATTGCACGTGGACATGTCATGTGTTTTCTTTGTGGCACTATTTGTTTTGTCCTATTGTAACCCCCTTCAACTTGTAGCACACAAAACTACTTGAAAAGTATGATAGATTACGTAAAATTGACACCATGAATGAAGTTTCATGAAATGATGCAGATAATTAAATCATGTCTTCTAAAGAGATAAACTTCAACTACAAATGATAAGATGTAATCAGAAACACCCCATAAAAGCATGTGTATTTCTGCCTACTCCCTCACTTTCTCTTGCTCTGTCTTTGTGTTTAGTAATTTATTCTTTTGGTATTGAACAGTCATTTTAGTGAAGTGTGTTTATGTCACATGGCTTTTTACTATCTTCATTCAAAAAATAGCTATGCTTGGCATATATACTCTGTAAACATAATGCAAAATAATGAATAGGGGAAAAAATAGCCATGGTCTGTATTAATAATATATGAATGCATCCAATAAAAAGAAATTATTTATAGTTTAGAGCTTGATGATAAAACCTAAAGATCAGTGGTAGAAAATGTAATATTTTTGTGTGTCATAAAGTTGCTTGAATTGCGTATCTTTCACAGTACATCAGAGAGCTAAATTTAGACAATGTTACATAAAACATCTCACATAAAAGTGAAAGATGTGAGGTAAACCTATTTAATGCAGAAAACTGGAACTTAAATTGATGTAGTAATTATTTCTTCTATCATAAACATTACTTAAAATATTTCTATTTTAGTTATAAAGTCCATATTAAATGGAACTAGATTTATTTTGATATAACAAAATTTTTCAATTTAAGATTTAATTTATGTAAATTGACTCCATAATATAGATTATAGGAATTTAATACTAAATTTTCAAATCAAAATTACAAAGTGGCCTTTTTTATGTGTAAATGGTAAAATTAAAAAAAAACATAATGAAAGGTGGATGACAGTTTGAAAAGACTCCAATTCCAAGATAAACACTCTTGTTTAAGTGGAAAATTATTGTTTACACTTAGAAAATCCAGATTGAACAACAACGAATAAAGTAAAATTGAAGAGAATTATATTTTTGTGGAACTTTTCATTTGAAAAAGCAGACTTCTAGTGGAACTCCAAGGTTTTTCTGTGTCAGTTGGTTCTGTCAAATATCCATTTACTACCTGAGAGTGTAGGCTAGCCACGGTTTAGCACAGCGCCAGTGGAGTTTCAGTGCTGAGCAGGCTTCACTGCACTGCATGATACTGTACCTATTTCAGGAGGCAGTAATCATATGTCATCCCGTGATCTACTGCTGTGTTGTGCTAGCGGTTTCATAAATAAACTTGAGGGGTCATTTCCACCATAAATTTCTGTTTGTCAGAAATTTTCAGTCAAAAGAAAGTATGTAATGGAGTATGGAAGGCCGAAGTCAAACAGTAATTTATCAACAAGGAGATCTTCTATGCGTTTAATGTGGGTGAACTTAATGGTGCTATTATAAAGGCTGTACTACAATTATTTTTGTTATAATTTTGAGAATTTATGAGTCAAACTTTCTTGATTTTGCAAGAAAGTTTTCTAACTTTTTGTTTAAAAAGCCAAGTGTGCTATTTTGTATAAGCTATCTGTACAACTAAAAATATATTGTTAATGGCTTGGTATAGTAATACTTATAAATTAGTAAACTATTTAAATGCTTCATGCTTTAGAATTTGATAAAGGAACTGATCAAGTAATATTAGCATTGATTACAGAAAGAAGAATGTCTTGATAATTTTTCTGAGAACAAGCAAAGCCTATGAAATACACTTCATTTGATTACCCAGTACATGCTCACTTCAAGTATTTCAGCATATTTTTAGCAATGGCAAAAAGAAGTAATCAACTAAATTGATAAAACACAGATTTCAATTCAAATCGCTAAAAAGAACTATCATGTGAATATGCACTTATTTAATCATGAGGTTGATAAAAATTAATTGCAGGAAGGTATTGAAAAATCCATCTTTTGAATTTTGAGCTTGAACTATAAAGATAATGGCTTAGAATCATTGCTAATGGTAGAAAAAAGCATTACACATTCATTTCCTTCTCTACCAACAAGAATAGGAAGCTGTGAGAACATTACGTTTAAAGAATTGAGGCACAGTCTTAACTGTCAGACAGAACTGTTTACATTTGGCTATTCCTCTTTTTCTTTGTGTGACCTTGGCAAGGGACACATTGATTCTCGGTTTCTTCAACTGCGAAATTTAGAGAATACTTAATATATGGCAGAAATTTGAAAATTAAAGTGATACTGTATTACTATTTGAAAGTACATTAAGAAATTAAATAATCAGTAACAGCTATACTATTATTAGTATGGTGATCCTAAAAAATGAAATTTTTGAGATGAATTTTAGGCTGCCAAACCTGCATTTGCCCAAACTTGTTTCTTTCCTTTAGGAATAACTCTCAGTCAATACATCTTGAAAGCAATTTCATATCAAAGATCAGATAATAATATGGATATAGCAAAATAGGAAAGAAACCTCCAAGGTTAAGATGGATTTATGAAGTGAAAACTGACCTTAAGTCCTGAAGGGCTGACCAATTGTAGGGTCCTAGTGAAAGCTTCACATAATACCAGTAGGTCCCAAACTTTTTTATTATGAGGATACTTTTTAATGTAAAGATATTTAGCAAGCCCTGCTCTGCCATGAAAATGTGATGCTTTTACTACTATCAATGGAGAAAACTTAAAACATTTATCTCCTATGAATTTGCTTACCCTTTTAAATGAATATACATTCACTTATATATTCAAGTAATAAATTAAATGAAACCACAAGTCCAATAATTAGTGAACAATACAGTTCCCTTCCTGGTGGAACTCTTTGCATTACCCTACAGCAAATATGTAACTATTGGACTCAGAGCACTTGTTTCTTGGATCCATTTAACTAATGAAGAAGGAAGCCTTGAGTCTTCCTTTTAGTATTAAAAGTATTTAAAGCCTATAGAGCACTATTTGGCTTTGAATTTTCTTTTGAACAAGAAAAAGAGTTGGACAACAAGGCTGGACCAAAAAGAAAAGTATTTTCTCTTTTGCAAGATAATCACAAACAACTTAATAACATTAGTTCTTTTAATTTACATCATATTGTTGCCCACTAAAATTCTAGTTTAAGTGTAATGTAGCATCGTGTGTCTCACAGCGGATATTAACAAGTTTGTGCTTGGAAGAACATTGTAAACAGGTAAAGAAGAAAGCAAAAGAAATTATAATTTGTATTTATTTCTCAGTTCATCATTATTTGTTATAATAATATGACCAATCTAATAAATATTTTTACCAGGTCTGGATTTAGTTAAATGTAATCATCAAAAACTAATTGTTTAAAAAGAGGGACAGTGATATCAGCAAAACTATCACTTAAAAAAGCCTTTTAAATATTGATGTAAACAAGTATTTAGATGGCACAAAACCAGAGAGGGGGGATGTCACAGTTCTATTTGTGGCATGATGACCTTACCACTGAGCACTTTAAAGGAGTGACACAAACTCCGTCATGCAGGAATGTTTAAAAGATAATATAAAACAGTGATATGCCTGATCATTGTAGAAATGCAAATCAAAACCACAATGAGATACAATCTCACTCCAGTCAGATAGCTATTATAAAAAAGTAAAAAAAAATAACAGATGCTGGGGAGGTTGTGGAGAGAAAGGAACACGTATATACTGCTGGTGGGAGTGTAAATTAGTTCAACCATTGTGGAAGACAGAGTGGCGATTCCTGAAGCACATAAAGACAGAACTACCATTCAACCTGGCAATCCCGTTGCTGGAATAAATCGAGACACATGCATGTGTATGTTCACTGCAGCAATATTCACAGTAGCAAAGACATGGAATCAACCTAAATGCCCATCAATGATAGACTGGACAAAGAAAATGTGGTATATATAGACCATGGAATACTATGCAGCCATAAAAAGAAGAATATAATGTCCTTTGCAGGGGCAGGGGTGGATCTGGAGGCCATTATCCTTAGCAAACTAATGCAGAAACAGAAAACCAGATGTCACATATTCTCAATTATAAGTGGGAGCTGAATGATGAGAACACATGGACACATAGAGGGAAACAACCAACACTGGTGTCTATTGGAGTGTAGAGAGTGGGAACAGGAAGGGTATCAGAAAAAGTAACTAATGGGCACTAGGCTTAATACCTGGGTGATGAAACTAATCTGCACAACAAACCACCAGGACACATGTTTTCCTGTGTAACAAACTTGCACATCTATCCCTGAACTTAAAATAAAAGTTAGAAAAGGAGAGAACAATAAAAGAAACAGTAATATAATACACATTTTGTTAAAGCCCTCTAAAATGCAGAGAGCATTCCATTTTACTCAACAGAAGCTGAAGTACTTTATTTTTGTTGTCTATTTGTGCATGCCCAATCTTTATATCTCTTCCTGGTATTAATTATTCATTTTGTTTATCATTCAAAAGGTTCCAGCCAATGGTATTGTCACCTATTATACCTCTTTTCTTGTCTCTAATTTAGAAGCTTTGACTATTAAAAAGAAATTAACCATACCCATATGATATTCCTTTTCAATATGAGTGCCATTGAATCATATACTTTTAACTGGTATTGTTTCTACTCTAAAATACATTGGAAAACTAAAGTTGTTATTTTGGCTCTCCCTTAATTTATTTTCATTAGTCCATGAATTATTATAAATTTGTGAGAACTTATTATAAGTTCTCATAAGAGAAGACATTTGTTGCACTTCCCTTCAATGTGTTTAATTCATAATTTTCAAATTAAGAAATTGATTAAATATTGCTTTCTTAAAAAAGTACGGATTTTATTATACCAATCTTTCTTAGATATGTTTTCTAAATTAAGTGGCCCATGACTTCTTCTATGGCTAATGAAAATACCATATCCTTTGGCAATTTGGTGCAGTGATTATAAGGTTCCTTCCCTAAGTATCTACAATCTCACCTCTCTTTATAGACGTACTTTGGAGAGCAGATGGGTCCATTCAGACATTATTGTTACTATTTTGAAAAAGAAACAATCAAATCTGCAGTTAACAACAACAATAAAAATCTTTAAATATTTTATGTGCTAAAAATTGAAGCAAAGACGAATGATTTTGTAGGGAAAATTGCTTGTCAATCAGCAAAGTTGAAACCATCTATACAGTACCCTTTTACAGGGGCAAAAGGAAATTGATTTGAATGTCTTAAATCATCACCATATTGTCTGTCTCTCCATGTTCGAATCTTCAAACAATTAGAAAATAAAAGGCTGGAGTTGTTGACTGTGGATGCTTGAACTTTAATTGGAGCCTTTATTAATCCATAAAGTTTTTCTTACTATTTTCTACATGAAAAGAAAAAAACCAGATTGATTGAAATTTTTTTTTTCTCATCTGGACACTTGCCTTCTCTTTGTCTCATTGACTAAATATGGAGCTAGTGAGTCTACTTTAGGACAGTCTTTCATTCTCTTGAAATTCTGTGCAAAATTTGGTTTGTTCATGCTTGTCTGTCCTTTGTTCTTGGTGGGGTGCTGGAGAAAACAGTGTTAGAATTCAAGGGGAATCTACCCAAAGCCTAGATAGTATTTTATTAAAATGACTTGCCATATCACAGTGCAAAGGCAAACCCCAAACAGTCCCCAAATAGAAATTATTTTTAAGTAAAATGGTGATGAATATAGTATGTTACATTAATATTATGTTATACTCTGAGTTTTAAAAATAGATTCTGCTGAAATCTCAGGAAATTAGTTCACAATCTACATATAATTTTGTTACATATTTATTTTATGTCATATATTTAACTCAATTCTTTCGACGGTATAATACACTAAGAGGAAATAAGTTAGCCACATAATTAGCTGTCACCTGTTTTAGAAAAAAAATGTAGTACCAAATTTGTATTTTTCCATCATAGCTTTGTGTTTGGTGATCCAAACTTTTGTGCCTTATTAACCAGACACGCATGCGCGTGTGCACACACACACACACACACACACACATACACACACACGGACTATTTGTTTAATTAAAGATCAAAGTAACCTTTAAAGGTATTGATTTCTCTCGCAGACAATTTATTAAAGAACATTCCTTAAACTAATGCTGTCAAAGGCACTTTTATTAACACTAGGACTAACATAAATTGAGAAAGGTTGAAACTCAAGCTAACAAATATAAAAACATTACTAATAGCTTTTATGTCTGTGCTGATAAAGTAAGAGATTAAACTATTAATATTTCCACAGGCTAAAACTTTAACTTACACCTTAGTCAAATTTTTCTTCCATTTAAAAAATACTGCTTTCTCATTAATCCAAAGTGAGATCATAGTTGCTGTATGAATTTTTAAGTCATTTGAATATACAAGTTTCAATGTTTCCATGTATATTATTTTGTCCAACACTGAACACGTTAATAGGTCAACTCAAGTAAAAATGAAATCTGTCAACATAGTAAATGCAAGAATTGGTAAATATTAATAAGACCAACCCACCAGAATGATCATATGTGTATACATATATATATATATATATATGTATGTATGTATGTATATAGACACTTCCTGAAGCTTTAGTTTACCAAAATGCTTTGAGGTAAACTGAAAGCTAATGAGTTATTTGGCCTGGCACGGTGGCTCACTTCTGTAATCCCAGCACTTTTGGAGGCAAAGGAGAGAGGATCCCTTGAATCCAGAGGTTGGAGGCAAGCTTAGGCAACTTGAGAAGACCCCATCTCTACTAAAAATACAAGAAAATTGGCCTGGCATAGTGGTGTGCACTTTAGTCCCAGCTAGTGGGATGCTGAGGTGGGAAGATCACCTGAGCCCAGGAGGTCAAGGCTGCAGTGAGCCAAGATCGCATGACTGCACTCCAGCATGGGTGAAATGTAAGATCCTATCTCAAAAACAACAAACAAACAAACAAACAATAAAAGCATCCAACAATGATGGCAAGCACAACTGCATAACTAGACTTAGTATTTAAATAGGTGAACAATTTCCTATTACCTCTAGGAAACTGAATTATGGAAGTGTGTGCATATGCCTGTGAAAGTGAAACTGATTTAAACCTACAGATAAGGGATTCGAATTATAATGAAAAAAAACTGTTTTCTAATTGCAGTTATTTTTACGTCCCTGCTTAGGCTCCCAAGAGAGAAAGTTTCCATTTTTTGATCAGAATCATTATCCTAACAAACTGTGGATTACTAGAAGCACTCTCACATCCTCAAATATTGATTGTCATAACATGCATAGAGGAAGCAAATGTTGAAATGACTGACAAGGGAAGCATGGACAAGGGAATGTGACTAGAGGAGATCAGAGTAGTTGTGTACATAGCTAAAACAAAATAAGAAAAATTTCATAAAAGTTAATAAAAATATAAAAATTATTATAAGTTATAAAAATGTCATAGTAGAAAGACAAAAATGCAAAGAATGTGCATCATACATTGTTTTAGATTAAGGAAATGTGATTACAGGATAATAATTATAGTCGGCCGGGCGAGGTGGCTCACGCTTGTAATCCCAGCACTTTGGGAGGCCGAGGCGGGCGGATCACGAGGTCAGGAGATTGAGACCACAGTGAAACCCGGTCTCTACTAAAAATACAAAAAATTAGCCGGGCGTGGTGGCGGGCGCCTGTAGTCCCAGCTACTCGGAGAGGCTGAGGCAGGAGAATGGCGTGAACCCGGGAGGCGGAGCTTGCAGTGAGCCGAGATCGCCCCCCTGCACTCCAGCCTGGGTGACAGACAGAGACTTCACCTCAAAAAAAAAAAAAATAATAATAATAATAATAATTATAGTCACAAAAAACAATCATGCTATGTATTAGGTATGATATTCCTTAGTACACTTTTTAGTATTAACTTAGTCATTTAAAAAATTATACTGGTTATCTTTAACTCACACTACCCTGTGAAAATATAATACAGTGATTGAACTTTAGAAACATTTGAATCAAAGGAAAAATTAGAGTTCATCATTACAGTGGAAAATTTTAATAAGTGAATACTCTGGCCTGAAGCAGGACTATTTGAGTGATCATGTTAGCAACGTTTGTATCTATCAATTAGAGAGGATTATAGTAGTGCCAAAATAAAATCATTCAAGCAGAGTCTTGTTCCATAAACATTACCACAAGCTGAGTGGTAATATCATACGTGTATTATTGTTATGTCTGCACAGCTGGGTGATAATGCTTTTGACTATAATTCATGGTGTGCTCTAGGAGGTAGAAGCAATAAACTATTGATCATCAGCATGTACAGCCATTATTCAGAAGATTAGATCAATTTATGAGAGGCAATAACTTGTAAATGAGTGACCTTCCAAAGGCCAAAAGTAATTCCAAGGTAAAATCCCTGCATATCTAGGGCTCCCGATGAATCCCATGTTACTGAAAGTCAGATATTTAAAATATAGTTTAAGCTCAAATCTTGCACTAAGTTATATGAGACTTGCTCCTCTACCAATATAACATTAAAAATACTGTAATTCTTCAATAGCATATATGGGAAGTTAAAGATTTATAGTTAGATTTTTAAGGTAAATACCTTTTAAACTCAAAGCGGTAAAAAGCCAACAAAGACAAAGTTTTAAACATACCATTTAGTGTGATCAAGTGAACTAGCACATTTACAGAGGAAAGGACTTCTCTAAAAACATGAAAATAAGGACAACAGATGACTGAACAAAAACTATTACTGCTTCTTCATTTGTGAAAATCAAAAGAATGGCATTTAGTTTTCAAAACATAAAGTGATGTAAATACTTCCTATGTGTTTTGATTCAGCGTAAACTTTTAAATTGATTCATTAGACAATTATCTACTTTAAATTATAATTAACTCATATATCTATGTGATATATCTCAGTTATCAACCCTCAGAGGAAGGAAAGCCTGTTTCACTTACTTCTGGCAACAGCACTACAGTACCTACAGACAGACAATTCATTGAGCATTCTATTTTTCTGGGCTTCCTAAATTTAATGTTCTCTTCTGGCCTTTTGTAATGATTTCAGAGACTAAATTGCTCAATACAAGTTTGCAGACTAGAAAAAAAAAATTAAGTGAAATTAAAAAAACGCTATTGTACATGGAAGTAAAACTGTAAAATGAAAAATGCTATCCTCGTTTTAAAGTCATTCTTAATGAAAAGAAAAAATTATTTACAAAGATGTCAAGATCCATATATTAAACATTAAAGACCTTTGTTAAATATATACATGTGATACCTCAAAGAGAATAAATATTAAAAATTCAATGAAAACTCATCTGTCAGTATTTGCATAAATATAACACATCCTTTTTCTGATTAGATGAAACACTTCAATCTGATGCACATAGTTATAAATAATAAACTGAATATTCATGACATAATTATAGAAATGTTAAATTATACCTGTATTATATAATTTTTAACATTGCTATGTCAAATTAATAAAAACTAAGAGAAGGTGTGTTTAGGTAATAAATACATATATTATATATATTTATAAAATTTTAGCTGAAACTATGCTTATCTTTTTTTAACATAAATTATCACATGGCATCAAAGTGAAAAAGGACAGTCTTCTGAAATAATAAAATGCGATCTTCAATCAATCATAACTATTTTATGACATATGTACATTATATCCTCAACTATGATACCATTTGTTAAGTTAAGGAAGAAGTAGTAAAACAGGAGTAAAAGTTAGAAACACAGAAATTAATTTTTAAGCAAGAAAAACAGAGAAAGGCCAAATTCATAACATTCAGTGAAATATCTGAAATGTAATTTTTGTTTTTCTGGCAGAAAATAGACTGGTTTGGTCCAGGAGGCCTTGTATGTTTTTAAATCACACTGCATAGACCATGTCTTACCTAACCTACAATCAGATACGCATTATAAGATTAGAAAAATCCTGTGGTGGGTGCAGCGTGGAGGTAGAATGGATTGGCATAGTGTGGGAAACATTATAATAAGTTTCTGAGTCAGACAATGAAAAGTGGCTTCAAATCCTGGCTCTGCTCATTGTTAGAATATAAATAATATACATGAATTTTTTTGAGAGAGGGTCTTGTTCTGTCATGCAAGCTGGAGTGCAGCGGCGAGATCACGGCTCTCACTGCAGCCTCCATCGGCTGGCTCAAGAGGTCCTCCTGCCTCGTCTTCCCGAGTAGCTGGGACTACAGGCATGTGTCACTACGGCTGGCTAAGTTTTTAATATTCTGTAGAGACGAGGAACCCTGTCTTGCCCATGCTGGCTGGTCTGGAACTCCTGGGATCAAGCAATCCTCCTTCTTCTGCCTCCCAAGTTCTGGGATGACAAAATTTTTTTTTTCACAAATTTTTAAGGGTTGAGTAAAATCAGTGTAGAAAACAAATAGTGAGGGCTCAATAAATGGAATTTATTGATGGTAAATGTATTATTTGTTACCAGAAACTAAAGATACAGTAGATTAGATATATGACAGTCTTCAATTATATTTATTATTCATTTATTACAGTTTGCTTACAAAATTTATCTTCAACTATCAATGGCTAATTACTGTAACATTGAAGGCAGATTATCAAAACAAATAGTCATATGGGACAATTCCACAAAGCGGTTCTTTAATTAAATTATGAATGTGAAATTGTCGACGGCTTAAAGAATATGACAAATTACCAACACATTCAATGAGGCTTAGCTTTCAGCTACAGTTTAAACCAGTTCATCTTTTTATTTCTGCAGCCCCCTCCAAATAATCTGCTGGTCACCTCATTAAAATTACCTTAACTCTTCAGTAAATACTTGTCAAAATGTCTCCTTTGATCAATCAAAAACCCAAGATACGATAATTTTAAAAATATTACAGAAAATTCTACTAAATAAAGACTAAATGAAGAGCACACGTAAAAACAATATGCTATGGAATTCGGCTTTGTTTGGTTAACCCATGATGAACATGTATATTACCTACGATCATGAAGCACAAATTGCAACTATCCAGGGAAACTCTAGACAGAGGATCACTTGTTTCCATTGAGTCCATGGATTTCTTGTACTCAAAGAATTGTACAATGGATACGTCTAAAAAAAATTTTAGGGTGGTTATGTTGAAGCAGGTCGCTTATAAATGTTGTCGTCATATAATCAATTTTTCAAGTAATATGTTATATTCATATAAAATAATGATATATCTCTGAGTCTATCAGACATTTCTGGGCTCAGCGTTTCCTCATTTTAATAAAGCATTTTCAATATTTTCAGTATTTTAACAATATTTCCTCTGGTTCTATTGCTTCTAATCTTTAAACTGGATCACGCATTTACATACATTCTACTTGTCCATGTTACTATCTGTTTGTGTTTTTCATGCAGGAAACCTTTTTCCTAGCCTTTATTCCAATTTAATGACTGTTGAAATTTTGCTACCATAAATTTAGCTACCATAAATACTATAAAATTTTATTTTTCTTTTTTTAGTAGTCATTCAATCAACATACTGTAGATTAATAGCCTAACATAACTAATATCATCATAAAATTCAATGAAGTCAATTAAGTCCAGTGGCAATTCTGCTTATCAAGTATTATTGTAGTCACCTTTACTTTGACTTTTTATTGTTTACTTTAATCAGACTGCATATATACATCTAAGGTTATCTAACACTGTGTTTTGTTTATTTCCATTAATTTTTTTTTCTTGATACATTCTTGGAATTTTAATAATAAGAAAAAAATCACACATTTGCTCAAGCAGAAAACAAATTTTAAAAACACCTGATTTCTAAAAGAAAAATCTGGTTGTTCTTTTTATTATTATTATTATTATACTTTAGGTTTTAGGGTACATGTGCACAACGTGCAGGTTTGTTACATATGTATCCATGTGCCATGTTGGTGTGCTGCACCCATTAACTCGTCATTTGGCATTAGGTATATCGACTAATGCTGTCCCTCTCCCCTCCCCCTTCCCCACAACAGTCCCAGGAGTGTGATGTTCCCCTTCCTGTGTCCATGAGTTCTCATTGTTCAATTCACACCTATGAGTGAGAACATGCGGTGTTTGGTTTTTTGTCCTTGTGATAGTTTACTGAGAATGATGTTTTCCAGTTTCATCCATGTCCCTACAAAGGATATGAACTCATCATTTTTTATGGCTGCAAAGTATTCCATGGTGTATATGTGCCACATTTTCTTAATCCAGTCTATCATTTTTGGACATTTGGGTTGGTTCCAAGTCTTTGCTATTGTGAATAGTGCCACAATAAACATACGTGTGCATGTGTCTTTATAGCAGCATGATTTATAGTCCTTTGGGTATATACCCAGTAATGGGATGGCTGGGTCAAATGGTATTTCTAGTTCTGGATCCCTGAGGAATCGTCACACTGACTTCCACAATGGTTGAACTAGTTTACAGTCCCACCAACAGCGTAAAACTGTTCCTATTTCTCCACATCCTCTCCAGCTCCTGTTGTTTCCTGACTTTTTAATGATCGCCATTCTAACTGGTGTGAGATGGTATCTCATTGTGGTTTTGATTTGCATTTCTCTGATGGCCAGTGATGATGAGAATTTTTGCATGTGTTTTTTGGCTGCATCAATGTCTTCTTTTGAGAAGTGTCTGTTCATGTCCTTTGCCCACTTTTTGATGGGGTTGTTTTTTTCCTGTAAATTTGTTTGAGTTCATTGTAGATTCTGGATATTAGCCCTTTGTCAGATGAGTAGGTTGCAAAAATGTTCTCCCATTTTGTAGGTTGCCTGTTCACTCTGATGGTAGTTTCTTTTGCTGTGCAGAAGCTCTTTAGTTTAATTAGATCCCATTTGTCAGTTTTGGCTTTTGTTGCCATTGCTTTTGGTGTTTTAGACATGAAGTCCTTGCCCATGCCTATGTCCTGAATGGTATTGCCTAGGTTTTCTTCTAGGATTTTTATGGTTTTAGGTCTAACATGTAAATCTTTAATCCATCCTGAATTAATTTTTGTATAAGGTGTAAGGAAGGGATCCAGTTTCAGCTTTCTACATATGGCTAGCCAGTTTTCCCAGCACCATTTATTCAATAGGGAATCCTTATCCCATTGCTTGTTTTTGTCATGTTTGTCAAAGATCAGATAGTTGTAGATATGTGGCATTATTTCTGAGGGCTCTGTTCTGTTCCATTGATCTATGTCTCTGTTGTGGTACCAGTACCATGCTGTTTTGGTTACTGTAGCCTTGTAGTATAGTTTGAAGTCAGATAGCATGATGCCTCCAGCTTTGTTCTTTTGGCTTAGGATTGACTTGGTGATGCGGGCTCTTTTTTGGTTCCATATGAACTTTAAAGTAGTTTTTTCCAATTCTGTGAAGAAAGTCATTGGTAGCTTGATGGGGATGGCATTGAATCTATAAATTACCTTGGGCAGTATGGCCATTTTCACGATATTGATTCTTCCAACCCATGAGTATGGAATGTTCTTCCATTTGTTTGTGTCCTCTTTTATTTCATTGAGCAGTGGTTTGTAGTTCTCCTTGAAGAGGTCCTTCGCGTCCCTTGTAAGTTGGATTCCTAAGTATTTTATTCTCTTTGAAGCAATAGTGAATGGGAGTTCACTCATGATTTGGCTCTCTGTTTGTCTGTTATTGGTGTATAAGAATGCTTGTGATTTTTGTACATTGATTTTGTATCCTGAGACTTTGCTGAAGTTGATAATCAGCTTAAGGAGATTTTGGGCTGAGACAATGGGGTTTTCTAGATATACAATCATGTATACCTAGACATGCTTTCTCTTGTGGGCATTTAGTGCTATAAATTTCCCTCTACACACTGCTTTGAATGTGTCCCAGAGATTCTGGTATGTTGTGTCTTTGTTCTCATTGGTTTCAAAGAACATCTTTATTTCTGCCTTCATTTCATTATGTACCCAGTAGTCATTCAGGAGCAGGGTGTTCAGTTTCCATGTAGTTCTGCAGTTTTGAGTGAGTTTCTTAATCCTGAGTTCTAGTTTGATTGCACTGTGGTCTGAGAGAGAGTTTGTTATAATTTCTGTTCTTTTACATTTGTTGAGGAGAGCTTTACTTCCAACTATGTGGTCAATTTTGGAATAGGTGAGGTGTGGTGCTGAAAAAAATGTATGTTCTGTTGATTTGGGGTGGAGAGTTCTGTAGATGTCTATTAGGTCCACTTTGTGCAGAGCTGAGTTCAATTCCTGGATATCCTTGTTAACTTTCTGTCTTGTTGATCTGTCTAATACTGACAGTGGGGTGTTAAAATTTCCCATTATTATTGTGTGGGAGTTTAAGTCCCTTTGTAGGTCACTGAGAACTTGCTTTATGAATCTGGGTGCTCCTGTTTTGGGTGCATGTATATTTAGGATAGTTAACTCTTCTTGTTGAATTGATCCCTTTACCATTATGTAATGGCCTTCTTTGTCTCTTTTGATCTTTGTTGGTTTAAAGTCTATTTTATCAGAGACTAGGATTGCAACCCCTGCCTTTTTTTGTTTTCCATTTGCTTGATAGATCTTCCTCCATCCCTTTATTGTGAGTCTATGTGTGTCTCTGCATGTGAGATGGGTTTCCTGAATACAGCACACTGATGGGTCTTGACTCCTTATCCAGTTTGCCAGTCTGTGTCTTTTAATTGGAGCATTTAGCCCATTTACATTTAAAGTTAATATTGTTATGTGTGAATCTGATCCTGTCATTATGATGTTAGTTGGTTATTTTGCTCGTTAGTTGATGCAGTTTCTTCCTAGCCTCGATGGTCTTTACAATTTGGCATGTTTTTGCAGTGGCTGGTACCGGTTGTTCCTTCCCATGTTTAGTGCTTCCTTCAGGAGCTCTTGTAGGGCAGGCCTGGTGATGACAAAATCACTCAGCATTTGCTTGTCTGTAAAGTATTTTATTTCTCCTTCACTTATGAAGCTTAGTTTGGCTGGATATGAAATTCTGGGTTGAAAATTCTTTTCTTTAAGAATGTTGAATATCGGCCCCCACTCTCTTCTGGCTTGTAGAGTTTCGGCAGAGAGATCAGCTGTTAGTCTGATGGGCTTCCCTTTGTATGTAACCCGACCTTTCTCTCTGGCTGCCCTTAACATTTTTTCCTTCATTTCAACTTTGGTGAATCTGATAATTATGTGTCTTGGGGTTGCTCTTCTCAAGGAGTATCTTTGTGGCGTTCTCTGTATTTCCTGAATCTGGATGTTGGCCTGCCTTGCTAGATTGGGGAAGTTCTGGATAATATCCTGCAGAATGTTTTCCAACTGGGTTCCATTCTCCCCGTCACTTTCAGGTACACCAATCAGACGTAGATTTGGTATTTTCACATAGTCCCATATTTCTTGGAGGCTTTGTTCATTTCTTTTTATTCTTTTTTCTCTAAACTTCCCTTCTCACTTCATTTCATTCATTTCATCTTCCATCACTGATACCCTTTCTTCCAGTTGATTGCATCGGCTACTGAGGCTTCTGTATTCTTCATGTAGTTCTCGAAACTTGGCTTTCAGCTCCATCAGCTCCATCAAGCATTTCTCTGCATTGGTGATTTTAGTTATACATTCGTCTAATTTTTTTTCGAAGTTTTTAACTTCTTTGCCATTCGTTTGAATTTCCTCCTGTAGCTCAGAGTAGTTTGATCATCTGAAGCCTTCTTCTCTCAACTCGTCAAAGTCATTCTCCGTCCAGCTTTGTTCTGTTGCTGGTGAGGAACTGTGTTCCTTTGGAGGAGGAGAGGTGCTCTGCTTTTTAGAGTTTCCAGTTTTTCTGCTCTGTTTTCTCCCCATCTTTGTAGTTTTTTTCTACTTTTGGTCTTTGATGATGGTGATGTGCAGATGGGTTTTTGGTGTGGGTGTCCTTTGTGTTTGTTAGTTTTCCTTCTAACAGACAGGACCCTCAGCTGCAGGTCTATTGGAGTTTGCTAGAGGTCCACTCCAGACTGTTTGCCTGGGTGTTAGCAGCGGTGGCTGCAGAACAGCGGATTTTCGTGAACCGCAAATTCAGCTGTCTGATCATTCCTCTGGAAGTTTTGTCTCAGAGGAGTACCCGGCCGAGTGAGGTGTCAGTCTGTTCCTACTGGGGGTGCCTCCCAGTTAGGCTGCTCTGGGGTCAAGGTCCCACTTTAGGAGGCAGTCTGCCCATTCTCAGATCTCCAGCTGCATGCTGGGAGAACCACTACTCTCTTCAAAGGTGACTGACAGGGACATTTAAGTCTGCAGAGGTTAATGCTGACTTTTGTTTGTCTGTGTCCTGCCCCCAGAGGTGGAGCCTACAGAGGCAGGCAGGCCTCCTTGAGCTGTGGTGGGCTCCACCCAGTTCGAGCTTCCTGGCTGCTTTGTTTACCTAAGCAAGGCTGGGCAATGGCGGGCGCCCCTCCCCAAGCCGCGCTGCCACCTTGCAGTTTAATCTCAGATTGCTGTGCTAGCAATCAGCGAGGCTCCGTGGGCATAGGACCCTCTCAGCCAGGTGCGGGACACAATCTCCTGGTGTGCCATTTTCCAAGCCTGTTGGAAAAGCGCAGTATTAGGGTGAGAGTGACCCGATTTTCCAGATGCCGTCTGTCACCCCTTTCTTTGACTAGGAAAGGGAACTCGTTGACCCCTTGCACTTCCCAAGTCAGGCAATGCCTCTCCCTGCTTCGGCTTGCGCATGGTGCGCTGCACTGACTGTCCTGCGCCCACTGTTTCGCACTCCCTAGTGAGATGAAACCGGTACCTCAGATGAAAATGCAGAAATCACCCATCTTCTGTGTTGCTCACGCTGGGAGCTGTAGACGGGAGCTGTTCCTATTCAGCCATCTTGGCTCCACCCTCTCTTTGTTTCCATTAATAATTTCTTTAGTTGATATTTGTGAATCTGTGACTTTTACATCATGTTAGTACACTCAGGTTTACCATATAATAAATTTAATTAAATGTATCCGTTAATAAACTATAGTTTTATGTTCCATCTGTAAATCAAAGTCTATTATGACATATCATGATAGTGAACCAAATTTTATTTATAAGTGAACTCCTCCAAAAGTCATAATCAACTAAACACAAACAAAAAATGTACAATTTTTTAAAACAGACAAAATAAAACTAAAAATTTAACTTCCTACCAGACAGTAACAAACCAAACTTTCTGTTGGCCAATTCTAGTAAACATTTCAATATCTCATTACATGTTTCCTTGGACCAGTGATCTTCAAATATTTTTTGCATTCAGCATATATTTTCTGTCTTTGTGTTTTTAAACAGGGAAATGAAAACAAATAGCGTGTACATATGTGTGTGTGTGTGTGTGTGTATATATATATATATATATATATATATATATATATAATTTTCTTGTTGTAAAGTACTGCACCAACACTGTAGAAACAGAGGAAAATTCTCCTTATACCAAGATGCCTAAAGAAAAAAAAATGTAAGTGAACAGGCATTCTTCTGTTTGTTTCATGGCACGCTTCCAAGCACTAAATTTTTTTCATGATATATTAAAGTGTTTTAACATAGTCATCTTGCTAAACAATCTAGTAATAATTGCAATAAAATCATCATTGTAGTCTAAATACATATCACAGTGTTTACAACAAGCATTCACAACTGTCATATATTTCCCTTGTTTGCCCTGAAGCATCATGTCACTGTTTGAGTAGAACCAACAGTTGTAACCTGGCTGTCTTACATAACTCCAAGGCAAATTCTTATACATTCTGTTGAATTTTAGTTATTCTCTTTGATTTATTTTATTTGAATTTGATGTGAAGTTATATCACATCTGTTTGCCATAGCATATTATGACTTCTCTATACAGCTTACAATTTTCTGCTCACTAAATACTGTATCATCTGACATCGTACATTGAATAATCTGCTGAGACTTTTGAAAGGGGTTACAGACAGTGTGTAAGACCCGCTATTCTGAAGAAGTTAATTATATTTATATTCATTAAGCACATTAAAATTTATCTCTTGCATGCCGTGATGTTTTTTCTTTTAACTCCTCCGTGAATCTGGAGCAATTCTCCTTCCCAAACATTCTATTTTCAGTCATCGACATCATCATCCAGGCTCAAAATGAGCAGATAATCTTTCACCCATCTACAATTTTCAATCCTGTCCATATTTCCAAAATCTTACCAGTATATATGTTTTAAAAGTAATAATAGCTACTCTTTATTCATTGCCTTCAATATACAGGACATTGTATTAGATACTTTACAATCTTTATTTAAACTGTACAGCACCACCACAAAGTAAATATTGTCTAGTTTAAGAAAACAAAACAAAGAAAAAAAATCATTTCAAGTTTCCCAGGTTTAAACATTTCACATGGCTGGTAGAAGTATGACACTAAAACCAATGCTTTTGGTTAACATTGCCCAGTTTATTTGCTATAAATAAAGTAATCTGTTAAAATGGATGATTATATACACACTTGATGAAAGCTTACAAAAATGAAATGGGGAAAAAAGGTAGTTCGTCTTCAAAAGAGATAGCTGAGTACAAATAGAAAATGAATTGAGAAAAAGATTAATTCTAAACCTTGTGTTTGAAACTTTAATAAATCATCTGCCCTATGGTCGTTATAAATTACTTCCAGATTATTCTATAGTTTATAGAGCTGCTTCTGTGAACATCCAGAGAACATTAACAATTTGGCCAACATCGACTTGTTCCATCTATACCAATAACACTTCCGAATTGGCCCACCTATCCTCATCAAACTCCTTGTTTCTTAAACATCTTTTCTTTTTACATAAATTGTCTCTGGTCTACTTTTTAAATCTTAATTTTTGCTTGTCCTGTTTTAACTATATTTAATGTTATAAGACTTCAAGACTTAATTTTGTGATTACACAATACATAGTTTCCAATTAACATGTAAAATAAAAAAATGTTATTTGTAATGTTGACAAAAATAATAGGAATATTACCATTTTCACATTTGATTCTCATTCCATAAATCAGGGCTACAGAAGATATTCTTTTTAGCATCATTTCTTTACACTGAAGACATTACAAGGGGGCTTTTACTCTACATGTTCATGTCTTATGTAAACTATATTATGTAAAAAGAGAAAATAATAAGTATTTAAAATTCTTACGAATAAATCTAAGTGACTTCGTGTTTAGAGATGAGTTTTTGGTATAACACCAAAAGCATGATCCATGAAATAAGCAAAATTGATATATTGGATTTCATTGAAATGAAAAAACTTCCGCCCTGCAAAAGGCAATGTAAGGAGGATAAAGATATAAGCTAAATACTGGAAGAAAATATTTGCTAAATAGGTATTTGCATAAAGGATTTGAATGCAAAGTTTACAAAGAACTGGCTGGGCGTGGTGTCTCACACCTGTAATCCCAGCACTATGGGAGGCCAAGGCGGGCAGGTCACTTGAGGTCAAGAATTTGAGACCAGCCTGACCAACATGATGAAATCCTGTCTTTACTAAAAATACAAAAAAAAAAAAAAAAAATTGCTGGGCATGGTGGCAGGAGCCTATAATCCCTGCTACTCAAGAGGCTGATGCAGGAGAATCGCTTGAACTCGGGAGGTAGAGGCTGCAGTGAGCGGAGATTGTGCCACTGCCCTCTAGCCTGGAAGACAGAGGGAGACTCTGTCTCAAAAAAAAAAAAAAAAAAAAAAAACTCTTAAAACTCAATAAGTAGACAACCAACCCCCCCAAAAAGTGGGCAAAAGTCTGAACAAATAAACACCTCACCAAAGAACAAATACAGATGACACACAAGCTTAACAATATTATATACTATTAAGGAATTAAAAATTTAAATCCCGAGATACTACTTACAGATGTATTAGATAGCTAAAATCCCAAACACTGACAACACCAATTTCTCAGAAAGATATAGAGCAACAGGAACTTTTATACATTACTTGTAGGTATGAAAAATCATACATAAACAGTTTGACAGTCTTATAAAGCTAAACTTAGTCTTACAATAAAAGTATTTTGGCAGAAAAATACAATAAAACTATAGTTGTAAGTGTACGATGCCAAAAATAAGATTCAATGAAACAAGTTTCACTTTATTAGCAAAATTGATTCAGTGAATATAATCAACTTATTAGTCAGTTGCTGGTTGATTAAGGAGTAATATTGCCTTCTTATTAGTATTGGTCAATTTTTATTATATCCACCATTTAATTGGTAAATACTTAGCACTATTTAACTGAGAAATGCTCCTGTCTGTATATGATTGTTTTAGTAAAGTTTTGAAAGTAAAGTGTAATAAAGTCAATTGCTGTTATTCAATTGACATTATTTAGATCCAGCAAACTTGTGGTGAAACAGCACAGTGTCTACTGGAGCTACTTTTTTTCTACCCAGAATGCCTGCAAAAAAAAAAAAATTATACAGCTGCCTAATAATCATAATGTGCAATTCAGCTCAGTGCATACTAAAAAGTTTCCTGTCACAATGGTAAGATTTTAAGAGAATTTGCTTGGTTTTCCAATGAACAGGTTTCTAAACCTCAGAAAGACACTTCCATTTGGAAGAAAAAAGTGAGCTCGTAAATGGATGAATTCTAACCACAATTGTATCACTATACTACATTTTTCATTATGTTTGCCACATTTGTGACTTTAAAATAATCATCTATTAAGAACTAGTTGCCAGTGAACATTCGTATGCTTCTGTTTAGTAGCTTTGAGGAGCCTGCGGATTGTGTCAGCTCAATTTCCCTCTATATATTGTATTTTATCAATACAAAGACCCTTCCTTAAACAACATTTTGACTCTGAAGTCTTATAGTAGATGTCATCTTGCAATCACTATGGGCCAGGCAGTAATTTTGATGTGACTGGCATTGACTGTGATGTGATTACTTGGTCATAACTGTTCATATTGTCATTTCAGTTGAGTTATGTACATTACTAGGAATACACAAGTTGAGCTTAATTGTCATTTAAAATGTGTTCTATAATTCCAGTATAATTGAAAATTGTCAGTAAATGTTATTGTTATTGAAGCTTCGAAAAAAATTTCAGCCTTAGATTTGACATTTGTGAAGGAAATATTTATTGTTCAAGGGATGGTCACAGACTTACAGGTTCTTGTGAAGCAGAAATTATGCTACTTGAGAAAGGAAGACACCTTTAGGTAGAAGAAAGTGTCTATTTCCTGAGAAATTTCAAAAGAATTGCTTGTCATCTACCAAACTAGATGCAAGAGAAATTGCCAACTCTTTTGTAAAGGATGAAAGAAACTTCAAAGCAATGAAAGATTGGTCCAACTAAAGTATTACATGGAAATATCCTTAACTTATTGTGTCATGGGTTAATTGGTAGTTATATTCTTTTCTTGGACATATATAATGATGCATCTTAGAATCATTGTCTTGTATTCAGTTTATTAAAAGAACATGGAATCAGCTACATAAATTATTAAAGAAAAGTAACACAACTTTTTACAGTAACTATCTAGAAGCCTGAATTTCTTAACATATTAGAAAAGAAAAAGGCAAGAAAAGAAATAGAATGTGCAGTGAAAGAGATAGGAAAAAAGTGATTAGAGTCATAAAGTTATGACTATGGCTAAAACACCTATGACTCCGGTGATCAATGTGACCTCATGGACAAGGGCAGCAACACAGGGGATGACCTAGCTCCTGATTCCACTTTATTGTATTAGTGATGCTATGCTTGTATCCTCTGCTTGAATTGCATGTCAAGCTAAGAACTTCAACAAGATAAAACATTAAAATAAAGTTGAAAGGCCATTTAGATGGAAAAATGATATATTATATATTCTAGATAGTTATTTTCATATACAAGGAATTCAGTCATTTGTGTAGATACATTGCCCTACTAACCTGGTAATTCAGAGAATGACTATTAACACTGATGGAAAAATGTCATGTCATAATAAATCTTATCCCAGCTGGGCTCAGCGGTTCATGCCTGTAATCCCAGCACTTTGAGAGGCCTAAGTGGGCAGATCACATGAGGCCAGGATTTTGAGTCCAGCCTGACCAATATGGTGAAACCCTTTCTCTACTAAAAACAGAAACAATTAGCCGGGCATGGTGGTGTACATCTGTGATTTTAGCTATTTGGGAGGCGGAGGCAGGAGAATCACCTGGACCCTTGAACCCAGGCGGTGAAGGTTGCAGTGAGCCAAGATCACACCACTGCACTCCAGCCTGGGCAACAGAGTGAGACTCTGTGTCAATAAATAAATAAATAAACAAACAAATAAATAAAAATCATAAATCTTATCCTTTTAAGAGGATAAAAATTTGTTACTTTATATCAGCTTGTGTATATTAACTAGATGTATGTAAGGAATTTAAAATGAAAACATACCGTTTTATACATAAATGAATTTAAATACATTCACTGATATTTTATATATATGTACATCCACACAACCATATATTGTGACTCAATATTTATATAAGTATGTGTCACTATATATATATGGTCACATCCTTCAAAATTTGCAGTGGATACTCTCTTGGGAAGAAAGCCAGTTACAATACGTTTTTACACTTTCAAGTCCCATGCATTCAACTTCTTCTCATCTCAAGTTTTTAATATACATTTCTCATTTTAATAGTCAAGAATACTCATTTTATTTATGAATTATTGATTCAGTAACGGAAACCTTTTTCAAAGCAATTCTTCCACGTGAAATCAAAGCACAGGCTTGTTTATATAACAAAGGATACATGCACGAGGCAAGAGGAAAAACACAAACAATGGGAGAAAACAGAATCAATGAAAGCTCACTAGGAAATCTAGAAAAAATAGTTGAATGAAGTAATGACAGTGTCTCTGGCAAATAGAATTTTGTTTTTGTTTTTGTCTTGTTTTTTTTTTTTTTTTTTTTTTTTTCCCCAAGGCTTTCTCTACCCTCAGGCACAATTACAACAGCTGTACCATATAGCCTCTATCAGTCATAATCTAGGTTAGCGCCTCTTTCTATTAACCAAGCAATAGAGGAAAAAAAATTACTTATACCCGTCCATATGAGGCACTCTGTTTGCTGCAATGCATTCTGATGGCTTAATTAGGTGGACCGTGTGGCACGTGGGGTTTTTCTAACCAGTTTCATCACAAAGACCATATCATCAAAGTAGAATAGTCCTGGTCTCTACAGCTAGATTACAAATACAAGTTTCTTCATTGAGTGTCTTGAGGCCGATGTGTCTGTTAGTTTGCTTGCATCTACTTAAACAATTAAATAAAGCTTTACACTAGAAGACCAAAGCTAATACAGAGACACAGTACCGAAGTACAGCTGGCAATTTCTCTAGTTATTAAGATCTCATCTTCAACTGATTGATAGTCTCTAGAAAGCAACGAACACACTATTTTTCCCTGAAGTATCTGTTCTCTTTCAAGGCTTGCCACTTCTACTGATAGAATTCCCAATCATTTGTGATACCACACACAAATTTATACATGTAAACACACACATATATGTATATCTTTAAGTAAAAGTTCAAGAAACATATAGAATGAAAGAAGTTTAAAAAAATTACTGTTTCAATAAACAAATATAGGGTACAAATCTTAAGCAACATATTCACATTGAAAGAACAAATCATATATATATACAACAAATAGGTTTGTAGTCATTTATTCCAGTTTAGTTGCAATATTATTCTTATGAGTGTTACTTTTAACTTGGTTAAAAGTACCAGTGTTAATGTCTATACAAGAAATGAAGTAAAGAATATATACATATGCACACATATATATCTATTGTGTTATGGTAAGTTTAAGTAGCATTTCCAGTTTATTATGAATTTAAGTTAATCAAGAAATGTAAACCAAATACTGGTTTAAAAACCAATAGAAATCCTATAACTATGATGCTCATATATTTTCTATATGATATTTAGAATCTAATATAATTTATAATCTATGATATTTATATTCTGTTATTCCTTTTTCATCTCTATGGTCCTATTCAAATGTTGCCATATATTTTTATGCAACCTCTTCTTATATATTCATTCATCAACAAACATTCAGTGAATAATTTTTAGCTCCCCCTTACTCTTTCAGAGATCAAGAACCTATCTGAATAACTCCAGAAGTTTTTTCTATATTCTATTATAATAATAATTTATTGTAATGAGACAATTCGATGTGTAATTTGGTTTTTAATAGTTTTCATTCACAGAGAAGGAAAACAAAAGAGGACACCAAGATTGACTATCTCATTGACATGGTCTCCTCCAAATTTACCAGAGAGACTTGCAACAGTCAGCCTTAAACATTTATTAAATTAATAAATCAGAATAAACTGAATTTACCACTTTTCTACTTGAATCACGATTCTAAAATATCATCTTATTAGGTTACTCTCCTTTTAACTCTCTCATTCCTTCCTATTGTCCAGAGTTTACAGATAAAGCTGCCCAGCCAAGTACATGAGGCTCCTCCAGATTTGAACTTTGTCTCTTTCTGAGAACATTTCCAAACATTTTTCAAGATATGCCTTTACTTTCTACCAAACCAAATAAGTTGTCATCTTATACACTTAGCTCTGCACCTTGGCATGAGCCTGAGATTCTCCTTCCTACTCACCCATTTTCAACCTCGTAATACTCCTAAAGCTGTAGTGTAATAAACAGCAAGCTATTTATTAGGCACCTAATAAACGTGAGTGTTTCAATGGCTTATTATCTGCTTGTTTACAAGATCTGTGAATTCTTTCACGCCATCCTCAGTTTTTTACTCTGGGTTCTAGTGCACATTTGGCAAAAAGTCCTATTAACGTCTAAGACAAGACCTCATCCTTGCTAACGTGTATGTTTTCCCTCTATAAAATACTTATGGATAGTGGTCATTCTAATTAATATGGTGTTCCTATTCTGAACACAGTTTTCTTTAAAATTAGTGATTAAGTTTTTAGTTAATAGCCATTAAGTTTATTATTTAGTTATTAAGTTTGAATTAACCACTTTGTTGACATCATATCTATTCTCAAGGGGAAAAAGAATGTGAGGACAATGACTCTTACATATGCCATAATGATTAACTTTGAATATTTAAATTTGAGGAAATGTGTCTAAGGGTGGATATTTGGTTAATATTAACTACAAATTATGATTTTTCTTTTCATGAAATTGAGTTTTAATGAAGGGCTATAGTACAGCAGATAAATATAATCTCTGCCCATTTATTCATGAATTCTGGAGAAATATCTTAAAAAGAATTTAAGAAATATCTTAAAAAGATATCTTAAAAAGATATTTCTTCCTAAAGAAGAAGAAAATGATAAGATCATAAAGAAACCATATATAAATGTACCCATTTGAAAAAGATCTTGAATCTTTCTTGAATACCCAGAAGCTGTAATATAATTGTAATATTGATTTAAACAAAATGTAGCATAAATTAAGAGGCATTTGGTATCATTAATCTACTAGTTTTTTTTTTTTTAAAGATATCCACATTAGCATAGGAAATACAAATGATGGACGAGAGTACTCTTGTTCTGAGCAAAATAATGATCGCAACGATGAACTATGCAAGTAATTTCAACAACTGTGAATTGCATGTGCACATAGCTGGGCATCATATAAAACGTAAATTTAAAACAGAGGAACGCACCTTTTGGAGCAGAGCATCACCCTATCTGCAGAACATTTCTGTTCACTCTAGATATTGCCAAGGTATAGTGTTTCCTCACTCAGGCCGAATAGAACAGAACCCAAACCAAAACAAAGCAAAAAGTAATCGAAAAGATAAAACATTCTGTCATTTTTTACAAACCCATATATTTAAAAATTTATTGCTAACGATTTAGAAATTAATTCAAATAAGCTCTCAACTCGGACTTCACGAAATACAGTCTGTATCATTATTTCATGTGGGTGAAAGAATGGATAGATAGAGTCTGAGTCAAGATGAACTTATTTTATCTATATGTGTGCATTATCATACATGCATATACTACTAGATATACAGGCATATGTTACATACGTACATGTAATATATATACATATTGCAAATATATATGCTTTTACCTGGACAGATCCCTAAAGTACTGTTGAGCAGTTTTGTGCAGAACACAAATAAATGGGAACTGAGTAACTGACTTCCATTTCTCACCTTTGGGGGGAGTTTTATTTTCTTAAAACAAACAAACAAAAAAACAAACCAAGGAAGAAAGTGCTTGCTCAGGTATTTCAGAAATGATTGACACTATGCTTGATTACTAAATCAATGAGCAGAGTGGGAGGAAAATAAATTCATCAAATCACAGGAGTCTAACAGTAGATAAATGTCCTGAGTATATAACAAGAAACTTCCATGATTTGTAGGTGGGTAAGTGTGTGTGTGTGTGTGTGTGTGTGTGTGTGTGTGTATGTGTGTGTGTGTATGTGTATGTGTGTGCACATGCACACACATACACATACACATACACACACACACATACACACACATAAACACTCACATACACATGCAATGTGATTAGGGATGTGGGGAATGTGATTAGGGATGAGCCCTCTGCAACCTTCACTAAGAACCACAAGCAGAAGGTCTCTTTCAGGGGATCCATTAGCCCACACCTGGCACTAGCTCATTTAACTTTGCAGAATGATGGGGGATAGGAAACACAGCAAGTCAGTATCAAGTGAGTCATCAGCAAGAGAACACCCATCTAACAGCTTTTTGATCTGGGTAAGTGCATTATTACTATTGTTAAAATTATACTATAAAAAGTAACATTCAGAGAATATTTGATTTCTCTTATGATTTTCTTCTATGAGGTTTATATAATGTGTAAAGGTGAGTTTTTGTTGCATTTTATTTGTAGTGACTATTGTTTTTAGGCATCACATTTGGGCATAAGTCATGTTGATATCAACATACTTTTAAGATGATTTTATGGAAAAAGGGGCCCATAAAGGCCAAATTGTCTAAGGCTTCTATAAGTCATAATACAGCCAGGGTTATTAGTTTCTTTTTACAGAATGTTTGCATAATTAACATATTATTCTAGTTTATTATAAATGTCCAGCTACTTAATATCTGAATTAAGATTTTGCTAAGGCTTGGACAAAATTTAGGGGGAATTGTACCCACTAGGCAAACTTAACTTTGAATTTCATAAAGTCACTTTCAATATTACAATTTAGAATTCACCGATCTGCTTATTACTTCAGTGGCTTTGTGTATTGAGCTAATACTTTTCATCCGATAGGATATATTATGTTTTTCAATCTAGAAATATTTATTATAAGGTGAAAATAACAAGAAACATAAGCAAAACCAAAGCAAAATAAACCAGTAGTGGCATCAAATCTGCTCCTCCAAATCCTTGCAATACAGAAAACAAATATCTCCAAATAACCTTTTCCCTTTCTCATGGAAATCTGTCCTCAGAGAATAAATATTCTTGAAGTGTACTCAACATTAAAATAAAATCAACTCAAATGTCTAAAGCAGAGCTTCTCTAATTTTCTGCCTGTTAGATAATTTGTAGATACTTGCAGAGCTGCCCAAACTCTTTATTTCAGTGATTCTGCCATGGCCCCTAGGAATCTTTATTTATTTTTTACTTTTTTAATTATACTTCAAGTTTTAGGGTACATGTGCACAACATGCAGGATCGTTACGTATATAAACATGTGTCATGTTGGTGTGCTGCACCCATTAACTCGTCATTTAACATTAGGTATATCTCCTAATGCTGTCCCTCCCCCTTCCCCCCACCCCACAACAGGCCCCGGTGTGTGATGTTCCCCTTCCTGTGTCCATGTGGTCTCATTGTTCAGTTTCCACCTGTGAGTGAGAACATGTGGTGTTTGGTTTTTTGTCCTTGAGATAGTTTGCTGAAAAAGAATCTTTATTTTTAAGAAGCATCTCAGGTGCTTCTGAAAAAATAAATCATGGAAAATGTGTTGAGAGACAACTCTCTAGTCAGACAAATTTGTCAAGTAGTATGTAAAATCAAATTACTTTTGTGTATAATACCTCTATCAATGCATAATTTAAGAGTTAAGTGTGTTTAAGTACTTTTATACTAAATGTGATATTATAATGGTAACTTTTTATGTTTTTCAAAATAATTGACTACTTTCTAAATAGTGCAGTTAAAAATTAAACTGTTGCCTATGAACAAGCAATCTCTACAAGTTTTAAATGACATATATTTTCCTAATATATGTTTCTTTGCAATAGAAACTAATCACAAATATTGGAAAAAAGACATACCCATGGATCATAAACTTTGTAAGAAGCATGCATGCAACATTACTTGTTAAATAAAGTATCCCAAAAGAAATTCCTAAAGATTCTTTCACATTTAGATTTCTGGAATTTATTTACTTTCAATTTGTTTTCACACTTCAAAGGAGATTTTTAAAAATCTGAAATAAATCCTCGTCTATTCAAAATGTATTGAGCATATGAAAACTAAAACAAAAACAAAACTTAGAAATATATGGGAGTTGTATGTATATTCATTGTAATTTCTAAAATTTTGCATAAGAAATTTTTTTTCACAATTTATAATTTATGTATGGATGATTCAGACCCAGTTAACAGCTCTTTTCAATTATCTTTGGGGGGTATAACAGCAAGATACTGAAGTGGTGGTCGATGGATGGGTGGCGCAGATAAGCAGTAAATCACTTCAGAAAATTTCACACTCGAGGCTTGTTGACATGAGTCAGGGACAAGGAAATAACCCAGTCAGCACCTGCATCTTTAATGAAGGACAACACTGCTGCACATTTAGAGTATGGAGAGGAAAAGATAAATCATGCTGAACTTTAAAGTGGCCTGTCTGATTTATTCAAATAGAAATACAACTTTGTGGGTTTTTCTCCATGTATTTTCATTTAAAATATTGCAATATAAACCTAGAATTCAACTTTATTTTTTTACCATAGAGGTTTTTTAAATTTTTTAATTAAATTCCACTATATGTGAAATATATGCTTTAATAACATATCATTTTACATTTGCCTTTCATTGTCTTCCTGACATCCGTGGCAATAAAAGGTAGATGCTTAAAATGTAAAGATTGGTATCTGTCAGATTCCTTTCCTAGCAGAAATTAAGTCAAGGCGTGGCATAGTCCAGATCCGGCATGCCTCAAGAGATAACCTCACGTGGTTTAAGAATATATTTCATTTGTCAATTAGAGATGAAGTAAATTAACATGAAAAACATCTACCAGTGGTTTTAATAAAAAAGAGGTGGGTTTTAATGGGCTCAACATGCAATGAAAGCAACAATTCAAATGGCTGGCAAAGGCCAGTTATTCTTAGAATCTATTTCTGAATTATTTCTTTTCTCTAAACCAATTTATTTTCAACGATAAGAGTATTTCTTGATTTACTATATACGAGTAATTTGTTTGCCTTCTCATATACCAACCATTTCATATGCAATGTTATGAAACATAATAGCAGTTATAAAAATGTATCATACAGGGAGACAAAATCAAAAATGAAAAAAAAAATTGACCCATCAGTTCCAGACATTACATTCAAATATTTTAATATTTACTTACACCAAGTAAGCTAGCCACAGCTTGAAGTGAAGACATTTTATTGTCGTGGTAATAAAATAACCCGCAGTGAGCCAATGTTCTAATTGCTCTTTTCTTTTGCACCCTGAGAAATCTTGTTCCGGTAGACACCTTGGCTGATGATAACTCAGTCAAGTACTCCAGAATATAAAATTCTCCTTTTTTTTAGAAGCATGTTACATTTTTTTATTTGTCTGATATCTTTACCTGATTGTTTATTATTAGAAACACATTTCTGATGGAGACTTTTTTTTCTTAAGAGAAAGAGTGGAAATAAATCAGTTGAATAAGAAATTGCTTTTTTTTAAAAAAAAAAAAAAAAAGACACTAACATTTTGCCTTCAAAGCTAATCCAGTTTTTGCTTCCTCGGAGATATGCTCAATTCAATCCAGATCCAAGGTCTCTAATGAACATATTAAAGCTAGAAAACCAAAGAGAAGAATCAAGACTTCTCTTCATTCTGAGATTAATGAAAGGAGGGGACACTCTAAGGCCAGTGAGTTCTTTCCATAGATTTTCTCCCTAGCCTGAAGCCAGTGCCCCTAGATGGAGGCAGTTATGAAAATGACTTCCACTCTGCAGGTGTTCTTCTTGAAAAGCTAACAGCATATTTCTTTTGACAGGTAAATTACTTTGAAATGTTTCTTGAACTCTGTAGTCCTGAAAAAAAAGGCATCTAACTGTATGCATCCCATTTGAGGTTACCCTTATTTCTTTTTAAGAAAGTGTTGCATCAGAATGGGCCCTGAGTAACCAATTTGTGTGGTGAATTTTTTAACTAACTGATAACCAAACTATCATCTTTGTAACCAATCTACACATTAAGTTAAACAATGAAGTCATATACTGTAGATTTACAAGTATTTGCATGTAAAATAGTAATCACAGAGGTGTGACAGCTTTTGCCCATAAGTGTTCAAGTTGATTTTTCTTCTCTAAAATTATGCAATATCCTTTTGAATAAAAAAGGTAACATTTTTTATTCCCTAGATAAACCTTGTACCTTCCCACCATATATATTCATACACGCATTCCTTCTTCCACTAGATAGACACAGGTGGTTCAAACCTCACTTAACAATTTTGAATTCTGATATCTTGCTCAATAACTACATCACGGACTACATTTGTTGACCCATAGGAGTTATTAGCTGGCCATACAGTTTAAGGGGAATTATACCTAAGCTGTATCCGTATCTGTGTTTATCTATAGTTGTAGTTCTAAAAACACTTTCATATCCTCTTTATGCTGACAATTTACAAAACAGTGAATTACTTTGTACCTATATTTGCCTTTTCCATATATTTAAGAAATGTATGATGTTTTCTTTGGCTCATACACTAATCTTAATACTCAACAGAGTCGTGGCAAGAGAAGGGAATGTAGGAACAGGCTAAAAATAAAAAGATGTAGTAATTTTAGTGGGCTAACCTAATTTGATACAAATCATTAAATGTATTTGCTTACAATAGACTTAATTAAAGTTTCTGTATCCTTCAATCATATGAAAATGTTTGTAACAGATATATAAATCACTTTTTTGTTTACAACTCCCTTATCTTCCAGTTCAAAATGTCAATCTTAACCCAGCGCAGGGCACAAGTGAAGCACCAGGATTTTTTGAAACCTTTGATTTTGTGTGGATGAACATGACAAGCTACATATAGTTGCTGAATATCAAAATAAATATGACCATAACATAAATAAAAACAAAGTTTCACGGTATGGTCTAACAAAACATGGTATGTTATTCTTTCACGAATAACATGCCTAAATTTTGACATATTAGATGTATTCAAATTAACTTCAATTTTTTCTGTCTTATCTAAGAGGAAACTTAAAATTATATTTTGATTAGTACATCAATATATTTTTGTATTTCCTGCTACCATACATTGGATCTAATTAATTCCTATTGAAACAGTATCAGTAAAGCATTTTAAAGAAATGCTATTCTATACCATTAATAAAATTATGACTTCAAGGAAATAGGTTTCCAACTTCACCCAAAGCAGTGGTAACTATGGTACCAACACAGCGGCATGTTACATTTTTATTCTTACGTTGTTCAGCCTGTTAATTAACATGTTACTACTCTAAGAAATGTCAGTTTTCAATGTTTCACTTTTTTGATGTCCCTTTTCTACAGTACCGACATGCATTGTGGCTTAGCTTTCCTCTGTGTGTTACACATCTTTTCCCTACTGTAATTTTTCTTCTGCCACTCTAATTCACTTAGTTAATATAACACTCCTTACACGTTTCAGCACAGTGACTTTTTCTCGATGTTCTGTTTCTCTTGGGAATTAATAAAGTGCTCTCTGTTCAAGAATAATAATTTGACCCCTGAAATTGATCAGCACTCATACTCAGGAAGACATTCACACAGACTTACAAGTTCCAAAGAAAATGAACAAATTTGATTTGCAACACACACAATAAAAAGTGAATTTAAAGCAAAGAAGGAATACTGGTTAAGTATTGATGAAACAAATGCACAGCACTTACCTGGAATAAGCTGGGCCACAAACAGGTGATTTGGGGATAAGCTGAGGAGTGATATTATGACCAAAAAAGGAACATGTTTCCATTTCATCTTTGTCCCTTCCTTGCATTACACCCAGCCAGTGATAGATAATGTGTTATCTGGGGAGATAAAAAAAATATTATTTTGTAATGGTTAGCTATGTTGAGAAACAATTATTTTGTGAAACACTGCAGTTCAAGTAGATTTGAAATGTCATTTTTGGAAATAATGAAACAAAATTATTACATCACTAAAATGAATATGAATTGTATAGATACATTTCATGACACACATTTCAAACAAATGTAGTATTTATTAATTTTGAAAACTCATTTTCAAGTTAGATATTAATCATCAACGATTCCTTGGTTTTCTCTATTCTTTAGAGGATGCCAGATAAGTGATTTTTACTTTTATTTCCCACCAATTTAGTTGGAACACTCTCATCACATTTAGAAAACTCTGAAATTAATCATTCATTAAACAAATATTTACAAACAATTTATAATGAGTCAAGCATTATGCTGCTTTGGTGATATAGCAGAAAAAAAACTTGCTTTTCACCCAGGTGCATAAACACCTTGAGGCCAGTTTAATTATGTGAATTCACAAACAGATTTTAAAAATTACTAAGTGGTCTATTCTGAATATGACAGAGAAACATAACATAGTATCCCTGTAAAAAAACAAAGCTTATAATATTTGGGAACTTTTTAAGAGATAATAACAAATGACAGCACAAAGCTACAAAAATATATGCAGGTGACTGGTTAATTAATTTTGCCAGGGAGAATTGACCAAGCTTATATGGAAGAAGTGGCATTTTGAGATATGAGATAATATCCGATAAGTATAAAATAAAACAATACTATTTAGAGATTACAATATAAATTTTCAAAGTAAGATGGTATGTATATACATAAATTTCATGGTATATTTATTTATATATCAATTTTATCATAGATAGGTAGATAGGTGATAGACAGGTAGATACAGATCTATTCCATGATATAATGACATATTTAGGCTACTATAAGGAGAGTAGTTGTTTGGCTGGATGATGGGGTTTGCCAGTATGTAATGTGATAGGGAACTTAAAAAATAAAATGGGGCAAGTAATGTAGGTAATGAGGAGCCACTGAGATTTTAATAATAGATTATAAAATGATCTAAATAATTTAGAAGATAACTCTGGTAGGAACAGACAAGTATACTTGGCAGTACTTGGCAAATTTTAGATTTGAGAGTTGGGAAGTGGAAAGACTTAATCTTTTAACAGTATTTTTACTATTTAGTCAAAAATAGATAAACAAATCTAGTACTATATAAAAAGTAATTTGCCCACCCCAATGAAGTTCTAACAGTTATTTTTGTGACACTCAGAATAACAAATTGAAAAAAAGATTACTAATTTATTGCCGTAGGTTAACTGGACATAGCTATTTTAATTTGTCTATTTGAGTTCAGCTGTCCTGATTGTATGACTTATCAGTGCAGAGTTAATTGCTAAGTTTTCCCCTAGCAAAGCTGTCTAATCCTCTTGCCAGACAGCTATAACCACCTGACTTTACTTGAGATATTTGGAGATTATTTCCTCTCTCTAAAATTTTCTGTAAGCAACTTTGATCTGAACTAGAAACTGGCCTCAGAAAACACGCTTGTTACTGTAGTTTCATATTTATTGCCCGACTCGTTTATCTTGGGGTTAATGTTCTCGTAACTCTCCTTACCCTAGTATATCACTCACCACTGACATTATGTAACTACATTATAAACTAGATTAATATTTTTACTCTTTAGTCCATACTATGCAGTTATTAGTTTGTTCAAAAGCTCTTTTACAGAGTTATCCATTGAATGTTTTGGCTTATGATCACATTTCTCAGTGAAGTATAAATGATTTGTTCCTCCAGAGAAAATGTATAAGTATATTGTGTACTGGTCATTTCTGCTTGGCTGGCTTTTGATATAATAGTTGCCCTATCTTCTTGGTTTCTGCTTGCCTAAGGAGTTTCTCAGATTCTTCTTCTCTCTAATTGATTACTGAGTGTCCTAGACATAGAGTCCTGTTTGGAAAACACACTAGACCTCTGGTTTCTTAAATGCATATAAGCAGTTGTATCTTAGCTCTTGATGTAAATAAAAACACGTATGAATCTCAAGGCTATTTAGAACTCGCTTATTACTTAAAAATTTAGCAGGATTATATTTGTTAAATGATATTTTATAGTACATTAATTGAAAATGAGATTTTTGTTTCTGTGGCTAATTACATTTTAATTGTCATTTATTAATAGTGATATATAGCTTGTTTGTAGCAGGCAGCTATTGATAAAATAAAGAGCCTAATCAAACATGCACATTTTCACCTTAAAAAGCATGCAATTATTACAAGAAAATAAACCTGAAAGTACAAACACTTACTATAATTGAATTCCCCCAAGTTATATTATTCAACAGGCAGATATTATTTCAAATATCTGTAAGGTATTATGATTAATATTCCTCGAATAAATTTTCATGATCTAGGACTACTTCTGTGAATTTATGTAGTAAGTGGCTAAAAACATAATATGATTTTTAAGGTAGTACCCACAAATCAGAAATTATGAATCAGAAATGGGAATTGCATTATTAGCTATTCTGCACTTATCATTTCAGTACTTTGAAGTTTTGGTTTGCTTTTAATAGATTTTACTTTTTACAGTAGCTTTGGGTTTAGAGAAAAATTGAGTGGAAGGCACAGAGATTTCTCATTCACTTCCTTCCCTGACACTATTCCATTCCCTGACACTATTCCACTCCCTGCCCTTGCACAGCCTCTCCCATTGGCAACCCCCACCAGAATGATGCATTTGTTACAATTGATCAACCTGCATTGACACACCATTATCACCCAAAGTCCATAGTTTACATTTAGGTTTACTCTTGGTGTTGTGCATTTTATGGGTTTGAACAAATGTATATGACACATATCAAACATCATAGTATCATACAGAATAGTTTCACTGCCCTAAAAATCCTTTGTGCTTCATCTATTCATCCCTCCCCCTTCCGAGCCCCTAGAAACTGCTGATCTCTTTGTTATCTCCACAGTTCTGCCTTTCTTGGAATGTCATATGGGCATAAACATAGAGTATGCAGCCTTTTAAAATTGGCTACATACGTCTTTCGCTTAGTAATTAATATAAATTTAAGTTTCCTCCGTGTTTTTTTCTTTTCATGTCTTGATAGCTAATGTCTTTTCAGCACTGAATAACATTCTATTGTCTGGACGTACCATGGCTTATTTATCCATTTACCTATTGAAGGACATCTTGATTTCTTCCAAATTGTGGCAATTATGAATAAAGCTGGAATAAATATCCATTTGCAGGTTTTTGTGTGGAGATAAGTTTTAAACACATCTGGGTAAATAATAAATAGTGTGATTGTTCAATTATATGGTAAGACAATGCTTATTATTGCAAGAAACTGTCAAATTGTCTCTCCAAGTTGTTACAGCATTTGTCTTTCCACTAGTAACGGGTAAGATTTCTTGTTGTTCAACATCCTTGCTAGTAGCTGGTGGTGTCAGTGTTCTAGGTTTTGGCCATTCTAGTAGGCATGCAATGGTATGTAGTGTTTTAAATTTACATGTCCTTGTTGGCATATGATGTGAAACATCTTTTAGTGGCTTATTTATCATCTCATAATCATCTTTGGTGAGGTATTTGTTAAGTCTTTTTTCTCATTGTTGAGTTTAAGAATTTTTTTTTTCGCTTGCTTTTGTTTTTTGAGATAGTGTCTTGCTCTGTCACCCAGACTTGAGTACAGTGGTGCTATCTTGGCTCACGGCAACCTCCGCCTCCCAGGATCAAGTAATCCTCCCAACTCAGCCTCCCAAGTAGCTGGGACAACAGAAGTGTACCACAACACCTGGCTAATTTTTTTTGTATTTTTTTGTAGAGACAGGATTTTACCATGTGCCCAGGCTGATCTTGAACTCCTGAGCACAAGGGATCTGCCCGCTTTGGCCTCCCAAACTGCTGGGATTACAGGTATGAGTCACTGCACCTGGCCTTTTGTTTTGTTTTGTTTACTTTTATTGTATGTTTTGAATAACACCATTTTATCAGATATGTCTTTTGCAAATATTTTCTTCCAGAGTGTGGCTTGTCTTATTTTTCTCGACAGTGTCTTTCACAGAGTAGAAATTTTCAATTTTAATAAAGTTCAAATGATCCATTATTTCTCAATACCTTGAATTTTTGGTCTTTAAGAATCCTCTCAAGATGAAAGTCCCCTAAGTTAGGATATAACCTTATTAGCAAACACACTAACCTTTAAACCACACTAACCCTTAAAACCACACCTTTTGACATATTATCAATAAGATAATTGATTTCAGTGAAGAATGTGATATAACCGTATTTGTATGTTCTTTCAGTATTAAAAGTAGTTAATCCAACAAGAAAAAGCACAACACCTTTGAATATCATATGAACATGTTTCCCATGGATGTGTACATAAAGTGCCTATTTTTAAAATACTAAGAATATATATACATATGGCTTTGAATTAAGAAAACTAACACTATATGAGAAAAGACAAAGATTTACAACATACCATTTTGAAAACATGTGATTACCAAATTGTTTAGGGTAATTTAAATGTCTAAAATTATAATTTACTTGTAAGTTATGTGTATGGAAGTAATATAACCAGTGTTTTAGAATCATAGAATGTAGATTCAAATTGTTTCACTGCGAATCCTAGCTCACCACTCAGATAATTGTTTGACTTACATCAAACAATTTAAACTCTCTTAGTCTCATCTTTCTGAAGTGTAAAATGTGAAGAAGAATAATAGCCACATCATTGGGTGAGATGTGTGTAGAGTGCTTATAAAAATGCCTGCTCTATTTCCTGATATCTACTAATATTGATATCAACATTATCACCAGCTTCAAATAGCATCCAGTGAAATTCCTCCAGGGTAATGACAGAACCAATTGTGTATTTGTATTTGCACATTGCTTCATATTAGAATAGTATTGGCTTAGGTCTAATTTGCAAGAAATTAGAGGCTTGGATTATTTTAATGAACTTTATTGAAAGGTAATATATTTATAAGATAATCTGATTTTAATGGTGCAGTTCAATTTTGACAAATGTATAGAACCATGCAAACTCCACCACAATCAAGATACAGATCCTTTCCACAGGGGTCTTAATTGTAAAAACTAATATGTTATATACATATGCTGTTCATATGCACGTGTTGCTAATGTTTATTTTCAAGTAATATAATTACTAATATGCTGATCCAACCCCTGCTAATAGGAGGGTGATTTTCTCAAAGAAACGTTTCAAAATATATTTTAGGAGAATCTTGTTCCATGGATTATTAATAAAATTTCTTAGAAAGTAAAAAAAGTTTCATCTATAATTAATTTAGGTTAGTGCATATTTCAACAAAGTCAAAAACATTTCTTTGAGCACGAATTTCGTATTACATAAGAGAACACCTATATTTCCTAACTTTATCAGTGCATGACACCTATTTCCTCTTCTGAAACTCTTCAGCCTAGGTGGCTCTCTTCTTTTCTTAACATATTTGGAAGGACAGTAACTGTTAAAGGTTTTCCTTGTTATGAGCCAAAATTGGTTTTCCTTTAAGTCACCCTACTCTCTTTTGTCTTCATTTCCAGGTAAAAAGAAAAAGTGCTCTGCAAAACTGAACTAGTTTGCAACCTTTAACTCCAGTGCCTCTGAGATCCTCCTAAGACGTGTCTCAGCCTCCTAAGCAGCTAGGACTACAGGTGTGCACCATCACACTTGGCTTTCTTCTCTTTTTCTTTTTACTTTTTTTTTTTTTTTTTTTTTGTAGATACAGAGCCTGTCTATGTTGCCCAAGATGGTCTCGAACTTCTTCTGGCCTCAAGATCCTCCTGATTTGGCCTCCGGAAGTGTTGGGATTACAAGCATGAGCCACTGGACGTGGCCTCTGTCCTAGTCTTAATAAGGAGAATAGCCGTGGCTTGTAGAGTAAATTGCTATGCCTAAAGATTGCCTGTCTTTGTGAGATAAACAACAAGAAAAGGTCAGCCTCATTGTGGATTTTGCATGTAACAGATGAATCACTCAGCAATCTACACATTGGTTGGTAAAGGAGATATTCTTCCTCTTTACATATGAGATAGACTACAGCTTGGTCTACCCAAATAGGACTGTAGTCATAGAGCTCATGAAGGAAAATCAATCACCCCAAATCAATCTCTATTTACATCAATGTTTGTAATGTTCTAGAGTTTTGTGAAAACTAAGAATGCAAAGTTTAGGTTTTAGGAGAGTTATAAATACATGAATAATAAATATTTTTGAACAGCTAATCTATGGAGAGCTCTGTGCCAGGCAGTGGAAAGTCAAATATGTGTGAAATAAATATACTATCTTCATGTCAGAGGAGTAAATAATTTATTACACATGAATGACAAAAGTAAAAGGGATTAGGTTGGTGACACGAGGAAGTAGTCAAGGTGGGAAGAGGATCAGGCTTGAGCTAGGTTCTAAAGGGTCTGTTGAAGTTGCACAAGTCCAGTATTGGGTAAAGCTATTCAATGAGGGTATGTGTGATGTGTACCTAATTGAGGTTACATGGAAGGCTTTTGTGTAAAGGTAAAAATAAATAATATGTGATGTATGTGTAGCACTTCACAGTTTACCTATATATTAATCTATTGATGTATGATGTATTAATTATTATTAGGGAAAAAGTCATAATATATTATCTTTCATAGGAGGATGCAAGTTCAGAATCTTTAAGTAACTCGTCTGCAAGAAAATACACAGCAAATACAGTAGATTGGAACCAACTCTACTATGTTTCTCACAACAATTGCAAAATGTCAGAGAATTAGAAGGTATTGAATGCAAGACTAAATTCCAGGCTTTTTCTTGTCAGTGGTTAATGGCATATGGGAAGATGAAGCTCAGCACACATTGTATAACTTGGAGATTAAAGTGACTTCAGATAAAGGAAACCATGTAGATGATTCTTAGCATATTATAGTATGTATGGTGAAGAGACTCTTACATACAAGTCTAACTGGTGGGGAAAAATGTAGAAATAAACATTAACTATATTGCAAAAGAAAGGCAACAGTTTGTTGAGAAACAAGAACACCAAAAGTTAAAAAAAATACATATGTCATACTATTTCCAAAATCTAAAGCTAGGAAATGGAAAAGTTAATAAGTGTGTGTGTGTGTGTGTGTGTGTGTGTGCATGCACGTGTGTGTGTATTATAAATGATTGACTAATCTATACCTACTCTAGAGTTCTGTAGATAATAATGTGTGTATAAGTCAATAGTTAACTCTACTGATAATTTGCTACTGCTTCTGTTTAGTTGGAAGTGCCTTTCATGCGTTTCACTTGAAATTTAAAAAGCCAAAAGGGTATAATACCTTCTAAAAATGCAGGATTAATGCTTTCAAACAGACGAGGCAAACTGGACAAATTACTATTAAACTCTTTTTAACTTCGAGTACTTCAAACCTCCTATAAAAAGTATATTATTTTAAAATGGCATACACATAAAAATAGAGTACATAAAGCACAGTTTTAAATCTGAATTAATTAAAACATTCTATTATTTTTCATATATTAAAAAGCCTATAATTTGTTTATATTACATTTAGCTTAAGTACTTCACATGTATTTAGGAAACTCTTTCCTCATAGAAACAGGCAAATGCTATACCTTTAGTCTGTTTAAATTATGCTAAACTCCAAACTATTACATCTTTGACTGAAAGCATCAGTACTAACTTTCTGACTTCACTTATGTACTTGGATTTGCTTTACAACATGAGGCAAGAAAGGCAACTAGTAAGAAAAGACTGTTGGAAAATAAGTTTAAAATTAAGACTGAGAATAAAATATATGAATAGAAAGTATAGGAGTGATGACAAGGCAAAGACACATCTTGAAAATTGGGCAGCAGAGTTTAGCAGGAGTTGCAGAAGTAAGGATATTTGCAAGATTCTCTAATTTGTCACCTCATTTCTTAAAGATTCCTTATATGTAGGCACAGCTACATTATGAATCACAGCCGTTTTATTTGGACAGATCATGGGCCTTATTTCCAATTAAGCTTCCGTTCATTTCATGAAGGACTAATTAATTCTCATCACACTTTCAGGATACAGAAAATTTTAAACACACTTTGAAGAAACTCAGGGAATAGTGATAAACCTCAGGCTGTATATCACAAATGTGGTAATTTGAGATTCTTATTCTATGTCCACATTGTACTTAAGTACTTGATTGAGGTCAGATAAAGAGTCAAAGACATTCTTTAAAACATAATTTGTAAGTACGCTTAAAATAGTACATCTATTAGTCTCATGTAGACAGATATGTTATTGATTCATAATACAGAGAAAAAAATAAGTAATCCGAAGCACGCATCCTTTTAGAATCTTATCCTTCAACCTACACCAAATTCAGGAAAAGTCGCATTTTGGCAAATAGAGCTCACGTTATACTATACTCCTAGACTTCCAAAAATTTTAGCTTCTGGTTGTCTTGTACGTTTCACTGTGTTTAAAGACATTGCAATGTAATTGATTGCTAATCAATTATGAAAAAAAACTTTAAAAAGTAATAACAAATATCAGCAAAAATAAATCTTACCATCCTATTCTGTGTACTTTACTATTTAATTTATTTTATTTCATTTTTACCACCTCCCCCACCGCACAGTGGCTGCAGCAAGCCTCGCCCAAGGAGAGTCTGAGCCCAAACCTGCCTAACCCTCTCTACCAGCCCTGGTAGCTCAATACAGAAGACATAAACTCTTAGGAGCTCTATGGCCCCCTCCATCACTTGAGATTTTGGGGCAAGCATAGATCCCCCTACTACAACCTCAGCTGGTGCTCTCTTGAAAGAACCTCCTCCTGGCAGGAGGCCAACAAACTCAGGCCATTGCAGCAACTCATAACAAAACAACCCTGTTTCCAGGAAGGAGAAAACAACAGCTAATTCCACTGCCTGCAACATCCAAGCTAACCAGAGGTCCTGAGCCTATTCAAGTGACAACTTCACTGCTGGCACAACCAGCATTCGAGAAAGCCAGGACTAAATCTATTTACAACCAAGGACTCTCACAATCCACTTCACTCCCCTGCCACCTCCACCAGAGCAGGTGCTGGTATTCAGGGCTGGGAGACATATTCTGTGTACTTTAGGTTTTACTGTATTATCATCTTAGGACAGTCATCACAAAGAAAGGATAAGTAATTATTTTATCGCTACAAAATGAGAATCTGAAGTATAAGATGGCTTTTATAACCCTGCATGTGAAGTATTCAAAATACTGATTGACATCTTCAAATAAAGGACTAGATGAAGCCTGAAAAGAGTCAAACTAATAATCATTAAAAGTTCTACTTAATCTTTGATATCTGTTCAGCATGTTAAAGCCAGCACTGTAACATGGTTTAAGGCAGTAATTGTATGACTTTTGGATTAGATATTTTTAATATAGTGCATTCTTAGAATTCATAAATGCTTTTCAAGATTAAAATATAAAATCAACAAAACAGTAAGATGGTTGTCAACTGCTGGCTAGACTATGTTATCAAAATGATGAAAAAGCAGCTATGTATAAAAATAAACCTAATGTTATATCCACAGGGCATGATGAAGATAAACACTAGTTTCTCTAGTGTAGCTGCCATAATCATTAAAGAATCGATGGCAAATTAAACTTACAAATCCTTAGGGGCAGGGGGTGGGAGAAAAAACACAGCAGTAAATGCAGAAAGGCTCAAATCAATTTTTCACCCTAAACATGTGAGGTTTATTAGTATTGCTAACATAAAGGCAAATGTAAAGACAGAAAAACGGGGATATTATCTTCTTTCACTTTAATTATAGGGTTGCCTCAGGCAGAATTAGTTTTCTGACTTGCTTAAAAAATATTGCATTCCTATATTAATAGAATTATTTAAATAATAAAGACAGTTTTAAAAGATGATCTAATGAAAAGTAATAAAATATAGTCTATCCATATTTTTTTCTTTTTCTTTCTTATTTTACAGCTAAAATTAAAACTGTCTACATCATGCATTTTTTTCAAAATGAATGTTCAAATTCACGAAGATGATTCCTTAAAAGTATACTCATGTACACCAAGACAGAAAGAAAGCAATTTTCAAACAAAAGCAATTTTCAAAATGCTGTGCTTACACTAGATCAGTCAGATGAATTCTATGCCCACTTGACCTTCAATCATATTGTTCATTTCATCATTCTGATGAAAATTAGTGGGACGCATGATGTCTGGTCATCCTAGCTAAAGTGAATTCAGTTGCAGACATATTTTTCTGAACAATATCATCATTCAAGAAATGTACGATGGAAATACACATCAATAACATCAGTGTTCTAATAAGTGTTGCCTCTGATGAGTTAGATTTATCTTAGACTGATCACAAACATAGAATAAAAAATGCCTGAACATTGGTTTGGTTGAAGAGAAGTTAAATATGAAGCTGGTCTGTCTTGACACATGTTGAGAGGCAGAAGTGCAGAGTGGTAGGGAGAAAAGAGAGTGAGAGAACACGGAATGAGAGAAAATTAGAGAAACAGAACAGTTGTTTAGCAAGCATGTTTAGCTGGCAAATCCTGGAATTAACAACAAACGAAGTATACAGCAAATGGGGTAGTTACCTCCAGAATTCCTTTGCTTTTAGAGAGTGTTGCTGTGATCATTCTCTTCCCTCTGTTTAGTCTAAATGAAAAAGAATGCCTGCTGATTTTTTTTTCACTTTAGAGACCAAAACTTTAATTAAAACCAGCTATGATGTAAACTAAAGATAAAAAATCCACACTGTGCTAATTTCACATTTCAATAAATACTAATGTCTGACAAGGTTTTAGAAAAGTGCATTTAATGAGACATGATGTCACTATTAGAATAATTTCTCTAAACAAAAGCATGAATATACCAAAATTATACTAAAATGATGATTTTTGTATGCTTACATTTCATTTATTTAATAAACGTTATTTGACAACTTATTATGCACCATCCTAAGATACAAAAATGAATGACAGTGCCTACTCAAGAAGAGTTTACAGTAGGGCAGAGGGAGCCATGGAGATAAGTTAAATGCAGTGGTAATTTCTATTAATATAATGGTATAAATAGAGTGCTGTACCATCAGATCAAAGGAGAACGAAGTAATCAGGCTTCTGGAAAATTGGAAAATGTTCATCCCAGAAGTGAACAATTAGAGATGGAATTTGAAAGAACAGTAGTTGTTGACTGAACCAAAAGGGTTCAGGACTGGAGAAGGAAATTCTAAACGAAAGCACCAACAGGGCAGAGGCAGGAAGGAAAAAGAATCTTTATGTCTGAAAAACAATAGATGGTTTCATTTGGATGGGATTTCAGATAAATGTAAGTGGGGGGTTCTGACAGGAGATGAAGCCAAAAACATAAAATGAAACAAAACGTAAATAGCTTTGTGTGCAAAACAGACATTTAAGCTGAAGAATGAACTGAGCAAATGCAGTTTTTGGCCAAAAGCTCTATGAGCACGGACTTGAAGTGGAAAAGCTGGAGGTCATGAGGTGGCAAAGGTCTCTATTATAATATTTCACAATTCTATTTCCATGCCTGCCATGTAAAAATCACTAACTATTTGCTGAGTTAATGGAAGGATGAATGAAAACAGCAGTACAAACATAGACATATATGCAACTGAACTAATATACTTGCAGAAGAGATAGGGTACAAACATAAAAGCTATAGTATTCATAAAGTCTATGTGTTTCTGAAGATTGCCTTTACCTTAGGCAAGAAATCATGGTAGATTAAAAAATAGAGAATGCTTAGAAAAACATTCTATTACCAATATTTACCAGTGCAAAATGTACTCAGTTTTTGTTCACATTTGCTTTCATTTTGTACACAAATTAATTTCAAACACACTGCCTTGAATGTGTATGAAAACCTAAAATTAGTTCAATACTATTGGGAGAGTAGTCACAGGATCATTTTTAAATGGATGTGACATTGAAATTTAAATCCATTATATGGGGTTGGAATGTTTAGTGTCTGAATAACTATGTTTTTTACAGCTATTCATATTAAAGCAGGATATTAATTTCTAAGCCATGAGTAGATTGTCCATTAATACTTAAATGAGCTGCAAATTTTTAGATTGCTTAAGAGCAAATAGTTCTACCAAATATTATTATTCTAGATGCATATACAGCCTAGTCAATCTTAGCAATTGCCTTCCCTTATGTTGGGTTAGTTTATGAAGCTATAGCAGCAGGGTGAGGACAAAAGGAACAAGCATTAAATTTCAGACTGGCGATTAAATAATGCTATAGTAAGAGAGACATTAATGAAGTAATAGAAGAGAAGGTCAAAAGTAATTTTCATATGTCAACATGCACAAAGACGTAACAAAAAGATTCATACACAAAAGGCTGTGCATGAAAGGTGGGGAACATTTTTTCTGACTGTCAATTGTGTTGCGTGCATTCTAGAAGCCAAGGGTTTTTGAAAGGCATTTAGCTTTAAACCATTTCTTACTGCTTTGAATGTCCTCAGCAGGACCAGAAATGGAGGATTCAATTTTGAAAGATAATTGTCTCAGATAACTGTCTCGTGCCTTTTCAGCAAGTATCTGATAAACACCTAATTACTAACCAAGTGATTTCAGAGCTACACAGCTGGGCTGGTAAGAAGGCTACCGCAAAAGACTTGGTCATTCATTGTATCAAGATGAAAATGCAGTTGGATTGCAAATTAATTTAATTTATTTGGCTAATGCAATTTTACCAACCATTGTGAGGGAGAATTTATTATTTTAATGAAAGAGTATAAATTTCAATATTAAATCAATGATAGCCACACAAATAACTTCTCACCATAACTCATCAGAAAAAAATCTACTGGAACTAAAAATAGGTCTGTAGAAATTTCAGGCAGTTTGCTTTCTTTGGGCAAGCTTTGTGCTATACTGATGGTATTCTAGTGTTTTGTAGAAAAAAGCAGAATATTAATATTTTTGCATGTTAGATCTTGGCTCAACTCTTTTAATAGCGTTATTAGCCATAAATGCATAACTATTCATCTTTAAATGTATACACATATACATTCACTGACTCTTAACTAATTCTGAATGTCATTCCCTGTCATATCCCTGGCCTTTCCCTGTTATGTCCAACTGTCTATTCTGGGTTGTCATATGTAGTTTAAGGCCTAAGATTAGGGCCCCATATTATGTACTGCCTTGACATCTGGTGAAATTGAGATGGCTTGAAATTAAGATGGCCTAAAATGGCTTATTGCAAGTTCCCTTCACACTCTGCTTTCATGGATGAGGTCTCCTATCAAAACAACCCTCCTTATCAGGGAGACCAGGCACAGTTTCCTGAATAGCAGGTTTCATTACCTTGCCAGCCCAGAGAATTGCTCAAACAAGCCAAGCCAATCACATCCTTCTGGAGGAACCAAGGGCATCTCACCCTCTTGACACAACAATACCCCCACACCCCTTGAACTTCTGGCTGTTGACTCTCCTCTGGAGTGTTACCCCTCTGTGACTCTGCTTAGTGAGTGGTATCCTCTACCCTGAGCTGCGAGCGTATGTGAGTAATAACTTGAGATCAACTGCTGTTGATCTAACCTGCCAGTATTGGGTGTCATATGTTCAACTGTCCCCATAACCCTAGGGCGGGAATCCCTCTCTCACCAACAAAGAAACAAAGAGGTTACTAAAACCTCATAAAACCACTTAGATTGGTCTAATGCTCAGACCTGTTTGTGCTTTGAGTAAATACGTCATTTGTTTTGTGTACTTTCAGGGTGATCGCCAAATTTTAGAGATCTGGAGGGGCAAATAAAATGATTGGAGGTGTGGAGTAAAGTGCTTTTTATGTCAATGAATAAGATGTACTGACATGTATTGAACACTTTCCCCAATACCCTCACGTAGTTCTATTAGTGTAGTGGCTACTTGTATAAAATAATAGAGGATAAAGTAAAAAGAGAAAGTAACACAAAACAATGCATTCCAGTTACCAAAGGATGATCAGAAGAGAGACTGCTCTGCAGAACAGTGAAAGCTCACTCTGTTTCAACAAGTGATACACAACAGGTACTCTCACACAGGAGTTGTTCTTTAATAAACATTTTCATCTTAAAATAAGATTACTATTAGACCGAGGTACATTTGTTTACCTTTCATTTCTTTTACATTCTGCTATGCACGATTTCTATATGCCATGAGTCCAATTTTTTTGTCCTTGAGTTACTCCTATTTTAGGCATGTTTGAGATACAGAGGCAAAAAGCGTAATCAGAATAAAGGGGGAACAAATCAAAACAAAAAAAAAGTAGCTACGGGATCTGGAAGGGAGTATGTATTACAGGTTTACCTGCTAAAATTAAGATATGATCCTTATTTAAAGGTAATTATTATGTGCTTCCACATCTGTATACTAAATGGAAGCATTTGAAATGTTTTTGAACTTTTAAAATGTGAAATATTATGAAGTAATCAAATGTAAAATGGTGAATTTTAGTAGTTACAGGATCAGAGAAAGAGTAGGCACTTGGTTCTTTATTATTCTGTTTTAGTCACTTTAAATGAGTTCAAGGTGGAAAGAACAATTTTTGTTGTGAAGTAAACATATGGTTACATAGAATTTGCAAAATTAAATTTCAAATACATAATCCTTTACTGAGAATTATATCAAAGATTAAAAATGATGCTGTGGGTGGGTGCCCAATTCCTCAGTACTAAATATAAGTCATTGCTGTCCACATTCTTTGTCTTTTTGCATGGCAAAATGATGCCTAAAATGTATTACTTAGCCAATTTATTCTGTGGTCATTTTCTTGAAAATTCCATTTCAACACAAAGAGTTATTTTTTTGTCTTGTTCAAGCCAATTTTCTCATCACTGTCTTTTGAATATTTTTCCTCTTATGTAAATTATTTCTACCAGTATTAAGTAATGTTCTGCTATCTTAAGATAAAACAACAGCCAGAACTATTTGTTGCTTGTTTTCTTAACACATTCCATTTACGGCCATGTTTAGTTACAGGTATTCCTTAAGAAGAGTTGTCTCTACTCACTTTTTCTATGACCATAACTTCTCTTCTCTTTTCTTATTACTCCAATCTGACTTTTGCTCCCATAACTGCACTGAACTTCTTCTTACTAAGGTAGCTAATGACTTCCTTTATGTTAAAAAGGAATTGTCCGAAATGTTCAACACGGTTTCCAGCCTGTCTTTTGGAAACCCTTCTCTTAGAAACTGTTTTCCCATATACTCCTTGTTTTCCTCCTATCCTTCTGGCCACTACCTTTTATGATAGTTTCCCTAATACTTTTTTTTTTTTAATTCTTCTCTTTCTCTGCTTTGCTTCTAAATATTGGTCTGTAAAGCAGCAGTCCTGGACCTTTTCTCTTTCTAGATTCTTTTCTGGGAAAATTCCATCCTTAATAGTCTCTGTGTGTTAGTATTTCTCCAGCCCAGCCTCTATCATGAGGTCAGACCCAAGCAGCCAAAAGGATATGTGACATCTTCATTCTCCTGCCCCACAGTCACCACAAATTTAACATATTCAAACTTGAACTCTTGATTAAGTCTTTCCCTTCATCTCTCATTTAAATATTTCTTCTCCAGTCTTTGCCAGTTCTACCTTTCAGGTCCTCAGGCTAGATTCCTGAGAACCAGCTTCTTGTTCCAACGTCCACGTCCCAGCCATCAGTATAGTCTATTGATTTCACCCAGGCATTCACAGAAACTTAAGCATCGTCATCCTCCCTTCCTAACTTTCATATCCAAACTGTCACTAAGTCCTATTGATTCTGTCTCCAAATTATCAAATTTCCAAATTTCCTTCTGTCTACAACATATCCACTTTAGACAAAAATCACCTTTGTTTTTGTTATGGATGTGACAATTGCCACCTAACCAGTTCCTCCATTCCATTTTAGCTTCCATCTCTCCACTATTCAAGAACAATAAGGGCTTTTTCAATGCTTGCGAGTAAAATACGCTCAGTGTAATACATATAAAATGCACTGATCTTAAGTATACAGCTTTGGAAGTTTATATATATGTGTATATATACACCTATATATATATATATACACACCTATATATATACACCTATATATATACACACCTATATATATACCTATATATATACACACCATATATATACCTATATATATACACACCATATATATATACCCATTTATGTGTGTGTGTGTGTGTATGTATATATATATACATATACCCATTTAGCCACCACCCTGGTCACACAGATACCATTGTTTTTATGTCAAGAAGAGCTTTAATTTACTCATTTAAAAAAATTACTCATTTTAAAAAACTCCAAATGCAATACACTATTGTGTAAGTATAGTAAGAAAGACCAGAGATCTAATGTACAACACGAGGACTATAACTGCAGTCTTTTCTAAGGATTCAGCTCCCTCATGTGTTCTCATTCATGAAATAGTCTCTTTCAAGCAACGTGACTCATGAATCTGAGTTGTTTTTGCATAGATTGATAATGAATGACCCTCTCTCTTTGTGTCTGTCTCCTCATCATCCATCCAGCCAAATTGTCTTTGCTAAGAGACATTTATTTTCTTAATTTTTTTTTAGAGAAAAGGTCTTGCTTCCCTGCCCAGGCTGGACTCTGACTCCTAGGCTCAAGTGATCCTCGTGCCTCAGCCTTCCGAGTAGCTGGCACTACAAGCATTCACCACTGTGCTCAGCCATTTATGTATTACTTAACCTGTTATTCTATCCTACTACTGTCAATTGTGTCAATCCTATGACTCCTGGACAGCCTTATTTATTTCCTGCCCACTGGGGACATATAAATAGACCAATGGTCACCCTTGATCTCATACTTGCCAGATTTCTCTCTTATGGGCCACTTAGACCACCTGTGTTTATTCATTTTATTATTATTATATTTTTCAAGGTCTAAAACATTTACAAATCAACCGTTTCAAAAAATACTATTGATAAAGAATAATAAAAGATTATGTATTCCTGAAATAAGTTATTGCTTTACTAACTGTACTTTATTTAGCAGCACCATCAATAGAAGACATACTAAGAATTTTTATACAATAAGTCCTCACTACTAGGGCTCAAAATCCCATGGTTGTCCTTACTGAGATTTCGGATAGCAATGTCCTTAACCTATAATTAGGCATCATACAGTTAATTTTATCATTGCTTTTCTATTTTTCAATAACTGTTATTAAAACCTGCACACACACACAGACATAGTGGAACCTAAAAATGGCCTTACATACTAAGAACATTGAAATACGGTGTGATTTTACTATATGAAAAGAAAGATGTTCTTTTTATATTGTTAAGGTTAATATATTTAAAATTTCTTAAACTTTTATCTTTGTGAATAAATTATAGAAAAAATAATCTATTCATAATACAAATATTAAGTTTTATAGTGACCTGAAAATTAAACATTTCTCAAATCTATTGCTCTCATATCCTTTAAGTTACCTAGCGAGTACAAAGGTTTTCTTCATTTGATGGAATAATAAGCTTAAGTTTAAAAAATCAGAGAAAGACATAAGACTAACTTAAGGGTATAGGTACTGTATTTTAAAACATATTAACATTAAAGAATTTCCTAAGAAGTAACAGAAAATTTTTGATATTCTTAAAATTTTTTCCTCATTGCATTATAATATTATCTTCAATTAAAAACTGCAAATTTGTATTTCCCAAGTTTGTTTTTTTTTCTTACTGGGCAATGGATTCAGCTGCATCCATTTCTTATTTCCACCTAATGCTTCTTAAATTAATTTTTTCTGATGAAAGTGAATTTAGATAAACACAGTAATTATGAAGCTGAAAAACTGGCAAATATTTTAAATAGATTTAATTCCTAAAATAAATTCTTCCTCACTCATGCTGTCTGTTCAAATGCATACTCACATGCGTGGCCCTCCCTAGAGGGAATGCATCTAATTGAATATGATATTTTACAGCCCTAAGGCATGTTTGTCATAACCAGGATGTTGAATATTTGCAGTCATTAAGAAATGGCTGTGTAACAAAAGTTTCACAGGATTCAAAACTAAACAGAATATTGAAGCTAAATCACATTTATGCTGTATGTATGTGATACTACATTGATCAATTAGTACAATTTCATCAAATAATTGTGTGAGTTTTATTCTTTACAAAACATGAAAATAAATAAACATGTTGTCAAGTATAGACAGTCCTGAGTACACAACTAAACTTTGTTACATGCATGTGCTTACAAGTTCGTCGTATGGAAATTTGGGTTGTATTTGCTCGTGGAGATTATTATTAGCTTTACCGTGTGGTCCACAAAAGCACCTTTAGTCCAAAATGGGGCTATAATAATTATCAGCTCTTCAGCCCTTCTTTGATATTATGTTTGCTCAAGATCCTACACTGCTCAAGACACTGAACTTCTCTGGCCCTAAACCAATTTAGATCACATCTCTCTTCTAAGATGTGATCCTTTTGAGTTCTGTACTATCTATCTCTCTGATATACTAAGAGTCTCAAGTGAGCTGTGAAAGTGTCACTATGAGTGTGAGAAATTCATAATTCTCTTGCAGTCTAGCAGTTAGTGACACAGGTAAGGAAAGGGTTGTGTTGGGTCAGACTGTATTGGCAGGGGATGTTTACGCACATGGGTTAAAAGGAATAAGCAATTCCTAAGATGATACCTGCTCAAATAGACTCTGATGGATGTTTCCTATTAAACTAACCAGCTTTCTGAGTAAATAAAGCATTTATTTATTTATTTTAGCATTGAGTAAATAGGGCCATAGACAACTAAATAATTAAATTGAACAAAGGAGCAATTTCTGTTATTATTCCAAACCTCCCTGTGTTTAAAGTATTCGAGTCATTCCCTAATGATCACTCTTGCCATGTGATAGATTTTGCTACGGTTTGAATGTTCGTGTCCTCTCATAAATACATATGCTGAAATCCCAAACTCTAATGTGATGGTATTAAAAGATGTATTCATCTGAGAGCTATGAGGGCATTTCCCTTGTGAATGGGATTAAGTTTCTTATAAAGGAGATTTCTCACAGTGTTACCTAGGTTGTTATTTACTCTTCCGCTAAATAAGCCTTAGCATTTGTCCCATTTGCCCTTCCAGCTTCTGCCATGTAAGGACACAGCAAGTAGGTCCTTACAAAATGCTGGCATCTTGATCTTGGACTTACTAGCTTCCAGAATAAATTTCTCTTCTCTATAAATTAGAGTCTCAGATATTTTGTTTTAGCAGCACAAACAGACTAAGACAGAATTCATCATTTTTAAAAAGGCCCACCTTACCAAAATATCACCATTGTCTACCACAAGTGGAATTGTTTGTCTTGCTAGCAACTTCTAAGGAAAAAAAAAACAAAACTAAAAAAAAATTAAAGGACTACCATTTCACACCTATTAGGATGGCAATTATCAAAGAAACAGAAAATAAGTGTCAATAGTGTTGAAGAAAAATTGAAACCTCTGTGCACTGCTAAAGGAAATGTAAATGTGGCAGACATTGTAGAAAACAGTATGGCAAATTCCTTGAAATAGTTAAGATAGAGTTTCCACATGATTCAGAAATGCCACTTCTGGATATTTAGCTAAAATAACTGACAGTAGGTACTCAAAAAATATTTGTACATTCACATTTACAGCAGCATTATTCATAATATTCAAAAGGGGAAAGTAACCCATATGTCCATGGATAGGTGAATAAATAATCAAAATGTGGTATATACATACAATGAAGTATATTCTTTATCTCACTTGGAGAATTAGTTTCTTCATATGGTAGAAAACAAAGCTGCACAGTGATTGGCTTATTATAATCTCTTTAGCACTTGAGGCTGATCAAATGTGAATGGATGTACCATTTTGTAATAAACTCATACTCCCTACATGGTACAAGAGTCAAGGGCACAATTTCTGGAGGAAAGAGATAATGGATGTAGAGGGGTTGAGTTGAGCAGAAGTTCAGGGAAGGTACAGACTTATCAATTTCAACCTTGGATAACAAATAGGCATCATTTAATAGAAAAAAATTCTACGGTTCTTCAGTATGACCATAAAGTATATTTATGATAATATTATTTGAACATGTACAAATAGCATACAAATACATCATGTTTATAGCTCATAAAATATGAAATAACAATTAAAATTAAACATAAATGATAGAAAACCCAGAAAATTCAAATTAAAATCATTTGACTTAAATTAACTAAATGAAATCGATGGGATATTATTTTTCTTTAATGAAAATGGTATTTGGAATTTAAATATGAGAATAAGAAAGAATAGCAAAGACTTGGAACCAACCTAACTGTCCATCAATGATAGACTGGAAAAAGAAAATGTGGCACATATACACTATGGAATGCTATGCAGCCATAAAAAAGGATGAGTTCATGTTCTTTGCAGGGACATGGATGAAGCTGAAAACCATCATTCTCTGAAAACTAACACAGGAATAGAAAACCAAACACTGCATGTTCTCACTCATAAGTAGCAGTTGAACAATGAGAACACACGGACACAGGGAGGAGACCATCACATACTGGGGCCTGTCAGGGGGTGGGGGGACTAAGGGAGAGATAGCATTAGAAGAAATACCTAATGTAGATGACAGGTTGATGGGTGCAGCAAACCACCATGGCATGTGTATACCTATGTTAACAAACCTGCACGTTCTGCATATGTATCCCAGAACTTAAAGTATAAAAACAATAACAAAAAAAGAATAAAGTCCAAAAGAAAATAAATAAAAAAAGAAAAGAAAGAGATGAAGTAATGTTTTTCAGTTTTCATGGATACAATACCATATACATTGTGGTCACAATTCTGTTATGACTATTATCTTTTACAAACACTGCAGAAGTCACTGCCACAGAATGCTGTGTTGCTATTTCGCCTTCATGTGATTCATAATTCATATTTCAAGTCCTCCTTTAGTACTTTCACATTGTTTTGCAATAATTGAAGTGATGCTATTATTCAGCAAGGGGATCAAAAATTAAAACATGAAAATCATGTAGTACTACATATTTTTAAGGATGGATTTTCAGATTTTTTCAGAATATGAATAATTAGATAATAATTGACATAATTTTACTATTAAAGTATTATAACAAAAAAGTGCATGTCCTTAGCTTGAGTAACATTAGAATTAGACTACTGATGGAATTTCAAAAGGACTGGGGAAGGACTGAAAAAAAGAGTCAAGTATATTTTGGAGGAGGAACAAGTATTTTTTTCATTTAGCTACACTGCTTTATTTGAAGGGTAAACTCAGCTTTAAAACTACATTTTATAGGGTTAACATTGTTTTGTCTACTGGTTTTTAACACATTTCTATATTCTTATGCATAATGAACAGTAATTGGTTTGGGATTGATTAAAAGAAACGTGCTATAAATTAAAGATATATATTTTAAATTCTTGAGCAACAACTGAGAAGGAAATAAAGAAGTATAACTAACAAGCCAATAGTAGATATAAAACAAAATCATTAGAAATTATTAAAAATACTCAAGTAACCCAAAAGAATAAGGGGCAAAAGCTATAAACTACAGAGAGATAAAATATAAAACAGCAAAATGGCAGATTTAAGTTAAACCATATCAATAATTGCATGAAGTGTACATATCTCAATCAAAAGGCAAACATGGTCAGATTAGATGAAAAAACAAGAGCCAATTATATTATAAGATCTCTAAAAGAAACACACAATATCACTTGTAATACTGGCCAACTGTTTCAGATATGAAAGTCCCAGAGAGGGAATTCACTGGCTTTGCTTGGCCAAGGTAACTATCTTTAGACTGATCAAATGTTACCAGAGTGAAACACACAATAAATATAATCACATAATTGACTAAAAGTAAAAGGTTTGGAGAAAGACCTGTCATGAAAACACTAAATTGAAGAAATTTGGAATGACCATACAGGTATTAACATCAAATAAAGCCAACTTAGAACATTACCAAGGATAACAACAAATGTAAAAGCAACAAGACAATTCATCAAGAAGACATAAAAATCTTAAGTGTGTATACACCTAACAACAGAGATTTAAAATGCATAAAGAAAAAAGATAAAATAAGAGAAACAGACAAAACTACAAGAACATAGACTTTTGTCTTAATAACTCATAGAAAAAAAGAGAAAATATCATTAGGAATATAGACAACGTAAACTACACTACCAACCAATTTGACCTAATAGATATTTATAGAACACTCTAGCAAACAGCAGCATAACATATATTATTTTCAACTACACATGACACATTCTGCAAGACAGTGCTCATTCTGGGCCAGAAAATAAACCTCAAACTTAAAAGAATGAAACGGAGTTTAAACAGGAAACACTAAGAAAGATGCATGGGAAATTCCCAAATGTTTGGAAATTAAATACTGCATTTATAAATCACCCACATGTATCCAAGGGAAAGTCAAAAGAAAAATAAAATATGTTGAACTAAATGGAAATGAAAACATAACATACAAATTCATGGAATGCAGGTAAGTAGCACTTAGAGTAAAATTTAAAGCATCATACGAAATAAGATAATAAGTGTGCTTAGCGATGCCTCATGATATTTGGTCAATGTATAAAAATGAATTGTATTTATATAGTCTAGCAATAAACTGGAAATTAAAGTATTAAAAAACTATAACTTTTCTTAGAACAATATAAGTCATGAAATAAAGATACATTTAACAAATAAATGCAAGATTTCTGTGCTGAAAACTTAAAAATGCTGATGAGAAAAATGAAAGAATACATACATATTTGCCAGTTCCATTGATCACAAGACTCAATATCATTATAGCATCAATTTTTCTCAAATTGATCTATGATTTCAATTATAATCATGGACATTCAAAATAGAAATAGTCTTATTTGGAAAGTTCACATTGTAAACCAAAAATGGAATTTTGAGCACTCTGTCCTCCCCCCGCAACAAGGCAACCAACTGAATGGACCCCTCCTTTTGGTCAAGGACATTCCAAAAATAACCTGAAACAAGAGTAGAGGCCATGATGGGAACAAGTGGTCAAACATCTCTCATTATATCCTCCTCCCTTTGCAATTTAGGCGCAATCAACCAGTGTAACATTAAAACAGATACTTAAGATGATCTCTTCTCTCTGAAGCCTGCTACCTGAAGGCTTCCTCAGCATAATAAAACCTTGCTCTCCATAACTCCTTATATTAACTTAAATACTAACTTCTATTGATTCCAGGTCTTTAGATAAACTCAACTAATTACCATTCAGAAAATCTTCAAATCCACCTACGACCTGGAAGCCTCCACTTTGAGTTGTCCCACATTTCCAGACTGAACCAATGTACAAGGTACATGTATTGATTGATGTCTTATGTCTCCCTAAAACATACAAAACCAATGTATATCCCAACCACCTTGGGCACATGTTTTGAGGACCTCCTGAGACTTTGTCATAGGAACATACTTAGCCTTGGCAACATAAACTTCTAAATTGGTTGATATCTGTCCCAAATAATTTAAGTTTACAGCACTCAAACCTAAGCTAAAAATATAGATTAATCAAAATAGCTCTGAAAAAGAGCAAAATATGAGGAGTCACACTACATGATTTCAAGGTTCAAACATGAAGACAGGCTATGTTGGCCTAAAGGTAAACATGTAGATCAAACAGATAGATTAGAAAGCCCAGAAGTAGACCCAGACAAATACAGACTCATACATATATAATCAATAGGTCAAACGTGGCAAGGTGATTCAATAAGGAATGGGCAATATTTGAACAAAAATGAATGTCTATGCTTACATTTTACCATATAAAAATAGTGCAAGTTTTCTTTTTATCAAGATGGCAGACTAGAGATATCAGATGCCAGTTTTTCTCAGAAAGAAGATCCAAAGTTATAGGCCCAAGGGAAAAACTGGAGTGCAGCGAGTCCAGCAGAGGTTGACCACTGAGGAACTTGGAGTCCCATAGAAAGAATAGGTGGAGGTGTTTCTTTGCTCCCCCAAACCTTTGGTGGCCTGCTGACAACCAAACCGTTGGAGAGCTAGTCTACCCTCATAAGCCCAGGCATTACTTTTGGCACTGATTTGGGAACTTCTGGAGAACAGAGCATCAGGTGGTCAGCCTGTGCAGGTTCATTCACTCTTTCTTCAAATCTGAGCTGAGGCAGTAGGCATCATACTGGCATCATACTGGTTGTGCACCTGTTGTGGGCCAGTAACCTGCCCAGAGAATCTCAGTCCTTTTGTCTCCACATCACTAGGTGCACTCCATGAATATTTCATAGAGTGTACTTTGGAAAATTCACATTGTAAACAAAAAATAGAATATATAGAAAAAATAGAATACAAAATAGAAATATGACTGGGACAACCATAGGAGATGGTTGCTCTGGGGAGCTGTAGGATCCCAAGAGATTTAGCCCACAGTATGGGCTGCCCCTAGGGTAAAGAATATTACAGCCATCGAAGTGCACTTTGGGACATAGGAAACAAGATCACATGGTCTCCCTGGCCAGAGAGCCCCCTTTTTGTCACCAGAAGGTGACTGGGTGCTTCCATTCAAAATGTGGGCCTGGCACAGATCAATGAAAAAGGGGAGTGTTGCTCCATTCCAGTGGGCAGGGGGCATGAATGGCTAGAAATGGATGTGAAAAGAGGATTTTCTCTCTCTTGTCCACTGCTGTGGATATGGCATGTCTTTTCACACTGGCAGTTGGCACATGCTTACTTGAAGACAGTCATTCCAGTGCTATTTAGGGCAGCTGCACCCCCACTGAAATTGTGCCTGCCTGTCCAGACTTGCACGAAGTGTTGTGCTCATCTCCCACTCCATATGTGGAGCAGCAGCATTTCTGCAGTGGAGTGCAGACCTGCCACAGAGCTATCTGTTTGTGCTGAGGGAAGAGGATCCACCCCAAGGCCATTTTGGTGGTAGCTGCAGTTCAAGCATTTTCCATGGACTTCAGTTACATTGTGGCCTTGAGGTAAAGCATAATGTCTTTTTGAAATGAAGCTCCTGAGCCCTGGGATGAGGGTATGATAGGGAAATGAATCACATTTCTACCTGCCTAGGACGAGTGGTATCCCTCTCCTTATACCACCCTGTGGAGACCTCACCACATACGACCATGAACTTCCTCAACCATCCCAGTCATAGTGGGTGCTTCTGGTCATCTTCAGGGTGTTTAAGAGTGAGCCAGCTCTTATTTGTAATTGCCACCTACTGGACTGGAGGCTAAACTTCACAATCAAATAAAAATACTTGTTGACAGAAGGGTATAGTGCTAGGAAGGAAGATAATCTTCCTGAGGCCTCCACATTCCAAGCCATGAAAAATATAGTGCGTTGGTTCATATGCCCAATGCATTGTTGCAAAAGTCAGCATTTCAAAAATCCATCACACAGAAATTATCTCTAAAAAAGGAATAAATATGAAGGCTTGCCCCCTGAAAGCAAACAGAATTGAAGGCAAACAATTATATAACTTATATTACAGCCCCAGCTTCAAGAAAGAAAAGTATGAAGATAAAGTTCCATCCAAGCGAAAGCAAATTCAAATATAAGAAGTGACAGCCTCTCCAGATGAGAAGAAATCAGCATAAGAACCCTTACAGTACAAAAACACAGTGATTTGACACTCCCAAAGGATCACACTGTCTCTAGCAATGGAACCTAACCAATAGGGAATTCTCAAATGACAGATAATTCAAAATACGAAATGTAAGAAAGCTCAATGAGATCCTAGAGAAAGTTGAAAACCAACACAAAGAAATCAGATAAACAATTCAAGTTATACATGAAAAATTGACTAAAAAGATAGATTTAAAAAAAAACAGAACTTCTGGAAATAAAAAATACATTAAAAGATTTATAAAATATAGTTGAAAGCTTCAAAATAGATTAGACCAAGCATAAGAAAGAATTTAAGATCCTGAAGACCAGGTCCTTTGAATTAATCCACTTACACAAAAATAAAGAAAAAATAATTTTAAAAAAGTGAACAAAGCCTTCAAGAAATAGAGGATTATGTAAAAAAGACAAACCTATGAGACATATGCATTTCTGAAAGAGAAGAAGGAATGGTAAAAAGTAAGGAAAACATATTTGATGGCATAATTTTTAAAAATTTCCCTGGTCTAGATAGAGATTTAAACATTCAGATACCAGAAGCTAAAATTACAACTGGGAGAAATTCTAAAAAACAAATCTTATTGTCAGGCCTCTGAGCTCAAGCCTGCATGTATACATCCAGATGGCCTGAAGCAACTGAAGAACCACAAAAGAAGTGAAAATAGTCAGTTCCTGCCTTAACTGATGACATTCCACCATTGTGATTTGTTCCTGCCCCACCCTAACTGATCAATTGACCTTGTGAAATTCCTTCTCCTGGACAATGAGTCTCAAAAGCTCCCCACCAAGCACCTTGTGACCCCCACCCCTACCCACAGGAGAAAACCCCCTTTGAGTGTAATTTTCCACTACCTACCCAAATCTGATAAAACTGCCCCACCCCTATCTCCCTTTGCTGACTCCTTTTTTGGACTCAGTCCTCCTGCACCCAGGTGATTAAAAAGCTTTATTGCTCACACAAAGCCTGCTTGGTGGTCTCTTCACATGGACACACATGACATTTGGTGCCAAAGACCCGGGACAGGGGGACTCCTTCCAGAGACCAGTCCCCTGTCCTCGCCCTCACTCCGTGAGGAGATCCACCTATGACCTTGGGTCCACAGACCAGCCCAAGGAACATCTCACTAATTTCAAATCAGGTAAGCAGTTTCTTCACTCTCTTCTTCAGCCTGTCTTGCTACCCTTCAATCTCCCTGTCCTTCCAATTCCAGTTCTTTTTCCTCTCTAGTAGTGATGAAGGAGACACATTTTATCTGTGGACCCAAAACTCCAGCGCCAGTCACGGACTCAGGAAGACAGTCTTCCCTTGGTGTCTGATCATCACGGGGATGCCTGCCCTGATCATTCACCCACATTCCATTGGTGTCTGATCATCACAGAGACACCTGCCCTGATCATTCACCCACATTCCATAGGTGTCTGGTCACCACAGGGATGCCTGCCTTGGCCATTCACCCACATTCCCTTGGTGGCAAGTCAACTGTGGGACACCTGCTTTGGCTGCTCACCCACTTTACAGCCCAGGGCTGCTCACCACCCCCTTCTCTGTGTCTCTACCTTTCTCTTTAAACTTAACTCCTTCACCATGGGCAACCTTCCACCCTCTATTCTCCCTTAGCCTGTGTTCTCAAGAACTTAAAACCTCTTCAGCTCACACCTGATCTAAAACGTAATGCCTTATTTTCTTATGCAACACTGCTTGGCCCCAATACAAACCCGATAATGGTTCTAAACGGCCAGAAAATGACTCTTTCAATTTTTACATCCTACAAGATCTACATAATTTTTGTCATAAAATGGGCAAATAGTCTGAGGTGCCTGATGTCCAGGCATTCTTTACACATTGGTCCCTCCCTAGTCTCTGCTCCCAATGTGACTCATCCCAAATCTTTCTTTTTTCTCTCCTGTCTGTTCCTTCAGTCTCCACCCCAAGTTCGGAGTCCTTTGAATCCTCCTTTTGTACTGACCCATCTGACCTCTCCCCTCCTCCCCAGGCTGCTCCTTGCCAGGCTAAGCCAGGTCCCAATTCTTCCACAGCCTCTCCTCCCCTGCCCTATAACCCTTCTATTACCTCCCCTCCTCACACCCAGTCTGGTTTACAGTTTCTTTCTGCAACTAGCTCTCCCCCACCTGCCCAACAATTTCCTCTTAGAGAGCTGGCTAGAACTGAAAGCACAGTCAAGGTACATGTGCCTTTTTCTCTATTGGACCTCTCCCAGATCACTTAGCGTTTAGGCTCTCTTTCATCAAATATACAAACACAGCTCAGTCTATGGCCCATTTGGCAACAACCCTTACATGATTTACCACCCTAGACCCAGAGCGGACAGAAAGCCATCTTATTCTGAATGTGCATTTTATTACCCAATCCACTCCCGACATTAGAAAAAGCTCCAAAAATTGGATTCCAGCCCTAAAACCCCACAACAGGACTTAATTAACCTCACCTTCAAGGTGTACAATAACAGAGAAGAGGTAGCCAAGTGGCAACATATTTCTGAGTTGCAATTACTTGCCTCCACTGTGAGAGAAACCCCAGCCACATCTCCAGCACACAAGAACTTCCAAACACCTAAGATGAAGTGGTTACGCATTCCTCCAGGACCTCCTCCCTCAAGATCTTGCTTCAAGTGCCAGAAATCTGGCTACTGTGCTAAGGAATGCTTGCAGCCCAGGATTCCTCCTAAGCCATGTCCCATCTGTGCAGGACCCCACTGGAAATCAGACTGTCCAACTCACTTGATAACCACTCTCAGAGCCCCTGGAACTCTGGCCCAAGGCTAATGGACTGACTCCTTCCCAGATCTTCTCGGCTTAGGGGCTGAAGACTGACTCTGCCCAATCGCCTCGGAAGCCTCCTGCACCATCACAGACACTTTGGGTAACTCTTACAGTGGAGGTTAAGTCTGTCCCCTTCTTAATCAATACGGAGGCTACGCACTCCACATTACCTTCTTTTCAAGGGCTTTTTTCCCTTGCCTCCATAACTGTTGTGGATATTGACGGCCAGGCTTCCAAACCTCTTAAAACTCCCTAACTCTGGTGCTAACTTGGACAACATTCTTTTATACACTCTTTTTTAGCTATCCCCACCTGCCCAGCTCCCTTATTAGGTCATTTTCACTAAATTATCTGCTTCCTGGACTATTCTTGGGCTACAGCCACACCTCACTGCCACCCTTTTCCCTAGTTCAAAGCCTGCTTTGCATCCTCCCCTTGTGTCTCCCTACCTTAATCCACAAGTATGGGATACCTCTACTCCCACCTTGGTGACTGAACATGCACACCTTATCATCCCATTTAAACCTAATCACCCTTACCCCACTCAACACCAACATCCCATCCCACAGCAGGCTTTAAAAGGGTTAAAGCCTATTATTACCCACCTGTTACAACATGGCCACTTAAAGCCTACAAATTCTCCTTACAACTCCCCTATCCTACCCATCCAGAAAATGGACAATTCTTACAGGTTGGTCCAGGATCTTCACCTTAACAACCAAATTGTCTTGCCTATCCACCCCGTGGTGCCAAACCCATATACTCTCCTATTCTCAGTACCTCCCTCCACAACCCATTATTCTGTTCTGAATCTCAAAAATGCTTTCTTTACTATTCCTTTGCACCCTTCATCCCAGTCTCTCTTCCATTTTACTTGGACTGACCCTGACACCCATGAGTCTCAGCAACTTACCTGGGCTGTACTGCTTCCTACAAGGCTTCAGGGGCAGCCCTCATTACTTCAGTCAAGCCATTTCTCATGATTTACTTTATTTTCTTGTGACCCCTGCCCCTGCCCAAAGAGAAAAACCCCCTTTAACTGTAATTTTCCACTATCTATTCAAATCCTATAAAACTGCCCCACCCCTATCTCTCTTTGCTGACTCCTTTTTTGGACTCAGTTTGCCTCCACCCAGGTGACTAAAAAGCTTTATTGCTCACACAAAGCCTGTTTGGTGGTCTCTTCACACGGACATACGTGAAAATTATCAAGGCTCATAGCCATCAGACCATCAATAATCAACATGAAGGAAAAAAATCCTAAAAGCATTTAGAGAGAAGCATCAAATCACCTACAAAGGAAATCCTATCAGACTAACAGTGGACTTCTAAGTAGAAACCTTATAAGCCAGAAAGGACTGAGGTCTTATTTTCAGTCTTTTTCTAAAGAAAAGAACTGAAAGCGAAAAATTTTGTGTCCTGCTAAACTACCTTCATAAGTGAAGAAGAAATAAATTCTTTCTCAGAGGAGCAAATGCTAAGGGAATTCATCACCACTAGACCAGTGCTATAAGATATACTCAAAGGCATTTAAACATGAAAATAAAAGGACAATATTTGTATCATAAAAGCATATATAAATGAAAAGCTCATAGATTTCATAAAGCAATTGCACAGTTGAGACTACAAGACAACTACGTAACAACATAATGACAGAAATAAAACCTGGGGGGTAGGCGGGGCCAAGATGGTCAACTAGAAAGAGGAGCATTCCAAGGCTCTCGTAAAAACAAAACAAAACAAAACAAAACCAAACATAATAAGCATGTGAGTTTTTCACCAGCAACCAAGGTATTCATATTCTCTCATCAGAACTGACTAGGAGGCTGGCATGACCTACAGAGAGAAGGAAGAGCAGTGTGGTATGGCAGCCCACCTGAGAGGCACAGAGGGCAGGGGAGCCGCCTCCCCACACCCAAGGGAGGCGGTGAGAGAGTGTGCCACCTAGCCAGGGAAACTGCTTTTTCCATGGAACTGTGCAAACCACAGACTGGAAAATCCCACTCATGAACCCACTCCACCAGAGCCTAGTGTCCCAACCCTGGAACACACAAATTCTCAACAGCCTCTCAGCTGGAATCTGCTTAAGCCTACTGAACTCCTGAGGGGAGGGGCAACAGCATCCCAACTGTGGCTGCCTACCATCTCAGCTTTTGGAGCTCCTCGGGGAAGGGGTAGCAGCCAGTACTGGGACTCACAACTGCCTAACACACTAAGCTCCCTGGGCAGGTGAAGTGCAGCATCCATCTCTGTAGCTCTAGCCTGTGCTTTTCCCCTGCTGGAGCCAAGGAGGCTGGATGGCTTGGTCCCAAGACTTGTCCCCCACAGCCCAACATACTGGCTGTGGCAGTCTGTGACAAGAGTGCCTCTTGAGTCCTGACCCTGACTCATCCTTCCTCATTGGGTGGGGCTTCCCTGCAGGAACTCCAATAACCCCAGCCAGAGGCTCGGGGACAGAACCTGATCTCCCTGGGCCTGAGCCCCTAGTGGGAGAGGTGGCCGCAGACACAGCTTTTCCTCCTGGTAGTCCTGAGGAATATGGGCAGCCTAGATGAGTGGGTTTCCTCCCAGTGAGGCACACTCCCTCCACCTGCTTCATTAAACAGGTCCTGTTCGCTGTGCCACCCCACTGAGTGAGACACTCCAACAGGGGTAGTCAGACATCCTATACAGGAGCGATCCTACTGGAATCAGGTTGGTGCTCCTCAAGGTCAGAGGTCCTAGAAGAAGGAGGAGGCATCCATCTTGGCTGTTCTCCAGCCTCCTTGAGTGACATCCCCAGGTGAGGGAGCGAATCAGATGGATGGGGACTGACATGAACCCCCAGGAATCTGCAGCAGCCCTGCAGAAGAGGGAGCTGATCATTGAAAGAAAAATGAACAAGCAGAAAGCAATAATAATGGCATCAACAACAAGAACACAAAAGCTGTCACAATAACCCCATCCAAGGGTCAGCACCCTCAAAGACCAAAACTAGACAAACTCACAAGGATGAGAAAGAATCAATGAAAAATTGCTAAAACCCAAAAGACCAGAATGCCTCTTCTCCAAACGATCACAACGTCTCTCCATCAAGGGCACAGAACTGGATGGAGGATCAGGTGGATGATTTGACAGAAGTAGGCTTCAGAAGATGGGCAATACAAAACTATGCTGAGCTAAAGGAGCATGTTCTAACCCAATGCAAAGATGCTAAGAACATTGATAAAAGGTTAGAGGAATTGCTAACTAGAATAAGTTTAAAGAGGAATATAAACAACCTGATGGAGCTGAAAAACACAGCGTGAGAACTTCATGAAGCATACATAAGAATCAATAGCCGAATTGACCAACTGGAAGAAAGGATATCAGAGTTGGAAATCACCTTGCTAAAATAAGGCATGCAGACAAGACTAGAGAAAACAAGAATGAAAAGAAATGAACAAAGACTCCAAGAAATAAGGGACTTCATAAAGGACCGAACCTACAATTGATTGGAGTACCAGAAGGAGATGGGGAGAATGGAAACAAGCTGCAACTATTCTAAACCACCATGAGATATCGTCTCACGCCGTGATTATCAAAATATCAGGAAACAATACATGCTGGTGAGGCTGTGGAGAAATAGGAATGCTTTTACACTGTTGGTGGGAATGTAAGTTAGTTCAATCATTGTGGAAGACAGTGTGGTGATTCCTCAAGGATCTAGAACCAGAAATACCATTTGACCCAGCAATCCCATTACTGAGTATGTACCCAAAGGAATATAAGTCATTCTATTATAAAGACACATGTACACGCATGTTTACTGCAGCACTATTTACAATAGCAAAGACTTGGAACCAACCCAAATGCCCATCAATAATACATTGGATAAAGAAAATGTGGTACATATACACCATGGAATACTATGCTGCCATGAAAAGGAATGAGATTATGTTCTTTGCAGGGACATGGATGAAGCTGGAAGCCATAATCCTCAGCAGACTAACACAGCAACAGAAAATCAAACACTGCATGTTCTCACTCATAAGTGGTAGTTGAACAATGAGAACGCATGGACACAGAGAGGAGAACAACACACATCAGGGCCTGTTGGGGGATGAGGGTTGAGAGGAGGGAACTTAGAGGACGGGTCAATAGGAGCAGCAAACCACCATGGCACATGTATACCTATGTAACAAACCTGCACGTTCTGCACATGTATCCCATTTTTTAGAAGAAATCAAAAAACTAAAATAAAACCTTACATATCAAGATTAACCTTGAACAACAATGGTCTGAATGCTCCACTTAAAAGATATAAACTGGGCCGGGCGCGGTGGCTCACACTTGTAATCCCAGCACTTTGGGAGGCCAAGGCGGGCAGATCACGAGGTCAGGAGATCGAGACCACGGCAAAACCCCGTCTCTACTAAAAATACAGAAAAATTAGCCGGGTGTGGTGGCGGGCGCCTATAGTCCCAGCTACTCGGAGAGGCTGAGGCAGGAGAATGGCGTGAACCCGGGAGGCGGAGCTTGCAGTGAGCTGAGATCACGCCACTGCACTCCAGTCTGGGCGACAGAGCGAGACTCCGTCTCAAAAAAAAAAAAAAGATATAAACTGGCCAGTTGGATTAAAAAACAGTATCCACCATCTTCTGTCTACAGTAAACCAACCTAATCAGTAAAGGCACCCACAGACTAAAAGCAAAGGGTTTGGAAAGAGATATACCATGGTAAAGTAAAATAAAAATTACCAGGAGTAGCTATATTTACATAAATTCAAACAGACTTTAAACCAACAAAAGTAAAAAAAAAAAAGACAAAGGAAGTCATTTTATAATGACAAAATTTTCAATTCAACAAAAATATAAAACTATTCTAATTATGTATGCACCCAACACCAGAGCACACAGATTCATAAGGCAGATACTACCAGAACTAAGAAAAGAGATATATGGCAATATAATAATAGTGTGGAACTTCAACACCCCACTGACAGCATTAGATAGATCATTGAGGCTGAAAATCAACAAAGAAACCTTGGGTTTTAACTGGACTCTAGACCAACTGGGCCTACTAAACATTTACACAACATTTCATTCAACAACTGCAGAATGTATATATTTCTTCTCTGCACATGGAGCATTCCCTTAAAATTCTCTATGCTTTGCCATAAAGTAAGTCTCAATAAATTCAAAAAGCTGAAATCATATCAAGTGTCTTCTCAGAACACAGAATAATAAAATTAGAAATGAATACCAAGAGGAACCCTCAAAACTATACAAATACAGGGAACCTAAATAACTTGCTCCTAAATGATTTTTGGGTAAATAACAAAATTAAGGCAAAACATTTTAAAATGAATGAAAATACAGATACAACATACCAAAACCTCAGGGATACAGAAAAAGTGGTGCTAAGAGGAGGGTTTATAGCATTAAATGCCTACATCAAAATACAGAAATATCTCAAATTAACAAACCAGTGTCACAACCCAAGGTACTAGATAAACAAGGACTAAACAAACCCAAAGCTAACAGAAGAAAAAAGGTACCAAAGATCAGAGCAGAATTAAATGAGATAGAGTCCAAAAAGATTATACAACGAATAAAGCACACGAAGTTGTTTATTTGAAAGGATAAACAAAATTGATAGACCACTAGCTGAATCAAGCAAGAAAAAAGATGAGAAGATTCAAATAAGCACAATTAGAAATGATAAAGGTGATATTATGACTGTTAGCAGATAAACATAAAATATCATCAGAGGCTACTATGAGCATCTCTATGCACAAAAAAAACCCAGAAAATCTACTAGAAATAAATACATTTTTAAAAACATGCAACCTCTCAAGATTGAACCAAGAAGAAATAGAAAGGCTGCACAGACCAATAATGAGTAATAAAATTGAACCAGTAATAAAATACCTCCAGCCAAAAAAAGCTCAGAAACTGATGGATTCACAATGAATTTTACCAGATATACGAATAACAGTTAGTACCAATATTACCAAAACTATTCCAAAAAAAGAACAATAAAACAAAAAACAAAACAAAACAAAACAAAAAACAAGGAGATTTCTCTGTAATTCATTCTATGGAACCAGTATTGTCCTCAAACCAAAACCAAGCAAGGGCACCAAAAGAAGAAAACTATAGGCCAATATCTCTGATGAAAAAGATGCAAACATGCTCTACAAAACACTAGGAAGCCAAATCCACCATCACATCAAAAGTATAATACATCATGATCAAGTGGGTTTTATTCCAGGGATGTGAGAATGGTTCAACATATGCAAATCAATAGATGTGATTAACCATATAAGTAGAATTAAAAACAAAAGCCATATGATCATCTCAACTGATGCAGAAAAGGCATGCAGTAAAATCCAACACCCTCTCATGTTAAAAACCCTTCACAAAATAGGCATTAAAGAATCATATCTGAAAATAATAAAAGCCATAATACCAATCTACAGCCAACATCATTGTGAATGGGTAAAAGTTGAAATATTTTCCTTAATAACTGGAGAAAGACAAGGATGCTCACTTTCAACACTTTTATCCAACACAGTACTGGAAGTCTTTGACAGAGCAATCAAGAAAGAAATAAAAGGCATCCAAATTATAAAAAAGAGTAGTAAAATCATCTGTTTGCTTATGATATATGCTTATAACCAGAAAACTAAATACTCCACCAAAAGATTTTTAGACTTGATAGTGATATCAGTAAAGTTTCATGATACAAAGTCAACATAAAAAATCAGTAATATTTCTATACACCAATAACATTGAAGCTGAGAACCAAATCAAAAAGTTAATCCCATTTACACACACGCACATACAAAAAACCTAGGAATATATTCAACAATCCAGATGAGAGATCTCTGCAAGGAAAACTACAAAACACTGAGGAAAGACATTGGAGATGACAAAAAGAAATGAAAAACCATCTCATCTTTACTGATTGGAAGAATCAATATAGGTAAAATGACCATACGTCCCAAATCAATCAGCAGATTCAATGAAAATCTTATCAAATTACCAACATGAGTTTTCACATAATTAGAAAACAAATTCTAAAATTCATATGGAACCAAAAAGAGCCTGCATTACCCCAAAAAACAAAGAACAAAAAGAACAAAGCTAGAGATACCACATTACCTGATTTTGAGGCTATAGTAACTAAAACAGTATGATACAAGTACAGATATGGACACAAAGATCAATGGAACAGAATAGCGAACCCAGAAATAAAGCCACATATCTGTATTCAACAGATCTTCAACCAGATCAACAAAAATCATGGGAGAAGGACATCCTATTCAATACATTATGCTGAGAAAATTGGATAGCCACATGCAGAAGAATGAAATTTGGTCCCTATCTCTTACCATATAGGAAAATAACTTGAGATGGATTAAAGACTTAATCATAAGACCTGAAATTGCAAAAATCTTAGAAGAAACCCTGGAAAAAACTCTTCTGGACATGGACCCAGGCAAAAAATTTATGACTTGGTCTCAAAGTCAATTGCAGCAGAAACAAAATAGACAAGTTGTACTCAATTACTCTAAAAAGCTTCTTCACAGCAAAAGAAATAATCAACAGAGTAAGGAGAGAACTTACAAAATGAGAGAAAATATTTGCAAACTATGCATCTGATAACCCAGAATCTACAAGGAACTCAAACAGTTCAATAAGAGAAAAAACAAGTAACCCCATTAAAAAGTGGGCAAAGTACATGAACAGACATTCCTCAAAAAAGATATAGAAGTGGCCAAAATACATATGAAAAAATCCTCAACATCACTAATTATAAGAGAAATGCAAGTTAAACCACAGTGAGATGCCATCTCACACTAGTCACAATGGCTTTTATTAAAATGTCAAAAAACCACAGATATTGGGGAGATCACAGAGAATAGGGAGTGCTTGCTTTTATGCTGTTGGTAGAAATGTAAATTAGAATAACCTTTTTGGAACGTCACATGAAGATTTCTCAAAGAACTGAAAATAAAACTACCATTAGACCCAGAAGTCCCACTACTGAGTATCTACCCAAAGGTAAAAGAAATCATTATATCATAAAGACACCTGCACTTACATGTTTTTGTAGCACTTTTTACAATAGCAAAGTCATAGAACCATCTTAAGTGTCTACCAACAATTGATTGGAAAAAGAAATGTGGACTGTCTACACTATGGAATACTATGCTGCCATAAAAAGAATGAAATCATGTATTTTGCAGCAATAGGGATGGAACTGGTGGTCATTATCCTAAATGAAATAACTCAAGTAGTAAATCAAATACCACATATACTTACTTATAAGTAGGAGCTAAACAACTGGTACACATCGACACACACAGAGAAATAACAGACACTGAGGATTCCAAAAAAAGTAGAAGGTACGAGGATGGTGAGGGTTTAAAAATTACCCACTGGGTACAAGTTTCACAATTCAGGTGACAGGCACATTAGAAGTCCAGGCCTCACCATTATGCAATATCTCCATGTACCAAACCCGCACTTGTATCCTCTGAATCTATTTTAAATAATCCAAAATGGATCATAGAAGTAAATGTAAAACCTAGAACTGTACATATTCTGGAAGAAAACATTAGAGAATATATTTGTGACCATGTGTTAAGCATCTACTTCAGCAAGACACAAAAAACATTACTTATAAAAGAAAAAAATTGAACTCCCTCAAAATTCAAATCTCTTCCTCTTCAAAAGACAGCACTAAGAAAATGAAAATACAGTCTACAGATAAAGAGAAAATATTCCAAAAAAGATATCTGATTAAGGGTTTTTAATCCTAAATGAAGAGCTCTTCCAATGCAGTAATAAGAAATGAAACAAAAATCCAATAAGAAGCAAGAGGACATTTTGAACACTTCACTGACAAAGAGATACAGATGCCAAGAAGCAGATTAAAAAAAGTTAAATGCTATGAATCAGAAGGGAAATACAGGTTAAAACATGTTATACAACTACACACACTAGAATAATCAACATGAAATTTGGCAGTAGAAAGTTTCATATAGAACAATATATTATAAGAAAAAGGGTTTTATTTTTATATATGTATATTTGTTGTTTTTTTTTTGGAAGGGTCTCACTCTGTTGCCTAGGCTGGAGTGAAGTGCATGATTACGGTTCCCCACAGCCTCAACCTCTTGGGCTCAGGCGATCCTCCCACATTTACCTCCCGAATAACTGGGACAACAGGTGCCAGCTACCATACCCAGCTAATTTTTCGCATTTTTTTTTTTTTTTTGTAGAGATGGGGTTTCGCCATGTTGGCCAGGCTGGTCTTGAAATCCTGGGCTCAAACGAGGAGCCTCGGCCTCCCTAACTGCTAGGACAATTGGCATGGGCCACTATGCCAAGCCTACATATTTGTTCTTATTTCTGAATTATGAAAATGGAAGAAAACCTTAATGAAATTAAATTTACTGTTAATTACTGTTAGTCCTGGTTTTTCTCTCCAAATCATTAGAAACCTGGAGTGACATCTAGTGCAAACCCTCTTAAGCATAATTCTGACCTAATATCCCATCCTTGATTGAATCAAGGCTTGATTCCTTGTTGTTCTGGAAGAATACCTTTTATACATATACTTGAATAGTGATTTGAAAAAAAAAAACACAAGAAAAAATAACCTTTGACACCCCATAGTCAATTTTCAAAATTATTATTAAAAGATCTGTAATTGAAGCTAAAAATCTTTCTTGTTTGGTAAAAGCTCCAGCTTCAGCCACTGAAGCTGTGTCCATCTCTGTGGTTCAGATGTATCTGATTGTAGTTGGCAATTCTGAAGGACAGGACCCACAGCAGACACAGGAGCTTCTTTGTTGGAAACTGATATAGAGACAAAAAGGAGCCAAGTATGACGTTAGATGCAGTAACATGTCTAGTTATTGGGAGGAAAGAGTGAGTCTGAATACATGCGTGGAATTGAGCTCTGACTCATACCTAAGAAACTTAGGCCTGGGGAGAGAGAAGGCTGTTGCTAATAACTGTGAACAGTCTGATTATTTCAACAGGTTGCCTCTGCAAATATACTGTCTGTCCCTCTTTGCCAAGAAACACTGCATAGCTCTGACATGCAAAGCTTCAGTGAATGCACACAAGGGCTGACATGAAAAGTGGAAACAGTGCCCAGCAAGGGAATTTGGTTGTCAACAGTCAAAGTTCTATCCAGTAGATGGGAAACACAGCAGAACGGACCAGTACCATGCAGCTTCCAGGATTTGATGACGGGGAGATGAGACGTCCAGAATCAGAAAACAGTGATAAAAGAACAAAAATAGGTTATACTTTGTAATTTTGCCAACATTCAACAATCTTAATATTCCCCAAGATACAATCTCATTATTGTAAGGCCCTTTCTTTGACAATACAGTAAATTTTCCCATAATCTGAAGAAGAAAGGATTGCTAAAGAATTAATATCTCATTTTAATATTCTCTTCATGATTTTATATCCTGTATTTATTTTTCCAAAATATCAAATCCATTTAGGTACATTTTTTGTGGCTTAATATTTAAAACAAACACAGCATGATTTTTATCTAAGCCATTAAAATTCATCATCATAAATTAATTTAAAATTATAAACAGGTTGAAAAAAGTACAGAAGTCATTTAATTTCCTGTGCATTATATTACTTATGGGAATGTTATTAAAAATATTCTTATTGTGCCTTCAACGTTTGTAATGCAGCTATAATTTAACCATGTTTTGTCTTCTGATAAGCGAATAGGAGCATTAAAATGGAACCATCTGAATGGAGATTTCCAACACAATTACAAGAGAAAATAATGAGTTAATGCTATATGGAACTTAACATGTATCAGGGACCCTACTATATATTTCACATTTATATGCATCCTTTTAGTCTTCATAACAACACGGATATAACAACATATAAGATTGTTTGGGAATAAATCAAAATGCCACTTCCTGAATTGAACATTTCCATTTCCTCAATTTTTAGAGGCTGTTGCGTGGTTGTGGACATAGACACAACAGGCCACATTTTCCTATCACTACATTTAACTGACCTAGGTTTTACCATCGCCTTTTCATTAGCAGCTTGTGAATTTGGCCTCTAGGTAACACTCTAAAGCTACACGCATGATGCTTACACAATCAGTGCAAACTGTGAATTCAAATAGTGTATACATTTCACAAATCTGAAAAGAAGCAAATTTCGAATTTCCAACAGGGTGTATAAAATGATATAAATAAAACCATAATGTTCCTACCCTCAACAGCCAATAAGTGATTCATTATTGCTAGTGAGCCCGGTTGCTATCTCCTCTTTCTTAACAGAAAATAAGTAAATTATATTTCTTTTATTTTTAGATGGCAAGTTTAGAAACTATGTATGGAATAACGATCATTGAACACCATCTTGACTAACAACTTACAGCAAATATCTATTTTGAAAAGTGGAGAATATTCTTTGAATTTTATTTTTGTTTCAACTGTCTGTAATTGTGAAGGAAAGTTATTTTCCTTCACAATATTGTATAAGGTTCTTACAGCTTTGATTATTAATGAAAGTGGTTAAATTCAATTGTATACAGCAGTCACAAGAACTAGATGTTAAACCATAGGCAGAAATGTACAGAGAAAAAGGAATGGTAGAAGCATGAAGCAATGTAGGAGGTTGAGATGGAATGGGGATATTTTTAATTATTGCACTTACTCTGTTTGATAAACTGTTATCCCTTCTAAGCCTAGATTCCTGTAACCAAATTAAATTAATAGTAAACAAATGTTAATTGAGATACAATACACATATCCTTCTTTATTAGGGTATGATATTCTATCCTACCTAATATAGGGTATTAGTTCCCATATATTTTTCTTTCACTAAATTTTCCCACTTCTGTAAGGTTTGTTATGCCAGTAGTCTTTCTCGCCATCATTTATTTATTTATCTGATTGAAATCTTAACTAATTTAGAAATGGAGATCATTTAGAGCAGACAATGTATTATAAAATAAGTACTCTAAAATTAAGTGTGGGGGAGAATTGAAGGGGAATTTCAGTGTAGAATAATTTCCAGATATTGTACTCTGGCTTCTTTTTAAACCAGAAACCCTGATTTAACATTGTAAGTGCTGTCTAGGGCTGTCTAATTCATTGTCTTGTCGAATACATGAATTAAACAAATACAAGTCACACTTAAATTTATTCATAAGTGTATATGTACTAGAGAAACAACAAAAACAGGGAGCAAACCTCTTGAAATGATGTTGAAGCTGGAAAAACTTGCATTGATATCAGTTTTAACAAGGCACTTGTTAGCATGCTTCTCGTAGTTCTTGAATCAATTGACTTGCTACAGGTTTTCTCCTCTATCCTTAGATTGCAATCCCCAGAGGCTGTCACAACGGCCATCAAAATAGCCCATCATAAAGTGATTCTTCTGAAGCTTCCTATGACAACCCCTCACCATTCCTTTACTCCATTATTGGTGAGGTGTTCCTGGTTCAAGACATTGAGATAACAAGGCTCCCCTCACGTGCACTTTTTATCCCAACCCTATAAAAACCTATTCTAAGAATAATTGAAAGCTCACTGGATAATACAGGCAACAACAAATGGTTTGCTTCTGACAAGAGTATTGCAGGCACTATCTCTGGCTTCAAAAGAAGATTCGAGATGACAGTAGGGATACTACTGAAATGACTTTTATGCAACTAAGATTTACAGGGAATGACTGAATGTGTTAGCTGTATAATAAAAAGCCGAACTATGAAAGAAAAATACATTTTGTAAATTGTATGTCCTCACTGCTTCTTTGCAGTTACCAAACATTATCTTCTTATGAGAAATTTTGAAAGCTTAGAAAAAGAGAGCTGGCTTTATTAAACACGAAACAGAAAGGCTAACCCATAAAATGTGTGGCTATTCAAATTAAAATTAAGTAAAATTAAAAATTCAATCACACTAATTTCGACAGCCCAATAAACCACGTGTCCAGACACTATGGTAATTGGGCAGCCCAATGAACATTTCCACTATCATAGAAATTCTATTGGACAGCCCTGAAATAGAACAAGTAATTAATATCAAGTGGAAATTTTCCAAAATGTGTGCAGCAATCTTGCAAATGTATGCACATATTTATCATGTATTATAAAAGATCACAGGGAGAGTCAGTGCTATCTGGTAACTGATTTCAATAGATCAAAACATTTATATGACAAACTTTTGTGTTTCCCTGTACTTGCAATTATTTTATACTTTCATTTTATGAGTACCAAAAAATAAATAAATAAATAAAATGTGACCCTCCTTCACAAACCCGTTTTAAGAGTAAAACTCACATTTGATTGATTTTTACATTAGGAAAAAACTAGTCTCTGAAGACCCTTCCAACTTTTAATATGCAATATTATAAAAAGTTTGAAAATGTAATATGTTGAATAAAGCATAAGCAAGTCATCCTTTATGCTGATGGAATCTTATGTGAATTTACAATTTTAGAGTTACTCTATCATCTTATCTTCAGATGATACATTTTGATATGCAGGCCATTTTTTATTATATAAGCTCTATATAAAGAGGATGGACTGTGATCACGTGGACGGTTTAGGATGTAATACAATGCTTTATTTTTATAGCATGACTTTAGAAAGACTCCATTTGTCAAAGGTGATAGAGCTGTCTTTGAGTTATGCTAGTAATTCTACATAAGAGTCAATAAAAAGTGGTATCAGGCACTCTGTGTATTCCATAAATAGTCCAGTAGTCCTCTAGCTTTCTTTTAAAAAGGACTTTTGAGTTGGGTATTTTTTTAAATTTTTTTATATGGATGGTTAGTATAAAGTGCACGTTGAGTATTCTCTAAAATATTTTATTGTTACAGCAGAACTGACAACGAAGGAAATTACCCTTAGTTGAACAGAACCTAACGCAAACAGATAATATATTTTGAAATTTTCACTTAAAAACTTCAGAAAGTTCAATAGATTCAGACTACTCCATTAGGAAAGCAAGACAAACATTGGAAGGGCAGCCACTAAAGTTGGCATAGGGCGTATAACAGAGGATTAGTGATACTTAGCATCATTTAATTAAAACATAGCCATATTTAGGACTGCAAAATATCCAGTATCATATCAGATACTTGTCATGATAGATTTGGAAAGGCAGGAAAAAGCAGTCTGACTTTCCCTACAGTGATTCTAATTTATTTAGCAGAAATCTCAGTTTCTAACTTGCCGAAATAAAACCATATGTATATTCTTAATTACGTAATGGTCTGATTTTTTTATTTTTTATTTTTTGAGATGGAGTCTTGCTCTGTCGCCCATGCTGGAGTGCAGTGGCGCAATCTCGGCTCACTGCAACCCCCGCTATCTGGCTCAGGATGGTCTTGAATGTCTGACCTCAGGTGAGATCCTCCAGCCTGGGCTTCCCACAATGCTGAGATTACAGACGTGTAATGGTCTGATTTTGAAGAACCTGACAAGCAGATTAATTTCTGTAAAAGGAGATAAGTTTCACTATTTCCCAAGGACAAGTAAAAGAAGAGAATCAAGGACTGTCTGAGAGAATGAAAATCTTTTTCAGTATTAGAGCTTGACTAATGCTGATGAAATATTCTGTCCCACTCCTCTCTAAGTTGAACAACACATTCACTGTGTGTAAGAAAAAGGTGCTTCTTGGTTCCTTTTTCAAACTTTGTCCTAACCTGATCCCACAAAACCTAATATTGGCATCAAAGAAAGACTTATGTGCCTAAGACTTTTAAATTTTGAAAGAAAAATCCCATGATTTCAGAATCTCAAATACCACCACTGTACACCTGCTATAAATTTATCTTTGTTAAATTGAAATTCTAAACACTGGTAATGTAAAATAGAAGAGGATATAGCATATGAACTGGAAAAGAATATAATGTTCACTGCGTAGCATCAACGGTGTTTAGGAGAGAGTTTCTATCAAAATTTTAATTTCGTTTAAAATGATAACCTCAATTTCTGATTGCGTTACTAATTCTATATGTAAACTTTATAGATTATCTGAATATCATAGAATACACGATCACATGATACTCTTCCAGTATGTCACGGTTTAGAGATATCACAGCTAAATTTGAAAGGTTTTATTCAGAGAATGACTTTGGGATTTTCATACGAGACATGCACTTTCAAAATATATCTTGATACATTCATTTCTGATTTTTTTCCTAAAGCAGCAAACACAACTATTCATTTCAGAAGGACTCTGTTTTGAAGTGAGTAAAATATTCATAGTAATAATTATTAAATAAAATGTAAGAGGAAAGAACATTTTCCAGAAAGGCATAAATCAGTAAAATTTTATACTAAATACAACCAGGTTGGAAAAAAAATTCATAAGCAAATGGCAAGAATTTTCTCTAATTTGCACTACCAGGGAAAATGTCTAGCATTTACCTAGGTATGCTAATAGTTAAGAATGATGCAAGAGCACTAATTTTATAATAAGTTGCTACCAAATATTCTAGTTTTATTATATTTAACTCATTATCTGAAGAAAAATGAGCCCATTGGATTTGATGTTGTCTTCCCTGTAGACCCAACTATCATTCTATGATATTTACCAACAAAGCAAAAGTAAATTTTAGAAAAGATAAGGTCTGGGGATTAAAACAAGACTGCTAGCTAGTGCTTCTCATATTATGGCATGAGTACTTGACAGAATTTCTAAGTTATTGAGGTAATACTCTTTTTATAGGACTGTCATTCATAGTTCCAGAGGTTTCAGTGATTTGATTCTTTGATATTTAGTGAGCATCTGCATCAGTAGCTTTTAAGAGCTAAAATAGATTTTTTCTTTAATGCAAATGTATATTAAAGTTATCTTTGCTTCATCATCCAGGGACAGAAGTTAAAAGTGTAAAGAAATCGGTATTGAGTCAGCAGTTTTAATAGAATTTCCATTTCATGAACACAACTAATTAAGTCTACCAACTTCCCCTTTGCCACTCTGTGTTGCACATTCTGGTTTCATGTAATTTAGAAATCAGGAAAAATTTGAGTTGAAGCTACCTATAAAGAAAAAAGATAGCTTGGGAAATACATATTTAATATGAATTGCAGTAGTATGACTCCATTTTTGAGTGTGATAATTATGACATTAGCTTAAAATATTAAATTCCCATTCTCTCTTGCCTGCCACCATGTAAAACATGCCTTTGCTTTCTGCCATGATTGTGAGTCCTCCCTAGCAACGTGGAACTGTGAGTCCATTAAACCTCTTTTTCTTTGTAAATTACCCAGTCTCGGGTATGTCTTTATCAGCAATGTGAAAACAGACTAATACACTGCCCATGAATTTTTTGGGTGCTCTAATTTTACTTATAACCCACTTCAGTCCTGCTGTCTGTGGTCAGTCATTTCCAATACCACTCATTTCTTAAGGCCTGACTTCAATTTTTTGTACCTCATACACTTCAACTTTAAAGACACCTCCCTTTAGTGTTCTATCTTTACTTAGCTCCCATGTGACCTCATGGCACTATTCTACATTGATCTCACGCTACTTTCTTTGGTGACTATTTCTATGAATAGCTGAGTTCTTTATTGGATTTTAATCATGTTGAATTTGCCATGACAAACTTGACCACGAAGACTCACATTACCTATACAATGGCTTTTCTCACCAATAGGAATCATTGATATTCAAAGTCAAGAGAGTTAAACCCCTGAGCTCACTACAATTCCCCTAGGATACAATCTCAACTTAATTTTCAGAGAATGTAAAATTGGATCGCTCTTCCTTAGTATTTGCATTCCCCAAGCTATCTTTACCAAGATGTCTGAGACTGGTTCCAATAACTGAAATTAAACTCAACTCTGATCTTGTCTTGGTGGATCGGATATAGGGAAGTTGTACTTCCTCCATCATATATTTAAGGAGATTAAGGAACAAAGGAGTAGCAAAAGTGGTATGGTGAGACTACTCATGGAATGGTGAGAAATAATTTCCTCAAACTTTCTACTGTCCCAGAGTAATGAGGTAGAGCATCTGATTAGACATTTATTTCTCCTGCAGCTCAGAATGCCCTTTTCATTCTTCATTTTTACTAGGCAAAATCTGATTTAGTATCTGAGATATGGCTTAAATGATATCATTTTCATTATTAAATCATCGCTGAACAACTTTCCCTACAAATCTTTTTTTTACATCTTTAAAAATAATCAAATATATAGACTTTTTCCACATTTTAGAATATTAATTTTTCTTATTTGAAGATAAGAAATGAACCAGTGACTGATCCTAGTGAGTCTGTGAAATGTGAGCCCTCTGACCAAGAATTCAAAATAGAAGTTTAAAGGAAACCCAGTGATCCAATATAACACACACACAAAACTCAATTCAGAAATATATCAGAAAAAAATAAAGAAGAGATTGAGTCTAGGAGTGGTGGTTCATGCCTGTAATTCCAGCTCTTTTGGAGGCCAATGTGGGTGGGTCACTTGAGCTCAGGAGTTCAAGACCAGGCTGGGCAACATGGTGAAACCCCATCTCTACAAAAATATACAAAACTTAGCCAGGCATGAGGCCATGTACCTGTAGTCCCAGCCATTCAGGAGGTTGAGCTGGGAGGATTACTTGAGCCCAGGAGGTTGAGGCTAAACTGATCTGTGATCATGCCACTGCACTCCATCCTGGGTGACAAAGTGAAAGACTTTTGTTCTGTTTTGTTTTGTTTTGTTTGTTTTTTAAAAGGAAAAGAAACATTTAACAAAGAAATTGAAATAATAATAAAAAATCAAACATAAATCTTACAAGTGAGAAATAAATTTGCTGAGCTGAAAAGTTCTTTAGAGGCTTACTACAGCAGAATGGATCAAGTAGTGAAAATAATCAGTGAGCTTGAAGACAGATTATTTGAAAATACACAGTCAGAGGAGAAGAAAGAATGCAATTGAACAAAGATTGCCTACAAGATAAAGAAAATGTCTTCAAATGACCAAATATAAGAATTATTAGTATTCAAGGTGGACTTCAGCAAGAGCAAGGGATAGAAAGCTTATTCAAGGAAATGGTAACAGAAAACTTTCTAAAACTTGCGAAAGAGATAAATATCCAGGTCCAGGAAGATCAAAGAGCACCAAATTGATTTGACCCAAATAACTACCCCAAACATATAATAAAACTCTCAAAGGTCAAGGACAAACAGAGGCTTTTAAGTGTAGCAAAAACTTGAGAAAGAGATCAATATCCAGGTCCAGGAAGATCAAAGAGCACTGAACTGATTTGACCCAAATAACTACCCCAAACATATAATACAACTCTCAAAGGTCAAGGACAAGAGGGGCTTTTAAGTGTAGCAAAACAGAAGAAGAAAATAACACATAAAGAAGCCCCAGTTCATCTAGAAACACAAGTCTCAGTGGAAACCATATAGACTAAGAAGAAGTGAGATGGCTTTTTCAAAGTAATGAAAGTAAAATATTGCCATACAAAAATACTGTATCAAACAAATCTATGTTTAATTATAAAGGAGAGATAAAGTATTTCCTAGACAAACAAAAGCTGAGAGAATTCACTGCCATTAGACCTGAATTACAAAATTGGCTAAAAGTTCTCCACTCTGAAAGAAAAAAACACTAATGTACTGAAAGAAAACATTTTAAGGTACAAAACCCACAGGTAAAATTAAGTACCTGGACAAATCCAGTATAATCTAACATTGTAAGTATGGTATACAATACACTCATAACTCGTGAAGTCTGTGATGGTTAATGTTGAGTGTCAACTTGATTGGGTTGAAGGACGCAAATTATTGGTCCTGGGTTTGCCTGTGAGGATGTTGTCAAGGCAGATTAACATTTGAATCGGTGGACTGGAGAGGCCGATCCACCCTCACTCTACATGGGCACCATCTAATCAGCTGCTAGTGTGGCTAAGAAAAAAGCAGACAGACGAAATTGGAAAGAGCAAACTTGCTGAGTCTTCTGGCCTTCATTTTTTTCTCATACTGGACACTTCCTGCCCTCCGACATTGGACTCTACATTCATCAGATTCTGTACTCTTGGACACCAGTGGTTTGCCAGGGGCTCCCGGGCCTTCAGCCACAGACTGAATGCTGCACTGTTAGGCTTCCCTACTTTTGAGATTTTGGGACTTGGACTGGCTTCTTTGCTCCTCAGCTTGCAGATGGCCTATCGTGAGACCTCACCTTGTGATTGTGTGAGTCAATACTCCTTAATAAACTCCCCTTCATATATACATCTATCCTATTAGTTCTATCTCTCTAGAGAACGCTGACTAATACAAAGCCCAAAGGAAAAATCTATAAAAACAATAATTAAAAGTTAGGCAACAAAAACTATGCAAATTAGACAATACCAAGTCAAAATGTGAGAGAAATGGAGTTAAAAGTATAAAGTTTTTTTTTTTTTTTTTCCCTGTTTCTGGTCAGTTTGTTTCTATTCTTTTCTTTGTGATCTAAGTTAAGTTGTCAATTTTTTAATATAACTTGTTATATCTATGAGGTGTTTTTTGTAAGTCTCATGGTAACCACAATACATAAACCTATAATAGATTGCCTAAGCATGAAAAGCAATGAATTAAAGAATACTACCAGAGAAAATCACTAAACCACAAAGAAAGACAGTAAGAAAGGAAGAAAAGAAGAGTGGAGGCACGCACAAAAGATGACAGAAGTAAGTCCTTACTTATCAACAATAACACTAAGTGGATGCAATTCTCCAAATAAAAAAAACAGAGGATGAAGAAACTGCAACACTCAAGTCTATGCTGTCTACTTCACCTACGAAGACACTTATAGACTAAAAGTGAAGAGATGGAAAAAATATTTGATGCAACTGGGAACCAAAAACCAGTAGCTATAATTATATGGGATGAAATAGATTACAAATCAAAGATTGTAAAAAGATAATAAAATGGTAACTATATGATGATAAACAGGTCAATTCAGCAAGAGGAAATAAGAATTCCAAATATATATGCACCCAACTTCAGAGTTTCCAAGTATATAAAGCAAACATTAATAGATATAAAGGAAAAGGTAGACTACAATACAGTAAATGTAGGGAGTTTCAACATTCCTCTCTCAGTAATGAATGAATCATACAGACAGAAAACAAATGTAGAATGAGCAAAGTTAAATTACATATGTATTAGCTTGTTTTCATGCTGCTGATGAAGACATACCTGAGACTGGGCAAGTTACAAAAGAAAGAAATTTAATTGGACTTACAGTTCCATGTGGCTGGGGAAGCCTCACAATGATGGCAGAAGGCAAAAAGGAGCAAGTCACGACTTACAAGGAGGCAACAGGTCAAGAAAGAGAGCTTGTGCAGGGGAAGTCCTCTTTTTAAAACCATCAGATCTCATGAAACTTATTTACTATCACAAGAACAGCATAGGAAAGCCTTGTCCCCATGGTTCAATTACCTTTCACCGGGTCCTGCCCACAATACGTGGGAATTCAAGATGAGATTTTGGTGGGGACACAGTCAAACCATATTAACATACTAGACAAAATAGGCTTAACTGACATTTACATTTCACTAACTGGTGCAGAATACACATTATTTTCATCAGTACATGGAACATTCTCCAGAAGAGATCATATTTTAGGCCACAAAACAGGTCTCAGCAAATTCATGAAAGCAGAAATCACATCAAGTTTCACTTCTGACCATAATGAAATAAAACCAGAAATCAACAACAAGAGGATTCTCAGAAATTACACAAATATGTGGAAATTAAATGACATGCTTGGAACAATTAATATGTCAATGAAGAAATTAAGAAGAAAATTGAAAAGTTTTTTGAAACCAATGGAAATGGAAATACAACATACCCAAATCTTTACGATACAGCAAAAACCGTACTAAGAGGGAGGTTTATAGCAATACATGCCTACATAAAAACAGTAGAAAGACTTTAGATGAACAACCCAGTGATATACCTCAAGGACCTAGAAAAGCAAAATCAAACCAAACCCAAAATTAGTAGAAAAGAAGAAATCATAACAATCAGAGCAGAGGCTGGGCATAGTGGCTCATGTCTGTAACCACACCACTTTGGGATGCCAGAACAGGAGGACTGCTTGAGCCCAGGAGTTTGAGATTAACTTGGGCAACATCACGAGGCCTCATCTCAACAAAAAATTAAAAAATTAGCCAGCCATGGTGGTGCACACCTGTAGTCCAAGTTACTCAGGAGGCTGGGGCAGGAGGATCCTTTGAGCCCAGGAGTTCGAGGCTGCAGTGAGCTATGATCTTGCCACTGCACTATAGCCCGGGAGATAATGTGAAACTCTGTCTCTAAAATAAATAAATAAATAATTAATATTGTTAAAGTGTCTATTCTACCCAAAGCAATTTGCAGATCCAATGCAACCCTATCAAAATACCAATGACATTCTTCACAGAAATAGAAAGACCAATTCTACAATTTATATTGAACCATAATAGACCCCTAATAGACAAAGCAACCCTGAGCAAAAAGAACAAAACTGGAGGCATCACATTACCTGACTCCAAAACATGCCACAAAGTTACAGCAACCAAATCAACATGATACTGGTATAGGCACAGACAGATAGACCAAGAAAACAAAATAGAGAACACAGATATAAATCCACAAATCTATAGCCAACTGATTTTGGACAAAGGTGCCAAGAACATACAATGTATAACCACATTCAGAAGAATAAAACTAGATCCCTGTCTCATACCCTCTACAAAACTCAACTCAAAATATATTAAACACTTAAAGGCAGGATCTGAAACTCCAAAGCTACTAGAAGGAAACATTGGGGAAACAATCCAGGACATTGTTCTGGGCAAAGATTTTTCATGTGAGACCTCAAAAGCACAGGCAACTAAAGCAAAGATACACAAATGGCATTATGTCAAGCTAAAAAGCTTCTGCACAGCTAAGGAAAGAATCAATAAAGTGAAGAGGCAACCAACAGAATGAGAAAAGAAAGGATTAATAACCAGAATACAAAAAGGTCTTAACCAACTCAGTAGCAAAATAACAATAATAATTTGATTTAAAACATGGGCAAAAGATCTGAATAGACACTTCTCGAAAGAAGACACAGAAATGGTCAACAGACAAATGAAAAGTGCTTAAAATAACTAAACATCAGAGAAATGCAAATCAAAACCACAATGACATATCACCTTACCCCAGTTAAAATGGCTTCTATGAAAATGACAGGGAACAACAAATGCTAAAGAGCATGTGGAGAAAGGGAATTCTTGTACACTGTTGGTGGGAATGTAAATTAGAACAATTACTATGAAAAACTGTATGTAAATTATTCAAAAATAATACAGAACTATCATATGATCCAGCAATTACACTACTGGATGGAATAAATATCCAAAAGGAAGGAAGTCAGTACGTTGCAGAGACATCTGCACTCCCATGTTTATTGCAGCATTATTCATAATAGCCAAAATATGGAATCAATCTAAGTGCCCATCAATGGATGAATAAAGAAAATGTAGTATATATACACAATGAAATAATATTATTCACACATTAAGAAGAATGAAATTCTTTCATTCACAGCAACATGGGTAGAACTGGAGGTTATTATGTTAAGTGAAATAATTCAAGCACAGAAGACAAATATCACATGTTCTCAATCATATAATGGAGGTAAAAAAGTGGATCCCATAAAGACAGAAAGTAGATTGCTGGTTTCCAGAGTCTGAGAAGGGTAAGAGAGAAAGGGGATAAAGAAAGGTTAATTAATATGTACAAATACACAGTCTGATAGAAGAAATAAGACCTGGTGTTAGACAGATCAGTAGGGTGACTATGGATTACAATCATCTAGTGTAAGTTTCAAAAAGCTAGAAGAAAATGATTCAAATGTTTCTAGCATAAAGAAAAGAAAAATATTTAAGGTAAATATTTAAGAAGTATTTAAGGTAAGGTAATGGATTCCAATTACATTCATTTGATCTTTACAAATTATATGAATGTATTATATTATCACGTGTGCCCAGAAAATACGTACATCTATTATATATCGATAAAAATTTTAAAAATTGAAGCAATAATACAGAACTTCAGTTTTGGCAATATGGAGAACTAGAGCACCTGAAAGCTCTCATGCTACAAAAATTTCCCTCTATAATTATTAGATAGCGTATAAGTAGGCTTCCTATTAAATATGTAAATAACTTCAAAAGAAATAAGGAAAATTTCTATGATCCATAAACAAGAGGCAACTGAAAACCAGAACATTAACTACATGAATAACCATGAGGTTACTCTGGCGGGCTTGGAGTTCATCTTAATAATCTGGGGTAATGTTCTCAATTGGGGCCAATTTTCCCCACACAGTGACATTTGGTCACGTATGGAGACATTTTGGTTGACACAAGTGGGAGGAGGTGTACTATTGGCATCTTGTAAGTAGAAGGCAGGATTGCTGCTGAACTTCCTACTAAGCACAGGATACAACCTTCCACCCCCACCACTAAACAATTATCCATCCCCAAACATCGCTGGTGATGATGTGGGGAAGCCCTGCTTTAGGGACTTTAATATTAATATTCACAGCTGAAGATGGGAGAGAACATTTTGAGCTAATGAGATACAGCAGGTCCTCAAACAATGTTATTGTGTTTAGTGTTATTCTGCTATAATGTTGATGAGAAAAAAAATCGATCCCCATAAGATATATCAGTTCTTTAAGATGGATTGTCTGACTTGTTTTTATTAATCTTTGAAAAATGTGTGTCTAGCTCACATTTATTTCAATGTCTCACATTAGAATTTTGTTGATGTTTTTGTGACCAAAATATGCCTTAGGAACTTAACTCTTGTTTTTACCAATTGGCCTAAAGGAAAATTGGTTTTGCTATATGTCTTTTCATTTAAAGTCACAGTTTTCAAGTATGTTAGGTGAGAGCTTACAGTATAGCGAGTTAGAACTGAGATACCTATACATTATAAGGTCAGGAACTTTTCAGGGCTAAATCACAGTGAACTGCACAACTAGAAAAATGTCTTCTATCTAAGCAAAAAGGAACTTCTGTGTTTGTACTGGGCCCTGAAAATTTGTAGCCATAATCTGCCGTTAGGTATGTCTGCATTTCAGCCATCTTCTGTTATTAGATCTTGCATAGTCCCTAGCTATAAACTTGACTCCGCTGCAGTAAAACCCTTGGGAATCAAGCATAAGCAAGCACAAAGAGCACTGGAGAAATATCTTCAACACAGACACACATATATAAGGCTCAGTGAAGATGAACTCCTAACCACAACTATAAAAACACTCCATGAGCATGAGTTTGTAGACGTTAAATAGAACAGAAGAATTCAAACAACAAGCATTTCAGGTAACAAATTTCTTTCTAGACATTGTATTTTCAATAGACGTACTTAAAATAATTAATGATAGGAGATTTAGAAATGAGAGAAAAGAAGCCGTTATTAAAATAACAACAACGATCACCATAAATGGATGGGATAATATTGAGAGTAAATGGCTGAATTTATTTAACTTTTGATAAAACAAATGAATTGTCAGTATGAGTCTTAACAAAGATAAATCTAAATAAGTACATATCAAAAAGCATGGTAATAAAACTGCAGAGGACTAAAGGGAAAGAAAAAAAAAAACCCTAAAAACTAAAAACATCTCTTAAAAGTAACTAGAGAAACAAAGATAAGGCCAAACAGAACAATTAGTCCAACTGCAGGTTTCTCAATGGCCATATTAGAAAGCATGTGACAATGAATATCATCAAAGTACATTGAGAAAATAGTTGCCAACCTGGTATTTTACATTCTGAACACATGAAGATATTTTCAAACATTTTTTAAATGTAGCTTGCCAAAAAGGTAACAACTTGGTTATCAACTCTATTTGACCCAAATTTGAAATTTTAAAATCCTCAATGTTAATCCACACTTCAAATCTATTATGATAGGATCTCTTTGGGTGTGACCGAGTCCCTAGTATTTTTTTAAAGCTCTATAAATGATTCCAATATCCAACTGAGTTTGAGAACCACTGTAGTTGACACAATATTTTAGCAAGCAAGAAATCAAACCCCAAAGGAAGGACGAAGTAAACAAAAAAGTGGCAAATAAGCCATTGTTGACCACATAACAATTGTAATAGCAATAATAACTACATTTATGTAATGTATATGTCTCTATACACGTTTGTTTATATGTTTATTTAATCTATCTATAGTTATGCTGCAAAATAAATCTGAAAGGATGATAGACTTCCCAATTTTAGAATACATTTTCTAATAATAATTGAACTAAAATTCTAAAAATTAGCCCCAAATCTCCATATTTCAGAATTTCAGATGCAAACATTTAAATACTCATGAATCAAAAGAATCATGAGAAAAGGAGAAAACATTTAAATTAGAGTGACCATAGAAATATTATGTCAGAAATGATGTGATTCATTTGAAATAATGTGATGTCTAATTAGAGGTGTCAACTTGAATGCATGAAGGAATACCAGGAAACCCAGTAGAGCATTTATTTGTTGGGTATTTGGGTATATCTCTGAGGGTATTTCCGAGGAAATTAGCCTATGAGTCTGACTAGACTAGGCGGGAATAATCTACCCTTAATGAACGTGGGCACTATCCAATCTTCCTGGGGCCCAGAGAGAGCAAAAACTTTCGAAAGGCCAATATGTTGATATGTCTTCCGGAGATGGGACACATCCTTCCTCTCCTGTCTACCTGTCTATCCATCTTATTGGTTCTGTTTCTCTGGAAAACCCTGACTAATACAAATAGTGTTTAAAGGGAAATTTAGAATTTTACAAGGCTTTATGTGAAAAAAAATAATTACTGACAAAAATTTCTGTACTTTCTATTTTAAGATTTCTATTCTAAGACACTTTGAAAAATAAAACAATAAATCCAAATAAATGAGGAGGAAGAAAATATTAAGATGAAAATATAATTGAGAACATAGAAAAAAATAGAGAGAATATATAATATTAAATGCAGATTCTCTGAAAAGTCCAATAAAAACTACAAATCTCTGACAAACCGATTAAGAAAACTGCAGAGAAAATACCAATAGATTCTGCTCAGATTAGTAAAACAGTAAATAGATAATAAAATGTATAATCATATAGAATATAATTTAAAAACTTTGCCAATGAATTTGAAAATTCAAAGGAAGGAAACTAATTTCTTAAAAGTCATAATATAGTAAAATTGAAGAAGAAATGATAATCAATTTATAACCATTAAATAGACTGAATAAGAATATTGTAATTTTTATAAAAGGTATTACATACACAATGATATAATAGGCAAGTTTTATCAAATATTTCAATATATCAAAATTTTGATGGTAAAATACATAATTCTTTATGTATATGTAAAATTCTTAGATATTTTTCTAGTATAAATTTATGATTAAGTTCATTGAAGTATTGTGTTTTAAAGAAAAAATATAGAAGAAACCCTTAATTATGCAATAATAAGATAACGAATAAATTCTAATACATTCTAGGAAGAGAATACCATAAATAATGAAACAAATTAGAGCTCAATGGATAAAAAAATATATACCCCAAAGCAATGATATTGAGTAAAATAATAGTAATCTGAAGAAACATACATATAGTGGCCTTTTTGATATTTATGACATTTCTGGCAACTGTACCATATAAAGGCCTGAGTCAGAAAAAATAAAAACAAAACCTTGACCCCATTTAGAAAATATTTAGTAGCATGTTTGCGTGTTATTAAATAACATGTTATTAAATAATTTACTTGCTTTCTCCTCTCATGATTCTTTTGATTCATGAGTGTTTAAATGTTTGCATCTGAAATTCTGAAATATGGATATTTTGGGCTAATTTTTAGAATTTTAATTCAATTATTATTAGAAAATGCAGTCTATAAATGGGAAGTCTTTATTATCCTTTCATAACACGCATGCTATTAAATAACATGCAACCACATTATATATGTTTATGTTTTCAAATACAAATATACATAATGTAAATAAGGTATGGCCTATTCCATCCAAATTTAGGATGGTCATTAGCTCTTAGGAGGAGTAGGGAATCACAAGGAGGAGTTTGTAGGAGGCTCCAACTGTCTTCCTAATGATTTATTATTTCAAAAATATAAAAATTGATACATGTATGCAAAATATTACATTTAAACAAAGATGGTGGGAGTATGAATATTTATGATATTTTTCTGTGTATTTTTTAGGCTTACAGTACTTCCAAATATTAAAAGAAAGGAATACTGCTTTTTTTTAAAGCACCTATAACTAAAATTATGTGTGAGAGAGTTAATTTTAAAGCCAAAACAGCCATATAAATATAGTTGTTGAAATTTACTCCACAAAACTGCGCCAACTTGAAAACCCTCTTCCGCAAACTAAAGTCAACTGATTTATTTGCAGAACTCAGCGGTGCATCATGCAGTCAGCAACCTCTTAGCCTTCGTCTGCAACGCCAGCACCCCAGGAGACCAGCCATTGCACTGCTTCCCTCCAGATGAGGTCTAGAGACCTAGAGAGGCTGAGGCGTTCATGGGTGAAATGGACACACACAGAGGCTCTCCTTGGCTTGGTTTAATGTTTCATTTGGTGCCAGAAAGTATTATACTTTCATTCCACTTACATTCTTCTTCTATTTGTGCATGACTGAAAAATCTATTAAGTGTCAAAGAAGATCACTGAAAAGAAACTAATATCACTCAAACTAAAATTTATTTTTACTGTAATTCGCCAACATTTTTTCTCTTACTGCGTTTTGATTGAAATCTAGGTCACAGTACAGTTCAACTTATCCTTTGCAATGCCAAATATTTATAGATAGCAATTGCTCAACCTCAACTTTCTGTCTATTAACTAATTCCATGTGTAAAGTTATACACGTCAGTGGAACTGAAGTCCTCAGGTCTCACATTCAGCATATTAATAATTTATTATTGTTTTATTTTATACTCAAGCGGATATTTCCTATAATTTAAAAAAATATACCATACTAGTTTCTTTGCACTGACTAGATCATTATTCTTGCTGTCTTGGTGAGATTCTCCAGGGGGAATTCTAAGCAGAATTATTTAAATCCTCTTTGAGGTAGCGCTTACATCAATGATTGAGGCGTGTCCATTTTGTCTTTCTTGTCTCTCTTTTCTAAAGATTCTTTCCATTCTCAGACCTCTTCCACACTTGTTAGCTTTCTACTATTTGCTAGAGGAAGTAGCTACCAGTGTAATCTTGGTTAAGTAAGCTACACTGCAAAATTAGAATATTATGGCACGTAGAAGATTACCTAAAATCATTCAGATGAAAGTGGCTTTTGGGAATTTTGCATTGCCCTAACTTTGGTTTTGTGCAATTAGAATTGTGTTATTGTACAGGATTAATAAAAGAATCTATCACAGGATTTCGATAAAGCCTCAATGCAATCATCCATAGTAAGTCTTTTAGCTCAGGCTTTGGCACATATTTTCTATGCAAAAAATGTTAATTTTGAAACAAGTGTGATGGTGGCATTCACAGTGATATTAATAGTAATGGTGGTGATGGCAGTAGCAGTAGTGGTATTGGAATGAGTATTTGCTATTGTTTTAATAATAATGAGATTAAAATAAATACAAAAAAATTGTGAAAGAGGTTGCCCCACAGGAAACAAAGATTTTTGTTGTTCTCTTACTTTCTGTTTTCTAAATTAGAAATTCTAAGAGTTTTCTTTGAAATATTCTATTTCAAAATGGATAGCCATAAATAAAAGAACAGACCATTCTACTTAAAGAAAAGAATAAAGCTTACTTCTTTGAACATAGTAACCTAATTGTGCTGACATTAAGTAGTACTGCACATCACCTCAATAATCACTAAATATGTTTTTGCTTTACTTAACCAAAAAAGCCATTAAAATGTTTCTGAGCAATTTGGAATTTTTATTATTATTAATTAATAATTTTGATTAATGAAAAAATCATTTCCACATCACAAATAACTTACTGGAGGATTATTACAAATGTTATACAAAATTATTATAAATGTGTCTATATCTTTATTACACATCAGTATTTAGCTATATTTCATTATAATTTCATGAAAAAATAAATGAGAAATTCATTTAATAATGACAAATAATTTTTAAATAAAATATTTTCTTGTCAAATATAACTCTTGAAAGAAACCCATTATTTTAGAAGCTAGAACCCCTTATCTATTCGTTGGACACATTTTACCTCTATTGTTCAAGTTCATTTCCCAGAAAGCTAAAAACTTCTCTCATATTTCACTGCCTTTTACATTGAATAATAAAATGTTAATTTGTATTTTATGTCAGCAGATTTTTTTTCACAAGGGATTTGCTATTGATGTAAATGGTCATTGTACAGGATTAGTCAAAGAATCATATGAAGGAAATTTTTTTCAGGCTTTTGAGTATCATTTCAAGATGAGAATATTTGCATTCCCATTAGGGCATCTTTTCTAAAATGAATAGATCAGTGTCTTCGATTGCTGAAAGGCCATCGGTAGATCGTCTTTTGTGTAATGTATCTGTAGTAGGCCCAGTAAAAGGCAGTTCCTAGGGAAAAAGGTTGTTCAATAATGTCAGATGAATCCCTTGAGTCTCACACTCTGTCATATTATTTTCTGCTAATGTTGACACAAATGAAATGAATCTCCAGTTCTATTCATCTATACAGTATTATCAAAAGGGATAGCTGGTAGCTATATCAATATGATAATTTCAGTTTACAAATTATAACTGAAGACTGGAAGTTCCTTTCCCTAAACTTCTACAAAGTAAATGTTAGGAAAGTATGTTTTGTTTTGTAAAAAATACAAAGCCTCTCTGTTGAATATCAAAGCTATCAATTTGTGAGTTAAAAAACCTTATGACATATCCAGAACGTTATTTGAATTTATTTTGTATGTCTGTTACTAACTGTTTAGATGGGCATACAAATAAGTTATAGGCATGTTTATAAAGTATTTATTACAAGGATAGATATATTACTCTATCTACTAATGAGAGGATAACCTGAGTTTATGGACGTAACATGAGATTTAAGGACAATTCATATGTAATTAGTCATTGGAGAAGAATGGAAAATCACAGACAGCATCACAAACAAGTATTACTAGAGCTTTTGACAAACTACAAAATAAAACACTTAAAATGACCATAGTTTTAAGGAATGCAAAGATATTTCTTTCCAGTGGCAAACTGTGTTTCATAGCACCATGAAAATTTAAAACTAGAGGCAAATACAATAGGCATCTATTCCAATGCTATCATTTTACATAAGAGAAAATTGGATGTCAGAAAAAATAAGTGACTTATTCAATATAAAACGAAACGATTTTTTCTCGTTTTGACCATAAAACAACCATAATAAAAAGTAGAAATCGCATTCCTTATGTTTGGGAACACATGCCAAAACTTGTATTAAAAACACAACTTTAGTTGTTCTATCTATTCATCTTTCTTTTAAAAGATGCATTTAATATAAAAATTTGCACATTTACACACTTTCAGACTACCTTTCTAATTTCACAAAATCATTTGACTTTTGAATTGCACTCTGTTTAGCTCTTTTCTAGTGATTTTTTTCTTCCATTGCTCATACAGGGTGCATTTTCTTTTAGCCTCTCTATTATCATTTTGATTTAAATCCTTTGCTTTCCTGGATTGACTGGTTCTGATAAACTATTCCTATTTCACCCTTTTCTGTTTGGCTCTGATGATCCACAGTAATTTTGTAGGCTTTGCTACATCACCACCTCTTAGGTCTGTGTAACGAGGGGTGCAGTGCCTTCATTTTTTCCCCTTTATGGCTCAATCCTAAAGTATAATGTGGGAAGTGGGATTGGTATTTAGCTTGTTAGGAAATCTACAGAAGTCACATTAATAGCACACTGCTTTATAAACTGTCACTGCCACAGGAAAATTTGAGGGCAATTTTCCTACATAATTAGTTCCCCTCTTCCTTTAGTAACAAAATAATTACTTTAAAATATGAATAAGTAACTTGAATACATTTTAGAATCAAGTGAACCTCATTATATTGAATATTCAAGATCAAAAATATAATTGACATGAGTTTGTGTAATTTATTATCATATTATGAATAAATACTCAATATTAAAACTTGTCAACCATACCCTCATCTTTTCTGACCTCATCAACAGAGACTTCGCTAATACAAATGGCATACCACTGTTAAGCATAATACCGTTCTAAATGAACATTATTTCTGATACAGGAAATATAGAAAGTAGAAATCTATCTTCAAAAAGGAAGTTGCAAAGCATTTACTACTCTTATGTGGAAAATCAGTAAAGATTTTAGCCTGTGAAATGTATGTTGGAGTATATATATCAAATCCATCAATTTTCAGAGCTCTGACACTTGCACTTTATAATGGCAAGATGTGTCAGGAATCTCAAAAGGATCAAGAAACAATGACTAGCTTCAACAAAAACATTCCATGTATTTTTTTAAATAAGGGTTTTCATTGCCATGAATTAATAAATAAGAGAATAGCAAAGCTAATTGGGAACCTAAAGATCTTTCATCTGAACACTTAAAATATAAGTGTTGACAAAGAAGAAAAGTAAGCAAGGGAGTATGTCTCAAAAAGAGCAAGCTACTGTGGCACTATGTTTGACCGAGGCGTGTTCCCTATAGTATTCAAAATACCTGATCCAGCCTTCTAGTGGTTGTCCTTTCAGCTGTTAAGGTTCTTATTTAATGTACTAATAAAATGATAGTACATATAAGGATGTGAAGTAGAGTTTTTTTTATGGAAGAGGGTAAAGATCTCAACTGAATCACCAACTTGGATATTCATTAATAAATCACTTAACTTTTTAAAAGCGATTTATTTTTAAGCTTATTATTTGTAAAGTGAGCACAAGAACATTGTCCAACCATGATGATTGATAAATAATAAACACACAAAATATTCTCTTCCACACCTTCTACAAAGATTTTAAATCAGTTTTTATAACATGTAGTTAAGGATTGCAAAGACAAAGTGAAAGACTTCCGATTAAAAGGTATTCTAAGAATTTCTCTTAGGTCAACGGTTTCTGTTTATTAATAGTAGTGGTGTTTTTCGTTTTCATTTTTTAAATTTTTCATAAGTAATATAAACACATGTAAAGTCTGTGGTGGAAGATGATTTGATTTTTGAGATAATAATAATGAAATTGCTACCCCTTGAGACACACGGAATTGGAAAGAAACTGTAAAGATTTGAAGGTATTACATAATGCTTTAAAACTGTTTAGGAGGGTGAACCATTCTTTCTCATCTCTCATCTGAATTCAAACAAAGAGAAACAGGAAATGCAAATTCCTAAAATAACAGTATGCTTTGTTGAATTTTATTTTATTTATTTATTTTTGTCTATCAATTAGCTATCTATCTATCTATCTATCTATCATCTATCTATCTATCTGTCTATCTATCTATCTATTTTTACTGTCATAACCATAGAAGAAAGCTTTATTGCCTTTGTTGAAAAGAAAGAAGAATAAATATGGCCTGGCTGGGAGGGATGGGCTCATACCTATAATCCCGGCAATTTGGGAGACTGAGGCAGGAGGATCGCTTGAGCCCAGGAGTTTGAGACCAGCCTAGACAACATAGTGAGTCCCCATCTATACTAAAGTATTAAAAAAAATAGCTGGGCATGGTGGCACATGTCTGTAGTCCCATCTACTCAAGAGACTGAGGTGGGAGGTTCACTTGCGTCCAGGAGGTTGAAGCTGCACTAAGCTGTGATTGTGCCACTGCACTCTGGCTTGGAGGACAGAGCAAGACCTTGTCTCAAAAAAAAAAAAAAACTGCTCTTGGCCACAGGTATAACAATGGACAACTATAGCAGGTGTAGAAAAGGGCTGAAGCCATTATGTACCTTACATGATGAAACTACATCTGTTCTTTGTTAGCTCACAATCTTAATATGTCAGATTTGTGTTTTTATTAATCCAAATGTAACCTTTTAAAATATGGTAAAAATATACATTTTTGATTAATCCAAAAAATATGAAGTATTGTCATCTCTGTTATAAAACTACCTTATAAACACATAGGGGTACCCAAGGGGCATTAATATAAAATGCAATAGGGGCACTTCCCACAGAAAATAACCTTTACCAAATACTAATATATACATACGTAATCTCAAAAGAAGAAATACACAATGCTGAATAAGCATTTTGATGCTTTTTCAAGTAATATTAAGTCTCCAACAAAAATCTTGACAATATAAAAAGCAGCATGTTTATCAGAAGGCCTATCCTCTTGCTTCCAGTGAATGAGAGAAAGTAACTTTTTGATGAATGTAAAAGACTAATAAAACATATGAATATATTTTCCAAATTGGAGAAAAAGAAGGAGAAAGGAAATTTAAAATATCTTAATCAACAAATACAAGTTTCATTTACTATGGGAAATATATAAAAATTAATGAAATTATGCAAATGACTAGAGATTACTGACTAAAACTAAACACAAAAGTAAGGAGAATGGCACCATTTGAGAATATTTATTATATGTGTTAGATTTATATACGAAAACGTTACTGAGTCTAAAATTAGAAAATATAACTGAGAGGTATTCTTCCCTTTTGCCTATTTTTATTTATAATTTATATTCTTAGAAATAAAAGGGGATCATATCTAGATTTCGAATGAATCCAAATGCTGGTAGAATCAATTTGGTGTTTTGCTGCTTGAAACCTGGTTTGAAGCTTATATATTGAAGCGTCGCTCTAGGCATCTATACCCTACTGATGGAATTAGTAAGCCAGCACACTCTCTATGACTTGAGGGAATCATAAAAAGCATCTATCAATGGTGTCAGGCAATGAAGAAAAAATTGTATGTAATGTCAGGTGGCTGAATATAGGAAAAATATATATGGTAATGACAGTATAGACAAACAATTGCAGGTAAGAAAAGGATTATTTAAAATGATAGTCAAAGTAAAAATATACACATTCAATCACTGTAATTTACTTTCTTTGATGGAAAAGAGAAAGTTTTTATGTCTTACAGATAATGTTTAGTTCATATTTGACAGCTTGAATAATGAGCACTTCGTACAACAATTCTAGCTGACTTGATGGAGTGCCCACCCATATGTCAATGGTGGAATGACTACATGTTGAAGGAATAATTTTTCCTAGAGTACAATGTTCTGATATTACAGAAGGAATGGTTAATTATTTCTTATTAGTAATAGTGGGAATATTTCAAATAATTAGGTTGTTATAAATCATAAGCATGTAAATATTTTTCCCAGCTTCCAGTCACTTCAAGGGTCTTTATTTCCTGTGACATGAAAGTAGTACTAATTTGTATTTCCACATTTTTGCTTTCCAATAAACCATACTATGATATCATTGCAGCTTCACTTAACATTAATGCATTAAAATTTTAGGTACTCTAATTATTTTTGACAGCTAAAGTGGTATTTATGTATTTATTTTACTTTTTTATTTTTAATTTTTATCGATACATAGTAGGCATATATTTATTGGGTATATGAGATATTTCAATACAAGTATACAATATATAATAATTATATTGGGGTAAATGGGGTATCCATCACCTCAACCATTCATCATTTCTTTGTATTAGGAACATTACAATTGTCCTCCCTCAGTTATTCTAAACCTTTTTTTTTTTTTTTTCTGAGATGGAGTCTCACTCTGTCGCCCAGGCTGAGGTGCAATGGTGCGATCTTGGCTCATTGCAACCTCAGCTTCCCAAGTAGCTGAGATTACAGGCACGTGCCAGCATGCCCGGCTAATTTTTGTATTTTTAGTAGAGATGGGGTTTCACTATGTTGGTCAGGCTGGTCTCGAACTCCTGACCTCGTGGTTCACCCACCTCAGCCTCCCAAAGTGCTGGGCTTACAGGCCTGAGCCACTGCACCTGGCCCTCTAAACCTAATTTTTAACATGTTCAATTAACGTAGCATTAATAAATGTTCAGTTTTACATCTACATGTCATCATATAATCGACAAATATCAAAGCTTCCATTGTGTAAATTTGTTTATATTAACCATCCAGTTGACTCAAAGCATGCTTATATTTCGAAAGACTAAAATATGCAACTAAACATGATGCTTAAAAGTTATTATTGAGATTTCAATAGTAATGAAATACATTTTATCACAGAAGTATCTTCAGAACTTCATCTGATATACACTGATTTGGCCATTTAACTCTTGACTAAATTAGAGAAAAGTTTTAATAATAAAATGCAATGATATAAATCAATCCTAGGATTTAGTTTTAATGACTTAAAATATAAAAAAGTTTAGAGTCTACTTGTGTAGGAAGTAGTTTGCTTTGGGATCATCACCCAAAATAAAGGTCTGATAATTTTCAGTAGCCAACCACATTTCCTTATTGGATAAGGCTCATTAGGCCTATTTTGACATACAGTTAATCTGAACTGCTTCAAAGAGCATTACCGAACAGTTATGATGTATGAACAATGGACTCAGAGTTCAGAAAAAAAAAATAATATTTTTTGGTTTTATAGACCTCACAGAAAACAATTGGGCACTATTGTTCGGTAATTGGATAGAGAAGATAATAGTAGCTTGAGTTCTGTACTACTTGTATGGTAGGTAAATTAAAATGAACATTTCTGCCTGTAGATAGACATATAAGAGTGGGCATGAAGTATGATGACCTTTGTATGTCAAGCGAATGTCCACCATGGAAGAGTTACTAAGCCACCAAGTCGACAGTGAGTTGGCCAGTTGACATCATCTAGCCCCCTCTAACAATGGCCACCCCGGTTCTGGCACAATGGATCATGATCAAAGGGACCACGGTGATAGGGACGAAGTATATGCACAGGCCCAGCAACATGAACTCATTTATCGAAGTTGATCTAACAGGGCTGCTGCCAAAGACACAACATGACAGAAAAAGAGAGCAATGTTTGGTTCCCAATATGCAAGCGGCCCTCGAAGGGACCACATGGCTACTTAGTGGAAAGTTGATTATATTGGTCAAGAATACCTTCTGGCAGGAGAATTAATCTGATGTGGGTTTACTCTTTTTCCTCACTAGGCCTCAGCTAGGCTCACTGTTTCAAGGTTTACCAAATATTTGACTGATCAGCCTGGGATCCCGCATGATATTGCATCAGACTAAGGAAATGACTTTATAGCAGAGATGTGGAAGTAAGCCCCAAAACACGGGAACACATACTATACCACCGGGAACTTGCAAGCCTAAGAGAGCTTTGGAACATCTTGTGGAAGCCACGACTAAAATGCCAGCTCAAAGGCTATATATTAGTGGATGAAGTGCCATATTCTCAGAAGTAGTGTACATTTGGAAACAGAGACATTTATACAAGGCTATGTTTCCAGAATGTCAGACAAATGAATCAGGGAACCAAGAAGTGAAAACAGGAGTGGCTACAAGGCGATCACTCCCAAGACACACATGAAAAGTTGTGTTTCCTCTTTCTGCAAGCCTGTGCCCTGAAGGTGTAGGAATCATGATCTCCAAAGAGGAAAGAACTTCACTAGGAACCCAACAACTGTCCCTTTAGATTATCAGCTATAGTAGTTACCTGGGAACTCTGTATTTCTGTTGCTAAGAGAGTAGCTGATAAGAATAAAAATCTCTATTCTTACAGGGATAATGGCCATGACCATCAGAATATACTATAACACATAAGATCAGAGAGAAATACACTTAGCACCATCAGAATACACTATAACACATAAGATCAGAGAGAAATACATTTAGCACACAGGTGATCAATTTGAGTGATTCTTGGTATTCTAATACCCAAATGGGCACGTACAGCAACCTCAGCCTGAAAAGCACAATGACGTTAGAAGCAGACTCCTCAGAGGTCAGAGTCTGTGTTATGCCACGTAATTACCAAGACCAGTTAAGGTCCTGGCTAAATATGAAGGAAACTTAACACTGTTAACTGAGTTGGAAGAAAATAATTATCAAGTTTCACCATTGTAGACTATAGTCTTCTAATATCCCTTTAGCCTTCTAATATCCCTCTTGGAAGACAGCCCCTCAGAAATCCTAAAGGGCCTGCTCCAACAATTTATGCTAAAAAGTAGATAGGCATAAAGGATGCACTTTGATGGACATTATGTTGTGCTCACTCCCCATACGCCCCTTCTTTGACAAATTTTTTCCTACCTTCCTGGAATGCTGTCAGCAGACAGCTTTCAGCTCTCAACCATTTTAAAGAATTACCTTTGCTTCAGAGATCCACTCCATGGTAGATCATGCACATTTCCTGGAGTGGCCCAAATCAAATGACTGATTGATGCAGAAAGATCTGGCTATGCTCTCCTTCCCTCATTTCCCCAGGTGTTCAAAAATACACCTTAATAAGCAACTTGCATGCCTATTCTGACTCAGGGTCAGCTTCCCAGGGAAAACAGCTTGCAATTCTGCACGACTACTGCATTGCAGGTTATTTTAGTCTTACTAAAGTGTTTTCGTATGATTAAAACCCAAGAGTTCTGCCCATTCGTATTAACAGATACTGCTTAAATGTATCATTTCTTCTTTTCTTTCCTTTCCCCACTTCCTTTTTTCTATTATCTTTCCTTTCCATCTTTGCTAGCATTTTTCTTTGTTCTTTCAACCAAGACATCTTTCTTTATTCCTGCCTCCCTCTATCCCTTTCTTTTTCTGTATGTTTTACATTTGTACAGAGACGGGTGTACATTTAGAGATTTTACAGTGTAGTAAAATATCCTACCATAAAATTGCCTAGAAACCTATTTAGCCTGCAAGAAAATTCCTTATTCAATGTGTCTTCTATATCACATTTTACATATTGAAATTTCATGTCTTTGAAAATAACTTAGATGCTGTCAGCTGGTTAACAGCAGGGAATGTAGCAAATATTCCAGTAAAGAGACAATGTGGAATGATTTTTACTGCATCTTCCATTGTACTTTGTTTATATTTTCTCTTTTTTTTTGTTTCTTTGAATGCCTAAGTGTAATAATCTTCTTTCTCCGAAAACTGTTAAAATTTGAACAGTGCCTCTCAAGTTTAAAATGCAAAGAGCAGTCCTTTTTTACAGGTTTTCTATGATAATACTTAGAATGAGTCACTCATCCTGAAAGTGGCCTTCTAAATTACTGTGAAATAACCGTAGATGCTATTACACACACTTACAGATGTGATTTAAATTCTCTGGAACTCGTCTACACTTTGAATGAGAATTAGCAGCTTTGAAAGATTTAACTTCACATTGAAAAACGATCAAAGCAAGCAGGAAAATGAACTGGCGATCTTTCTTCACGATTGAGATTTCCAATATTTTTACTACCAACTGATGCTTCCAAAATGTTTCAGTTTCTTGCAAATGTTCTACATTATAGATATTTTGACTATCTTTATAAAAACCTGCTAATTAAGGTTTGCTTTCCTTTAGATCATTAAACCCTCATTCTTTGACTGTAAAAATCCTTGCTTTTATTTTTTGCTGAAATCCTTGCTTTGAGCAAATCTCAAAAGGACAGGGAAGGAGAAACTTGAGTTGGAGTTTAGTTAGTGCTTGCCAAGTTTCTCCTCAATGGAGTTTTTACCTTGTAAAGGAAGTCGACTTCTGCCAATACTCAGGAGGCTTCATCCAGGTATAGAATTACAGGATCAAAAACTTGCCATTTGAAAGAGACTTCGTCAATATCATTTTATGTTTCTTCTTGGCTGTCTTTTTCTCTCCACCTCTCAGATTCCCAGCGGACCCCACCACCATCATCATTTGCTCAACTTGTAAGGTTGCCATGGAACAATGGCAGCGAATATGAATAAATGTGCAAAACTGTGCCTTAGAGATGCCATGCTGCTGTGGAAGAAACAAGTCTTTATAAGACTGTCACTTAGAGCCCTGTGGGAGAATCTGAAAGGAAGTTTGAGTCCAAGAAAATAACAAGGTCTTTTGACAGAACTGCAAGATAAACCAAAGGAAAAAAATATAAAATAATCATGATATATAAGGTGGTATTTATTATTGACTGCTAGGCACACACAAAGAATCAAATATAAATTTGATGTCAGAACTCAGAAGCTATGATTCTAGCAAGTGGGAGCTAGTAAGTGCAGATATTTTATTTATAAAAATAATTTCTGTGAATGTGGACATAATTCTGTTCATACTGTAGCTTATCACTTATCAAATACCAGGATTTATATAGTTTTATTCACTGATTCTCTATGGTTTACAAACCTTATCACTCTGATAACTATTGCATTACTTATTTGAAAAAGCCACACTTCTATATCATTAATAAAATTATTACAGAAATGTTCCAGAAAAAAAAATGCAATGGTATAATGGAAAAAAAACTCAAAGTTATTTATTGGATTATATGTTTGTCAAAAGGCAGTGCTTGTAATTCTTTATTAATATCAACATATACCATGATGCACCAGATTTCCAATTTTTGACAAATAAAAACAATTTTCCTAAGTAACTGGTAATTCCTCTCATTCTCTTCCTATTCTTATTTTACATTAATTTATCATCTGCCACTACCAGTTCTACTACATGTTCACTTACTATTTTCTTTCTGAGATTGAGGTCTCACTAGGTTTCCCAGGCTGGTCTCTCCTGGGCTCAAGGAATTCTCCTGCCTCAGCCTCCCAAGTAGCTGAGGTTACTTACAGGTGTATGTTGCCATGCCTGGCTCTCTCTTAGTATTCTTAATCCACCTTTCCTCTTCTAGTTCTGTAGCACTTACTTGTATCTCTAGAGTACTTGCCATAATCTGTCTAGTTATTGTCATTTTTTAGACAATGGCATCGCTGACTGTTCAGTTTAAGAAACCATCGTCTATATCCTGGAATCTCTTCCCACTTCTTTCTGGGTTGGCCTCTTAAATGTTGTTATTTTCCAGCATCTTCCTCTTGTACTCTACTCTTCTCAATTTATTTCAAGGTTATTTTACACTAATTGGTTCGAATGCACTAGAACAGCTGCCACATCCATATATTCCCTACAAATTCAGTCCTTCCATTTATTCTGCTGTCAATGAATAGCTCAAACTAAACTTTTAATATACAATTCTGAATTACTTTTCTGTGTCTACAGTAAGTTCAATGTTTTTCTTAATTCATTCAAAATATTTTAAATCACTGACCATGTTCTAAGTTGATTATAGGTGCATCTTGTATCAAAATGAATTATTGTTATTTTATTTTAATGTGTCTTTCCTCTATTAGTCTGGAAATTCCTAGAGGTCAATGATCGCCTCTTAGTAGTTTTCTTTGCTTGTTTTGTTTTTAATTCCAAGTACTTGAATAATCTAAATCATCTTGTAAGCAATGGAGGGCAGATACTTTGTTTTCTTTTTATTTCAGTAAGTCCGATGTCTTAAAATGAGTAGACAATCAGTACTTTGTAAATTGTGTCAACTACGTATATGTGAACTCCTAGCCTGTTATCACCATCATTTTACTTCTGCATAATATACACTCTACATAAGCTATGGACTCCCAGGCGCCTGGATGCCTTGTCCTACATCTTCCCCTCCTCACTTAACGGCAGGAATATGCTTTAGCATCTCATTCCAGCTAAAATTATTTCATAGGATTGGCTTCAACTGATTTTTTCCTAACAAGGTAGCATTTCTTCTCCACCCTTGGCTGCTATTGTCTTCTTACTCTCTCAGAGCACATCCTGTGGGATTACACCACCTGCACAGAACTGCAGTAGAGAAGGCACGATCCCATTCATTTATGATGCTTGTTACATCCTCTCTCTCTGCTATGACGGCCCATTATGTCCTTTATGCCCTGACATCTTTAACTCTGTACCATAAATTTTCCGTGGAAGCAAAAACTAACAATAAATATTCAACGCCTTCCAGTACTGCAGGCAGGTTTTCTAAAAAGTAAAGGAGCCATGATAAGCATGTCTGACAAGTAGATAGTATACCTATCCCTGGGTGGAGAATATTAGATATTTTCTATATTATGTCATATAAAGAATAAAGTGTAATATATTTAATAAACATTACTGTTATTTTGCATATATAAATATTAGTTTGATTTTCTTACTGAAATAACTTATTAAGTTAAGCCACACAATGAGAAATGATGAAGTTGAATATTTTACTCTTTAATTAGGTTCTCTTTCATTAGAGATATAATTTAAAAATATTTGTGGAAAATATTTTGCTTATGGATTAAAGTATAATTACAATAACACATCAGAGGACTATTTATTCAGCAGATATTTTACATATTTTTGAAATGCTATATACATCTGGGAGAGCTGTGTATTTATAAAATCAAGAATTAAATTTTATATAAAGTAAATATGATTTCATATACTATTATAGAGTCTACTTAATACTTGGCTGTGATATGGTATTTTATTTAAAATAATTCCCTCAATATCAGTTTCTTATTTTCATTTGTATAAGTTTCCTCATTTTATTCTCACTATATCTGTATGTCAGTTCCATAAAAACATAAATTTTCAGCTATTTCTATGAACAATGATCATTTAGCTATATTAGAAAAAATATTAGAAATTGAAATATTCCTCTATAGGTGTCTCCTCTTTAAGCAATATTTAACATAGCAATACCAAATTGTGATTCAATAGCCGTGAGGTCTTGTAATGTAAATCAGACAGTCAAAAAAAACATTTGAGTCTGCAAAATATGATGCAGGGGTTGTACTCTACTCTTACAGAGATCACCACCGAAAAATTTCAGTGAAAATGTGGCTTAATGAAGGATTTGAGTGAAAAAAAGGACGCTTTTGCAAAATGAGAAAAGTATTTCTAAAATCAAACAGAAAGTAGACAGTGATTAAAGGAGCAATAGAAAAAATGTCATAGATAAAGAGAGAAAATTGTGAAGGTCCTTGAAATTACAGGAAAGGATCTTAAACACAAGACTTTAAAAGACCTTAATTTCACAACTCAGAGAAGTAGGTAGGCTGAAGGAACCATCACTGTTGGGGCAGTGAAAGATGGTACTTGTTTTAGACTGTGGCTACCTGGCGTGTATTTTAAACATCAAAAAAAGGACATAACGGTCTCTAATTTGAATTACCTATAGAAAAAATATGTAAGAAAAGTTATCTAAAATAAAAAACATTAAATTTACAGTATATGAAAATGTGGCAAGTTTTTGAATAAAAATGACCCAATTTCATAGAGATATATTTAGAAATTGCCAATAATGTACTCTACAACACCTGGTATAATATTAATTGAGAATGCTCTCTGAGAATGGCTAGCACAAACATTAATTTATACAATCTGGCTAGAAATAAAAAAGCAAGCTAAAAAAATCCCATTTGGGTTTCAATGATCAGCCTCGTGAACTTAGAGCAATAGCAGCTAAACATTTACCTAACTTGTATTCCACTGTGGTATAACTTGAACTCCTTCTCTTATGTCTTGGAATTATTACCAATTGATTAGTTATTCATTTACCTTCTCTAATCAGGCTTATTTTATCTTTTTACTCTGTGTTTTACTGATATGATTTGGCTAAATCCCCACTGAAATCTCATCTTGAATTGTAGCTCCCATAATTCCCACGTGTTGTAGGAGGGACCCAGTAGGAGATGATTGACTCATGGGGGCGGTTTCCCCCATACTGTTCTCGTGGTAATAAGTCTCACGAGATCTGATGGTTTTATAAGGGGTTTCCACTTTCACTTGACTCTCATTCTCTCTTGCTTGCTGCCATGTAAGACATGACTTTCCTTTTCTGCCGTGATCGTGAGGCCTCCCCAGCCACGAGGAACTATGTGTCCATTAAACCTCTTTTTCTTTATAAATTACCCAGTCTTGGGTATGTCTTTATCAGCAGTGTGAAAATTGACCAATACACTCACCATCTATGATTTTGGATATGTTGAATTCAAAATCTGACTTTAAAGATCATTTTAAACTTTCAGTTACTTGTGTTGACTTGGTGAAAATTGCACCATTAAGGTAACAAACTAACTTTATGCTCTCAAAAATATTTGTTCTAGAGTCTAGATGACTGGATCTCTTTAAAAACCTATTTTGACTATTTTGATAATAACATTACCAAATATTTACACAAAATTTCTTCAAATAATACGAAAGTAACCAAATAACTCGTATTTATTTTACTCCTCTGGATTCGGCCAGTGAGTAGATTACGTGTCACTCTGGTAAATGACATACATTACCTGGCTTTCTTGTTTTTCTACTTGACATCGACATGCCATAGAATGAAAATGTATTTTCTTTTTAAAGACAAAAACATTTTAGAAAGTTTAAAATATATTTTGGGATAATGGAGCATTTAAAATATCTACAAAATATCATTTCTCCAGAGATATGATATGAATATTCTTTCTTTCCACATCAAACCAAATTCAGAATAATATACTGATCATCAAATGAGCATTTTCTTCTATTCCAGTCTGTTGGTAAAGTAATTGTTCTTTGTCTTTAATATATGTTGTTATATATTATAACTAAATAACATTCTTCGTGTCTTTGTGATATTGTGTAAAAATGACCCACTCACAGGATTTTGGTTGTGAGAGAGTTGTCTTAAGGAATAACAGCACAGTGTGAATAATGGGCAACATCACTTTAAAGTATCTTAATACCATTTGAAAGACATGGGAACTTTTAAATTTTTAACCTTTTAAGTGAAACCAGATAAATGTGTGTTTTATTCATGTAGGCCCTATTTTATTTCAGAGAAAATCTGATATAATTAAAGGATGTGGATGTAAAGATATCAGAGATTTTTATCATATGATGTCTTGATCAAGCAATCACTGTCATTATATCATTGTGAATATTCTTAGGATATCATTACCTTCATTTGTATTTTTGTTCCTTATATTAAAATAAATTTTCAAGTAAAACTTTCCAATATCCTTAAAATAACTTACCTTTATGTTTAACAATTACATTCCTCCCCCCTCAAGAAAGATCTCATTTGGAAACTGGAAAAAATTACACTTATAACATATGAAGAAACATGCTGTGCTTTAGGAATTAAGACATACTGCTTTTTAGTCCTTGTAGCTCTCAATTACAATCAAGAAATATTTCTATAGCACCTTCACAATGAACACAGCTAACTCTTCTGTAAATTGATTGATGGCAATCCTTATATGATGCAACAGACAGGTGACACTGACAAAGTCTGTTTTTAAAAATATGTTACGATAAATTCTTAAATACAAAATATTTGTAAGGCTTTATTTTATTCATTACTGTAGCTTTTATGATAAATACATTTTAAATTGACTTTCTACGGGTAGAATATTATTTAAAATTAAAAGCTGAAGTAACATTGGGTTTTACTGTTTGGGAAGCATGGCTCCTTCCATGAAAAAGCACAGTTCTCCATACTAAACACCATCCTTTTAAAACATGGTGTTTTTTTGTTTGTTTTAACTCAGTATTTTTATAAATTAATATTAAGTTTCTTGACTAGATTATAAATAAGTCTCTATGAAGCAAGGAAAAAAACAGTGAAAGAATAAATACGGAAAGATTCCAAGCAACCTTCAAATTTAAAAATCTAATTAATTAGAAGTTATTAAGAATTTTTATTTATTTTCTTTCAGTCAATCAATGCAATCCCTTGCGTCAGAGGATAATCATTCAGCCCAGGGAAAGACCAATACCCCCACTTCTGTTCCACACACCAAAAACAAATAAACATAGAAATAAGCAACTCAAAGAAATCTAAGCAATTTACACGCACACACGCACACTATACATGTATATATAGATACATAAATATAAAGAGAGAAATGCTCAACAGACTGACTTGGCAACTTAAATGTAAGAAAAAGAAAGACAATTTTTGAGTTTTATAATTTGAATGGGATATTGAATAGCCTTGGAAATTTCGGCTTCAAAGAAAATGGGAGTAGATATCAACAGCCAAACACCAATGGCAGAGAGAGTATAGATGGAGATCATGAACAGAACTTTGTAAAGTCTAGTACTATAGTCACGTGCTACGTGATAACATTTTGGTCAACACGTATACAGTGGTGGTCCCATAAGTTGAAAACTAGAGCTGAAAACTTTCTATCACATAGTGATATCATATCCATCTTAATGTCATTGATATGGTTTGGTTCTGAGTCCCTACCCAAATCTCACCCTGTAGCTCCCATAATTTCTACGTGTTGTGGGAAAGACCCAGTGGAAGATAATTGAATCATCTCAGAGCTGTTCTCGTGAGAGCGAATAAGTCTCATGAGATCTGATGGTTTTAAAAACAGAGTTTCCTTGTACCAGCTCTCTTTTTTTGCTTGCTGCCATCGACGTAAGATGTGACTTGCTACTCCTTGCCTTCTGCCGTGATTGTGAGGGCTCCCCAGCCATGTGGAACTGTAAGTAAATTAAACCTGTTTGTCTTCCCAGTCTCATATGGGTATATCTTCCCAGTCTTGTATGGGTACGTCTTCATCAGCAGCATGAAAACTGAGTACTACAATCGTAATGCAACACATTATGTTTCTTATGTTTAGATATGTTTAGATAAACACAAATACCATTGGGTTATTATTGCCTACAGTATTTAGTACAGTAACATGCTGCACAGGTTTGTAACCTAGAAGCAATAGGCTATACCATATAGCCTAGGGACGTCGTAGACTTTACTATCTACGTTTGTGTAAGTGCACTCTATGATTGCATAATGACAGAAAGCACCGAAGCTCACATTTCTCAGAATATATCTCTGTCTGTAGTGATGCATCACTGTATACATAAGAGACCTTAGTCACTATCATACCTAGGGAGAAAAAAGGATAAAAGGGAGATAAAAAATATCTTAATTGACTTAATGGCGTTTCAAATTACTGAGAAACCATTGGCATGAAAGACATTTCCTAAATTTAACTAGAAGAATGTTTTTAAGTTTTAGTAGAATAGGGGCTTAAGTTAGAGAAAATAAATTTTTGTTCATATAATTTATGGTTTTTGCACTTTACTTCTTACGCTGGGCAGAATTTAGAAGAGACGTTTTCCGAAAATATAAAGTGCTCAAAGTGAATAAATTTGAGTACACAGCTTTACATGCCAGGAGATATTTAAAAACTCGTCAATATTTGAACAATAACAAACTGAAGTAAGTAAGCAAATTTTAGATACCAGTGGGAATGAAAAGTTTTAGAAAGTGTTGCTTCATCAGTAGGGATAAGAATCTATATTATTATCCATAGATGCCATAAATAAGATACAGAATATTTTCATGATATATGTTTTACTTATAGCCAGGTAATGTAACCTAAGTCATGGTTCATGTTCAGTTTATTTAGAAAATTTTCACAAAGATGTGCATTTTGTATTTCCAGTGAGTACATAAAATAGATTTAAACCTGCCATAAATACAGCAGAATAAAGGGAATTATGGTTAATGGTCTTTTATATGAGATTGGGCAACAGCATCTTAAGCAAAAAATTCTATCTACACAGCAAAATAATATCTCAAACTGTAATTTAAACAAGTGTAACAGTTAACTGGTGATTGATGTCAACGTTCAAAATGATGTATCAACTCATACTCTAAACTTTACCTTTAACACACTAACCAGGTTTGACTTTACAGACCACACCATAGAAACCGTCAAACCTCGCTAAACCATCAAAGTGATCTGCTGGTTTCTACTATTTGAAAAAAGCACGTTGAAATGGCACACATTCACTTAATAAGGTTAACTTTTAGCTAAACATTGGCATTTTTCTATTAAGACGTAAGAAGCATAGAGCACTAAGAGGACTCACCATTCAGACTGAAGTTATTTAGGACAGAAACTCACGTACAGCCACTTAGGCCAAATAAGTGTAAAGAAGAGATAAACAGGCTCTGCTAATGTTAGAAAGTAATTTAGGACCCAAGTCCCTGGAGCAAATTTGGGAAGCATTTTACTGCAATATTTTCACTATATTGATTCTATAATTCACAAGGAGAACAATACAGGAAGAACTAATGTAATTGCTTTGAATAACTGTCTTAGTGTTGACAGCCAAATCTCTCACCCAGGTTGTTTAATTAGATTTCTGTGCTTCGTTTTATATCATGGGTAAATATATTGTGAGGGAGTGGAAAAAGAGCTGACTCCTAATTAACAATGAAGCAGGTATATGGAATTAAAATAGTCAACATATTGACAGGTATAAAAATTAGATACTGATATACAATGTTTAAGAGTTACCACCTGTAACATGCTCATTGGGTGACAGGCAATTAATACATACATTATGTTAGAAGGAAAAGCCTCGATACTGTGTCTCTGTGTTTGTTATGCCTGTGAATGGAATATTACAAGGGAATCAAAGAAAATGTAGAAATTAATTCTCTTTTAAATAGAAATCTTCTGCATTTAAGAGAGGTACTACGGATGTAAGAGAGAATGAAAAGCACAGAGAAAACAAATAGGTACCCTATAAGAATATTTAATAACATTTACCAGGGAAGTCTCTTTTTCTAAACACTCATTGAGTAGAAATAGGATGATTTTATAAAAGCCCCAACTCAACCCAGTTTGACAAATTCAACAGTACATTCTTAGAAATAGTGTATACTCTATATATTGTATTGAATTGATGCATAAAACAATGGCATTTGTTTTTAACACAAACTTATGGTTAACATTGAAACAACAAAAATACATTTAGAAATAAAACCGAAGTTGAACTTAAATAGAAATGTAATTTTGATATAGTTAAGTTTCTTAAGTTGGCCATAATGTCAAAACTATAAAAAAGTATACAACATATTGAAATTTATTGTATTGTTGGTATTTAAAATCACCTGTGTATTCTATATTTGTTCTTGATTTTCACAGATAAATATACACAGTAAACAATAACAGATGCCAATTAGCATAATTGAGTGTTCAGAAAAATAAAATTAATGCCTTTATTACTCATAATGTATTCACCCAAATGTTTCATTAGCTTACTAATGTAATATTAATGAGGAAAATAACTAAATTGTGCTGGTCCCAACAACTGCGAATTGCAACCTAATCATGAAATCCCATTCCTCAGTCAGTTTCTTCTGCACAGGTTTTCTCTAAGATTCTCATTCATAGATCACAAAAGAACAATTTGGGTTACTTCAAGAATTAATTAGACATTTGCATAAAAGTCACTAGAACAACTGTTCACCCTGTGAGTTCATAAAGCTATTTAATTTGCTCTTGTATTTTCATTCAGAGAAGCTGGCAACACCACAGTAATGCACAGCATGCAGAGACAGTGGGCCAAATTTCTGAACGAATTGTTCACTTTCATTTACTGTGCTCATTTAAAAGGTTCACACACACTAACACCTTTTAACCTTACCAGTGACACAGCTGGGACACTCTTTACTCATAATGGAAGATGACTTCAAATAATGTTCTCCCTGTCAATCTTTGAAGACAGTTAAATTTACAATCTTCATTTAGGAAACTAGCTGAAGTGTCTTCCTCTGCCTTTAGACAGAATTCTAACATTGATTTATTTACTGCTTAATAACGCATCCAATAAGTTAATTTCTTGTATTTTATTTAACTCATGTAAGGTATACGAATTAATCTGGAACCTAAGTACACAGGATAAATATCAGATTAAATATAAACTCTTTTTATTTTTTAGCTAGAAGACTGCGTGAGGAATAATTTCATTGTACTATCATACTTTAAATTGGGGGGACATAAGGATGCATTTTATTAATAATTTCTGTAGTTGTTGGCTGTTGTATCTTTCAACCAGTATGCAAACCTAAATGAGTCCTGCTATTATTCCCCACAAGATAACACTGCTTCAAAAGTGGCAATTTGACATGCAAGGACAGAAATCTAGTTTCTGCAACTTGAATGTAATGACAATATTTTCTCTATGTCATGCCAACACCTGGGCCCATCTGTGAGAAGGGCACTGTGCCATGCAGAAGGTACAAGGTCAAATTCAACAGCGTGTGGATGCCAAGATGTGGAAGTTCAGAGTGATAGCCTGTGGAACTCATCAAATAACTGATCTTTTGTAAGAAAATCCTCTCAAGAGCAAGCAATGCCAAATGAGGGCCAAATGCTTCATTACGGAAGCTTCACAGCTGCTGATGCTTGTGGGCATTCATACCATCAAAGAACATTTTTCTTCTCTATTCCCTTTTCCAATCTGCCTGAAAGCTAGTCACTTTACATAAAGAAATAAAGGATAGAATTATTCTCAAAAGCCAAAAAAATTGATTTGTTGTTTTATGTCATAACATTTATAGATTTCTTAATATTTCTGCTAAATGGCAGATTTAACAATTAGTGATGCAATTTAATCATGCAGTAACAATTTTTATAAATTCATCGAGAATTCTCTTGAGGGTAAAACATGAATTTTTATATGTGTGTGGGTGTGTGTGTGTGTGTGTATACTTTTTAGATCGTAACCAGTAAACAAAGAAATATGAGAGATTTAATGTTTTGGAACTGGTTTACATAGATATGGTCCCAGGTGTAAATAACAGGTACTGGCTAGGTTGAACTTGAGCATCATGAATGTGGCCAGTGCCAATATGTGTTCAAGGGGTTTAGTTTAAAGTACCTGCTACACGCACTATCTCTATATTAGAAAGCCCTTTTTGTGTGGGAGGCACAGTCCTGTGTGAGAGGTTGAGCACTGAGAAAAAGGGTTGAACGAGCTATGTTTCTAGAAATTATATTAGGTAAAAAATTTGGTTCTTTATTTTTGAATAGCAAGAATAACTTTAAGGTTTCTTTGATCTGAGGTATTTTTGGCTTTTTAATTCAATCATTTCTAAACCAGAGTTTCATGTTAACACATCTTCATTTCTCATGTTTGAAGATATTTGGGGTTTTATCAATAAGAAAAGTTACCTTTGGGGACTGCTGACCCTGTTCCACTCGCTGCATTTTATGGGCTTAACACCAGTGAGCGGATTACCATAAGCTCAGGTGTAAAGAAAGACACATACAAAACTCTCCTCATTTTAAACTTTCCCTACAGGGGAAGCATTTATTACCAACCAAATTAAAATTATCTTCACAAAGAATTAGCATTTATAAATCAAAGATTCCAGAAAGTTCTTTCAGTCACCAATAAACAAAAATCACATGGCAATAATCTACTGCTTTTCTGAAAATACAGTGCTGACATTTTAATGATATTTATGAAACAATAAGCAAGTAGCCAAAGTTTCTGTTATATTCTACTATTATACTATGATATTCAGATTAACGAAGAACCTGCAATTGAGACACACAGTTCTGGGAACTTGGGTAGATTATTTAAACTATTTTTAAGCTCGATTTCTTCCACTGAAAATTGACATAACCTTATAGAGTAATATTTGTAAAGGACTTAACACTGAAGAACACATGGCTGTTCTCAATGCATGTCAATAATTAATA